>NC_137087.1:40140026-40740026 GCF_951640355.1 Cnephaeus nilssonii | reverse complement strand
TTTCAAATACAACATTTTTTTAAAAAATGTGTTTGACTTGAATTTGGCATGAAATATAATAGTATCAACAGTTCCATAATTGTTTGCTAATGTTTTTTACATTCAGAAGTGCAAGAACAGTAGTTGTTCTTTCCCAACATCTTTTCGGCTCACTATTTTGATTATCAAGAGTGGAGTATATTTTCTTCCTTGAAGAGGTATAGTAAAAATGTGAATGCTGGCATATAAACTTAACAAGGAATTGAACTGGTTTTATTTTTTAAACTGCCCAAAATATAGGAACACTGTTTCATATGTAGAGATTTTCATTTTAACAAAAGTTGAAAAATGTTTGATATCTTTATTCAATTTTTGAGTATTCGTAAGGTGATGAAGCATACCATCCTTCCAAATGTATAAATAGTATTAAATGCATTTTGAGTTATGAATGATGAAAATAAGCTATAATTTAAAGATGTTTTTAAAGTGTGTGAATGGACAGAATAGTGTTCAAATTTTGGGGTGGGCAAGTATAAGATAATGTAACTAGAGAAATCTCAGTGATATTTATAGTATGTCTGATGAGGTTTGTACTTTCAGTTAGAACCAAGAGGGGGGCATAGGAATTATTATAGAGTTTTAGACTGTTTCTGGGATAATCATGTAAGTGTTATTCTGTGGCTTGAGAAGCCAACAATGTGAGGGAAAGTCAGACAACACAATGGTCTCTGCCCATTTCTAAACCAAGCACCAGAAAAGAGAATGAATTACTCTTAAGACCTCTAAGTCCCATTTCTGTAGTTGAGGGTCAGCTTCAAATATTTGGTGGAGGCTGGGGGCACATAAGAAATCATGTTTGGCTCTTTCTCCGCCATCAAGGTGCGTGCGTTCGCTTCTCCTTCACCATGTCTTCCCACAAGACTTTCAGGATCAAGAGGTTCCTGGCCAAGAAACAAAAGCAGAACCGGCCCATTCCCCAGTGGTTTCAGATGAAAACTGGTAATGAAATCAGGTACAACCTGAAGGGGAGACATTGGAGAAGAACCAAACTGGGCCTATGAGGAATCACACATGAGAGATGGCTTGCATATTTATGCGGTATCCAGGTTTCCTGCATCTTTCAATGATTGAAAAGATCACTACTGTCTGGACAGTTGGGCATTTTAATTGGAGAATTAATGGACTTGTGATTTTGCTCTGTTGATTCCCCCCCCCCCCTGCAATAGTAGGATGGTTCAGTAATAAATATGTGAGACCTTTTAAAAAAAAAAAGAAATCATGTTTGCGTTAGGAGGAAGGGGAAGTGGATGCTAGAATAGACAAAAACAGAATCCACTACAATGCCTCTATTGTCTTCTAACAATCCTTGGATCAGAGCAGTGGACACCAAACGCAGGGGGAGATTATGGAGAAAATAATAAAAAAAATTCCTCATGTTTTACAAATGGACCACACATTTTAAAGCTTATGATCTAATAGGTTCATTAAAAAGTCCATTTTGTCAGACAGCATTTAAACAATATTTTACTAACTTCAATTCCAACAAAGAAGATTAAAGAAACCTGGGTAAATTGGCTATTAATAGAAGAAATTTCAGCTGTTCAGAGTTGATGAAATAAATTAATTTTCCTCTGGGTAACATAGAAAAACATGAAAAATGAGAGTGAGGATGGAGAAAATGAATAGTGGAGTTCCTGATAAATCAGGTGTAAAAAGAATATAGGGGAGACTATCACTGTAAATGAAATTATTGAATACCTCCAACCTCAAAAGAGATTAACACACTATTTAAAAACCAGTTATCCAAGAGAAGAGATTGAGATTTCGGGGTAGTTAATAAAGTCTATTTAATCTCTATAGCAATGGTTCTCAAAATGCAGACCTTCTACAACTTGAATCAAGTGTGCAGCTTACATGCAACGAGTGGCTGACACATTGCCTGATACATAAAGACACTAGAAAAATATTTGTTGAATGAAGTAAAATGAATGATCAAAAGACAGGTAAGTAATGAAGGCACTAATGAATCTAAATGCCATTTCTCATTAATTCCTAATATGATTTTTTTCATCATTCTCCAAGTAAATAGCATCCATGATAGCACTAATATTTCTTCATGATAGTGGTATAGTATTGCTCCCTTCCCAGCCTATAGGATGCTAGTTGTTATTAATGCTAATAGATACTATTTATTGAGCATTTAAGGTGTCAAGCACAAAGCTAAGTGCTTTTTCTGCATCAACACATTTAATCCTTGTAACAAGCTTGTATGATGGATATCAATCCCCCCTTTACAGAAAAGGAAATCAAAGCTCAAAGAGATTAAGTAATTTCCCCAAAGTTGGATAGATGATAAATAATGAAGATGGGTTATAACCCAGTTTTGATTCACTTTGTAAATTGAAGCCTATGCTCTCAATTGGTACACTTCTTCCATAATTTTCAACATTCTGCAAATTTATTTGGCTTCTTACAAGCTTTACACTTTCTCCTTTGAAATTATCTTTGACACCACTTTTGAGGTTCCTGCTCTGGCACTGTTTCTTAGGGTCAGGGGTCCTCATAAGCCCTTCTGTTTATGAACAAATTCTTTTTCTTTTTCTTTTTTTGTTGTTAATCTTCAATGAGGATATATTTTCCATTGATTTTTTTAGATAGAGTGGAAGGGAGGAGAAGAGACAGAGGAACATGAATGTGAGAGAGAGACATCCATTGGTTGTCCCTCGCACGTGCCCCAACCAGGGCTAGGGATCGAGCCCGCAACTGAGGCATGCATCCTTGACTGGAAGCAAACCTGAGACCCTTCAGTCTGTGGGCTGATGCTCTAACCACTGAGATAACCGGCTAGGGCCAATTCTTCAATTGTTGTTGGCTTCTTTTGAAGACTGATCCTAGGACCTGAAACCCTCATTCAGTTGAATTCTAGTCTGAATACATTCAATTTATACCTGTATAGATCTCATTCTCTTCTGCAGTTGTGCGAATCTCCTGAGGGGACTTATATTAAATCCCTTTTCTCTTTCCTACAACTGGTCAGAGTCCCAGCCTTTATCCTGGAAATTCAAAGAACCCAGATCAGACATAGATTTCTCTATTGTTTCCCATTATCCCAAGTACCTTTCTTTGAAGGTGTTTTCCTACTTGTCTAATTGTCTTAGGCCTAGAGTCATCATATCCTTTTGCAATTTTTCTCAGAGATTTATCTTGGATATATTTGAAACTGGTACCTTAAAATTTTTTTTTTAATTCTAACTCAATTGAGAGGCAAAATAAAGTGGACTTTACTCTGGAAAGGGTTCCAAATAGAGATCAGTCTGTTAACCTAAACCCCTTTGGGGCTGCCTTCACAATCCCTATCTCCAGGTGTTATTTCAGGCTTCCTGTGGGAGGAGCCTCAGAGAAGCTTTTCGGATGTGACTCAGCACTATCTGTTCCATCTGGCCATTCCCAGATAAGACCAGTCAGCCTCCATCTCTGCATACCTTCAGCAGCCAGGCACAACCTTCCCCATTGTCCAGGTTTTACTCGAAAGGGGAATCAGATGCCGATTTTATTGAATTTTGTCCCTACGTCTCAGATTGACTGGAATGTTGCTCTTTTACTTCCAAGCATCTAGTGTTTCTGTTTGTCTGTTTTTATGAGAAAGGATGACCATTTTGATTTAGTTGAGGTTACTTAATTGCCAGCAATGACATGATTTCCAATTGATTAGATCCAGTTACCTTAGAAAATCAAGTTTTCCACAGGGACTTATATCAAACCAACTGACTTCATTTTAGTGCTGGTAAATGTGTTACTTCTGCAGTCTCGGTCATTTTATATCCAACAGAAACATTTAAAGGGAATGTTAGCTAAGCTAGATGAATACTCAAAGTGGGCAGCTTGCTGATTTGTGCCTTCAGAGTAATGAAAGAAGAGGACACAAGTACTTTTTATTCAATTTAAAGAAATTCCAGAGGTCCAAGTATTAAAAGCCTCACTTATAGGAGCTTGGTAACTCTGATACAGGATAAAATTTGGGGCTTCCATGGCTCAACTAGACAGACCCCATTGCAAGGAGCCTACAAAAGGGACTTTGTCTGAGACCTCTTCCTTTTAGGCTCAGAAAAATCTGTCAGCAGGCAATGTTTTTATCCGTTTTCCTCTCCTATGGGGATTTCTTATGGCTGCATGAATTCACAACCATACTCAGCATCGTTCCTTCCCCATTATTGAGTCTTGAAGAAGTAGGTCCCTTTTTTAAAAATTCAAATTTATTGCCCAGCCAGCATGGCTCAGTGATTGAGTATTGACCTATGAACCAGGAGGTCACAGTTCAATTCCTGGTCAGGGCACATACCTAGGTTGTGGGCTCCATCCCCAATATGGGCATGCAGGGAGCAGCCAATCAATGATTCTCTCTCATCATTGCTGTTTTTATCACTCTCTCCCTCTCCCTTCCTTTCTGAAATCAATAAAAAATATATTTTTTAAAAATTCAAATTTAGCCGAAACCGGTTTGGCTCAGTGGATAGAGCATCGGCCTGCGGACTCGATTCCGGTCAAGGGCATGTGCCTTGGTTGCGGGCACATCCCCAGTAGGGTGTGTGCAAGAGGCAGCTGATCGATGTTTCTCTCTCATCGATGTTTCTAACTCTCTATCCCTCTCTCTTCCTCTCTGTAAAAAATCAATAAAAAAAATTCAAATTTATTAAGTTATAATTTACATACAATAACATGTATACATTCAATAGATTTAGGCAAATATATACACACCTAGTATAACCATCATCACAGTCAAAATATAGAACATTCCCTTTAGCCTATAAGGTTTCCTTGTGTCCCTTCCACTCAGCCCTCCCCACACTCAAGTCCCTAGCCCAAGCAACCATTGAGAGTAACTCCCATGAGATGAGGACCTAATATCATGGAATAAATTTGTCTTTCCTAGAATTTCAAACAAAGAATTATACAGTGTGTTCTCTTTTGGGTCTGGCTTCTTTCATTCAGCATCATGTTTTTGAAATTCATCCATGTTGTTTATATATCCGTGGTTCATTTTTACTGCTTAGTACTATTCCATTTACGTATACACCATGGTTTGTTTATCCATTCACCTATGGAGGGACATTTGGGTTGTTTCCAGTTTTTTGGCTGGCCTTTGTTCGGACATGTGTTTTCATTTATCTTGGGTGAATACTTAGGAGTGGAATGACTTGGGTCATATAGTAAGTGGATGCTTAACTTTATAAGAAACTGCCAAACTTTTTCCAGAGTGGTTGTACTATTTTACATTCCCACCAGCAATGTTTTAGAGTTCCTACTGCTCCATATTCTCACCAACACTATGTAGCCATTCTAGTAGGCATGTAGTGGTATCTCATTGTGGTTTTAATTTACACTTCTTTGATGGCTACTGAGGCTGAGGATCTTTTTATGTGCTTATTGGTCCTGCTTTTGTGAAGTGAATAAATATTTGGAAGCAACTGATATTTGCTAAGCAAATGTCCCCTGACCCACTTGAACTTCTAGAATGGCCACCAGAGTTACACCATCCCTACCCGGTCACACATCCTACTTGTACCACATCCCTTCCCTTTCTCTAGGCCAGGTGTCAGTAACAGTTTAAGAGCCAGATAATATTGTGTTCTTTGTAGGCCATAGAAACTTTGTCACAACTCTTCAACCCTGTCATTGTAAAAGCAGCCCTTGATAAGATATAAATGCATCCCTGTGGTTGTTTCAATGAAACTTTATTAATGGACTCTGAAACTGTCACAAAAATATTCTTCTTTAGATTTGTTTTCAACTATTAAAAAAGGGGAAAAGTATTCTTAGCCGCAGGTCTAAGCTTGCCAAACTGCACTCTAGATGTTCACAAGATTTCACCAAGCCCTTAGGGACAGTGGAATCACACAGTTATGAGTGTAAATCTCAGCTCCACTATTTGCCAGTTTGTATGGCCTTGGGCATATTTCTCTCCCTCCCTTTTAAAGGAGACTTTCCGGAAGTCTCAAACAATGCTTCCACTTATATTTTATTGGCTGAAACTTAGTCACATGACTATACTTAATTGAAAGGGAGGCTGAGAAAGTCATTTATATGTGTGACCATGCGCCCAGTTGAAAACTTGGGCTCTGTTACTGAGACAGAGTGAAAGCAAGAGTGTTAGGGTAGTTAACGCAGTCTGGGCCATACACTTCTTATCCACCACTCTATCCATATTCTCTGAGCTCTAGAATAGGCTCTGGAATTCAATTAGATACTAAGCTCAGTCACATCTGCCTGCTTGAGATGGGAGAATTCATCATTTGCTATTTTTGGATTGGAGGATTAGATTAGATTACTTTTAATGTTTCAACATTAAGATTCTACAACTGGGAAGACCTTTGGTCTCTGAGCAATGTTGTTAGGCCTTATATCCAAATCCCCTTATGTAGGGAGCGGCTATAGGGTTAAGCTTCGGACTGACCTGTTGGCCAAGCCACAAACAAGTCCCAGCTTAGAAGACACAGCCCTCTTAGCATAATTAAGCTTGACCTTATGACACTCCCTAGATCCTTCCTAGGTAGCTAATGGGGTGTGGGAGGTGCAGCAAGTGCTGCCAAAGCAAGTGAAACTCACAAGAACATTGTAACTATGTTGACCACTTCCTTGTTTACCTCTGACTATAAAATAAAGCATCAGCTTGCCTTCTGGATCTTTCCTCTGTGGTCTTAGCCAGACACAGGAGATCCACCTAGACCCAGCTTATTTTCTATGTCTGTCTTTTCTACATCCTTCGCCACCTCCTCCCACCCCCCCACCGCCCCCGCAGGCTCACCGAAACCTTGGCTGTGCTGGCACGGCACACCCTTGCTCTGACAAAGAAATGCATAGGCACTACAGATAGGAGCAAGTCTTCTAATACTCGGCCCAAATACAGTACAGTCATCGTAGGCACCTACCAGATGCTAGGGGGTGGAGCGCTTTTTGGGTCCCAAAAAGCAGCACCTCTTGCCAAGCCTCACCCTTGAAAATTCCTACCACAATTCACAGAGATCCACCCCCCTCCACTGCTCCACAGGTGATGACCAACCACTTAATGTTCTCTGAAGAGACTCAGGTCATCAATAAGAGAAAGGCTGGATGGTGTCCAGTCCTACAGGCTTCATCAGGATTATCTCTAGTCTTTCTTTTGTTTTCATATTCCATGAGCACATCTGTAATCCCCATTAGGATTTCATCCCCACATAGTCTGCAAACAGAAAATTCCCAAATTACTAAATATCCCTCCTGATACTAATTAGACTCATCTTCATAAAATGTGTCATCAACTTATCTTTTCTCAGTAACCAATAAAAAAATATTCAACAGTGTTTGCCTACAAAATAAATCTGAAGTTAAGCATTAAGGGCGTATATATGCATGTGTCTATGTACATATATTCAATATATTATTTTCATAAGTTTTAGTATGCCTTATATGTCATAACATATATTTTAAATACCTTCTGTACCATTACTGCTGTTCCTGCACAATATTAATATGTCAACCAGCACACCATTATGTTACTTAATTTTGGATGACATAGCCAATAAAATGAAATAAGAACTATATATTTTAAAAATGAGGCAAAATTATCATTTTGCTATTAATATGATTGTGTAAATGAAAACCCAAAGAAATCAACTGAATTTTATTAAAAGTAAAAAAATTAAATAAATACTGGATGGTTGTAAAGCTAAACATTTTAAATGATTAGCTTTTTTCTTTATTCTAAGTAATTTTAATTCATCTAAACTTTTACAAACGCAAACATGCATTCATGTATTCTTACTGTAATTAAAAACATCTTGAAAAAGTATTGTAAATATAAATCATTCAAACAATAACTAGATAAAAAATTGGTGGAAAAAGAAATTTCATTCACAATTGTGATAATTTTTTTAAAAGGTAAGATTCACATTAGTAAACATAAGAAATGTGTAGGATCTACATGAATAAAACTTTAATATTGTACTAAGGATCATCACAGATTTCAGTGAATGGAAAGGAATACCTTATTTTTGGATAGGAAGATGCACCCCCAATTCTATGAGCAAAGTTAAAAGAAAAATTTAAGTGGTAAAAATATTTGCAACAGGTAAAATAGGCTAATTCTTAACTACATTGAATGTTTTTTAAAACAGAACAACCCAGAAATTGGCAAAGGACTCAACAGGAATTTCATAGAAGAATTATTATAAGTGACCAATAAACTTATCCAAAGATGCTCAACTGCATTCAGAATTTAAGAAAATGCTAATAAACACAAAAATGAGATATTTTTACCTGTTATATTTACAGAGATGAAAAAGTTTAGTAATAATACCCATTGTTGGGAAAGTGGTAAAATACATGCTTGTTAGAGTATTTTTAAATAATTTCAAAACACTGAAAAATGATTAACTTGTATTTATATAATTTAATATAAACAACTCATCTAAGATATACTTTAATTTGGATATATTTAAATTTCATGTAAAAAGTTACTGATGTATTGTGACATACTGAAAGTAGAATATAAAAATATATTCAGTATGCATATATGTGTATACAGAAAAGATACCAAAAGGAAAGTATAAATTGTGCCATTTTGTTTTACATGTTGACCAACCAGAAAAAAAAAAAGCAGTGAACATTAAACTAAAAAGATAATTCATGTGATCCTGTAAGCATTGGTGTAATAGCAGCTTACTACTCTTTGATATATCTTGAAGATGGTCCATATTCGTTTGTATGAAAAAAATACATCGTTCTTTTAAATGTCATTGTAATAATAAAATGAGGTCATCTATTGACGAATATGTAAGTTTTTTATAATATTTTGCTCTTATCAACAATGGTGAAATAATTTATGCCTACCTCATTTCATATGTATATAACTCTACCTGTAGGATACATTCCCAGAAGTGGAATTTCTGGGTCAAAATATTTTTGCATTTGTAATTTTGATACGTATTACCAAATTGCCCTTTGTAGGATATGATTAATCCAAAATGCCCATAAGTAATGTAGGATGAAGCCTCCCCACCACAACACTTTTTTTTTTTTTTGAGATGGAGTTACATTTATTACTCGCGGATCCAGAGGAAAAGCAACACTCTTATCACACTTAAAAATGAGATTAAACATTTTGTTTTCCAAGACATTTATTTGTTTGTTTCTGGGAACTGCCTATTTATATTATTCCCTCTTTATATGTTAGGAAAATTAGCCCTTGCCTGGAGATTAGTTGCGACTACTTTATCCATGTTGTTAATTATCTTTTAACTTTGGTTATGGTGATTTTTGCCATACAGGAAAAAAATTTACATAAATGTTATTGCTTCTAGATTTCTTATACATACTTAGAAAACTTATTTCCTTTTCTAAGTTATGAATAATTATTATGAAGTTATGAAATAATTCTTCCATGATTTCTCTTTCAAAATCAAAATTTTTAAGATGGGGAGCAATTTTATTTTTCCAGGTGGCTTCACAACTTGATTTATTGGACAGTGCATATTTTCCTCCACTGATTTGAGATACCATAATTATTACATATTAAATTCCACATTTAGGTTTATTTTTTGAATCTATTATGTTTTACTGAATTATCTGTCAACTCATATGCCAGTAGTAGCATAGTGTTTTATTTATTGCAGGTTTATAACATTTTTAATATATCAGAGGTCAGTATTTCCTGATCATTCTTACTCATTTTTTTATTTTTTGCTCATTTATTATTATTTTTTAAAATATTTTTATTGATTTCAGAAAGGAAGGGAGAGGGAGAGAGAGATCGAAACATCAATGATGAAAGAGAATCATTGATTGGCTGCCTCCTGCACGTCCCCCGACTGGGGATCAAGCCCGCAACCCAGGCATGTGCCCTTGACCAGAATCGAACCTGGGACCCTCCAGTCCACAGGCGGACATTCTATCCACTGAGCCAAACCAGCTAGGGCTTTTGCTCATTTATTTTTAAAAATTAGCTTGATTATAAATTTATAAATTAATTTAATTTAAGGAGAATCAATATATTTATGATGTTGATACTTCCTATCCAAGAACATGGTACGCCTTGCTCAAGTACTTTTTTGTGTAACTGACAAGTATTTTAAAGTTTTATTCATATTGATCTTGCACATTTCTTATATTTATTGCTAGGCATTTTATCATCTTTTGGTGGCCATTATAATTGAGTATATCTTTTATTAAATCTGATAGCTGTGTGTATATATAAAAGCTATTTTAATTATGTACCCAGCCACTTTACTGAATTCACTTATTGTCTGTAATAGTTTTTCAGTTGATTATCTTGGAGTTTCCAGGTTTACAATTATATCTGCAAATAGTGGTAATTTTACCTCTTCCTTTGCAACTTTTAAACTCTATTTTCTTTTGTCTAGCTGCATTGCATACATGTATTTTTTTAGCTTTTATTTTATTAATGTCTGCTTTTATCTTATTTTTTTCCTTCTGTTTTTGTTTGGTTTACTTGTTCATTCTTAGACTTTTTCAGGGGATATTAATTTTCTTTTGAGCATTATTTTAGTTTTATCCCTGAGTTTCTGCTGTGTTGAATTTTCATTATACTGATTCTTTAGATACTCTGAAATTTTGGTTTGGATTTCTTATTTGATTGAAGGATTGTCTGGGATTTTTTGAGTCCTATTCTATATATTTTATTAATTGCATTTTCATGAGAGTATGTTTTCTACAGTAATTCTAGTTTGGGGGACTGATTGCAGTTTTCTTTATGGATTAATGCAGAGTCAAGTTATGTGCAAGTTTACATTGGAGTTTAATATTATCAAGGAAAACTTAGGTACAGTTAATTATTAGTACACTACTTACTTGTGCATAAGGAAAACCGGTAATGGATTACATTCATCTAATGAAGGCAAAATTGGGAATACTTCTTCAGATTGGCAACAGATTGTATTTCCTTTGGGTGAGCTGCAGGATTAGCTGGCAGCTATCAGTGTGTTCTGATCTTATGCACTTACTAGAGGCCTGGTGCATGAAAATTCATGCACTGGAGGTTGAGTCCCTCAGCCCAGCCTGCCCCCTCACAGTCCGGGAGCCCTCAGGGGCCAGAGGCGACCCGGCGATCAGGGGAAGGCGATGCCCCATCACACCTCCGCTGCTGCCACTGCTGACAGCGCAAGCCTCGGCCGGTCCTGGTTACCTGAGCCCCAGGCGGCCCTGGGCGGCTGGGCAGTCGCCATCTGAGGCTTGCCTGTGCCTCAGGCCAGCCCTGGGCTGCTGGGGGGCAGAAGGGACTGGGGGACTCCAGAGGCAGGCACGTGGAGTGGCCGAGTGCCTGCTGTCCCGGTGGGGCTGAGGGGACTGGGCACTGCCATCTTTGAGGGTGTGGCAATCAATTAGCATATTCCCTCCTTATTGGCTGTGGGTGCCACCATTTTGCAATGGTGTGAGGGTCAATTAGCATATTCCTTCTTTATTAAATAGGACTAGTTGATGGGTAAACAACGAAAGCAATTCCAGTTGTCTGAGGACTTTCAGAAGACTGTGACAGTGTTGCTATTGACATGGGTGACAGGTTCTGTATGTCATGTCCTTTGTTATCTTGTCCATTTTAGTTATGCCAGATCTGTACCATTTCCCCTCTAAGAATTTCTCAATATATGTCAATCAGATCTCCATAATGTTGATTTTCTATATCTTTACTTAATTTTTAAATTTTTGATCATCATGGACTGAGATGAACTAGTTTCTTACTACCCGTGTTTTTTCTTTTATTTCTCCTTATATCCTCCACAGTTTTTACTTAATATTGTGGCAGGGTTACTTAATCCACAGATATTCATAACTGTTTATCTTTATCATAAACTAGAGGCCCAGTGCATGAATTTGTGAACGGGTGGGGTCTGGCCAGCCAGGCCCCAATTGGGGTGGATCAGGACCGGGCCTGTTGGGAGGAGGAGACGGTGGGAGGTTGGCCGGCTGGCCCGCCCCAATTGAAGCCTGATCAGGGCTGGGCAGGCTGGGGGGAGGGGCTGAGGGCGATTGGCTGGTGGGCCCTGCCCCCAACTGGGGTGAGGAGGCCAATCTGGGGCCAGCAACCTGGGCGAAGGGCCATGGTTGGTTGGCCGGCCATCCCTGCCCCTGATCAGAGTTGGGGGAGCTGATCAGGGGCGGAGTTGACTGGGGGGAGGCTCCATGGGTTGATTGGGGTGGGGGGTCGATCTGGGGTGGGGCCGGGTGGGGAGAGAGGCTGCAGGAGGTTGGCCGGCCGGCCCTGCCCCCTATTGGGGTAGGGGGAGGCAATCAGGGTTGGGGCCTGCTGGGGGGAAGGGCCATGGGGTGGGGGTTAGCCAGCCCCCCACCCTCAATCGGGGTGGGAGAGGCCAGTCAGGGGCAGGGCCAGCTAGGGGGAGGGGCCGAGAGAGGTTGGCAGGCCAGCCCCACGCCACAATTGGGTGATTTGCTGGCCGCAGTGGGCATCATAGCAACTGGTCGTTCCAGTTGTTACAGCATTCTGGTCACTGGCTTTTTATATATATAGATTGTAAGCTTTAACATTATAGTGTGCCCACCCCCCTCCATTTTTCTGGTCTAGTTTAATACATTTGGGCCTGCATTTGGCCTCATCTGTTATTAAGATGTTGCTTTTTGTTTGTTTGAGTAGTATCTCTTTACTCATCCTTGTATCTTCAACTCGTGTGCATCATTTTATTTTTGTTGGTCTTTTATATAGCACAGAATTGAGTTTTGCTTTGTGATTTAGTCTAAAATTCTTTTTCTCTTAATAGCTTGAGTTTAGCCCATTTACATTTTTCAATTTAATGTTTGGTCTTAGTTCTGTCACATTATTTTGCTACACTTTCTGTATTTATACCTTTTAAAAATATTTTACTACTACATAGACTGCTTGCTTTGTTTGCTGTATTTCTTTTGATAATTAGAAAAGTTTAACTTTTATTCCAATAGTTACCTTGGTAATGCCCTGATTGTATAATACCCTCAATTCTCTATTTAGCCAGACTTTTAGTATCTGTAATTCCCTTCTATAAGTAATGATTGATAAGCTGGACTTCATGAAAATCAGAAACTTTGTTCTGCAAAAGACAATGTCAAGAGAATAAGACAAGCCACAAACTGGGAGAAAATATTTGCAAAAGACGCATTTAATGAAGGGTTGCTGTCCAAAATATACAAAGAACTCTTAAAAGTCAGTAAGAAAACAAACAACCTGATTTTTAAAATGAGCTAAAGACCTTAACACACAACCCACCAAAGATATACAGATAGAAAATAAGCATATGAAAAGTTGCTCCACATCAATTGTCATTTGGGAAATGCAAATTAAAATGAGATACCACTACACATCTATTTGGCCAAAATCTGGAACACTGACAACACCAAAGGCTGGTGAGGATGTAGAGCAACAGGAACTCTCAATGTTTGTGGGAAGGCAAAATGATACTACCACTTTGTAAGATAGTTTGGCAGATTTTATAAAACTAAACATACTCTACTCCTGTAATTCTTGGCATTTCCCCAAAGGAGTTAAAACTTATGTCCACAATAAAACCTGCACACAGGTGTTTATAGCAGCTTTATTCATAATCACTGAAACTTGGAGGCAACCAAGATGGCCTTCAGTAGGTGACTGGATAAATAAACTGTGATCCATCCAGACAATGAAAAGGGCTATCAAACCATGAAAAGACATGAAGGAACCTTAAATGCACATTACTAAGTGGGGAAAAAAATCTGGAAAGCCTATATACTATATGATCCCAACTGTATGACATTCTAGAAAAGGCAAAATCATGGAGACTAAAAGATCAGTGTTTTGCCAAGGGTTAGGGGACAGCATGGGGAGGGATGAATTGGTAGGGTATAGAGGGTTCTTAGCAGTTAAAATACTTGAATGTATCCATGGTGAATACCCAAAGAATGTATACCACCAAGACTGAACCATAATGTAAACTATGGGCTTCCGGTGATAATGATGAGTGAATGTAGCTGCATCAATTGTAACAAATGTACCACCCTGTTGGGGGATGCTGAAAATGGAGGCGGCTGTGCATGTGTTGGGGCAGGAGGTACCTGAGAAATCTCTGCCTCTCAATTTTGCTGTGAACCTAAAACTGCTCTAAACAAAGTCTTAAAAATACACACAACAGTGACAGTGGGGTAGGGTAGCAGCAAGTATCTTTCCCATAGGAAGGCAGAGTCTGGTCTTGATGCTTTCTTTCATATAACTGTACTTGTCACATGTTTTTTTTAACTATATTTTTATTGCTTTCAGATAAGAGAGAGACAAAAACATCAATGATGAGAGAGAATCATTGACTGGCTGCCTCATGCATGCCCCCCATTAGGGGTTGAGCCCACAACCCAGGCATGTGCCCTGACCCTCCTGGTTCATAGGTCGATGCTCAAACCATGAGCCACACCAGCGTGGCCACTTTTTTTGTTTTTTAATCTAATGAATTTTAAAATGGATACTGAATGATCCCGAAATCAAGATAATATTAAACTGAGTTCTAGTCTATACCATTACAGTTGTTTCAAGTGTGCATATCAAGCTAAATATAAGCTGCTTATGGCTAGGGAGGTAACTCTTTTATCATGTAACTTGAGGACAGTTTTTGATGATTAAAAACATGTCACATGGGATTCAGAATCACCTCAAAGTGAAGCTACCTATCCTGATGTGGAATGCTTACTGCTCTGTTTCTTAAATTCAGCCTCAAAGATCATTGTATACTAACTGATTCTCTTAAGGGCTGTGGCTAAACCCTGCCACTATGCCAGAGCAACTGAGAATACACAAGACTAATTTAAAAAATGCTTTCTAGGAGTGTGAATTCCTAACCCACACACATAAACCTGTTAAAAATTTTACTCTTCAGAACAAATTATATCTAAGTTTTAAGTTGAATTAGTAGCAAATAATACTTATACCTAGGTGAACAGACCATTATTACTCACTGTTGACCGTTTCCTCTCACACTCTTGACTATTTTCTTTGAATTCGATTTCAATTTTCTGAAGCTTGCATTGTTTAATTAGATACTGCTAACATACAAACAACTAATTTGAAGCTCAAAAGGCCCAAAGCTTCGTTCAATATACTTTTGTGAGCTTTGGTGCTCAGGTGGAATACATAATGAATGGACACCACTACAGTTATATTATACATCCAGATGCCTCTTAGCAAGTATAATCAAGTCTGACTTATATGATGACATGATTCAATGAAGATGCAAGTATACATTAAATTTACATTTAAAAAACAAAACACCAAAACCATTTTATTGAAAACTAGTTTTATTTTAAAATTAAGTGCATAGCACTCATCTAACTCCATTGGTGTAGACTTTAGCACCATACTCGCATTTGCATTTAATGTTATAACAGATACATTTTGGTTTTCAGTCTGGATTTGAATAGTGTTTATTTAGTGGACTTTGGTAAAGCCCTTTATACACATCATTAATCTCTTCACAGTACACACTTAATGATGGTCCAGTAATCTCAAAAAAAAAAAAAAAAAAGACCTAAAGACTGACTAATCAATAAGTTAAACAAAACGAAACCCACATAACTCCCCCCACCCACATCTCCCAAAGCTAGCAGTTGTGACTTGAATTCATACTGAAATCTAATGTTTTAAAAATAGTTCTGGTTCTCCAACAACCCCATCCCATCCCACCCTGGGTATGCAGCAATAATATCCAATTATTTTATTCTACCCACCCACCCCCCTCAAAGTAATCCAGTGTTCTTTAGCTTTTTTAAATATAAACTGGGAAAGTGTTATTATAAGCTTTTTAAAAAGGCATAGTCTATAACAAGAATGACATTTAAACCAATCAATAAAAGCATTTGACAATACATTAAATTACCATAGGCACCAGTTGTTGTTTCAAGTTGGGATCTCTATCCCAGTATCTTACATTCATAGTATTACTGAGGTAGTTAAAACACTGAAAATTGGACTCCATGTTGCTGGGTTCTGAATGTGAATATGAAAGATATATTCTGATGAACCCACTTTCCCCCAAATAATTCAAGTTCTCTTGAGGTAAGAACTACCAAAATCCAATTAGCAGCCTTCTATAAAGAGGAAAAATGATGATACTTTCAGAAAACAATTTTCATGCTTGAAAACTGCCATGTAAGTGTTCTTACCTGAGTGGTTTTGAATTTTTTATTTTTATCTACCAGACTAATAAATCCACATCATGCCCTATGTACTCTATTTATAAAAGTTACCTCTGTTTAAGGAAAGGACATTCTCTAAGAATTCACACTGGCAGAAGCCACCCACCCACACTTATCCACTGGAGCCACCTGGATCAGTTTTTGAGTCCCTTCCCTTCCTAACAGAAGCCATTTGGCTTGTTTACTGAGACTCCTGCTGCATACCCACATCTTTATTAAGTTTGTCTTCAATGCATATTGTGGCAGTCGCCTACCTGCCATGCAGTTTCCCTTCTATTCAAGTGCTATCTTTAAAAAAAAGAACAACAACAACAAAAAACACCACAAACAAAGACACACCTTACTCATTTTTAAATCAGAAAGCTTCCCTCCACCAAACCTCTCTTCTCCCACAGATAAGGGCACAATGTATATGGTTTCAGTTATTACAATGATTTTTTTTTCTTTTTATGTTTACTCCCTCAAGTCTCTTTACCCTCAAATTGCCCTTGCTGTAATGACTTATTATTGCTGTTTTCACTCATTACCAGTATAGTGAAATGTCCCAGGGCAGTTTCTGGGGCCAATCTATTGAAAATGGCTACTGAAGTTTAGTAATCAACACCTTTGCCTGCTTATACTGACTAACTGGACACAAAGGTTGCTTATAAAACCTGTCTTCCATGTAACAAAGTGCTGCTCTAGCACAACCTGAGAACTACCCTGGCCACATTCACTTAAAAGGAAACCTACAGAACTTTATTCTAGTACTGCCATTTTACAGTTATGCCTTCCCTTGAAAAAACTTCTTTAGAGTAAAATCAAATCTGAGTATAAATCATTGATTGCACTGAGAAATGCACAATCTATATATGTATTATGAATGATAGAAACCACCATTTCATTCATTCTAAGCTACAATTATGTTCTCATTTGAAAATACATCCTAGCAGGAGTACTTTAACCTATGTTATAAAGGTAGCTCATATTATAACATTCCCAAAACATGTTGCATTACAGTTAAGTGTTTCCAAGTAGTACAAATTCCCTGAGATAAATGTGTTTTAATTCTAAAGATTTGAGGTTGGTCACTTAGGGAAAAAAACAACAATTTATGGCCATGATTTTAAGAGATCTACTTCATCCTTAATTTTAGTACATAAATCCAGGTACCTATACTACATTGTGATATGAAGTTATATAGAATCATCTAAAAAATTTATTTTTACTGTACAGATCGGTATAGCAATTCATGAGTTTAAACTTAAGTCAAAAAATCACTTGTAGATCAAGAATATAACTCAAAACTGCAGAATAAAAAAAAAGGACCTCTTCAAAAATTAATACTGTAACTTTCCTTCATAAAAAGACTGTTTGGCAAGAACACAGACATCCATTAATCTCTGACAATATAAGCCAACATTAGGCACAGAGCCCACCACAGGTCAACTCTCAAAACAGCGAAATAGATAGAATCTGTCCAAATTTCTGTT
This sequence comes from Cnephaeus nilssonii, assembly GCF_951640355.1. Taxonomy (NCBI): domain Eukaryota; kingdom Metazoa; phylum Chordata; class Mammalia; order Chiroptera; family Vespertilionidae; genus Cnephaeus; species Cnephaeus nilssonii. The sequence goes on along the minus strand of NC_137087.1, from coordinate 40,722,384 downwards.
GTATTGAATATTTTTGAAATACTTGGACCATCAGCAGGGGCTTAAAATTTTTGTCATGTAGCTATTTAACAGAATTTGACATACATTCTGTTAAAGTGTTTGCAGTGTTTGCTTAGTCCTCCCAGGTCTTCATGGTGCATTCAAAGGGATATTCAGTCTTCTTGGTGCTGCTATTTGAAGAGTTCTGATGCAATTTGAATCCCTTTAGAGAAGTTTATAAAAAGCTGGCCCACAGCTTCAAGTCACAAACAGTCTGGATCAGGTGTTACCGTTACCACCACACAAAATCACCTTTCAAAACATGGAGTAATGCAAGGGAAATGTTCATTTAGCTGATAACTCCGGTTATAAGAAACATTTAGACAGGGCTTAACTTCCACTGGTATTGCCAGTGACATCCCAACACCAGTCTGCACATGCCCAAGGCCCTGAACACTAGTCTGGAAGCCAGCAGGACATGTCTGTAGTGTGTAAGATGAGGTGTGTGTGGTAGATACAATCTGCTGACAGCTTGGTTGCTCTGATACAGGATGGCGATACTGCAGTGAGGTCTGATGCGTCTGATGGAGATACTGAGGTTGCTGAAAGTGAACTGGCCGCGAGGGCTGGGAGGTTGTCTGGAACACACTTAGTTGTGCTGGCTGAGGTACTGCTTGTCCTCTTTGTTTGTTTGCTTCTTTCACATCATTATCATGAGCACTACAACATGGATTGAAAGGAAACTGCTAATGTTATTTGAGAAGAATTTGTAGAAAGTCATGCACCACCCCCAACTCCTCCACAGCTGACTCCACAGACAGCACCACTATACCTAGAAAGCTGTCACTATAACCATAATTTCAATAACCTGAGATCTTATTTATCCTTCTAGGAGCTCCTTCCCTTGGTAGAAATCCAGGAAACCAGCTGCTGGTAGCTTTAAAGGTTATGTCCAGCTTGGGAGATATATCTACAATAAGCATTTAACTGTAACTCCTACTTTGGTGACATCCTGGGGCCCAATGATTCAAAGATGTGGTAACGAAGAGCAAGGCAAGATTTGCCTGGACTGATCTCATAATCATGGGCTTGCATCAGAGCAGCTTCTTTCCTTATCATGTACTCAGAATCATACTAGCAATGGCCTCTTCCTGGATAACAGCCAAAAGGGGCTCCCCTTCCACCAAGTATCACTCTTACAACAACTTGTTCATGGCAGCAAAAGCAATCAGAGCAAATACCCTAAAACCTCTGTGCGTTTGAAAAGTTGCTTTTAAGGCCCCTTATACATGAAGAAAAATATTTATGAGACATTGCAAACACAAGAACAAAGAGGCTTACATCAGTAGCCGTTCAATGCACTGCACTAAGAAATCCCAGGAGTAAGCAGTAAGACGATGAAGTCTTGTAGGCCACGTTGGAGAAAGACGAAGTATAATCCTTGAAGAAGCCACACATGCAGCAGCTACTAAAGAAGGTGCATAATTTAGAAAGGCATAATCTGTGGAGACATCAAAAATGAACTTAAGCAACAGAATACACAAGTCACAAGCTCACAAGTCACTTACTGGCATCCACAATCACTCACCTTGCAAAGACACTTCTAGGAAGTAATCTGCATACTTGGCCATGTAGAGTTTAGTTTTTTCCAAGCAAATCATTGGCCAGCCATCATGAAGATCTGTTTCGTGTACTGCTTCAGAGAGATAATACTCGATGAAATGGGCAGCTGTTGGAAGGCAGAGGTTCCACTGAAAAGTTTCTAATAATAATAGTTCCATATGTAGCAAATTTTGTTTTGTCAATACTAGATTCATATTAGTCATACAACCCAGGCTGTTGAGCTGCTCTAGCTTAGGCACACTATCTTCTTTTTCTTCAAATTTACCTTATAAGAAAAAGGGGGAAAATAGAGAAAATATTAGGCAAATGATCATATAGGTCTAGTCAAGTAAATGGAATTTGCTGCCTTTTATTGCAAAGATTTAGATCCAAAGACATTCTTTCCCCTACCTTGTGCCAGAACTCTGTGGTTGTTATATTTGCATGTTTTCTCTCCCAGTGCCTCTGTCCCCCTCCCTTCACTCTCCACTAAAAAAACTTGAACATGTAAACATTTTGATCTAAGTCCTATTGTGTAACGAAAAAAAGTCACATGAATGCCAATGAAAAAAATAACTCTCTCAAATCTTACCAGCTGAACCTTTTCTGGCAATTTCTTTGGGTAGTTGATGGAAGAAAATTCTTTTATTTGAACAGAAGAAAGTTTAAAGGACTTAATGTCATAGAGTTATCTGAAATACCTGAAATCAAAAGTAGCTAAGTTTCAAGTATTGTTATCTCAGCATATTTTCAGCACAATCTCAATACCAGAGATAAACAGAGGGGGTGGGAGAGGAACTGGATGAATACATAACACAAGCATTCTCAGTCCACAATACACACACACAAAAAAAAAAACCTATCCCTCTTTTTCTGAATTCAAAACAAAAACCTAGCTAAGTCTTTTGTCAAAAAGAAGGGGTTGGGGGACACTTTATATGCACTTTTTTATCCCCTTACTCAAAGCAGAATAGGAGTAAAAACGATCTGATGATAAAACTTCATTATTTAAAGGCATTCACTTTTTTTTTCAGGATATACTCATCCTTATGTACAAGGTAAGGAATATAATTCCCTCTCCAGCCCCAGAATAATTTTTTTATAGAATACATACCATCTTACACTTTAATTTCCAAGCAATTGTTTTAATATATATCATTCATTTTAGGCATTTCTAGAGGCCATGGCTGGAAAGAATTCAAACTATCAAGTACTATTAGATTTTCCAGATGCACCAATAGATTAAAAGAGTTGTCTTTAAGTCTCTTTGTTCCATGGTGGTCCATAGAAGAAGGGAAATTATAACTAAAGCCTTCTACAACTAGTATTATGTTCTATTTTCCGATAATGTTTAAAACAGTCATATTATATTACAACTAGAGGCTCAGTGCACGAATTGGTGCATGGGTGGGGTCCCTCGGCCTGGCCAGTGATCAGGGACGGTCAGGGCCAGTTGGGGGGGAGGGACTGTGGGAGTTTGGCTGGCCACAAGAAGTTGGCTGTGGGAGCACACTGACCACCGGGGGCAGCTCCTGCGTTGGGCGTCTGCCCCCTGATGGTCAGTGCGCGTCATAGCAATCGGTTGACTGGTCATTTAGTCAACTGATCATAATGGTCGCTTAGGCTTTTATTTTATTTATATATATATATATATATATATATATATATATATATATATATATTTTTTTCCACAATAGCTTTACACTTGTTCAAAATGATAGCTTTTAGAATGTTACATATTACATAAAAATTTTTGTTCTACTATTATAACTTTTCCAATATATTTAGTTGCCTAGGAAATATTACAATTTTATTTTATCCATTTAAAAACATGTTTTTAAGAGCCAGAATGACTGCCAAAGCAGTAGAAACTAGATGAATTTCCCTGTGAAGTTTCTCTTCCAGAAGAGATGGGTTTATACCACACACTGAAGTTGTTACAACAAATGGTAGTTGCCAGGGTCACTCAGTCCAGATGCTTAGTGTACTAGAGCCAGAGGGGTTTGTTCAAGTCAGCCTGCCTTAGGGCTAGGGAGGAAGTACTGCTGACTACCTGGCTCTTTGCTTAGGGAGGGGGAACTAGGGTAGAAGCTTTTGTCTCCTATGGCACGAGATTGTATGATAACTTAAAGAAGAAAGCCTAAAGAACTATTTAATTCCTCTTCTGCTCCAGAAAATTTGGACTTTAGATCTAAACTACTCAACTAAATATTGTTGCAGATAGAAGTTAATAAAAAAATATTTTTACATAATTCAAACTTTTCATAAATTTAGATATTCCTTCCTAATTCAAATCACACAGAGGTGAATCTCACAAGTTTTCCCAATAGCATATACTCAGTACACCTCAAAGCACTAAAAATGGTCTTTATGACATAGTCATCTAGCATCATCACTGCATAGAGATACAGGAGAGGAACCCACTGTTCTCAGAATAACAGAGTGGAATTCTTCAGAGTAGAATGACCTATGAACTTAGTTCAGTCCCTCTGGATGAATCACTAAGGCTTTCAAAGTGCCCTGCCATTTGTGCAGCAACAACAACATTGGCAGTATACCTCAAAGGAATATTGTAAAAATTAATGAGTTTACTTATATCATGCTTGAAGTTCCTTTGAAGAAATTAATATACCATAATTCACTGTTTAATTCAAATATCAAAAATGGTTCATATTATTTACTTGAAACTTTCAACATTGAAAACATTGTGTATGACCAAATTCAAGAAACCAAGATAGTGAGGTTGGCCAATTCATTTAAGTAAATTGAGCCAAAATGAAAATGGAAGCCGAAAGATATATGTTTAAATTCCCAAATCTGTACTGCTAGACCAAAGTATTGCACTGGGTTATATGGGGACAACAACTACCAGAATAGACAGACTTCTATATTATTAAACATCTATGGGCTTTCTATATTTATAAAGTACTTGGCTATTACAAGTGTGAAAGCCTTTGTATCTTGATTCACAATGTTAAAAATAAACTGCATATGCATAAATAACCATACTTTGGATTTTAATTCAGGTTTAAGTGTTTTTTTAACTTTTTAATTACATATAGGGATATAAATACTTAGGTACATGGGTATTAAAGGATTTCAAAGTGTGTGACAGCAACAATGAGTACCTGCATTCATAGCCATAGTTTTTGTTGTGTTGAATGTTATGTGCTTGAATATTTTAAATCTACTTATCCACAAAGCCCACAAAGCTCAGTTTCTTCAATGGAAAGGAAATACCAGAAGCCATGTGATTATATTGATAAAGGCCCCAAACAGGAAATAAGGGCACAGGAAATTCATGTCTGCTTCCCAGAAAATAAAGAATTAATAGACACAGAAACAAAATATCAGGTTGTCTTTCCTTTATAGGAATTGTTCAAATCAGCCCTGGATACGAGCATATTTTCAAAGCCAACAGTGAATGGCAAGTATGTGGTAGTAGGGCAAGGATCTGATGTCACTGTGAGCTCTTCCAACCTATATTGTGTTCTTTTATTATGAAGTAGGGAAAAAAGTTACCCATAATATATAATAAGAGTTTTCACAAATTTGTAAGACTATAGAACAATGAATAAATAACAGGAAGAGATAATTCCTGGGGAAAAAAGAGGTTCTATTCTCATTAAAAATTAAGATGTAAATCAAATAAACTGTGAGATACAATTTTTCACCTATCAGATAGTAAAGTAAAAAGGTCTGTCAACCCAGTATTGATGAGCAAGGAGAAGCAAGCACTTGTCTCAAATTTTTACTACTAAAAGCCTATACTCTCACTTTTGGCTTCATCTCAACTCCAAGATCACTTCTTATTTACCCAAGATCTTGAGCAAATTATCAAAAGCCTCATGGCTGAGTCAATGCTCATCACAGAAGTCAAGGAAAGCCAGGATATACATGTCAAAGAGTTAAAATTTGAGAATTTCTCAGGATAAATCAGTCTTTTCTGGAATGAGCCAGAACCATAGGGATTATAAAAGTTTATGGCAGAGTAATCAATGAGATACTAACGTTTTTATTTTTTTAATTCTCACCAGGATATGCTTTTATTGCTTTTTAGAGAGAGGAAGTGAGAGAGAAACAGCAATGTGAGAGAGAAACATCGATTGGACACCTCCTGTACAGACCCCGACCAAGGAATGAACCTGCAACCTAGGTATGTGCCCCAAATGGGAATCGAACCAGCAACCCTTTGGTGTACGGGACAATGCTTCAACCAACTGAACCATCTGGCCAGGGCTGTGATGCTAACTTTTATGTTTCAATTTCCTACTTACTTAAAAAAAATTTCCTACCTGTTTTTAAACATATTACCCCACTTGATTATCAAGGCAACTTTATAAGTAACTATTTTCCTTTTACAGAGAGATAATCTGAGACTCAAGGGTTGCTGAAATCATGTTGATCAGTGAACTAGGAGGTTGCAATTTGATTCCAGGTCAGGGTACATGCCCGGGTTGTGGGCTCAATCTCCAGTGAGGGGCATGTGGAAGGCAGCTGATTGATGATTCTCTTTCATCATTGATGTTTCTCTCTCTCTCTCTCCCCCTCTTCCTTCCTCTCTGAAATCAATAAAAAAATATATATATTTTAAAAAGATTCCTGAAATTCATACTGCTGACAAGAAATTAAAACGTAAGCAATCCATCACTATAATCCTTGGTCTACAACACTACACACCACACTCCAAACAGATAATCTGTAGGACCTTTGTTCCTACCTCTAATAGTACAAACACTCAGGTACCTAGATATGCATTAGTACCTAGGACTTATAAGCTGTGCTCCATCTTTGACCAACCTATTTGATAACTCGAATCGAACTGTCATCTGTAAACTGTTCTAAACTTTTATACAGCAGGTTGCCCATCCCAAAGCAGGGGAAGGGTGACATACAGAATTCAATCATCTATCCTACCTAATAATAGACAAATATGCAAATTGACCGTACCTTCGCTATGCCCACGATTGGCCAGGAGGCGCAGGGGGGGGGGGGGGCGGGCAGGACTCGGGGTGGCCGGGGTGGCCCATTGGGCCGGCGGGAGGCTGAGCTTGCGTCGCCAGCGGCAGCGCGAGCTCAGCATCTGCACCATGGCTGTGCTGCAGCACAGAAGGGGCCTCTGGGGCAGCGAGCTCACGTCCGCCGTGGACCATCAAAAGCGGGGGAGCTGGGTGCCTGTCCGCTCAGGCACCAGGCGCTGCGGAGGCTTCTGAAAGGCCTGGTGCCTGAGCGGACAGGCACCCAGCTCCCCCACGATCGAAAGCGAAAGCGTGTAGGGGACCCTACACATGCATGATTTAATCATGCACTGGGCCTCTAGTATATATATGAAACCCTAATATGCAAATAGACCAAATGGCAGAAGAACCAAACAACTGGTTGCTATGATGTGCGCTGACCACCAGGGGTTGCATGTGGAATATGCCGGGCGTCGGCAGCAGGTAGCAGGCAGCAGAGCGTGGAACATGGCGGGCGGCGGCCGCAGTGGGATGGTAAAGCAGGTGAGTGGGGCGCCAGACCAAGGCGGGGTGCCAGTCACTGTCATCAGGGTGAGCCTCTGGTGGTTACTGAAAATTCTTTGCTCTCGTGCGCTGCAGTCCCACCTGGTGCTTGCACCTGCTGCGGGCGCCAGCCTGGTTCGCACCTGCTGCCAGCGCCGGCTGCTGCTCACACCCACTGCCTGTGCCCAGCTGCCAGCCCCAATTGCCCCTTGGGGCTTCTCCACCTCCCCCTGCTCCTGAGAGGCGATTGGGGCCAGCAGCTGCCTCTCGCACCCACTGCCGGCGACGACCCTGCTCACACCCATTGCTGGTGCCGGCCCCGCTTGCACCTGCAGCTGGTGCCATTAACGGGTGCAAGCAGAGGTTGCCAGCCCCAATCACCCCTGAGGGCTTCTCCACCTCCCCCTGCTCCTGAGGGGTGATCGGGGCAGCAGCTGCTGCTCACACCTGCTGATAGTGCTGGCCCCAATCACTCCACACCGTCAGCAGGTGCGAGAGGGGCCAGCGCCGTCAGCGCATGGGAGTAGTGGCAGCGGGAGCAAGGCTGCCAGCAGACAGGGGACTGGGGCCATGGCAGGAGGGGCTCGGCAGAGCACAGAGGATGGGCTGAGACCCGCCCCTGTGCCTACTGTAGCCTCGCAGCCCACAGTTCCTTTCAAGGTGCACGAATTCATGCACTGGGCCCCTAGTTATTTGAATAAAGTTTGTAATAATTAACTGGAAAGCTGCAATTAGTATCCAAATGTAAGCAGATAGAGTGTAAGAATGTAAGAAACACTAGAATGAACTCCACAAATATAAAGCAGATCAGGTACTGAAAATAGGCTACTAGTTTATAAGCATCCTAAGCATTTCTGCTGTAGTAAAGTTACAGACTGGAGTAGGGAGAGATTGCAGGTAGCTTCTAAGAGCCAGCTTCTTTGATTCCTTGTATAGAACTGACAGCTTGAACTCTTTTGAGCACTGCCTAGGTGGGAGAGGATGAGACTCTGGGGGATACCTATCTCACTCTCCAGTGGAGAAGAATAATATAAAATCAATTTTTCTCTCTCAGGGAAAGAGGGGTTATGAGGTATTAATAGAATAAAGGAATGAGGTAACCAACTCTTTCAGTAATAGGTGATAAACAATTCATATTTGAACCACAGCAAATATAAATCCTAAAGCCTAGCTCCTCAAAAATAAGCAAAAGGCAACTACATATTACCATGTAAATCAATCTTCAATAAAACAAATTGATCATAATACTTTAAACTAACAGTAATAGACAATTTAAAAACAGGAACAATTTGAAAACTCCATTCCAACAGACCTAAGATGGTGCACAAATAAAGTATCCTTTCCCCACATTGTGAAAATTGCAGGAACTTGGAACCAATCCCAAGCATTGCATGGTGGCCAGAATTCTTACTAGATTATTCAACTAGTATACTCAATAAACTTTGGTACTAACATGTTGTTTATGAATATCAACTTTCATAATCCCTAATTCATCCAGTAAGTTACCAGTAAGTAAAGTTTAGTCACAAATATAAGTTGGTCTTTAAACTGACTAAGCATCACACATAATTTCACAGTCCACCAAGAGGAGTCTCCCACTTGGCCCACACCACACTTAAAGAACTGGAGGCACAGAGAAGGCGGGGTTTGATAGTGTTAAAGGATAGCAGGCAAAAATTTATTTTTCATTAATGATCCCAAATTTTAAAAATAACCTAACTTGCATATGTGATTTCCAGTTTGTCTCTACTATAAACTGAGCCCCTAATAATTATTAACATTAGTAGCATAACAAGAAACCATTCCATTTGTGGACTCTAACATATCTGATATGCCAAGTATGAGTTTTTCCAATTCTATGCAAACTATTAAACCACAAATGGCTTCACAGCCAGTGATGAAACATAAAAATTGTATACATGATTGCTTATGAAACCTTAATTAAAGGTTAAATTAAAGGTTAATTATAAATATACAAGCATTACTTCGCTGGCTTTCTGGGTGAGGAGTAGCAGGTCAATAGATTAAAGGATAAATGTACATTTTTCAGGAAGTAGATAGTATTCTGGTAGAATTTGGCTCAAAGTAATTGGGAATAGGGTTGGAAGATGGGACTTGAAAGGTGGCTGGGTCCAGATGAAATGTTCAAAATATTACATTAAGGAGTTTTTTCCTTAATCAAAACAGGCAGTGGGAAGTCTTCACTAGGGCTGTGTTTATTTACATTCAGCTTGGTCCACAAAGGATTTGAAATAACTTATAAAAAGACCTTCAAGGAGACTAAGTAAGTAGTTGAGGTCATTAGCTCAAAGGAAGAATTAGGGTAGGAAAAGAAAGCATGAGAAAAAATTAATACCAGAAATAATACCACAGAGGCCTGCATTTGGTTTTAAGTTTATTTGCAGTAAAAGCACCAAGATGTTTTAGAAATAACGCAGTATGGGGAATGCTCTTTAGAGAGCAGCCACAATAGAACCCAAACCCTGAAGTGGGGGTTAAAGATGAAGGCAGCAGATATTTCTAAATACTATTTTGAATTGGGCTTAGATTTCTAGTATAATTACTTAAATAACATATAAACTACATAATGGATTCAACTCCAATATCTAGTACAATCTTCTCACATTATTAAAAGAATAAAAACTCCATTTCAATTCCTTTACTCACCCCCTTTCTCTTCAGTTGGGGTACCAACAAACAATGAAATGAGTTACAGGAAGATGTTAAGAGAAAGAGGTACCAAAAAGCCCAATTAGCACATTTTGCACTGGGTAACAAGCATGGCTATATCAGATTCCACCTTGCCGCCTAGCTACCACATAGTTGTGCCTATGGCATAAGCAAAGGTATCCACATGTGTAGCAGCTGCATGTGAACCTTCAGTTCTTTAAGCTACTCATTATACAATCAGAAGGTATTCTAACAATAGAAGAGGATGGTACCTTTTAGACAGAGTTTCTCAATCTCAGCTCCATTGACATTTTGGGCCAGATGATTCTTTGTTTTGGGGTACTGCCCCACCTCTACCCACTGGATGTTAATAGCATCCTTTCAGGTTGTGACAACCAAAACCGTTTCCACACGTTGCAAAGAATCCCTGTGGGGCACAATTACTCCTGTATGAAAACTACTGCTTTAAGACAATGGTTCTCAAGTGGAAAGGTACATTAGAATCATCTTTGGAACTTTTCAAAAAGTTAAAAAATACCTAGGCCTCATGATGTTGATTCTGGAGTGGCCTAGACATTTATTTCAGAATATGCAGGATGTATGGCTTAGGCACATATGTTTTTAAAAAACTCCAGAGCCACATTTTAATGTCTAAGAATCATTGTCGCAAGGAGAACTTTCAACACCAAACTTTCTGATAGTCATAAACTGGAATAAATGGAATTTGGTGATATTTTACTGAGTCCTACATAAATTTATTTCATTTTTATAAACAATATAAATTTCCAATCATGTAGATCAGATTCATACTTACTTGCCAGAAGCAGACAGGAAAGTGCAACTAAATGAAGCTGCTGGATAGAGATGTCATATCGATCCATAAATAGGTCCAGCAAATAGACAGCAAGATGTCGGGCAGAAGGGCAGAGTGTGAAGCGATTGCTCACAATGGCAATCAAGTCAGCAAAATACCTTCTGAGACTTAGTTGTGGGGACTGGCCTTTGTAGGAGGGTAACTTCAGCTCCTAAATCAAGAGGAATAATATTTAGTTAAAACAGCCAGTAGCAGAAATGCAAAGATGACTTTCTCACAATGCAAAGATGACTTTCCCAATATATTAGTGTTACAATTACCTAAAGCACACTTTTCTTGAATGAAACACAAAAATGAAAAAGTTGAGTGGAAGAATAATGAATGGCATTTAAAATTTAAACCAAACTTTTCTCCTTATCCTTAATCACCCCTGACATGACCAACTATAGGTGTTTCTTGGATTACGAAATAGATGTATTTAAGCAAAATTTTTAATAAGGGAATCCTATTTTCCCTACCAGCTGTTTTCAGAAAAATATCCTTAGCCAAAACCCAACGATACCACACACACACATTCCCTCCAAGCTCAAAGCTTTTTGTTAGAAGGTAACAGATAAGTGGACATAATCCTAGTATGTCACATACTATATTATACTTGCAGGGATGTGGAAGGTAGAGACTAGTATTCATCCACTAGTCTCTTCTAATTATGTTTCCCTTTCAGCAGTTTTATGATCTCTCCTTTGCTATCATCCTCTCATACACCTAAAATTTTCCCCATTATCACTGTTCAATCTCAGAATTAAATGAACTTGTTTTTTAAAAATTAGAAAAATTCTATTAAAGTATTTCTAGAACACAGAGAAAGATGTCAAGGTTCTAAGTTTATTTTATGAGATGAGCACAATACCAACACTAAACCTAATATGTATCATTATAGAAATAACATGGGTATGATCCTGAAAGCACAGGAAAAAAAAGATAAATTACACTTCGTCAAAATTAAAAACTTTTGTGCATTAAAGGACACTATTAACAAAGTGAAAAGGCAACCCACAGAATGGGAGAAAATATTTGCAAATCATATATCTGATAAGGGGTTAATATCCAGATTATATAAATAACTCTTTTTATATATACAACTCAATTCAACAACAAACAACTCAATTAAAAAGTGGGCAAAGGACCTAAATAAACATTTCTCCAAAGATGATGTAGAAATGGCCAATAGGCACATATAAAGATACTCAACATGTGTCTCTCTCACATCAATGTTTCTCTGTTTCCCCCTTTCCCTTCCACTCTGTCTAAAAATCAATGGGGGGGGGGGGGGAGACACTTTTTCCCCCTCCCCAAGTGCGAGTCTGTGCTGTGAGATTCTTTCCCCTTTCCCACGTGGGAGTCTGTACTTGTTCTTCAATAAATTTTCACCTTTGCATAAATAAACAAACAAACAAACAAACAAATAAATATCAATGGAAAAAATATCCTCCAGTGAGGATTAACAAAAATAAATAAAGATGCTCAATGTCACAAATACTTAGGAAAATGCATATAAAAACCATTATGAGATACCACTCACACCCATTAGAATTGCTGCTGTAAAAAAAAAAAAACAACCAGAAACAAAAAACCCACAAAAACCAGAAAATAAATGCTGGCAAGAATGTGAAGAAATTAGAACCCTGGAGTATAGTGGGAATCAAAACTGTGCAGGCACTGTAAATAATAGTATTACAATTCCCCCCAAAATTTAATGTAGAATTACCATATGATCCAGCAATTCCACTTTTAGGTATATACCAAAAAATTTTAAAGAAGGGACTCAGATAGTTGTACATCCATGCTCACAACATTATTCACAACAGCCAAAAGGTGGAAACAAACAACCCAAGTGTCCAACAACTAATGAATGAATAAACAAAATATGGGCCCTGGCTGGGTAGTTCAGAGTGTCATCCCAATACACGAAGGTTGTGGTTTTGATCCCTGGTCAGGGCACATATAAGAATCAATCAATGAATGCATAAATAAGTGGAGCAACAAATCGATGTCTTCTCTCTCTCCCTTCATCTCTCTCTTAAAACAGAATAAACAAAATAAAAACAACAAAAATGAAGTATATACATACAATGGATTAATTCAGCCTTAAAAAGAAATAAAATTCTGATATATGGTACAGTACAGATGAACCTTAAAGACAGCATACTAAGTGAAATAAGCCAGACAAAAAAGGACAAAGATTGTATAATTCCACTTGTATGTAGTACCTAGAATGTTCAAGGTCATACAGGCAGAAGGTAGAATTGTGGTTACTAGGCACTGGAGGACAGGGAAAATGGGGAATTATTGTTTAATGGGTATTTCAGTTTGGGAAGATGAAAAAGTTCTGAAGATGGATGTTGGTTATGATAGCCATATGTATCTAATGTCACTAAACTGTTCACATAAAAATGGTTTAAATGGAAAATTTTGTTATACACATTTCACAACAATAAGCAAACACCCTAGCTGGATTTGAGTGTCATCTCAATGCACCAAGTTTGTAGGTTCAATCTCAGGTCAGGGCACATACAGGAAGCAACCAATAATGCATAAAAAGGTGGAATAGCACGATGAGTGCATAAAAAGGTGAAATAGCAAGTTCATATTTCTTTTTCTCTCTTTCCCTTCCTCTTTCAAATATCAATAAAAAACAACAACACACACACAAAAATGGAAAAAATAAAATAAATTAAAGGGAAAACCCGCCACAAAAATGGAAGTTACATATCAATCTAACTTAATAAGATAAAAATTTAGATAAAATATTATTCAATGTGTGCTTGCTTCAGCAGTACCTATACTAAAATTGGAATGATATAGAAAAAATTAGCATGGAGTGATACAGAGATTAGAAAGGATGACATGCAAATACATGAAGCATCTCATATTTTTGTGTAGTATATGGTGACAAAAGAAGATTTGACTTTGGGTGGTGAGCACACAATGCAATATACAGATAATGTGTCAAAGAACTGCACACTTGAAACATATATAATCTTACTTAAAAATGTCACCCCAATAAATTTAATTAAAAATAAAAAATAGTCCTGACCGGTTTGGCTCAGTGGATAGAGCGTTGGCCTGCAGACTGAAGGGTTCTGGGTTCGATTCCATTCAAGGGCATATACCTTGGTTGCGGGCACATCTCCAGTAGGGGGTGTGCAGGAGGCAGCTGATTGATGTTTCTCTCTCATCAATGTTTCTCTCTATCCCTCTCCCTTCCTCTATGTAAAAAATCAATAAAATATATTTTTTAAAAAGAAAATAAAACAATTATCAAAGGTAATTTAGTAATGTACGCAAAGAATGTATCATTAATTGTAGTACATCCCAGGAATGCAAGGTTGGTTTGATATTAGAAAATATCTATATGTATAAAAGGCTAATATGCTAAGTGTCCCTCCGCCAAATCTGACCAGTGACTTGGCAGCAGCGGTTCTCAGGTGACGCACCCTGAAACCAGAGAGGAGGGAGCCCGATTCTTTGCGGTGCCGAGCAATTCCATCTTCGGCCATGGGTTATGTTGTTGCCGGGGCACTGTCGGCCCCAAATCTGGTTTATTGCACACTTGCATTTGCATTCCACACCCTGTATGACAGCAACTTTGCAGAGTGCCCTCTCGCACTCCGGGACCCCTTGAGCCCGGTTTCGGCCCGATCCCCGCAGGCCAGGCTGAGGGATCCCACCTGCCAGAGGGACCCTGCTCACTCCGCAGACACCCCCAAGCCACGGCGCCACCCCAGGTGCGGCCGGCCGGGGAGGGACCACAGAAGGTTGGCTCCAGGGTGTGTCTAGCCTATCTCACCCAGTCCCGCCCCGCCGGCAACCTTCTAATTAATTTCCTTTCAATGTGCACGAATTCATGCACCAGGTCACTAGTATTAATATAAAAGGATTAGCATTCTAGTGCCAACTACTGCTATATTATTAAACAGTAGAGGCCCGGTGCACAGATTTATGCACCGGTGGGGTCCCTTGCACCAGTGCACAATCAGGGCCAGGGAGGGACTGTGGGAGGGCTCCAGGGTGTGTCTGGCCCGTCTTGCCCAGTCCCAATAGGCCAGACACCAGCAGCAAGCTAACCTACCAGTTGTAGCATCTGCCCCCTGGTGGTCAGTGCACGTCATAGCTACCGTCGAACGGTCGCTTAGGCTTTTATATATATAGATTATTTTGTGAATATTAACCAATCCAAACAGAAAGAGGAAAGAAAAGATTTAATTATTGGAAAGGAAGAATCAAAGTTACTCTTAGAAACAACGTTGTTATTGCTTTAGATGATAGAATTTATATCCAGAAAGAAACAAGAAAAATCAACAGGAAAAATAAGGAGAAACAGTAAGAATTCAGTACAATGGCTATTTATAAAATTAATATAAAACAACCAATAGCTTTCTGTATGCTAAGAGCTGTTTAAAAAATAGAAGATGCCACATACAGTAACTATAAAAATTAAAACACCTATAAATAAATCTACATATGCCAGTACTATATGAGTATAACATTAAAATTCTGAAGGAGTATGGAACACTTGCATACATAGAAAGACATTCCTTTTTCTTGGATAGAAGAACCTATTTTATAACAATGGCATTTCAAATCAGGGAAGAATAGATTAATTTAATAAATATTTCTGATAGTATAAAGAGCTAATTTCTTTATTTAGAGAACTCATAAATGAGTAAGAAAAGGCAACAAATAGGAATAGAGTTCATAGAAAAAATAAAATAGGGTCAAAACATAAAAAAAATGCCTCATTTCATTCAAAATTTAAAAATTGTAGTTTTTCACTTGCCACATTACATTTTATTAATTTTTATTTATGATATCAAAAGTGAAAATAGGAACTCCCAGATATTGGTCAGGTTGAAAATATAACATTTTGGGGGATAAGTAGATAATATAAACTTTTTAAAATGCAGACTGCAGATACTTAGCAACACTAGGCTTAGGAATTTACCCTATATAAGGCAGTCCTTTGTAGCACCATTTTTAATAGCAAGATAGTGGAATAAAAAGCTTCATGTCCAACAACCTGGATGGATCTCCAGAGAATTATGCTGAGTGAATAGAGCCAATTTCAAAAGGTCACATATTGTATAATTCCATTTATATAACTAACATTCCTGACATGATAAAACTATAGAAATGAAGAAGAGATTAGTGGTTGCCAGGGGTTAAGGGGAGGGGGAAATGTGGGTGGCAGGGAAAATGGCATGGCTATAAAAGGGTAACACAAGAGAACACTGTGGTGATAGAAAATATTCTGTACCTTGACTATATCAACGTCAATATCCTGGCTGTGATAACTGTACTATAGTTTTACAAGATGTTACCACTGGAGGAACTAGGTAAAGGATATAGGGGATCTCCCTGTACTATTTCTTACAACTGTATGTGAACCTACAATTATCTCAAAATAAAAGTGTAATTAGAAAAAAGCTTGCCATCTATCAACAGGAAACTGGTTACATAAACTATGGGACATCGATTCAATATGCAGACATTAAACTAAAGGGCAATAGACCTGTATGTGTTGATATGGAAAATTTATTTTTATTGATTTCAGAAAGGAGGGGAGAGGGACAGAGAGATAGAAACATCAATGATGACAGAGAATCACTGATTGGCTGCCTCCTACACGCCCCCTACTGGGGGTTGAGCCAGCAACCCAGGCATGTGCCCTTAAAAGAAATTGAACTCAGGACTCTTCAATCCGCAGGCTGACGTTCTATCCACTGAGCCAAACTGGCTAGGGCAAATATAGAAAAATTTGATACATTGAGTGAGGTTAGGTGGCAAGAAGGTACAGAACAGTGATTATATATTTGATCTGTTCTATCAACAATAAAAATAATTTCTTTGCAAATATACTAATTTATTGGGTATCTTTTCAAGAAAAAACAAAACACGTTAAAAGTTGGTAACCTTAGATCAGGAAATAGTGAGGATTGGGGTACACTCATTTTACTCCTTATACTATCCAAAATATTTTTTAACCATATGCATATATTATATAAATTTTTTAAACATTTAGTAGTAGTTACCTGGGACACAGGCTAATGGGCCATTTTATTTTATTACCATAGAATTGTATACCTGGAACCCACAGAACTCCATCAACCAATGTCTTCCCAATAAATTCAACAAAAATTAAATTTAAAAAAATGAATGAAATAGGAGATATTACTACATATTTTGAAGACATAAAGAAAAATAAAAGAATACTACAAGGAACTCTATACTAATAAATTCAACAACTTTGATGAAACAAACCAATGGGCCATTTTATGTTTTTAATTTTTATGTAAGTGATAAAAAGCACAAATGCTACAGGAGAAAGAAAAAAGATTGGCTTAGGCTGGCTTGGCTCTTTGAAGATAAAAATAAAAAATTAAATTTTTCCAAATCAAGGGATTTCTTATGTAGCCCTTCGGGTTTTTCTTTTCTCCTTTACCATTTCTGTAGATCTTTACAATGGTGTAAATGAGTTAGTTTCAAACTTCGCCTGTCTTTGCTGTCATCACATGACACTTACTGAGCATTATCCATGTAACAGACACTGTGCTAAAACCCCATGGATACAAGCTGGAAAATGGTCTCAAGCCTCTCTCTAGTAGGTGAACCAAAATACAGAGATTAGAATATGATATATAATCACAGGGTATTAAAGGAACACTGAGGTGAGAGATCTAACCCCGCTCACAGGATGGGTTGTTGGGGAAAAAACAAAGCCAGAATAGTTTTTCTGCAAAAGAGGCCTGAACAAGGTCTTAAAGACTCACTGGGAAACAGCTGGAAAACACTGGTGGACTTTATCTTTAACTATGTTAAAACAAAGGCAAAACAAAGACAAAACAAAGGCAAACAAAGGGTCATTAATTGGAAATTTTAAACAACGTGTCCAATATATTCTCTTTTTATGATTTTAAATGGTAAAGTATAAGTGCTTACCAGATAGCTGTCAGATTTAATTATCTTTTTCCAAGTATTGCAGTTGTACAAGCATGAGAAAATAACCTATGCTTCTCTCAGCTTACAAGTTTTTTCTGTGTATTCCTGATTCCCTAGAATTGAACACTCTTGTTTCCATCTGCTTCTCAGGATCCCATGGGTCCACCTGTCATCTCCATCTCCAGTCCTCATCAGCTCACCATCCCAAGTACCACCCACTTCCAAGAATGGGTTAACTGTCCAGCCAGGATGGAAATAAAGGCATAGAAGAAATACTCACAAGTGGAAGTATAAGTCTGGGGATGATTTCTTACAAAACTAGCATTGCTTCTATCTGCCATAAAGGATCCTAAAAATTCTCCCCGAAGCATCCTAAGACACTAGTATGCATAGCAAAACAATGAAAAGAAAAAGAAAATGACACAGGGTATAAGAGGACAGCTACTTTGTAGGGGGCAGGGGTAATTACATGGAGGAAGATAATTATATTTTACAAAAACAGTTTGGTTGGCATTTTTATTCCTTCTTAGTAGGTTTAATGCTAGTCACATCAATTATTCCTTCACAAACCTTGCGTGTAAACATCGTTCATAGTGTCCAAATGGCAACTGCCCAAAGGAAGACCTAAATTCTGATACTTTGAATTATATGAGACTCCATAAAGGCAGGAATCATGTCTGCTTCATTCACTGTTACCACTCTAACACCTGGCATAGCACCTTGAACATTGTAGGCTCTCGAATATTGTAAATAAATAAGCATATGATTATCCAACTAAATCTTTAATGAACAGCCTGGAATTAACATGTATTTGTTCAATAAGAAAGGTTCATTTTAACTTTTCTTGACTTTAGTGTATTACAAACAGCGGTCTCTCCAGTTCCTCATGTTCAAGTTTTACTGATAAGTTCTTTATAAAGTGTAGCCGCTGTGTGAAATCACAACATGTGGCTTAAAAAATGCTTCAAGATAAAAATAAAGCTAATCCAGGGCAGCATGACACAAGTGGCTCAAGATAACTTTCAATGGCATTCCTGCACTATCTTGTCCTTTGATAGTTCATAAGCAACTTTAGTACAGTTATGTCTTATTCCTTAGATCCTCGCCAGAGCCTAATACACAAGAGCATTCAACAAATTTATTGGGGGGAGTGTGTGTGTGTGTGTGTGGGGGAGGGGGCGGGAATCCACTTTCAATCTCAAACTGATAAAATTAATGCAGGTAATCACTCAGAATTAAAATTACACATAAAATACAAGAATAAAAAACTATGGGGGGAAAAATGGAAATAACCAAGAAAAATATTTTAAGTTTCATGTCATTAAAAAAATATGTAATTAATGTCACCATATACCAGAGTGATAAAGAGCTAACACTTAGAAAAGAAAAACATTTAAAACTGAAAGACAACATCTACAAAAAAAAACACAAAAAACAAGTATCAGGACAATTTTCAAAGTGGGAAACCTGCAATTCTCTTAACATTCCAGAGAACTGTTCCCATGGTTGAGACTTTTCTGTGGTACGACCACTTACAGGACTGGGGTGTATATAGTGTCTGAATTAATAAGTAGTATTTAGAAACCTCAGTAATTAAAAAGGGTACAATTGTAACAATTTAAGTCAAAATTAGGTTTTCTAATTCTACTTAATCTGATTTAAATAATCAAGATATAAATTATCATTTCTGGATCTCACAATCCAACAGTCAACATCCTTTTTATTAGAGTCAGCTGTTTTGCTTCTTTCTAATTTTCTATACCGCATGAATGGCTCCTCTATTCATGATGAAACTGATGCAAATTAGAGATAATTTTGGATCTGGTCTCTCTTCTGGTTATCAAAGAGGCAAAGCTGACCCATTAAACTCAGATGTGACACAAAAAGTAGAATTGTTGCTTCAGAATAACAAAACACTTTGCATTGTGCCAGAAACGTGTCTCCTTTCCCACCAATATCTATTAAGCATACTAGGTCTACTTTTCTGCCCTTGATATTTGCTGGAAACAGTAGCTAACTTCTTCTACCTTAAGGCTTTTTGTACAGCCCCAAATCTTGGGGTGGGAGGGTGGGGTAGAGAATAACAACAGTTATCACTTTCTTAGTGCTTACTATAGTATGCCCATCACTGTTCCAATACACGTACAGTATCAACTCATTTAATCTTCACAGTCATCCCAGAAGACACATCCTATTATTATTCATTTTACAGATGGGAAAATTGGGAAACAGAAAATTAAGTAACTTGTCCAAAGTCTCACAGCAAGCTAGTGGAAAGGCTGGGGAATTATTATTTATGTACAAATGTGACATTACACACAGCTGCATACAACAGCAACTATAGGACAAGGAAGACTGCTCTGCCCCATAAAATGATGTCTGCTGGCTTTTTAAGTATAATATGAAATCCCTGTTCCATCTGGAAACATCAGAATGTCTCTTCACACCTTCTCTCCCCCAACCTTACACACACACACACACACACACACACACACTCCACCCCACACCCCTCATTTAAGTTGCAGGTTCTTCTGACATCCAGGGAAGCCGAGAAGTTAATTAACCTTGAGCAAATAAGCAAACTCGCCTCTTCTGCTCTGGAAACTAGTGGTTCAAGAACCTGACTTTCCAGGGAGCCGAGGTTCGTACTAACTGGCAGAAGACACCGAGAACCCAAGTGGAAAGGTCTGGGCACCAAGGTTACCTTGTACCGAAGGGCTTGGTGAATATCAGCAGCCAGCTGTCCCCGCCACCACTGCCCCTCCAGCTCCATGGGCCCGGGCGGCGCGCCTGGCCAGACGAGGCAACTTCAGTCTGCAAGACAGACCCCAGACGCGGTCACGGCCAGCTCCCTCCAGACGACCCCGCGGCCCCTCCCGGGGGGGGGGGGGGTGTGACCTCAGGCCACCCTGAGTGACTGTCCCCCTCCACCTGCCTCATCCTAAAGCCAGCAGGTTCTAACCAACTCCCTGCCGCCGCACGGAGGGCCGAGCTCCCCAGTCAGGAGGCACTGGCTTCTTCTGAAAACCGCCGGGCTGGGTGCCGGGAAAATGGGACTAACTGGGGCCCGAGTTCCCACCGCGGAGACCCGGGTGCACGCTGGAGAAGGACCGGCTTCGGGCTCCCCGTGTCCGGGGTTCGAGTCCTCCCTGAGGAGCGGAGAGACTTGACACCCGTCACAGCCCAACGGAAGGTGGAAACCTCCCGCGGAGAAACCCGGAGACGAAGGCCCGCCCAGCGCCGGGTCCCCGCTGCGGACGGTCGGGCGCTCGCTCCTCCCCGGAGCCTCCCCGCGGCCCGGCCCGCACCAGGCCGCCTCCTCCCCGTCCCGAGGGGCGCACGGTGTCGCGCGGCCCCCGAAAGGCGAACAAAAGGCCGGGCCGGGCGGGTCTGGTGTCCGGCGCCCAGCCCAGGCCTGCCGGTCCCGCGGCGGCCTCCCTTACCCGGAACCGAGGCCCTCACAGCCCCAGCCCCGCCGGCATGCGGGGGACGCCGGCCCCGCTCATGCTGCAGACAGTCGGCCGCGAAGCGCCGGCCTCAACTCGGACCCAGCGCCCGGGCGCTCGCACCGCCCATTGTTAAAGGACCGGCAGGCGGCTCCGCGTACAAAGCCAGCGCGGGGGCACATGCGGCCCGCCGCTGCCAATCTCGTCTCGCGATACAGCGGGGTCACCCCGCGCCGTCCAATCGGCGGCCGGCCGGGCCCAGGTGCAGCGCCGGGTGGGCGAGGGCTCGGCTGCCGGTGTCTCGCCACGCAGCGTCCCTCGCTAGCCCGGCACGACCCCGCGCTTCGCGTGGTCCGAGTCCCAACACCACCCCCTCGGAAGCCTGCCTGAGGAGTGGGCAGAGGCGGAAGGGAGCACCGGGAAAAGTATAACGTTGGCCATCGTTCCGGTGGCCAGTCCGGTCATGCCACTCACCTGCAGAGAACCTGCGATGGCTCCTCATTCTGGCAGAGTTATGGCCAAGCCTCAGCTTGGCGTGTAAAACCTCTCACAGGCCCCCTGGTCGGTGCGGCTCCGCGGTTAGAGCCTGGACCCGAGCACCGAAGGGTCTCGGGTTGGTGTTGCTGGTCCAGGGCAGGTATCTGGGTTCCAAGTTCAACCCCCAGCCCCGCACCCCGGTCAGGGCGCCTGCGGTAGGCAACCAATGGATGTGTCTCTCTCAGATGTTACTCTCTGTCTCTCATCTCTCCCCTCACCTCCTCCCCGCCCTTTGCACTGTCTCCAAAATCAATGGAGAAAATATCCTCGGGTGAGGATGAACCAAAAAACCAACAACAACAAACCCTTGCAGCATGGATTCAGAATGCCTCATCTCACAACAGCCCCTTACATCCTATGGGCTGCTGAGTGGAATTATCCGTTCCTCCATGTGCTTTGGTCATTTCCAAAGTCCCTAAAGCGTTTTCTCTTGTCAGACTCTGCTGTCTTTTAAATTCCATCTTAAAACCTACTCCTCCTTCTAGAAACCTAAATAATCTCTTCCCCTTCCTTATTTCCTTTGCTTTAGAGATTCCTAGAAGCTTTGAAAGAAGATTACCTTTAGTAACCTAGTTTGTCAATTCCATAGTGGATGTCATTAACCACCTGTGGTCCCAAATCAGGAAACTACGAAAGTGTGGAAACACTCCAACATCAATTAAGGTAATGTGGCCCGGCCGGCATGGCCCAGTGGCTGAGCGTGGAGTTCTGTACCAGGAAGTCACCGTTAGATTCCCCGTCAGGGCACATGCCCAGGTTGCGGGCTTGGTCCCCTGTGTGGGGCATGCCGAAGGCAGCGGATCAATGATTCTCTCTCATCGTTGATGTTTCTATCTCTCTCTCCCTCTCTCTTCCTCTCAGAAATCAATAAAAATATATATTTTTTAAAAATAAGGCAACGTGGGACCTAAAATGTGATGAGCAGACATCTAATCAACTGTATTTTAACCTGCTTGATGAAATATCACAACAGAAGTGGATATTCAACCCAGGACAGTGATTCTCATCTTTCTGAAAATGTAATCAATCTCTTTTAATATTAAAAAAATAAACCTTAGAACCCTACCCCTTTAGAATCTTTTGTTCCAAAAGTCACAAGATAAAGAACTACCGTAAACTGATGAATGTATGTTACATGAACTTGACAATGACATCATACACTTGAAGGACAGCAGCAGATACTAGTATGTAAGACAATGCTTGCGTGCAGAAGAGCAGGGCTGCAGGAACCAATGGCAAGACAAGGGAAACTCAGAAGCAGAAGTTGGCAGAGCCAAGCCTAGCCCAGCATTGTCTAGACCAGTGGTCGGCAAACTCATTAGTCAACAGAGCCAAATATCAACAGTACAACGATTGAAATTTCTTTGGAGAGCCAAATTTTTAAAACTTAAACTTCTTCTAATGCCACTTCTTCAAAATAGACTCGCCCAGGCCGTGGTATTTTGTGGAAGAGCCACACTCAAGGGGCCAAAGAGCCACATGTGGCTCACGAGCCGCAGTTTGCCGACCACTGGTCTAGGGAAAGGCTGCCCTGGCCTATCTCAGTTGCAGGATTTCCCTAGAGAGGAGATGGACACGGCTGAAAGCTTCATGCTATTTATAATGGCATTTAAATAGTACCTACCTCCTCACGTTTCAATTCATGTGCACTATGCAACTTTATAACAATAATTTGGCTTCCCAATAACTTAAATGTCCAGGGCTTAAGAACCCTTTCTGGAAAAATGGGTCATGGACTGTAATCATCATGTAATAAATAGGTTGTTTTTCATGGTTTCTACTTTGAAGATGTTATTCACTGGGAGATATTTGTTCAGAGATTTTTCTGTTTCTAGGATTTGCTTCAGATATTGTTCTGATCCTTATTTGTTTTAATATATTTTTTATTGATTTCAGAGAGGAAGGGAGAGGGAGAGAGAGATAGAAACATCAATGATGGAGAGAGACTAATGGATGAGCTGGCTCCTGCACGACCGGGGATTGAGCCCGAAACTTGGGCATATGCTCTGATCAGGAATCAAACCATGACTCCCTGTTTCATAGGTCGATACTCAACTGCAGCTGAGCTGATTCTTATTTTATAAGAAACCTGAAACCTATTCTGTCTGGATTCCTCTATGTTTTTGGTGATCTGGTTTTACAATGATGTATTTTCGCGTGGGTCATTTTTCATTCATAATTCTAGGTACTCAGGGGGCCTTTTATTCTGAGATTACACTGTTCTGGAGATTATCTGAAATTTCTTTCATAATTTTCTCTCTTCCATTTTCTCATTTCACACTGTCTGAAACTCATATGATTCATATCTTTGATGTCCTAAGCTGATCTAAATTTCTTCTTTTTGTTTGCCTATTATTCCTTTCTTTGTCCTTTTGTTCTCTTTTGGGGGAGATTTCCACAACTTTCAATACAAACACTTCTTCTGGATTTTTTAAAATTGGATTTAAAGTTTCTACTATTTTCCAACAGTTTTTTTTATGGTCTCAGATTTTTTTATATATAGCATTCTGTTCTTGTGTTACAGATATAATATTTCTGTTATTACTGTAAGGATATTAAAGTTTTCTTTTAAGTCAATTTTTCTTCTCTCTGCATTCATTGTCTGTTTCATCATGGTTTCTTTTGTTATAATCTTTGATTCACATATTAGAGGATTTCCTTAGATATGTGGTGATCCTTGGCTGTCAGTTCAAATTTACAAGTGAGGCATTAAAAAGATTATTATAATCTCTGAGTACATGAATAGGGCTTATTGAATGACAGGAATCACAGTAAGAATCAAGAGATTCTCAGGAATCCCTAGGTTGGGAGGCCTCCACCCCAAATCTTTTCTCCTTGATAGGTCATTTCCTCCAAGCAGAACCCTCTAATTTTCTGCCAAGGGAATAGAGAAGTGGTGTAAGATAATGTCCAGAGTCTACATGGAGAAGACCCCATCCTGAAGCTATCTAGGGGTCCACCAAGAGTCACCTTATTAACATAAACTCAGGTGGGACGTATTATGAATATCAATAGATAACACCTCTCACACCTATCACTCGGAACATTGCAAGGGTTTTAGAACTCAGTTTCAGGAAGTGGGGACAATGCTCATGTCAGGAACTGAGGACAAAGATCAAATATATATTTACTAGAGGCCCGGTGCACGAAATACATGCACAGGGTGGAGGGGTCCCCTCAGCCCAGCCTGCACCCTCTCCAATCTGGGACCCCTCAGGGGATCAGGCCTAAATCGGCAGTCGGACATCCCTCTCACAATCCTGGACTGCTGGCTCCTAATTGCTAACCTGCCTGCCTGGTCACCCTTAACTGCCCCCCCCCCCCCCCCCGCCAACCTGGTCGCTCCTAACTGCCCCACCCCCGCCAGCCTGGTCACCCCTTACTGCCCCCCCTGCCAGCCTCATTGCCCCCAACTGCCCCCCTGCCAGCCTGGTCACCCCCAACTGCACCCCCCTGCCAGCCTGATTGCCCCTAATTGTCCCCCCTGCTGGCCTGGTCACCTCTTACTGCCCCCCTCTGCCAGCCTGGTTGCCCCTAACTGCACCCCCTGCCAGCCTGGTCACCCCCAACTGCCCCACCTGCTGGCCTGGTCGCCCCTCAGGGCCCCCCTGCCGGCCTGGTTGCCCCATGCAGTCTGCTTGTTCAGTCATTTGGTTGTCCCTCACTAACCCCCCTGCTGGCCTGGTCGTAGGCAGCCATCTTGTGAGGGCATGAGGGTTAATTTGCATATTACCTCTTTATTATATCACAATATCACACCTCCCTAATGTGAGTGGCCATCATTCAATAAGTTGAAAGCTTGAATGCAACAAAAAGTCTTATCCTTCTGTGAGTGAGAAGGAACTCCTCCTGCCTGATTGCTTTGAGATGGAACATAGGTCTTTTTGGATCTTCAGACTCAAACTGATATAATAGCACTTCATGAATTTTAAGACTGCCAGCTTTCAGACTGGAAATTATACCATTGGCTTTCATGAGTCTCCAGGTTGTCAACTGGAGATCTTGGGACTTCTTAGCTTCCATAATCTTGTAGCCAGTTCTTTATAATAAAAATCTCTTTATACAAATACAGTCACATGCTGCATAATGGCATTTCAGTCAATGATGGACCACATATATGACAGTGGTCCCACCCTATATAATAAAGAGCTAATATGCAAATGGTCATCACACCCTCATGCTGTCATGCTGTAACAGTTCAGACACTCAACACTGGGGAGAGAGAAAAAGGGGACCAGCCAGGCACAAATGAGCTCACTAGAGAAGAATGGGGACCAGCCAGGCTGTAGCCTGGGAGAGGGACAAGCTGCCTACCCTGTGGTCCCAGGTGCCAGCGGCTGCGCCTGCACATGTGGCCTGGGAGAGGGACAAGTCGCATGCCCCGTGGTCCTGGGCGCCTGCGACTGTGGCCTGGGCAAAGCTGTCTGCCCATGGTCCCTGTGGCTACGGCCAGCCCGGGCAAAGCTGGTATGGGTCCTGGGTGCCTGCTGCTGACCAGAAGGAGGGAAGCCCAGATCCCGGGTGCCTATGACCGGCTAGAGGAGGGATTCCTGGGTCCCGGGTGCAGGGTGAGACAGAGGCCATTAGGGGTGATCAGGCCAGCAGGGGAGCAGTTAGGGGTGATCAGGCTGTAGGGAGCAGTTAGGGGCGATCAGGCAGGCAGGCAGAGGTGGTTAGGGGCGATCAGGCAGGCAGGCAGGGGAGCAGTTAGGAGCCAGCAGTCCTGGATTGCAAGAGGCAGTCCGACATCCCCCGAAGGGTCCCGGATTGGAGAAGGTGCAGGCCAGGCTGAGGGGACCCCCCCCCCATACACGAATTTCGTGCACCAGGCCTCTTGTAAGATTATAATGGAGCTGAAAAATTCTTATCGTCTAGTGATGTCATAGCTGTCATAACTTTCTAGAGAAACTCATTACTCACATGTTTGAGTAAACAAACCTACTGCACTGTCAGTTGTATAAAAGTATAGCATAGACCAGTGCGGCTCTGTTGACTAATGAGTTTGCCGACGACTGGGACAGGGGCTTAATCACAAGGAACAACAACAGCCTGTAATTATTGGAATCGGGAGTCTAGGCCAGTGGTCGGCAAACTCATTAGTCAACAGAGCGGCAAACCACGGCTCGCGAACCGCAGTTTGCCGACCACTGGCATAGACCATTATATACAGTACATAATATATGATATGATACAGTACATAATACATAATACACAACTACATTCTGAAGTGTCTGATACATAAAGAATGCACTACAATTATTTGTGGAATGATTTAAAGAATTTTAAAATTATATGTTACATTTAAAATTTATTTTTTAAACAAATGAAAAACGGTTCATTGTAATTACACAATTTTCAGGAAAAAAATTTAGTTAAGAAACATGTACAGTATACAGGTTTAAAAAATGCATATAACACAGAAAAAGGCCTCTGTGCTTGTCTATGAACACTTTCTGCCTTATTCTGAAGTGGCCTATCAATTCTAAAACCATAAATAACTAACAAAATAGCCATATAAACATTCTAAGTGCCACAGAAATGAACTGCATGAATTTAGCATTTCTTTGGCAACCTCGTCTTTCTATAGATATCATCTTGTGCTACCCACAAGTGAGAGACCTGTTAATAACTAAATTTCATATATAATTTAAACACAACTGTTCAAATGAAAACAAAAACTTTGATCAGTTTTCTTATGCATAGTTAGGTTTTAACATTGGAGAATAAAACATTCTTTCACCCATACACCTACATTTTTTTTTTTTTTATCAATCTCAAGTTTGGTCTAAGACTAACATCTCTGCAAATAAACAAGGTCTTTTCTAGCACCAGCCTATGCAGGTGTATTATAAAGAGGATATAGATTGAAGGGTCCCTGAGGATGAATTTGGGGGTCCCTGCTCTCTGCTTGTGGGAGTGTCCCAAGAAGCTCCAATGCTCCTGCAATGCAAGAGGTGAATTTTCTTTCTCTTACCCTAACCTCATGTAAAACTACTCTCCTCAAACTTTGAAAATCTGTATCCTTTGATATTTTTAAACAAATAAGTTGTTATAGAACATTTAAGTAATCTGTATAAATACTCTTTCTCAATGAAGCACAGAACAATAAAATAAAAAAACTACAAGAAAGTACAGTGCTTCCTACTTAGATCCCTGACCACTCTTTCTTGAGGGGCTCCTAGGATCTTGATGGGCTCCGTGGGGCCACCATTGGGAAAAGAAAGCAGCAGGAAAGTGCCAGATGCATAATGGGGAGCTGTTCACTAAGCAAAAAGGAGCCCTGACAACCACTTTCTCCCTTTTTCACAGAATCAGGAAAGCACATTAGTTTCCTGGGAATCCCTTACACGTACATGGAGCTGAAAGGACTTCACATCAGTAGTATCCCAAGTTGAGAAGCCCCCAGAAGCTGACCTCAGCCCTCAACCCAACATAGCAGGTTTTCCCATTTTTCTTCACCAGTGAAATCATTCTTTATCTTATCAGAGGCAATGACCTTAGGGATTCTATTTGAATGACTTCTACTTGGAATTGCATCAGAACCAGCATCAAACACACCAGCCTCACTTTCGTTATTATAACATTCTATAAGGCAGACCACCCTTAACAGGCCATCCGAATTACCTGGGGAGGTTGTTTAAAATACTGTAGATTCTAGAGCTCCACTCCCAGAAGTTCTGACTCAGTAGGCCTTGAGTGGGGTATGAGAATTGCATTTTCAACAGGGCTCTCCAGGTGATTTTGATGGAGGTAATATGAGGCCCACAATTTGAGTAACACTGACTTTACAGAAAGAGGCCAGAATTGCTTCTTTCCCAGAATAAAATCCAAGGCCACCAGACTTCCTAAAGGGTCTTCCTTGAAGAGGTGTCTGGTGAAGAGGTCAGAACCAGATGACTCCAGATATGGATTCAATAGGTCTAGACTCATCCTCAAGGACTCAGGGAGTGAGTTTCCATGGTGCCCAACTCTTTAAGTGAACCAAAAAGTGGGTTCACACCTGGCTGTACTGGAGGAGAGGTAGCAAAATCCCAAAGTACCAGAAAAGTTCTGGTTGCTTCTGGTCTGAGAGCCCACGGTACAACTTTTCCTTTTCCCTTCTTCCTTTTCACTGTTGCCGAGTTAAAGAAGCCAAATAGACCCACACAGATAATATATTGTTTGGGTATGGGTGAATGTATACGGCGAGAGCAAATTCTGTCTGGGGAAATTCCGAGGAGTGGATTCCAGTTTGATACATGGCATCAATCACTGACTGTACATTAGTGTATGGCATCTGGATAGGAAATCCTTCAATCTAGACCAAAAGACAATAACATGTAAACCCATATTACAATCATGTAAGTCATTATATGCAAAAAGATTACAGAAGCCTCAAAGAAACTGGAGTCATAAAATAATAATAGTAATTTTGTGGTTGCTTACTAATTTCCAGGTACAGTGCTAAATGCTTCATATACATATTTAATCCTCAAACAACCCTATATGATAGGTCCTATTATAATCCCTACTTTACAGAGAGGACCAAAGCCAGGTTGTCTGAGGCCAGAGCCTGCATACTTAGCATTCCACATACTTGCCCCCTTTCTAGAATAGCAAACAGACTTGGTCTTACAAATGAGGGATTTAAGTGAGCATTTTGGAAGAATTTATTTAAAATTGATTCCATTTATATTTACTAACTGATAGGTGTGATACAGCATTAAAGGGTAATGGAACACAGACCTATGTAAAATTATCTAAGACAAATAATAAACCTTCTTCAGGCCTCAGAGATTGTTTACTTCAGGAGGCTTTCCCTGATCCTTAAATCTGTTCACATGCTCTTTCCATATGGTTGCACAGTACACTGTCCTTTCTTAGCTTACATAATAAAATATGTTTCAATTACATACATGTTTTCTAGTCAGTCTAGCCCATAGTCTCTGTGAATGCACAACCCCTAACACAATTCCTGGCACATAGAATACAAATAATGGTTAGCATATACAAACATTTGCTGGATGCTAGGGTAAATATTACCTCATTTTATCCTCACCATTGCAACCACAAAACAGATAATTATTTTTATCCCTGATTATCTTGCCCAATGGGGTCGAACATGTAGAGAAGTTAGATAACTTGGTCAAAGTTAGCGAGTGGTTGAGACAGGATTTGAACCCTAGCTACAGGACTTAGTGCAGGTTTATGATTGTGTGCTATTAAGTAGTCAGATTATTTTACAAAGGAACTCCAGGTTTTAAACCCTGCCATATATTTAACTATGTTATGCTTATCAGTTTACTCCCTATCCTTTTTTTGTAAAGCAAAACAAAACAACTTCTTCCCTATTCTTGAATAGTGACTGCAGATCCCTTCCTGGCAACCTAAATACTCAAATCCCAATGGATTCCTTCCTTTCTTCTCTCAGAGGAGCCATATTTTACAAGATGGTACGGGATAGAAACCTCCCTCTTGGGAGGCTGGGCATTTTGAAAACCCACTGAATCAGTTCATAGGGAGAACTAGGGATAGGGTAGGGGAAGAAAAGGGAGGATTCTAATAATATATCAAATGCTCACCATGCTTGGTTATGGACTTGATGAGTTTGAGATGCCTTTTTATCATCTAGGATGATGTCAAATGTGTTGGCGAATATATAAGAGAAGTCAAGAGAGTAGCTGAGGATGTGTGTATAAATTTGAGAGTAATTTGAATATAGAGGATATTAAAGCTTGCCTGGAGTCCTCTTGCCCACAACCAAGGACAGGAAATCCATTCTATTATTACCATCTAGAGACCATTTTTTAGTTTCTCGTTGCAGGTGGTTTTCTTTTGGGCATCTCCTTCCAAAGTTTGTGGTTTACATATCATACAACATAAGACTGATTCAAAGAAATGTCATGTAATGTGGCCATAGTAAGAGCTGTCTACTATATTTTAAATTTCTTGGTCTACAAATAAATGCATTTCAATGACATAGCATCTATTATCCAGGATCAAGATAGGTATTTCAGAGATATTTAAGATTACTATTACCTGGCAATTAACAACACAGATAAAACAAATGACATTAGTGCATTAAATTATATGCAAACCCAATAAAATTGTAGTAGTCTTTCAAATTCACTCTCTTCTTCAGAGGAAACAAAGCTCTCAGTGCCAACTTCTAGCTTAGGAAGAATGTGTCGCAAAATAGAAGTACATTGTCGATTCCAACGTGTTGGCTGCTTAGGTCGCCATTCCATAATTTTACATTTTAGAGTCCTTTCAATCCTACAATGATTATATTTATGACAACGTGAGAAGAGTTTTGTCACTTTTAGCTTTTACTCAAGCATGAGGATGATACATTTTTTTATTTAGGAGGAAACCAGACCTCTATGACTAGGAATATCTGCCATCATTCACATTAATCAAGTCTGGAAGAAGCAGGCTCTTGCTTGGCTTGGGAAGGCAAGAAGCTTCCGGGGGTATCCAGCAATAAGACGTCAAAGGCACATCTCTTTTCCAGTTACCTATGTGTAGGCTGCTACCTACCAGGTATGATTTGACATCTACTGTCTGATTACTGGATTGACATTCCTATTCTCCAAGACTCTCCTTTGACATAAGACATTGGGTTTCCAAGAGACTGCCTTTACAAAAGTTCAGATATCTGGTCTGGGATAATGTTAGCAGGGATATGTTTATTAGATCAGTTAATTGAGTAAGCAGAGTTGGGAGGAAATGAGGCACTGGATTGGTAAGTATGATGATCAGTTTCCCCAAAATAATGTACACTCCATAAGGGTGGGGATTTTTGCCTGTATACCCTGCTCCCAAAACAATGCCTGGTGATGAACTATTCCAGGAAGGGAGAGAGGTGGGGCACAGTGTGGGCTGGTTGATGGGGCCCTCCTGGGAAGCCTGTCCTCTGTGTAGAATCAGGGTGTGCTACAGAAGAAGCTGCTGTGAGTCCCCCTTGGCTGAGTCTATAGTGTAACTAAGTAGTTTGGAGTTTACAGTCTCATTAGTGGCTAGACATCAGAATCACCTGTAGACCTTTATCAAAATGTTTCACCTCCAGATATGGATTCAATAGGTCTGGTCTGGGGCCCTGAAACCTATATATTTAAATAGCTCAGGAAGCAATTCTGATTAAAACTAGAAGTTGGAAACCATTTCCCAATTGCATTTCTTCCTTTTTTGTTAAGAACTGGAAAAGAAGAGGGTGGGAGGAAGAATAAGAGGTAGGCTTTGTGTGGTAGAAAAGAAGAGAGTGTCAAAATGGTTTGTGTCATGTTCTGTTTTGATTAGTTGGCAGTGGCTTACATGCCAGCCTGCTATGTCAGCATGAGTCACTGGAGGCAGTCAGATCTAGAAGCTTCTGACACATCTGGAGTAGGAAAGGCCTTCTGCAAAGATTGTGGGCTTGACTGAACAACTCCTTAGGGTGTGTGTGTGTGTGTCTGGGGAAAGGCGAGAGCCTAGGAAAGACAATATTGATGTTTCTACCACCCACCTTGGATGTTTTTTACCAAGTTGTGGGCCATGTACCGTCATGTCCTTTCAAGAAGTATTAGTTGTGGCATTATTACTATAGGCTCAACAGGTGCCTGTGTTGAGAACTTCCCAACAGTAGCCTACAATGTTTATCAGAGGCAACCATTTTTAACTTTGCCTGTCATGTCAAGGAGCATCCTGGATGGCAGAGGAGTTGCTTTTCAATGAATATATCAAGAGACAGATAACTCAATGGAAATAACTATTACAGTCTCCACTTCATGCTTCTGTGGCTGAATCTAATAGGTATTTTGAGAGACTGGTTTAGAGTGTAATGGAGTGAAATGCTCAACCTCTCTAACTTCATCTTGTTCAAGCCTGCTGTGTTCTTATATATAGACATGCTAATCATTAGAGGAATTCTGCTTGCAGCTTGAGTATTTAAAAAAAACAAACAGTCCCTTGCCGGAGGTGCCTCTCCAGAAGAGATAGGGGAAATGTGTACAAAAATAATGATTGTTTATTAAACATTTGCAGGAGTCTCAAGACTGGATTCATCAGCTGGGGTCAATAGTCTGGGAACAAAGAGATTTAGACATTTTTTAGTCTTCCTCAGATTCCAGCTGGTACCCAGATGTCTGCAGTTGGTTGTTAACCACTTTTTGCCCCTCCCATTTCCCCTTCCTTTGACATAAAAGAAGCCTGAACTCTGTACTTGCTTAAAATGGATTTGAGAAACTACTAGGGCTCCCATCTTCTCGGTTGGCACCTTCTCTCTCACTCAACAAACCTTTCTTTACTCCAAACTCTGACAATTTGCGTTTTGGATTTTTGAAGTGTCCAGCATTTGATCTATGGACCAGTAACAAGAAGACTATAAGGTGGCTGAATGAACCCAGACAGTGTGTTGAGCACCACAGGTTGAGCACCAATCTATGAAACAGGAAGTCGCCGTTCGATTCCTGATCAGGACACATGCTGGGTTGCAGGCTTGGTCCCCAGTAGGAGCCATGCAGGAGGCAGCCAAACATCTCATCATTAGTGTTTCTATCACTCTCTCCCTCTTCCTCTCCCTTCCTCTCTGAAATCAATAAAAATATACATATTTTTTAAAAAGGTGGCTGAGGGAGTATTTAAGGTCTTACTATTCAACATATGTTGTTAGTTTGGCTTAAATAAACTCTTACAAAAATTTTTTTTAAAAGGTGGATGAATGAGAGATTAGGGAGAAAACCTGGTAATCCTAATGTAATTTTACATATCATACCTGTTCTTTAGATCATCTACCATGCTTTTATTAGTATCAGAATAAATGATTTCTTCAGGCTGAAATAAAGACAACTGAAAGTTAGAGAAGATTCTAGAAAGACCAATTTTCCATCACAGTCACATCTGGAGTGCTAACTATAATGAGGGGGAACCCAAACCTTTCTCATGTGGTGAAAACACTGAATCACAGAGTCACAAAGGTAACATAGATCACAGTGTTTTCTTTGATTTTATAACCACTTCACCAGAGCATAGGAGGGGAGATGGATTCACAAAATAGATTTTTCATGGGTAAGACCAATCTGCTGCCCCCAATTCATTTATTCCAACAAGCATTTGGCATGATTATTACCAGATAATCTTTGGCAGCTGCACAGGTATCTTCCAATTATTAACTGTGACCTTGGTGAAGTTACTTAAGCTGTCGGGGTTTCAGTCACCATGTCTTTTTTAAATTTTCTTTAAAATCACTTTAAAATTTATTTATTTACTTATTAAATTGATTGGGGTGATACTGATCAATATGAACATATAGGTTTCATGTGTGGATTTCTATGTTACAAAATCTGTATATTGTACTGTGTGCCCACCACCCAGTCAAATTTTCTATCACTTCATATTAGGACCCCCTTCTTTAAAAGAGGGACAATAATAGTACCTACTTCTCTGGGGGTTTGTGACAATTTTAAAATAAAGTAATACATGTAAAACCTGGCACATATTGCCCAATACACATCAGATATTGTTATCTTTATTCTTTGTGTGTTTACTTCTTTCACCTGGCAAGAGCCAGGTTTATGCGCGCGCGCACACACACACAACACACACACACACACACACACACACACACACACACACACACACACACATACACAGAGTCCATTTCAATCTCCCCTGTCCCCAAGCCTTTCCTTGGGCACCCCACCTATAGCAGAGAGCGATGCTCTACCATGTTTCCCCCTCCAGTAGGATTTGCTGGAAAAAGGGCAGGGTTTCTCAAGTGTACCCCACCCCCACCCTAAACCCAGCCCTCCCCTCCCTGCAGGGCTCACAGGATTAGAGGGAAGTGCTGAACTCAGTTTTTACTCTGGGTATTTCTGAGCTGAGACATATAGGCAGATGGAGAGACAGGAACAGATGTTTCTCTCTCATGAGTGGAATGAAGGTTGTGATTTAAAAAGGGGGCAACACTTGTTAGACCTCTAGGTCTTAGAAAATTTCAGGAGTGATTTGAGAAGGCTCAGTCTGTCAGGTGATGATCTGAATTAGAGATTCAGATTCTCTGCCCCCACCTCAGACCCACTGAATCAGAGACTCTGAGGATAAGGCCCAGGAATTTGTGTTTCAACAAGCCCTCCAGGTGGTTCTGATGCCTGCCATGGTTGGAGAACCACTAGATGAGGAAATAGGGTCAGGACTGGGAGTTTCCTACAATAGAACATGGCAGGAGATGGGAGATACTGGAGAAAGGAAGTATGAAATCCAGCATCATCTTGCAGGGGCCACCAACTATTCCAGACAGGACAGGGAACTGAATTCCCTGATTGCTGTCACCAACCACTGTCTGCCCCTCCAACCCATGGCCCTCTCCCCAACCCCCTCCTCCCTCTTTCCCAACCCCCAATCCAGGCAATTTATGGATTAGTTAGGTTCCCCTCAGGCCTGAGAAAGAGGCCTGGGCTACATTGACTTGACAGATTTATGGGTGTTAATCCACTTTCCTTTTCTGGCATAGACCCCTTTCTTTCAGGGAATTCATATCCTTTAAAACTTCAAGAGGACTTTCTTGTTAAGTCATCTCTTAACCCCCACATTCTCATTACTAGTATGCACACTCAAATTTGTGTTCTCAATTGTGATAACAAACACAGTGTTCACTACAGATAGGAGTATTGTGATGTGTGTGTGGTAAGGCAGAAGATCAAGGGCCATTACCTACAGGGAAAGAAATCAGTAGAGATTTAGGCAACTATGAGTTTTACATTTATCGATTCAACTTGGCAAAAGGTTTAGATTCCTCCCTGAGGCATTTAACTGGCTTTTAAAAACACAACTTTGATTATGGCAGTCCTTGCCTTGGTAATGTTAGTTTCTGATTGCCTTGAGGATAAAGGCCCAAATCCCTACCAGGACTCCGCTCACCCCTGAGCTCATCTCTGCTCGCTCCCTGGCAGCAGCCAAGCTGGCCTTTCTGCTCCTTGACAGACAGCTCCTAGCTACTGCACATCTTTATGCCTGCTGTTCCTGCTCTCTGCTGGGACCATTCTCTTTCCTGATGATTCTAGGCCAGCTCCTGCTCCCCCTTCTTCACTGTGCTGATCATCACTTTTCTCCCCCAGGAAGCCCCTGCATCTCTCCTTCCCATTAGGTTCCCTGGCTGTGTGCCTTCCAATGCACATTCATTTCTGTGATAGCACTTATCACTCTGCACCAAAAGTGCTCGTTTCCTGCTGTTTCTTTCTCTAGAACACAAGTCCCAAGAATACTGAGACATTTCTCCCTGTGGTAGCCATACCTAACATAGCGCTGGTTCATAGCAGGCACTCAATAAATATTACCTGAGTGAATAATGGAATGATTAATAGTAAACAAAAAACCTCATCTCTAAATATATCATTCTCTCCCTAGAAGACAATAATGTCTCACTCATGGCATTGGGATGGGAAAAGCAAGATACGGCCTGTGGATGCTATAAATGTGGTTTGCTCAAGAGAGAGATAAGCACATTTCCCCTCTTTAAAATAACTGTACAAACAGGAAATATATAAATATATGTATACTTATATATATAAAGCATATAAATATATGCTTGTAGCTGCATGGAAAATGTTTATAAGGATGCACAGTGGGAAAAAGATGTGGAAGAGGAGAGAAACTTGTCACTTTTTTTTTGTTTGTTTTTTTAATCCTCATTAGAGGATATTCTCCCATTGATTTTTAGAGAGAGGGAAAGACAGAGAGAAATATTGATGTGAGAGAAACACATCGATAGATTGCCTCCGGCATGCGCCCCAACCAGGGCTTAAGGCCTAGGACAGGGAGGAGCCTGCAACCAAGGTACATGCCCTGACTGGAATCGAACCCAGGACCCTTTGGGCTGAGTTTTATCCACTGAGCCAAACCAGCTCAGGCGAAACTCATCACTTTATATGCTTTGGTACTATTTGATCT
Organism: Cnephaeus nilssonii; assembly: GCF_951640355.1. Taxonomy (NCBI): domain Eukaryota; kingdom Metazoa; phylum Chordata; class Mammalia; order Chiroptera; family Vespertilionidae; genus Cnephaeus; species Cnephaeus nilssonii. The sequence continues at coordinate 40,685,932 of NC_137087.1, read as the reverse complement.
TTTCCCCCAAACCACCATGCATTCTTTCTGATATTGTAAAGTGTCTCAAATACAGACAAGAACAGAGACTAAGGTAATCTACATCCACACAACATACCTACAACCTAGTTTTATATAATCTTTTGCATTCCTTCACGTTTCATTTAGATTTTTTAAAAAGTAAAACAGTACAGAAAAACTTGAAGTACTCTGTGTACCTCTCTCTGATTTCATTCCTTTTTTATTTCCCCAAAAGTAACGTTTAACTTAAATTTGGTATTTGTCTTTCCTATAAATGCTTTTATACTACCACTACATATCTATCTATCTATCTATCTATCTATCTATCTATCTATCTATCTATCTATCTGTAAATAACAAACAATTTTCAAACTTTATGTAAATGGTTTTGTATTGTATGTGTCCTTTGACATCTTCTATATTTTGCTTAACATTACATTTTTTTTAGTACCTATAATGGCACTTTATTTCTGTTTTTTATCAAGTGGCCCTGCATTTTTATTTTGCAATGGACCTTGCAACTTATGTAGCCCACCCTGCAATAAATATTTCACTCAGGCATTAAAATATATATATGTGTGTGTGTGTGTGTGTGTGTATGTGTGTGTGTGTGTGTATTATCTGACCAGATCAGCTAAAGATAGAGTTCTTCAACAAGTGCAGAAAAATAAAAGCAATAACATTACATTTTTAATATTCATTCATGATGTACATGGCTCTGAGTCAGTGGTTCTGGTTGCACATTGGAATCACCTGGAAGCTTTATATAATACTGATGTGTGGGTTCTACACTCCCTCAGAGATCCTGATGTAATGAATGTACGGTCAAGTTGGGAACTATTGTAAATTGGTTCATACATTCTTTTCCTGCTGTATAGGAGTTTTCATAGTATGAATACTTCACAACTCATATATCAATTTTCTAGTTGATGAATTGTTTCCATTCTTTTTTCTATTTTAAGCAATTCTGTAATGAATACTGTTGTGCTTGTCTCCCTGATAAGTTCCTATAGGGTATGTACTTAGAAGTTGAATTGGAGCAATCAAGGGTTGAGCATCTTCAACTTTACAGATATCATATTGCTTTCCAAACTGTTTATAGTAATGTATGCTCACACCACTTCTCTGCCTCTTTGCCAGCACTTGTTATGGTCACACTTAAAAATATTTTTGTCAAACTTATGCATGTTTTAAATTGTATTTCCCTGGTTATGGGCGAGATTGAGCATTCAAGTTTCTGCTTCTATAAAATATCTCCTGCCTATTTTTCTCTTGCTCTTTTCCCTTTATCTCATCTCCCTCTCTCCCCCTGGGCTCATAACTCCCAGTTTTTGGATTTTGCACTTGCCTGCAGCCTGCCATACCATGACCCTCAACCTAGAAACAGCTGTAGAAATGGACTTTGGGATACTGAGTACAAAGGGATACTGGGTATGTCACAGGTGTACTGGCTGACCCATCTGGTGACTGAGATAGTTCCTGAACTTAGGTCTGTGCTGTGGTCTGCCTCCAAGACTCAGACAGTGAGTCTGCCGCTTTCCTTCCCCATTTTCTCAAGACTAGTCCATACTCGGGCTGGATGGCAGGGAAAACTAGATTTTATTAATATTGCCAAATACGTCAATAAACAATCAGCTATATAAACATAACAAGAGCTGTCACAACCAGTAAAGATTAGAACCAAGGGTAACTTTGATACTGACACACCTGGAAAAATATGTTTACCTGTATGCTTTGTGCTTGTGTCCCTTGAAAATTTTTTGGAAGCAGCTGTTTCCAGAAACTTTCCTTTGAATAGTCAAAATATACAGCCATTGGTGTACTATTTTGTTGAATATTAAACCAGACCTATTAAAACATTAACATAAAATCAGCACAGACCCCTGGGAGCCCAAAGCCCATAGCTGGTTAGATGAAGCAAAATTTTACAGTCCTGCTACCCAATGAAGTGGCAGAAGCCAAGGGAGGTTCTGAGGGAGAAGTTAGAGACATGCTAGGCTTACATGAGCATTAGACTGCTCACTGGTCCTCAACAGTGGAGGCACTACAGAATCATGGGGTGGGGGCTTTAAGGATAAAATATTTTCTTGGCCCCACAATCCAGGGATTCTAATTAAACTTTTATATATTTCCCAAGTTCTTCACATGATTCCAATGGATAGCCAGGGTGGAGGATCACTGATTTGACTCAAGGAGATAGCTCAAAGTAAGATTTCCCCCCATTACTTACATTTCCATCATCAAACAAACAGTCTACACTTTGTAAAGGACAAAATGGGTCAATTTGCTTATGACATTGACCAGTTAATGGATTCCAAAGCAAATATTCATCAGTTTCATGAGTTAATACATAAGCTACGCGCCCCTGTATGAGGAAAAGAAGGTAAAGTCATTTGGTTGAGTAATTAACGTACTTTTTAATGTGAAATTTACTAAGCATGTGACCTCGTTGATTTCTGAAAGCCTCTTCCAGGGCCTTTACAATTGTTTGGAAAGGAAAAAAGCCAGAGCTCCAAAAATCCTTAGGCCCAGGCTGGCACGAGGATGCAAATGACAGGACTCCTGAGCCAGTGCTGCCCTGTATGGTCCAGCAGGAGTTCCCTCACCGGGATTTCCCAACAGCTGGTCAGAAAGTGTATGGGGGTTGGGGTGCTGTTGTCTAATTCACATGATGGTGCTATATGAACCAGCCCCCCCGCTTTGAGTAGAATATACTTAGGAATATATAGCAGAGTTAGGGAATATAGAAACTGGCCTAAGGCTCTGAAAAAGCCAAGTGAAATAAAAAAAAGCCATTAAATTAATTTTGAGAACAAGATCAGGAAACCATTTGAGGAATAAATGTCATTATGTTACCATATTTCTCTGCACATACCTTTTGAAGTGCAAATCTTTCTTAGCAAAGAATCAAAATTTCAGGTAATAATAATGGCTATTTCCCATTTATTGAGTATTTGTGTGCATCAAATAATCTCTCAGCATTAACACTAATTTTCTTGCTTTGATTCACTCCAAATTCTGTGAGGTAGGGATGATTATTATACTAATTTTTCAGATAAAAAATCAGAGGTTAAGAAGCTTTTCTAGTGGAACAGTAAGTGGTATTATTCCTGTTTGGGGAAGAGGTAACTGAAACTCAGAGAAGTAGCAAAGAATGAGATCACACACTTAGTAAATGGCATTACTGGGTTTTAAAACCCTCTTTGACCGGCCCCCCAAACCCATACTCTTAACACTGCACTATATAGCCTTGTTTCCCTGACTTCAAAGCTCTGGTTCTTTATGATTGTGTGTGTCTCCTTTACAGTGAAGAGGAGGCTTCACCTCAACCACAGAGCTGAGGGGTGCCACCCATGATACTGACTCACAGATCTAAAAGCAACTGTTTGTTGAAATATTATTGATTGTCTGTTGCCATCTAGCGGCACTTAGAGCAACAACAGGAACATATGGGGAAATTAACCATAGGCTTTTAGCTAACACAATCGTGACACAGAAATAAGCTGTCAGGGGAATATAGAGAAATATGTGATCATGAAAAAAACCCACCATAAAACAAGACTGGAAATTTTGTCACTGATGAATATAGTCATCTTGAAGTAGAAACAGAATGAAGACAGCTTTCTGGAGGTATGACTACAGTATATAATTAAGTTGTAAAAATTTCAGATACGGAAACATGAATTTCTGGCCCATTTGTACAAGTAAAAACTGAGCAATGGAGAATAGGGAGATGTATTTCTTAAGGATCTTAAAATATAATATTTGAAACATCTGAAGATAATGGTGGTGATAGTGGTTAACAACTACTACAACTAGTACTGTAACTATTGCTACATCACCACCACCACCGCTACTGAGCCTTCACCATGAGTAAGCGCTCTCCCAGTGCTATATATTTACTATGTGATTTAATATTTCTAGTAACCCCATGAAGTAGTACTATTATTAGAGAAGAAAAACAAAAGGAAGTCATCCTTTACACTGTAGAACTTTTGATGAACCAACATTATCCTCTTAACTAAATAATTGCTTGCCCACAAAATTCCTTAATTAGCTTGTGAAAGGATGGAAACCTGGGGCTGCAGTCCTTTAAACTTAATAGCTGATTCTTTTTATTTACACTATTTAAATATTAACTCCAGCACTTACTTCTAAAATTGAGGTTCCCAGGAGGACCAAAGCTTTCTTTCCGAAATACAAAAAGAAATTACAGAGAAGTATGGCATGCTCCTCCCTATTCCCAATAGCCAAACTGATGCAGCGCTAAGGCAAAACAAAAGTAACAAGAACAACAACAAAAAGGTGAGGGAGAGAAAGTTGAGTAATGCAATTAATACTAGGACAACTGCAAAGCTTGAACTCCGGCACCATTTGACTGACAAAACACTAGGGCATTAGGAGGAGAGAACATTAACTTGGAACATAGGGGCGAGTATTTGCTTGAATAGTTATTTTTAGTTATGTTAGAGGCTCTCTTTCAATGTTCTTCAGGACCATAATATTCCTGAACACATTCTGATTAGTTCAAAGAGTCTAGAGTTAATGACACCTCTTTGAGTTCTACCAGGTTCGAATCACTGAATCACTAGACCACACGCTTGTGTCTCCTTGGTTCTCACTAAGCAGAAGACAGAGTAACCTACCTATGAAGTTAACCTTGTGCCCCTAAATCAAATTCAGCTCAAATCCTAGCCCCTAAAACATTCTAGATAAGTTCCAGAACTATCAGTTCCAGATGGAAAGTGCCTCTTTCTTAGGATCCCATTGTACTAATATTTTCCACTTAAAATATTTATGGAATGCTTGCGAAATTTAAAGCAGTGTATAAATGATAAATATAAAAATAAATAAGAATAAAGTCTTCTTGTTAATTCAAGGAGATTAACTTGGGATGTATATGTACAGAGTATGGGTGTTAGGTCAATCTAAAAGCAACTAAATATTATGTAAGATGGAATAGAAGAAGTGCTCTAATTAGGGTTGCCAGATTTTGAGGGAAAAATAGAAAGACCAATTAAATTTGAATTTCAGATAAACAAATATTTTAGTATAAATATGCCCCCAAAATTGCATGGTGCCTGTATCTTAGTTGGCGAGCAATCTAAAGAGAACTTTAATCCAGGTGCTAAGAAAGAGCATTGCTGTACAAGCTCTTCATTCAGATGTGGAGAGACTGGGAAACCTGGGAAGTAGTGGCATTTGCCCTAGACATCAGAATCCATAGTGACAAGCCATATTTATCTCTGGAGACTGTCATAATATTGTACTCCAGAAATTTTGATTTTATTAAAAATCAAAATATTCATGAGTTACCACTTGTAGCATTGAGTAAGATTTTGGGTCTTTCAGAATTATTTCTATAAGTTGTTACTAGAACTGAAAATTATTTATTAAACTATCAAATGATTTCAAATTTCATAAGGTAAAATACTACATTATAATAAACAGGTTTCTTTAAAAGAAAAGCAAATAAGGAATACTATAAATTTTAATTATAAAATGTAATTTGTTACCTCTGATGTCATCCATATATCAAAACCATCATTTTCATCCAGTTCAGGCATAAGAGGAATCAAAGATACAAAATGAGCAATGAGGTCCTAGAATAATATTAAGTAACATTTACAGAGTGCATACTATATGCCCATCACAATGCTTTCTATGCATTATCATTACATTTGGTGTATCTTATGAAATAAAAACTATTATTATTATTGTTTTACAGAAGAGGCAACAAGCTTAGAGTGCTAGGATAACTTGCTCAGAGTCACACAGCTAACATAATATATGGGGTCTCTAGGAATAAGCCCAAGTTGGCCTGACTCCGGAGTGTGCCTGTTAACCATTGCATTTCACTGTAATAAATTCTTACAATTTTAAACATGATACATTACATATATACTTTAGAATATAACTGTTAAAAAATATGTTGAAGAATAGCATAAGTTTGATTTGCTTTCAGGTTCAAAATCAGAATTATTTTAATTAATATAATCTGTTATGAGCTGCTGTAGCAGGAAGATATTGGTATAGTCTGCTTTCTCAAACAACAGAAATTATACTGTTAATTGCTTTTCCCCCAGGACTAGAGAGACAAGGATTCAGGCTTTTAAAGTCGGAAAGGAGAAAAAGATACAAATAAATAATGAGTTAACAGAAAAAAATCACTAACATTTTCATTAATTTACAATAGCCACCATTTATTATCTATTATCACCTCCTATACCCTAATGGTTCATAGTCCGTGATAAGCAAAGGAGCTAGGATTTACATATTTTTAAAAATACACACAAATGCCCTAGCAGTGCTCTTTCTTTGGATAGAGCGTTGGCCCCAAGGACTGAAGGGTTCCGGTTTGATTCCAGTCAAGTGCACATACCTTGGTTGCAGGCTCCATTCCCGGCCCTGGTAGGGGCACGTGCAGGAGAGGCAACCAATCAATGTGTCTCTCTCACATCGATGTTTCTCTCTGTCTCTACCCCTCCCATCCTCTCTCTCTAAAAATCCATGGGAAAAAATATCCTTGAGTAAGGATTAACAAAAATAAATAAGTAAAAGCACACACAATATTGTCTTTGAAGTAAATCTAAGAGCACTCCTTGGATTTTGGGTGTCAGGAAACATAGACAGGAAGAAACTCAGGATGGAAAAGCAGAGTGTAATAAAAGGCAACCTAAATTAGAAATTTTTACTTTAGCTTAAAGAGTCCAGCTAAGGGAGTTTTATACTGATCAAATAAATATTCTGAGGAGAGCCAACTGACTCAATCCAACCAGAATAAACAAAAGGTATAAGTGATTTTTCATAAATGCCTTTTAATCAAAGCTTACTTTTTTCTTAAAGGGGAGGCTTATACTTCTGATTTCCAATTTTCCTTTCTCAAAGTGGAAGAAGCTATATCCTCTTTCACATCTATAATGAATAAATCTTCATTTTATATGAAATTAAATTTTGAATATATTTCTCTTTTGTCAGCTGGTAAATAGATGGGCATAATTCACAAAGGGGTGGGGTGGAAAGTGTGATGTTGGCAGTTTATATAGAATAATATAACATAGTTTCCTTCATTCCCACAAACAATGAGAAGCAATCCTTAGAAGAACACGACCCCTTTCGGTACATAACTTTTTATTTTGCCTCAAAGTCAAAGAAATTTTTGTGTCATTTTTCCAAGTTTGATAGGAAAGTTGTGAAGCCAGTATGGTCACGTGAAGTGGTGTAGCAACAGTGCCCCTCTAGTCCAAGTGGGCAGAAATAAAGGGGGGCAGAGAGGTCTTCCCTCTGGGGCTCAGGAGGACACATTGCAACATAGGTGATTTTTCTCTCATAAACTATCGTTGGCTTTTTTTGTGTTGTTGTTTTTTTTACATACATTTTTATTGATTTCAGAAAGAAAGGGAGAGGGAGAGAGAGAAACATCAATGATGAGAGAGAATCATTGATTGGCTGCTTCCTGCACACTGCACATTGGGGATCAAGCCCGCAACCCGGGCATGTTCCCTGACCAGGAATCGACTCCAGGTTCATAGGTTGATGCTCAACCACTGACCCATACCGGCTGGGCTGAAACTGTCTTTGAAGGCAAAACAATTTTAGTAATAAACTTATACTCAAAATTAATATTAAAAAATAAAACAAGTTTTAAAAATATAAGGAATTCTTACCATTTGCAACAGCATGGATGGAACTGGAGAGCATTATGCTAAGTGAAATAAGCCAGTCAGTGAAAGAAAAATACCACATGATCTCACTCATTTATGGATAATAAAGAACATTATAAACTGATGAACAAAAATAGATACAGAGGTAGAGAAGCATCGAACAGACTGTCAAACGACAGCAGGAAGGCTGGGAGGGTTGGGTGGGGAGGAGGTAAAAGATCAACCGAAGGACTTGTATGCATGCATATAAGCATAACCAGTGGACGCAAGACACTGGGAGGGGGGTGAGGGCATGTACCGGGGGGTAGGGGAGCCTGAGGGAAGGTCAATTGAGGAAAAAAAGGAAACATATGTACTACTATTTGTAATACTTTAAACAATAAAAAACAAAACAAAAAATATATATATATATAAATTTGGAGTGATAAAAATGTCCTAAAATTTACTGTGGAGATGGTTGCGCAATTCTGTGAAGATACTAAAAATCATTGAATTGAACACTTTAGATGGGTTAATTATATGGTACATGATTTATATCTTAGTAAAATGACTAAAATAAATATAACTTACAAGTGTTGCATTGGAATCACGAAGAAATATATCCAGGAGTTGTTGAGGTGGATTTAATGCCTTGATATATCTTGTTACTAAGATTTGTATCCCATCATGATTAAAAACAGTCGTTGTTATTCTTCGGTTGGGAAATACTGCCTTACAATTTTTTGCAAAAATGTGTGCTCTCCCCAAAACATCTACTTGATCTGAAAACTAAAATCAAGTTTAAAATATTTCAATATTGTACCATACGTATTGTTCCCACAAGGAAATATCAAGAACCAATATTTGTCTGTTTTTTGCTAGCTTTGAAATTATTGTTATTGGTTTTTAAAATACTTTACACTTCTTTGATAGTATATATAAGAATAATTCAAAGTAAAACATACCTTGTCTAGTTCTGGATTACAGGTGACATATGATATTTGAGGTTCAATGGTAGCAAAAATATTTAAAAAGGTACATTCTTTTAAATTCTGCCCATTATGATCTTCTTTAGGAGATGTACAAGTCTTACTCCAAGTATACCCAAGCAAAACTGGTGGAATGTTTACTTGGAATGTTCCATTAATCTGAAATGATATATCAATATAACAGATTCTGCACAATGAAAATAAACACCAGTCAAATATAGTATAGCCTAGCTCAGTCTTCTCCACGGGAGGAAATAGCCTTGCATGGGTATGTGCTGGTTCTACTAATGTGTACTTGTATGTGTACAAGGATGATCAGGTTCTCCATGGTGATCTGTTCACGGGCACCCTTGACACTCCCAGTCTAGTATGTACTGTGCAAAGAGGGCAGGAGTAAGAAAGGGATGAAATGAGGAAGTTACTGTACCAGAGTGTTAAAAACTAAAAAAATCTAATTCAGGCTCAGAGAAAATGCTAAAAGACAATGTTACATTTCTCATTGGGTCTAGAAAGAGAAAAAACCTATTGGTCCACAGGAGGAGGGATTGTGTGTGTGTGTGTGTGTGTGTGTGTGTGTAGAGAGAGAGAGAGAGAGAGAGAGGAGCTAATTTACAATCATAATAACTAATAATCATCAGTCTCACCATTAATGATAAACAATGCTGAGGAGCTGAAGCTCCTGGAACCCATGCTTACAAAGCAGCAGCACAGATCAGAACATTTGTGAATCTGGTCCTATAAAACTATTATATGCAAATATAAATGTTGCTTTAAGACCTAAGGCTAGCTGTCCCAGTTTTTATCAATATGCACTTTAAAGTTTTAAGAAATAAATTTGTGGGTGTCTTCTGTTCTAGAGACAGTTAAAACTTTCACACACTCCAACACCCCAATGGCTCTCAAATACAAGATCACTTTAACTGACCAAACAACCTGCCAATCACAGAATCTGATTCCCACTCCCCACCCCCCATCAGTAAATGTTTCTATTGGTGAGAGGTAAAAACTTAGAAAATCAGCAAACAATCATTTACTATTACCTCAGATTGTTGCAGAAGAGCAGAGAAAGGGAAGACAATGGATCCAAGCCAATTCTTTCTTACATACGAATGACCACTGCAGCTCCTGAAACAGTGATCCTATTAAAATAAATAACTATTTATTTTATAGCATGTGATGAATAATTCACACACTTGTAGGTAAGTATAAAAATCATTCTCTTTCTTTTAAAAATAAAACAAAGGGTAAATAGAAAATATATTTTTCTCACTTTTTTATTTCTTTAAAAATTAAAGCAAAATAATGACCTATTGTGAGGTTTATGACATATGTATGGCTATTTACATTTTTAATGTAATATTCTTATTATAGTAGACTAGAGGCCCGGTGCACGAAATTCGTGCACTGGGGAGGGTGTCCCTCAGCCCAGCTTGCACCCTCTCTAATATGGGACCCCTCGGGGGATGTCCAACTGCAGGTTTAGGCCCGATCCCTGTGGAATCGGGCCTAAACCTGCAGTTGGACATCCCTCTCACAATCCGGGACTGCTGGCTTCTAACCGCTCACCTACCTGCCTGATTGCCCCCTAACTGCTCCCTTGCTGGCCTGATAGACACCTACCTCTGTGGGCCTGATTGCCCCCAAATACCCTCCCCTGCTGGCCTGATCACCCCCAAGGCTTTTATTAGTATAGATATGCTCAGGGCAGCAAACTTGAAAAAAAATTCACTAAAGAATATAAGAAAATTGAGGGTGGTGACCTGCAGGAGGCAGCAATCCTGGTTGGCATTGGTGTGAACATCTTCATACTGAATGGGAGGCTGCAACTCTCTCATGCACTTGCTCTTTAATCTAGGGGACTGTTTTTGAACTTGAAGTTGAATTCAGAGAGGAAGGGAGAGGGAGAGAGAGAGATAGAAACATCAATGGTGAGAGAGAATTATTGATTGGCTGCCTCCTGCACGTCCCCTATTGGAGATTGAGCCCGAAACCCAGCAATAAGCCCTGACCGGGAATCAAACCATCACCTCCTGGTTCATAGGTCAATTTTCAACCGATGAGCCACACTGGCCGGGCTGTCATATATTAACTGATCAAAAAGACATGAATTTATTTCTGGGCTCTCTATTCTGTTCCATTGATCTATACTATATATCTGTTCTTATGCCAGTACCATGCTGTTTTGATTACTATGGCCTTGTAGTGTAATTTGATATCAGGTAGCATGATTCCTCCAACTTTGTTCTTCTTTCTGAAGATTGCTGTGGCTATTCTGGGTCTTTTGTGGTTCCATATAAAATTTTGGACTATTAATTCTAGTTTTGTGAAATACGCCATTGGCATCTTGATAGGAATTGCATCAAGATCTGCTTCAACTTCTCTGACCTTGATCCCCAATCCCTCCATGTAGAATTAACTGCTCCTCCAATAGTGTTGCCACATAATTTGATAGACATTTATATTAAAGCATTTAATCAGAGCCCCAAGAGAGAAGGTATAATGGATATGCATCTTTATACTTTTAGTGTCAACTTCAGTAGGAAGGAAATTAACATTTATTTTAGAGCTTGCTATGGCACTAGGCACAGTGTTAGGAACTTCCTTATATGTATGAGGAAGACATTCATAACTTTTAACATTAGATTGAACAGAACTGGGTTTTAGGAATCATTTGCTATTTTTTATAGAAGGGGTATATTTTCTTTGATCAGACGGTGGAAAATATATAACCCATTTTTGCTTATCTTTCTATCTTGGCAACCAGGAAGCTCACATTTTAATGTAATGTTCAATTGCAGAAATCTACTTCTCCCAAATTCTTGTTATATTTATCCTTTTTCCTTCTCTATATGGTTTGTGATCTGTTATTTTCGAACTGACTTGTCATATGTCTGATTTTATTCCAAGCTGCTCCAAATGTTTTTTAGAAAATGTTAGAAATAAATATTGCATCTAAAAGCAAATTTACAAATATGTTACTAGACTTCATTCAGTCAGAACTTAGAATTATTTCAGCATAATTATAATTGTTGTACTTTACCTCATGTTTTTCAAAAATCATTTCATCAAAAATGTTGATATATATATTATCCTTTATTTTAGATAAACTTGAGAAGCTATAATCATGTCCTGGTGAGCTATAAATAAGAAAAACTTATTTAGATGCTTAATTTATTTTATAAGAGCATTATTCATAAAGGACTATAAAATCACCTGTGTTCTTTTCTGTTATAACATAAAAACTATGTGCTTTTAAGACATCTGCTATCTGCCATTAAAGCTAGTACATGCTTTGTTATTTATCTTTTTTATCTCTTAAGGTAACTGAGTGAAGAATAAAAATGTTGAAATGTCAAGCAGAAAGACTTTCTAGTAAAGGCATCCATTGCAAACAAATTATCTGAAGTATGGTGCATTAGGATTTTCCAACTAGCCCTGGTGGTGTGGCTCAGTTGGAACATTGTCCCATACACCAAAAAGTTTGCAGGTTTGATCCCTAATTGGGGGATGTACAGGAGACAACTGATCTCTCTCTCTCTCTCTCTCTCTCTCTCTCTCTCTCTCTCTCTCTCTTTCTCCCCGCCCCAATAAAAATATATATTCGGGTAAGGTTTTTAAAAAAAGATTTTCCAACTATCTTATATTCTGCCAGTTTCTGCTACTTCTCACACAGAGAGTTTAACTGCACTTTTGCTCTCAGCTAAGAGCTTATTCTCTTTCCCACATTTATTTTCTCCAACCAGAAACTGGGATAGTGGGGTGCATTTAATTTTGCAAACTGTCTGTGGATGGCTTACTTGATTGGAGAAATTTTTGGAGGTAGCTGAAAGAATAATGTACTATATCACAAGCAATGAACTTTCACTATCAGCTCCAGCCTGTACATCAAATCTCAATCAAACTTCTAACAGCTCAGAGAAGGTTAATAACTTGCTCAAGCTAAAGTCATCAACAAGTGACAGAGCCCTCATCTGAACCCAATTTTAACTGCCTCAAAGGCCAGGATCTTTTCACTATACCAACTGCCACTGACATTGTTTGTTGAAGCTTGTTGCTTAATAAAGCAGCTATTATTTCAAGGGATCTCCAATAGTTTGTATAACTTTCTGAGATCTACAGATACATTGACAACTGAAAAATGTTCATTGAGTTTAGAGAATAATTTTAAGGTTGAATGTTTTTTATATTTCTAAGTGATAAGCTGACTTCCTTACCCTACTCCTTCAAGAGTTTCCTTTCATGTTGCAATGTCTAAGACAGGGTAGGGAAGGCAATGAGTATCTATTACACTACTAGAGACCCAGTGCACGAAATCTGTGCATGAGTAGGGTCCCTAGGCATGGCCAGCAATCAGGGCTGATCGGGGCCTTCCTTCATTCCGCACCACCACTGGTGGTCAGCGCACATCATAGCGAGCAGTCGAACTCCCAGTTGGTCAAACTCCCGAGGGGAAAATTTGCATATTAGCCCTTTATTATATAGGATGTTAGCAGAAGAGATGATAACTGTCATCCTCAAGACATTTTGGAGTGTGTCAACTTAGTATGTCCTTTAAATCACTCAAATCCTACACTATCTTGCATTTTGTATTCTATTCAAACTTTCCTCAAATTTCACAATTTCTCCTCCAAAGTAGAGCTCACAAGGCTAATTACTATTTATTTATTATTACTATCTACCCCATTTGTACATGACTTTTATTCATTAAAATGTCATGTGGAGAAGAGAATGGAGTTCCTGTATCTGAGGCAACGAAAAATGGTAGTTGAATGGCTTTAGCTTAGCTGAACCCTCTGATCTACCTTGTTGTGCTCTAAATGTGTTCTTGGTTTATTTCACTGCTATAATTTCAAGAATGCAACTACTCTACAGCATTCACTTGTAAGTTTATCTTATTGACTATTTCATGTTATCCTAAATCTATTTATTTAATACAGTATATTTTTCTAATTCTTATGTCTAATACACAAATATTTCTACACATACAACCAAATTTTATACCTTTACAAACTTTTAAACCAAAATATACTTCTATATACTAATTACTTAATTTAATATTAAACTCCAACTCACACAAAATCTACTTTAATTTCCTCATTCCAGCATGGATGAGATCCACTTGCAGTACTGGTTTGGTATACAATGTGTTGAAAGGAAACTTCCACAAAAGGGTGTACAGTATCCTGAAACACATAATAAACACTGACTAGATTTTTGTAATATTTTATATAGTTGATAAAAGACAGAAAGCTAAGAAATTACTTGGTTGCTGGTTGAAAACTGGATGGCTTACTTATTCTAGTGTTTCAGACAACCATTATTCACTTACTAATCATTTATTGGTCCTATTTAATATAGGTACTTTTCCAAGATAAATAGCCAGCATGGCTCGGTGGTTAGAGTGTCAGCCCACACATGGAGGGTCTCAGGTTCCATTTCCAGTCAAGGACACGTGCCTGGGTTGCAGGTTCAATCCCCATCCCTGGTCAGAGTGCGTGTGGAAGGAAACCAATCAATGTCTCTCTCCCACAATGGTCTCCCTCCCTCTCCCCCTCCCTCCCTCCTTCCCTCCTTCACTTTCTTACACTCTCTTTAAAAAAAAAAAAATCAATGAAAAAAAATTCCTCAGGTGAGAATTAACAAAAAAAGATAAATGGAAATTTGCTTTATAGATTTTATAGCTTACTAGAGGCCCGGTGCATGAAATTCGTGCACTCAGGGGGTCGGGGAGAGTCCCTCAGCCTGGCCTGTGCCCTTTCGCAGTCCAGGAGCCCTCGGGGGATGTCCAACTGACAGCTTAGGCCTGCTTAGGGAGCGGGCCTAAGCCATCAGTCGGACATCCTTAGTGCTGCCATGGAAGTGGGAGAGGCTCCTGCCACCACTGCTGCACTCGCCAACCATGAGCCCAGCTTCTGGCTGAGTGGTGCGCCCCCTGTGGGAGGACACTGACCACCAGGGGGCAGCTCCTGCATTGAGCGTCTGCCCTCTGGTAGTCAGTGTGTGTCATAGCGACCAGTCGTTCTGCCATCAAGCCAAAACCGGCTCTCTGACATCCCCCGAGGGTCCCAGATTGCGAGAGGGTGCAGGCCAGGCCGAGGGACCCCACCAGTGCACGATTGGGGCAAGGGAGATGTGGAAGGTTGGCCAGCCAGGGAGGGACCGCAGGAGGGCTACAGGGCCAGTCCAGCCTGTCTTGCTCAGTCCCGATCAGCCGAACCCCAGCAGCAAGTTAACCTACTGGTCAGAGCATTTGCCCCATGATGGCCAGTGCATGTCACAGCGACTGGTCAACCAGTCGACTGTCTGCCCCCTGATGGTCAGTGCATGTCATAGCGAGCAGTTGAGCGGCCTTAGCATATCATTAGCATATTATGCTTTGATTGGTTGAACAGCCAACTGGATAACTGGACACTTAGCATATTAGGCTTTTATTATATAAGATTGGGAAAAAATAAACAGGTAAATAAATAATTGCAATGAAATGTGAGAAATAAAAAAATATATATTCCAGGTATAATAGTTACTCAGAAGGGGGAATGATTAATTTTCTGGGGGTGAGGACAGGAGCTTCACAGAAAAAACACAGCTTGAGCTTGAGCTTAGAAACATTAAGCAGTAATGTGGCCAATAATACTGAGATGGGTAGAGGCCACTGCAGACTAAGGAAAGGGCATGTACATAGGCTTTCTAGAACAGGTAGTAGTCTGATACTGCTGTTGGGTGGAAAGAGATGGGATGTGGCTGACTTGTAGGAAAGGGCCACATCATTACAGATTTTTGTAGGCATTCTAAGAAGCCTGTACTATATTCTATAGACCCTGAGAGCAGGGGGAAAATGAATGAAAGGGTAAGAATTACATTTTATAAAGAGCACCTTCATTGTGTTATGGAAAGTAAACTGGAATCCCAACAGATTAGATAGAGAAACCAGTAGCAATTGAGGGCAAACCATTGGAACTGCACTTTATAAAAGTACTAAATACTTAACTCATATAATATCTCTTCTGAGGCCACTGATTTGATTGTTTCTTTATGTCTGAAGCAAGATATGGATGATATCAGAGAAGTAGATATATCCAAGGGTCTTCTAGAAAAACAATAGAGAGATATTAGTTAGTTTTAATATTAGTTTTGGTGGGAGTAGCAGATTTTTGCCTATGCTTATGGACATATGTCATCCAGTTACCCTGGATTTGACAGTTTGCTTTGATATTCAGATCATAGGTGGTTAGAGCTAAACATCTGATAATGACTGCTCTAAAAGAGCGGCTCCTAAATGCTGAAATATGGATTGGATCCAGTCTATGATAAAGTTTTCCTTAACAAAAGGAGAAAAATAAGGTAAATGATACATTGAGATGATATCCTTCCTATTTTTGGTGTTGCAACATTCTTTCTTTTACGAATTGATGATTATAGAAAATGGTGAGGATGTTATGATGTGTTTTTATAAGCAGCCTTTGAAATGTGCATTTGTTTTGAGAATATCAATTCTATTAAATAAATAAGGTTGAATATAAAAACAGGCAAAACATTAAAAGTTTTTAACTGTAGATTAGTAGCTAGTAAGCAAAATACTTGTTGTTCATATGCAAAATTCATAGGATGGGGTAAACATGAGATAAGCAGTAGAATGTAGAGAAAGCATGTCAAACTCAGGGCTAACATGGGCCAAATAAACAAGGTTTAAGTTTATATGCACTGCAAAAAAAAACAAAAGCTTCAATTTTCATAGAAACATTGGTTTATTTCGATAGAGACATGCTGAATACAAAGGGCTGAAATAAATGAGTAACCATTAACATAAAATAATAGAACATTTTAATAAAAATTAATATTTTTTTCTTGAACATTAACTTACCAGACACTGAATAACTGCACAAATTAATAAGTGTAACACAAATAAACCTATTTTTCTTGTTCTCTGAAAGCAAAATATTTCCTGTTGCGCACACCAAACAAGTCAGTTCAAGACTAATGATGTGGCAATCGGCTGCTAAAATATTCGCTGCTAGTATTAGTAGAGAGAAATGGTGCGCCTGCGCATAAGGCGCGTAAGGGAAATGAATGCAAAACTATTACAGTAATCAGTCGTTAGTGAACATTGTAGTTCGTTATTAATAATTATGTGTAACAGAATATTGTAAAAATTAAGTTACGAAATTTTTATTAAAACGTTTCTTACATACCGTTATATTGGCTGGGCCACAAAAATATTCGTTGTGGGCTGCATGCGGCCCGTGGGTCGCAAGTTTGACATGCTTGGTGTAGAGCATACATGTGTGAAATACTGATAGAGAGGTATAATTGATATTCCTAAGGTACCTGGGTACTAAATAGCCACATATGAACCACACACCAGATTAAATAGATAAGAGACACTGGATATTCAGGATACACTAAATATACATGAGTAATCAATATTCATGATGCCTTACTTTGGTATCACTCAATTGTAATACCCATTCTGGCCCCACATATCCTCCGCACCAGAAACACAAATAAAACCCGAGTGCCTGCAGAAAAGATGGGTAAGACCTGATTTTTGCAGAAGTCATCTAATATGACAAGTCTAAAACAGAGTCTACACTCTCCAGTGTTTTAATTCCACTACTGAGAGGGGCCAGTGGCAGAGAATAGTGCAGTTGGCAACAGTGGCTTCACAACTCTTCACAACAGGGAATAGAGATAAAAGGCAAGATATACTTTGGGCATCTCAAACTTCTAAAAACTCTTAATACACGGCAATGACAGCAAGCTTGCCTATCCAAATGAAGACTTAAACTTTCACTCAGTTTCTGTATATGGAGCATTAATAAAGTGCAAAGATATATTAATTGGACAGTGTGGAAATTTACATTTAATACAGATCTTTTGTAACCTTAAAAATTGGTGCATATGGCCTTACCTGTGAACTGTTGTTTTCCTGCTGGGAATATTATAAGCCCTCAGAATTCTGACAAGAATCTTAATATCTCCATCACAGATAGTCTGTGCTGCCACTTTTTTCCTTTCTTTCCTCTGAGGCTTTAACTTTCTTTGTCGTTCAACAAGCTTACAAACTGCGTGTGTCAACTGGCTAAAGAATAAAAGTGATCAGCCACATATATACAAGATAACTTAGTTTTAAAAGATATCAATTTTTAAAATTAATTATTGTAAGTAAGACCATTATTTTAAGCCATATTTTCTCCACTGTGGAGAGGAGACAGTTGTTTTAGCCCAAGGAAGAAATCATTTTCTGAGCATAGAGGAGATGCTATGTTCACTCTTATGTGAAGAGGGAATATGATTGCTCCATGCCCTTTGGGTATATGGCCCAACAAGAGATAAGGGCAGGATAGGTGATTCCATGAAACATGATATTCTTTCAGAATCCTATCTAATAATAGAGTAACATGTAAATTACCATCACTCCGCTACGCCCACGATTGGGCGGCGGGAGGCTGGGGGGCGGGACTCGGGGTGGCCTATCCGGCCATTGAGAGGCACGGATCCGCTGCCACTGAGGGGGGCTACCCTGCTGTTGACAGGCGCAGGGGGTGGGACTCCCGCCCCCTGTGCCTCTCAACAGCCAGATCCGCGGCCGCTGAGCGGGCCTGCCGCGGACACCCAGCTGCGCCTCTCAACGGCAGGGTAGCCAGGTGTCCGCGGCAGCCCCCCTCAGCGGCCGCGGACCATCAAAAGTGGGGGAGCTGGGTGCCTGTCTGCTCCGGCACCAGGCCTTTCAGAAGCCTCCACCGAGCCGGAGGCTTCTGAAAGGCCTGGTGCACCAGCGGACAGGCACCCAGCTCCACCACGAAAAGCAAAAGCGTGTAGGGGACCCTACATGTGCATGATTCAATCATGCACTGGGCCTCTAGTTTATTATATATTTTTTTAGAATCATTCTCTTAAAAGTGGTTAGAAACTCAACTTTTCTACATGAATCTGAAATAGTAGTTATATATGCTGTCAACCCTGGTAACAAATCCATGAAATTATAGCTCTATGGTCCCACCCATGTCCCCAAAGACTGAAAATAAAACACAATAGATTTCAGCATCCTAAACCAATTAACCCCTTATTGGTAATACCATGAACCTGCAAGTGGCCCCAGTGTGGTTTCCCAGAAGCATCCCTACTCCTGTTGCTGCTCCTAAGTTTCACAGATGGGACAGAATGAGAATTGAATTGCTCCAGCCAAAGACCCCCCCTGTGGATCACAGTGCCCTGTAGGCTGAGGACTCACAGTTTTGAAAGGGGTAGGTTATTAGCTTAGTGTGTGGTGCCACCAGCAATGACTTTTCCCTAGCAGTCTCAGGACAGGAAAATCTTAGGGCAAAACCAGTTCGAAGCATAAGTATTTCTTTTCTTTCTTGAGCTAAAAACCATCAATAAGGAGAACATTAAAAACTAAAATACTATACAATTGAAAATACATATTATATTGTTATATCAAGAATGCCATATTAAAATGACCAAATATATTTTAAGTCACCATATTTCAGTTCATGTTTTATAACTGCATCTTTTGACATGTAACTTATTAGTATAAATGTAGAGATCTTATTAGAGGATTTTGAAGGTATTAACTTAAAGCTTTATATTTCTTACTTAATAATAATTTTATATGTACCTTGCAGATACAATTTCTTCATAATCAGCTACAATATCTGATAAGTTAAATTTGCTAACTTTGACAATTCTTTTCATTACCATCTTTCTCATCTACAAAAAAAAATTTTAGAATTTAAGAAATGCATCGTTTATAATTTAAGATAAATTATTTACAATGCTACTGGTGCCACTATTTTTCACCCCCTAATTTGTGCAAGCAATGAATGGGAAGGAGGATTAGATAAGTGAAAATATGGTTCTGTTTGCTTCCATTATTAAAATCATTCCTAACTCTCACATTCATGTCACACCAAAGCAAGTGTGTGTGTTTTTCTACTTTTTTGTCCTTCCATAACACTTTCATGTCATCTTAAACTCTGTTCTTATCTCTTTTTACACCTATCCTAGCCCAACTTTAAGCTCCTTCATCCCTTTGTCCCCTGAACTGCTGTGGTCCTACCACATTACTAGTAAAATTAAGGATTCTGGCAAAATGAACTTTTAGGGTCAAAAATAGTGCAAAGTTGTTAATGTTCATGTTTAAGCAGAAAAAGTTCGGATGTGCACTAATGAGTTTGCTGTCCATTGAAGTAACCTTTGCATCAACAATGTAAATCAACAGTGTACATTTACAGATGGTAAGTAGCTAACTCTGAAAAGGAAGTGAACAGAACAGAAAACCCATCCCTGATCACAAAGAGGTGATGAGTAAGGAGATTTGTCTGTCTGACTCTCTGGGAAGCCCATAGTAGCATAGCATCCAGCAGACCAGTTTTCACAAGAGTAAATGCAAACATGTTGCTAATATTATTTTGCAGTTGTTACCTTTTTCAGAAAATTGACAGAACTAATCCTTTGTGCGGTAATAGAATTCACATCTGAAAAGGACATATCCTTCTCTATCTGACTTTCATATTCCTAAACAGAGAATTAAGTTAGTTTCACTTCTTGAATGTCATAGTTCAGATATGACATGCTGCAATAAAATGTTAACTATTTATTTCAGTTCATGTGTAGGAGACATTGGCAACATTCTGGCATTAACAGAGGAAAACATTTCTTTCAGATTCTCCCCCTGAGAATTAGCTAAAAAGTTTATATTTGGTTGGCTTCTAGGATGTGGTCCTTCATCGTTTAAAAAAGAGTAATGATTGAGAAAAATTTGCTATTATGAAAATGGGAAGATGATTAATAAATATTCCATAAATATGTATGGTTATTACAATTGGTTATTTCTTCAGGAATTAGCACTTACAATCTGCTATCTTAAGACTAGTGATGTACCAGTAAGTGTTTAACAACCAGTTATCTGGAAGTGGGGTGGGGGGAGGCCCAGTTAGTAGCACGTGCTGATTTATGGTGTAAATATTTCCCCAGCAACCAAATTAAACAAAGTTAAAGAAACCAACATGACGTCATTGAAGGTGGAGTTGGAAAAAGAGGTGCACATTAGGCTCTGACGGCTGGTGATGGCCGGCTCCTGCACACCACCCCCACATAGCATAAGACTAATTCCCCACACCCCCATTTTAAAGTTCCTGAAATTGAGGTGCGCTTTATAATCAATGTATACATTTAATGTGGTAGTGTTTCTTTCCCTTATATCCAAAAGTTTCTTTTAAATATGTGATACATTTTATGATAGCAAAAATACAGTATTTACATAAATTTAGAATACACCTACTAGTAAAGGATTTCGGCTTTGAAATAGGTTGTTTGAACAACTAAGTTGCAAAGTCAAGTTAAGGACTTTCTGGAATTAGGAGATCTGTACATTTTTAATGTTTAAAGAAAGAGGGGAGGTCTGTCTACTGATTATCAGTTAAAAAAATTAAGACATATTTAAAGCAGTGAAACATTAACTTACAAGTCATACTCAGGTAGAAACCACGTACCTGGAAGACTGAATCTGGAATCTCTTTATCATAAAGGGGTATTTGCTGCAGAGGGAAAATACCTAATTGTCCTGCATTTCTAAGTTGCAATAGCCGGAAACGTTTACTCTTTTTCATTTCCTCTTCGGAAACAAAATTTAATTCTTCTTGCAACTGTTCAAGACGAAAATACTTTGGAATATCCTTCCCTTTATGTTTCATGTACTGTAAAACATAAATAATGAAAGTCTTGACTTAATATATATTAATTTTTAATTAAAAATATTTCAAAACACACTTTAATGTATAAAAATGTCAAATCACTATATTGTAAACTGAAACTACTATAATATTGTATACCAACTACATTTAAATTTTAAAAATTAAACAATGGAGAAAGGGAAGCCTCTTCAATAAATTTTGTTGGAATAATTGTAAAGCCACATGCAAAAGAATGAAACTAGACTGCTTTCTGATGCCATACAAAAAAATTAACTCAAATGGATTAAGAACTTGAATATAGGATCTGTGCTGAGTGAAATAAGTCAGACAGAGAAAGACAAATGCCAGATGATTTCACTTTTATGTGGAATCTGAGAGAAAATCAATATTTCTGTATGCCTGTGATCAATTCAGCACATCAGTTGAGAGGCTCTGATCTAAGGAAACTTAATTGCAATAGTTTACTTAAGCATTGCTTTATTCAATAAATGCAAATGGGAGTACAGGGTACATACAAGGAAGAGTGTTAGTTGCCTTAAGAGAGATAAATATTTATTTGCTACAGTTCCACAAGGAAGGATAAAACACAGTAATGAATAACTACAGCATAAGGCAGAATGAAATTAGAACCATAACAGTTCATAAAAAGAAAAACCAAGTTAACAAGAGGGCAAGGAAAGAAGAGCACATATTTAACTGAGGTTACCAAAGAAATGTTTATCAGATTTGCAGGAAGGATAAGACAGCCTCTATGGGTGGCTTTCTAGGCAGAGGGAATAAAGGTGTGAAGAAAGGATTTTTGGGGCACATCTATTCATATTTCTATGAACAATTCAGTTGGCTATAAGGAAGAGTAGGGGAAGTGAATATATAATGGTGTATTTGAGGGAAGGAATGTGTCTATAAGTCGTCTTTCTATACCTGGCATCTAATAATACAGCTGGTACTCCAGTAGACATGTAATAGATGCTAGTCTGAAGGTCAGCCTGTCGGATGTGCTGTGGGCTGCTTAGTGGCAGAGTACCAACCATTGGGCCTCAAGTAGTAAGTATTTCAGTGGCTGAATTTCTTATTGCCTTTATAATACTGTAAACTGGTTGTAAACTGTGCCTGTGTCTGTCCTGAGATTTACATTTACATGCCTCCTAATACCTAGAAAAAATGTGCAGCGAGCTATTTTTAAAATATATTTGTATTGATTTCAGAGAGGGAGAGCGAGAGATAGAAACATCAATGATGAGAATCATTGATTAGCTGCCTCCTGCAGGCCTCACACTGGGGATCAAGCCCACAACCCAGGCATGTGCCCTGACTAGGAATTGAACCGTGACCTCCTGGTTCATAGGTGGACTCTAAACCACTGAACCATGCTGGTTGGGCGCAAACTATTTTTAAATAGTTTAAAAGTAAAGGATCCAGAGCTTAGAAAATAGAATATATTTCTAGAATTTATATTTGCTATAACTTACCATAATAAATTCCATTAAATCAGAATATTCTGGATTATTTGGGTCAATTCTGACTTCATTTGCCCATTCAAAAAGCTTCTGTGTATTAATGAGCCATGGAATTCCAGGATCACCTCTTGCATCTACATTTCTTAACACACTAACATAGAAAAAAATATTTGTGAATGTGCGTACAATATGCAGGTTATGTATTTGTTAGTATTTCCCTAGCATAGGGAACATTGTTATAAATACCCATTTCAGGTATTTAAACATAATACCTATCCATCCCCTATATTTAAGGATAAAATAGAAGGTTTACATGTGATATCTCTTCTGGGTCTTCTGAGAACATTCTAACTTGTGTCATAGAGTTTTGATAAGTGTCCACCCCCTCTCCCTTCAGTTGAGAGGCTCTGATCTAGGGAACCCTTCTGATCATAACCCTTAGGCTCTGATCTAAGTTTAACCTTAAGAGACAGTAAAGTTCTTGGGGTAAAGTGTCCATACTCTGTGTAGTAGCAAAAACATAGTAAATGTTAAACAATAAATGGTGCTTATTGGATGTATTCTGCAAACCCTGAGCATAGTGACTTATTAAATACTAGTGGCCTGGTGCATGAAATTCATACACTTTGCGGGGGAGGGTGTTCCTCAGCCCGGCCTGCACCCTCTCCAATCTGGGACCCCTCAAAGGATGTCCTACTGCTGGTTTACAGGGATCGGGCCTAAACCGGCAGTCAGACATCCCTCTCGCAATCTAGGACTGCTGGCTCCTAACCGCTCACCTGCCTGCCTGCCTGCGTGATTGCCCCTAACCACTCTGCCTGCTGGCCTGCTCGCCCCTAACTGCCCCCCTGCCGCCAGCCTGCTCACCCCCAAATGCCCCCCCGCCAGCCTGATCACCCCCAACTGCCCCCTGTGCCAGTGTGCTCGCCCCCAACTGCCTCCCCTGCCAGCCTGCTCACCCCCAACTGCCCTCCCTGCTAGCCTGCTCGCCCCCACCTTCCCTCCCTGCTGGCCTGTTCGCCCCCAACTGCCCCCCTGCTGGCCTGCTCACTCCAAACTCCCCCCCCCCCCGCTGTCCTGATCACCTCCAACTGACCCCCACTGATGGCCTGCTTGCCCCCAACTGGCCCCCTTGCTGGTCTGCTTACCTCCAACAGCCCTGCCCCCCACCAGCCTGATCACCCACAACTGCCATCCCATCCTGGCTTGATCACCCACAACTTCCCTCCCCTCTTGGCCTCTAACTGCCTCTATCTCAGCCCCGTCATCATGGCTTTGTCCAGAAGAACATCTGGAAGGTCTCCTGGAAGGTCTCCCAGTCTAATTAGCATATTACCCTTTTATTAGTAGAGATAGAGGCCTGGTGCACAGGTGGGGGCTGGATGGTTTGCCCTGAAGGGTGTCCCAGATCAGGGTGGGGGTTCCCTTGGGGCGTGGGGTGGCCTGAGCGAGGGGCCTATGGTGGTTTGCAGGCCGGCCACGCCCTCATGGGGTAAGGGTCCCCACGGGGGGGCGGGTGGCCAGCCTGGGTGAGGGGCTGATGGCCGTTTTCAAGCTGGCCACAGCCCCTTCAGGGTGGGGGTCCCCGCTGGGGTGCCTGGCCAGCCTGGGTGAGGGGCTGATGGCTGTTTGCAGGCTGGCCAAGCCCCCCCAGTGGGGACCCTCACCCCATGGGGGTGTGGCCAGCCTGGGTGAGGGGCTGAGGGCTATTTTCAGGCTGGCCACACCCACTTCAGGGTGGGGGTCCTCGCTGGGGTGACTGGCCAGCCTGAGTGAGTGGCTGATGGCTGTTTGCAGGCTGGCCACAGCCCCTTCAGGGTGTGGGGGGTCCCGCTCTGGTGCCTGGCAGGCCTGGGTGAGGGGCTAAGGGCTGTTTTCAGGCTGGCCACACCCCCTTCAGTGTAGGGGTCCCCACTGGGGTGCCTAGCCAGCTGGGTGAGGGGCTGATGGCTGTTTGCAGGCTGGCCTCGCCCCCGGGCGACCCAAGCTCCCAGCCCCTCCTGTTTTACTTTTTTTTTTTCAGCACTTCCTTGAGAGGAGGCCAGGGCCAGCTGGAAGCAGGTATCTGGGATTTATTTATCTTCTATAATTGAAACTTTGTAGCCTTGAGCGGAGGCCAGGGCCAGCCAGGGTGAGTGGGAAGCTTGGTTTCATCCATTGCCAGGGGCAACCCAAGCCTCCTGGCTCGCTCCAGTTCTGTGGCCGCCGTCATCTTTGTTGGGTTAATTTGCATACTCGTTCTGATTGGCTGGTGGGTGTAGCGGAGGTACGGTCAATTTGCATGTTTCTCTTTTATTAGATAGGATTTTCCTTCCATAGATGCACAGTATTGAAATGTAACCAAGATGTCTGCTTAAGAAAAATTAATAAAACCCAAAGTATATAAGACTCTTTAGGTTACATTTTTACAATTGAAACATAATATAGAATATAAATTAACTGTGAAATATTACCAAAGGAGTATCTTTATTTGGATAAAATAAAGGCTCTATACTCTGATTCTCACAAGTCACTCTTGCCTTCTGGAGAACCTATCCCAGGTTCCTAGAACCACAGCTCAGCACCAGCCCTTGAACTCCCACCCTGTAGAGGAGAGTTCTGTAACTTTCCTCTCTAATGTCAGAGGCCCCAATGGTAAAGTTTTACTTTGAGTTAACTTTAGAGAAGGCCCTGGACTTTGAAAACCTCTCTTACAATTCACTCCCTGTTAAAACCTGCCATATGTTCCAATCTTTCACAAAACTGCTTTCAATCTTTTGTAAACTTGAGTTCCCAAGTAGCTGGAACTGCTAAGTGCAGCATTACAGAGGCCATAAGAGAAGAGACTTAAAGAAGCAAAATGATGAGGACAAACCATTGAATATCAGAAGGTCACTGGTAGCCTTCGGGAACCTGTGGATTGAGTTAGGGAAGAAATGTGTGAATAAAAAGTGAGGACACTGTATGCAGACCAGTATACCACCCATGTGAGGGCTTAGTTAGACAGGAAAAACAGCCCAAAAGTGTTTTTTAAGGTTTAACCAGATGATTGGATTGTTCTTTGTTTTATAAAACAAAGAAGGCTTCTTATATATAAAGGACTAACAGCTTTTAGAGACGGAAAAGTTAAAGATAATGTAAGAAAATGATATAGATACATCAGCAGAATCATAAAAGAAACAAAGTTCCAAATACCTGTATAAATGATTGCCCCATTTATTAGCTTTAGAGTGAGGAGAACAAATATCTGACTCTAAGAATAAAAAGCAAAGAATATGTACAATGAGGCAAAGGTAGGAAATAGCTGCAGTTGATACTCTGCTAGGGAAATACTAAGAAATAAGAGAAAATAATGGTTCAAGGTATTAAAAGTTTATTCACTAGATAGTAAATCAATTAATTTTATCACTTGTCTACTTTCCCCCCTCCCCTAAAATGCCCTTCTCCAGGCCTCGAAGAAGATGACATCATTTATTTACCAAAACAAGGACATACATCAAAATTGCATTTGCCTTCATAGTGATTTGTGTCTCATCCTCTGACTTGAAGAAGAGATATTTCCTCTTTTCTAGAACCATAGCTATAAATCTGTGTTCTGGTTCAATATCTTCCTGACTCTGAAAGATCTCATACTTTTTCTAATATATTCTCTGGCTCTTTTCCCATGGATTTCATCACTTCTTTTAAGAAGATAAAGATTGCCCCAGTTTTTAAGAAATCCATACCTGAATTCTATTGTCTCTCTTATTTTCAGTCTTTTCCCCCCAGCCTGTTAAACTTCTTGACGAATAATGTACATCCACTAGCTCAGTTTCCTCAAAATCAACTGGTGTTTTTTAAAATATATTTTTATTGATTTCAGAGAAGAGGAGAGAAGGATAGAGAGACAGAAACATCCAATGATGAGAGAGAATCATTGATCAGCTGCCTCCTGCACGCCCTCTACTGGGGACGAGGCCCACAACCCAGGCATGTGCCCTGATTGGGAATAGAACCGTGACCTCCAGATTCATAGGTCAACACTCAACCACTGAGCCTCACAGGCCAGGCTCAGCATCAATTGCTGAGTGCTACTAACGTTTAGGTGTTGTTGTTGTTTTTCTCTAAAACTCATTCTTTACCACAAAAAGTATTTATAAACTCTTACTATAACTCTGGCCATATGCCACTGGTTTTATACATAGTGTTCTCATTATTTTAAAAGTCTCTAATTTCAATTTTGATCTTTCAAATCCAAATTACTTATAGCGATGTTTTTAAATTTTTGTATTATATTTTTAAAATACTTCTTAAAGAGCAGTTTTAGGCTCACAGCAAAAGTGACCAGATAGTGCAGTTTTTATATGCCCCTTACCTCTCACACTTCACAGCCTCCCCACTATCAACATCCTGCACCAGAGTTATAATTTACTACATTCATTGCAAAAAGAGCGGCATTTGTTGCAATACATGAACCTATGTTGGCACATCATTATCACTCAAAGTACATAGTTTACATTAGGGTTTACTCCTGTTGCTGTACATCTCATGGGTTTTGACAAATATATAATTATATGTACCCATAATTATAGTATCATACAGAGTAGTTTCAGTGCCCTAAAAATCCTGTGTGCTCTACCTATTCATCCCTCTCTCTTCATAACCCCTGGCAACTCCCAACATTTTTACTGTCTCCATAGTTCTGCCTTTTCCATAACGTCTACAGCCAAGGTCTTTTAAAATATGAGTTTGGATGGAGAGGGGAAAGGCCATTGTTCTGGTATCATCACTCATTAATTTTTAAGTGATGGAATCTATGTGGCCCTTTATATTTACCATTTTACTCAAACACAGCATAATATAAAAGGCAGCTTTATCATCATTTTTTTAAAGTTTTACTGTACTTATTTCTAGTAATCCTATTTGTGAATATGACCTATAAATTAATTTCAATTCTTCTAGAAAGTCCTGGGACTAGCATAAAATTTTTAGGATTTTCTTTCTAGCAAGTTGATAATGCATAAATTATTATTTTATAATCCAGAATGACTGGGAAATATAAAGGCCTCGGAAAGAAAATACTTGGGAGTCTTGGCCTTTCTCATCCTCCATGTGACTATAATCCTAAGCAAGAAAGAGATACAGACTGTTACATATAAAGACACTTATTATTACCCTGGCCGGTTTTGCTCAGTGGATAGAGCATCGGCCTGCGGACTCAAGGGTCCCGGGTTTGATTCCAGTCAAGGGCATGTACCTTGGTTGCAGGCACATACCCACGGGGGAGTGTGCAGGAGGCAACTGGTCAATGTTTCTCTCTCATCGATGTTTCTGGCTCTCTATCCCTCTTCCTTCCTCTCTCTAAAAAAAAAAAAAAAAATCAATAAAATATATTTTCTAAAAGACACTTATTATCTTATAGGATAATTATCAATAAAATGTATAAATGTTTTATATATTTATAAGTATATTAACAGCTTATATACTTATAAATATATGATAAAATAAATAGCCATCTAAATAAACTCAATCCCTATTGCTGCTAATTTTTTCCTTTTATAGACACAGGTTTTGTGTAATGCTTTGCTGAGGAGTGGAATTATTTTTCAAGCATAAAGGTTTACTACCTGCAGTAAGCAGATCTTGTTGACTGTGACATAGGTGTCAGAGGAATACCATTTTCATCTAAGGCCCATGATAGGGAATAGCTTAGTTTTCCTGATGTGAAAAGACAAAGTTCTTCCGTTTCATTTCCCTCAAGAAGAAAAGGCACATCTGTTTATAAAGGGCATTAAAAACAAGTAAATTTTTTAAAAAGTGTGCAGTTTGAACACATTGTAGATCCGCCCTCCCAACCCCCTTTCCCCCTTCTTTTACTTGTGGAAACCCAGAAATACGTAGGAAACTCTGTGCTGACCCCAGGCTCTGATCTAAGAGCTCCCCTTCATCACCTATCTAAGATACCTCAAGGCAGATTGCTTCAAGCAGACTACAAAGAAAATAAAATACTGATCTGGTTACATAGAGACGGACAGCTCTATTTTCCTCTTCTTGTGGCTAGAAGCTTTTTAACCCTTCTTTCTAGGAGTGGCTTCCAACAAGAAAGGCCACTGGCAGCAGAAATAGAGGCAGGCAAGGTACTCTTTGTCCCCTTTCCTACATTCCTGAGTGTCCTTCTTCCCCCATTTTTTTTTTCTCAATTTCCAGAGAGCTTAGCAATTCTCCTTGAAACTTTCACCAAGTTCTTAGTGCTCCCTAAATTTTTCACCTTGAGTCTTTTCTCCTGGGTCTCCACAACCCTATTTTTCTGCTTCATCTGGATTCTAAGCAGACTATACCCTCCCTCATTCTCTATCTTATTTTCTTCTCTGTTACATATAAAGACAATTATTGTCTTAGTAATTATAAATTAAATATTATAAATATTTCAGGTATTTAATAAACATAAATTAAAAACAATAAATCAGTTTGAACCACACCAATGATGATTTCGTTTGTAATACTTGACACTTATTTTTTACTAGAGGCCCGGCGCACAAAATTCATGCGCAGGTACGGTCCCTAGGCCTGGCCTGCAATCAGGGCCATCTTTCCCAGCTGCCCGCAGCCAGCCCCACTCCCCACCACCACTCACCCCCTGTTCCCTGTTCACCATCTGGTGATCGGTGCCTGACAGCCAGGGAAAGGGACTGAGAGGTCGGCTGTTCCCGCCCATTCGCCAGCCCCGCCCCCACCACAGGTGGCCATCAGGCGATAGGAGCCTGTGGGCCAGGGAAAAAGAACCAAGAGGTGGTCAGTGTGCCTTATAGTGACTGGTCCAGCGGTCGTTCTGGTCATTCTGCCGTTAGGGTCAATTTGCATATTACCCTTTTATTATATAGGATTATTTTAATAGCAAATGTGCTATTTACTTATTTAATGTGTATAAGGGAGCTTGAAAACAGAAAACTTCTTACATTGGGTTTATTGTTTGTTGGTTGGTTTGGGGTCTTTTACATGCGATTTAAGACTTCTCTGCATTCTGTATATTTGTCTGAATTAATTACCTGGGATGAAGCTGTGCCAGCTTTCACACAGGGGATGGCTTTCAGAAATTTGTATATCTTGCAGTTGCCAGAACAATAAAATACCCAGTTGAAATTAAAAAAAAAAATCAACATCCAAATAAACTAAACTGCTCCTACTGCTGCTGGAGTTTTCCCTTTTATAGGTACAAGTTCATACTTCCTCCCTTTTCACTGTCTGGACACAAGCAGGTGCAAAACTCCTAGGAAGGTGAAAGAAGAATTCTGGGGGAGAAGAGGGATGTCATTGTTCTCACAGACATGGTAACAAATTTAATTGCAGGAGGAGTAAAATCAATTGACGTGTGAACAGAAACAACCTTTCTTTCCTCTCTCCTTTTCTCTCTTCCTTTTCTTCCTCACTTCCCTATTCAGTTAAAAGATGAACCAGCACATCCTGGGGCACCTTTAGGTTTCACTAAAGGAGAGGCAGAGTCAGAGCCGTCTATCCACTCAGGAGTGGAGCTCTTATCTCAGGTGAACTAGGAAAAGCCCAGGTGCTCATTCCAAATGTTACTTTTCCCAAAGATCTCATTCAAGACAAAGTTCTTAACATTTTAGTTTAACATCTGAAAGAAGAACTTAATACACTTTAAACCTAATACTGTAGGTATAGAATTCTTGACTCACGTAAATGACCCAGAGCCACTTAGGATATAGAATTCATGAAGAAAATAGGGGGAGGAAGCCTTTTTAATAGACTTACTGCTTCCTACTTCTCCATACTCAGGCATGACCAGCTCATCAGAGCTAAACTCTACATATTCCAAAGCAGTTTTGCTTTTCAGCTCTGTGTTGTTAGGCAAAGGTATATATAGTTTTGCCAGCAAGTTTGTCCTTTTGTTTATTTCATAAACCTAAATAGAAAAGAAATGATTGATAGCTCATTGAAAGTACAAAAATTTTTAAACTAAACTAAGGACCCTTACGAACACACATTTGTATTCTTTTTTAAAATGCCAGAATATAAAGTAAGTATTATCCTATAGCATTTCATCTACATGATTGTGAGAAAAGTAGATAATTGTATATCCCTAAAAGTAGAATGCCTTTCACTAGTTTCAAAGAAAATATAGTAAAAGGATTATAAATACAGTTCTGAGAATATAGGTATTTATAACACAATACCCAAATAACTTACTTTTGTGTAGCACTTTTAAAGTTCCTTATCTCATTTAAACCTGATGAAAATTATAGGAAACTGGTATTATTCTTCCCATTTTATGAGGGAATGGAGTCTCTATATAAAACTATATTCGTTTTTATTACAAGTGATGGAAACTCAGGTTGAATTGCTTAGAAAAAGGGAAGTTCATTAACTCATGGAATCCAAGGGCAGATTAAACAAGCTGTAGGGATAGGGGAGGGCAAAAAAGTCCCAGTAGATAGTTTCACAGATGTCCACTGGGTACTAAACCCAGGTCTTTTGATTCTGTATGCTGTGCTTTTACTACAATTCCATCACTGCCATAATTACAAACCCAAAGTTTTTTTCAATAGCAAAATCTTCATTTACCTGTACTTTGTTGTCTGTGTTTGGCAAACAGTGATATGTACTCTAAGAAGAAGGAAATGGGGTGGGGTGGGGGTAGAGTGGAATGCTCCTTGAAAGTTAAGAAAAAATGTGTCAATTAAAAGGCAGTTGGTTAATCAAGAAAGTAGAGAAAAAGCAAAGTCCGAGGCAAATATTTTTTCTTGTCATCTAAAAACTGTCCCTTATAAAAGTTAACTTAAGCCAACACACTAGTCTCTTTGACAAAAGTGTCCCTAACGCTGAAAGGTTTGTAGGAGTTATTGCAAATGGACTTAAAGTATTCAGGTCCATGAAATAAATTTCTTATTGTAAATAATTTTATTAGCCAACTAAAGAAAGACAGTGAACTGATAAATACATTCAAATTATGAATTGGCACTCTGATTTGACAAATAAGCCTTGTAAATTTGTTTAGGGGGCTGTATTTTCAGGGACTGTCAAATCCAGTTTCTGATACTGCAAGGCTGGAGGTCAGATCCTGGATAGAAGTAAATGTAAAGGTAGAGAATTCCACCTGGTGAGACAGCCTGTCCCCTGATAGCAGCTATTAGCACCCCTGAATGGCAGAGATGAAGTATCAAGAATGGGCATTGTAATGGAGGAACTGGAATGGTCAATCGTTCTGAAGTAGGAGATTGCAAGGATGTATGTTAAAAACACAAGTAATTCAGTTTGGATGAATGAAGAATCAGTAAAGAGGAATGATAAGAAGTAAATCAGAAATGTAAGTTAGAATCCCTTAGGCTAGGGCATAAAAATTTATATTTCAATTTCTGCAGCTGCTAATGATGTAATTTACCTCTAGCTAGATTAGTTTCTTTCCCTGCCTCTTAGTTTGTTAGGGTTATGTGCTAAGTAATGGAAGATTCAAAAGTGCATTTATCTATATTGGGGGCATTTACCTATATTTGAAACCTCAAGTGGTTGGATTATTATTTTTAAGATGACAGGCTCTTGATAGTACAGATGAACAAAATGAATACAACCTCTGGCCAGGAATAGCACAAAATGATTTAGGCATTGTAAAAATGATGGATTTAGATTTGTAATTATAATCCTCTCTCCACTCCTCAAACTGCATCCCAACCTCACATACAAAAATCTTTATTGCCTCAAAACCTTTACTTGGGGTCTAAATGCAAGTTTAACCCCTGTATTGGCCATCAAAATTTCTTGTCTAGATTCCTTTATAGTCTCTAATTTTTCTCTGTTGTCCTATTTTCTTCTTCTTTTAATAGTGCAGGTATCTTTGGACAAAGATTAGGGGTCTATTGTGTGTATGATCTTTCATCAGATTCTTAAAATATCCCAAATCCTAAAATAGGTGAAGAACAAATACAGCAAGAGTCTGAAATCAAGTCAGGGCTGGAGCAATCTGGAGACATCCTTCAATACTACTGTAATAGCTTTACCTCTCATTATAGCTTATACAATCCTCTTCCACCTCACTAGCAAATGAATAGCAATACTGCACATCAAGGGTTGGTAGGAATTTTAGCAGGAAAGAAGAGAAATATTTAGAATCAATCAAATAATTTTGTAGTTATAATATAAAAAACGAGTGATAAACCACAAATATATTATTTATAAATATCTTGTTTAGCCATATAGATCAGTTATCTATTAATATAAAAGAAATAACTTATCACATATAACAACAGCTAACAAGAAATTTAAAATTATGTATAGGTAAAATAAGGTACAAAAGTAAATAACAATGACATACCTCCAAGCAAATTGTTTCAGGCCAATATATTAACTGGATATTGAAAATCTTCTGAAACATGACTTTAAAATCAAACTGCAGAGGAGATATTGAAGTGCAAGAAACCTGTTTATCATTGTATAATATTTTAATAAAATATTTAAGCTTCTGAATTTTGGCTCTCCTCTTTTGTTCATGCCTGAAAATTAAATAAACCTTTAAAAGACACTTGAAAAGCAAAATGGATATAAAATATTCATTTCAAAATGTACCTTAACTTAGTATGTTAAAATATGATTATTTTAGAGGGCAAATGATATCTTTAAGCCCTAAAATGCTTGCCAATATGTGGATAAAAGCCTCTGCTACACAGTAAAATGTTTTTTCAAGAAAAATATTTACTAAAAAATAGAAAAAGAACTAAAATCAGGGTTCTGTAAATCATTCCATTTATAACTTAAAGATATTATAGCAGTTACCTATCATAAGATGATTTATAAGAAGAGGAAACTGAGGGACTTAGTAATGGGGTTGGGGAGCTTAAATCAAGAACTCAAAAATATTGTCTAACTCTTAAAAGAGGCACACACACACACACACACACACACACACACACACACACACACACTCACACCATGCTTTCAATAACCTCCAAGAAGCAGCTCTAAGTCATGAGGCTTGCTGTGTTCTAGTAAAGGCTTTGAAAATCCCTTTAGGCTTTAGGTTGTACACCCTTTTTCTCCAGGAAATTTTTTTCTCTGAACCCAAAGATTTGAGATGGAAGCCAGAGAGGTTAGTTCTATACTCTGGCGCTTATATGAATACACTTGTCAGGGAATAAATTGATCCCTGAGTGATATGAAAGTCCTAAAAAGAGTCTTCCATCCATTCATTTATTCGTTCACTCAACTAACATTTACTGAAAACCGTTTTAGCTGCCACGGGAACGGACCTAATGATGTTTAAGACTTGAGCCACTTTTTCAGAAAGGAGAAGACTGGTTGGAAGATAAGCCTTAGTTGAAATATAAAAATCCCTTCTGTTCTCCACCCTAATCATCCTCTGAGCCCAGGGTCTCCCTGCCCTCATATAAGCCCATCTTCTTCGTAACCTTCTCAGAGGGTTCAGAGACAAAAGATTGCTTATTCTCCGTTAGCCTCTTCTAACCATCTTCCCAATTACCCTTAGAGAAATATCTTAGTAAAATTTGCCCTTCATGTTGCCCTTTGAATGTAATTTTAATAATGAGCTCATGAACTGATGATGAAATTCATTAAGTCAGGATATTTATCTTGAGGTAATCTTGTTTTTTCTTCACCTGTAAACTCTTTAATTCTTCTTTAATTCCTGTACTCCTTTCATCTCTATCATTGACATCAGTACATTATTCTTTTCTAGAGAGTCAATTCTTATTCAACTGGATATTCTAAATGGATAATGAAAGCAATGCCACACTATAGCAATTGCTTTGAAAAGACAGAAAGCACCATATTGTATTTCCTTTTGCCTTGACTTCCACTAAGTTTTAGCGTAGGCTTTCCAGCACAAATACCTTCCTCCGCTTTCTCCTCTTTATTTCCATCTTCCATTTTATGGATCCTGTTCTCTTGTCTTCATTTAGATGGTCCTTTTGTATGTGTGTCTTACATAATAAATTACCTCAGACCCCTTTGAGAAGTAGGCATAGAACAAATAAAGCAGTACTTCACCACTCTACTTTTCTGGTCAGAAAGACAGTAGTGATTATGTCTTTGTGTCTGCTACTTTTTATGTTCATTTTAAAATGCAATCATCCATCCATTCAGTTAATGTACATGAATATTTATTGGGTACCCACTGTCTTACAACACTGTGCTAAATTAAGCACATTCCCAATACTCAAAGACGAATTGGTCCAAAGTGTCCCATGAGACAGAAATATTGAAAAGTTGGACCTAGTTCAGTGCTCTAATTTAGACTTATCCTCTTTAAGAAAGATGAGAGCCACAGGCCTACAGATTGGAGAAATGACAATCTGTGTGATACCTGTTTTTGCATGAAATGTCCCAGGAGTAGGCGGAAACATTATAGCTCAAGGAAGAAGTCACAAGTGGGAAGGAAAGAAGTTTATGTCAAAGTATAAGATTGCCCAGAGGGGCTTCCTGATATAGAATACATTTTATGAAAGCAAAGGGTCCCTTAACAAGCTAGGGCTACTATATAATCTTATTTTACAGTGGCTTTATATCCTACCTATCTATATATGAACAAAAATTACTACCATATCAAAAACAAAAAACAAATCAAGCCAAACTGTTTTATGTACTACCTCACTGATGAATTAGAGACGTGACCCTGGGCTACTTAACCTTTTATAAGCGTAAATTCCCCCATCTTTAAGATGAGGATAACACCATAGTACTATAGTAGCAATTAAGTGTCCAAATGTATAAGATAAAGAAGCAAAGTGCCCAGCATATGGTACTCACTCAAGAAATCTAACATTATTATTAAAAATTAAACAATTACTAGATAACATATAAGAAAAAATAATCCTATAAAATTGCTTACAGTGAACATTTGGATAAGTTTGTTAATTCTTCAGCAAAAGAAAGTTGTGGCATCAAAGTAATTGGCTTTATTCCTTCAATATCTGTTTCTTCAAGTTCTGAAGCTAAAGATAAGAGGCTCTAGAAACCAAAAAAAACCCAAATGTATAATTTACAAGGTAAATTCATTGTTTAGGACAATTATTCTTAATATTAAACTTATATCTCCTATATTTGTAATTTTGTTGGGTAACTGTTACAAATACAAAGATATCCTATTTTATCTATTAAATATTATAACTATTTGAGTTAAATATAATTTTTCAATATAAATACCTCCTCATTTCCCCCAATGTTATATGCTTTTCCTTCCATTTTCTTCTCAGTCTCAGACATTTCTGACATTTCTCCTTGATTTTGTTCATCAAATTTATTTTTTATCCTAGTTAATAATAAATAGAATTATTTAAAGCAAATATAATGAGAGTATTGGACAGTTATAATTGTACTTGCACAGCTCTATGAATATACTAAAAACCATTGAACTGGACACCTTAATAAAAGAAAGAACTACACACTTTAAATGGGTGAAATGTATGATATGTGAACTATATCTCATTAAAACTGGTTGTTTTTTTATTTAAATTCGTAAAACTGTTTTTAGAATATATGCTTTTGCCTTCTGAAGTACAGTATAGTGAATTCAGTGTGGATATTACCTGTATGGACTGAGACCAGACTACCTGTGTTGACTGGCACTATGGAATTTAGGCAAGTTCCTAAAGTATTCTGTGCCTTACTTTTCTCATTTGAAAATTGTGTTGTTATAAGGATTATATAAACTAATTCATGTGAAGTGCTATTTGGTGCTTGAAGCATAACAAACAATAAATATTATTATTTTCCTCTGATTCGGGGTAGTCAATATGAACTTATTGTTCATAATTAACTTATTGTTCTTTAATATAATGGCTGTCAAACTTTGTCACATTAAAATTGCTGGGGAGCTTTTTTAAAGCTCTTTTTTTTTTTTAGATAAACTGTTGAAAATGTTAGGAATTATAATAAAGGTGATCATGAAACACTTTCATTAAAAACCACTGCAGTCGGGGGGAAAATCAACAAAGTAAACACCATTTTTATTGCCTGAAATTATACTAATCTTTTACAGTTTTGGGGGGAAAAAGCCCCCAGGTACAATGGGTTAGGAAGGAAACCAGTTATTTAACTGTGAGTTCACAGTTTCAGTGAATAACAAGTATAGTTTTTAATTATAACTAGCTCCTCCAATAGACATGTTTTTATAATTTACTAGTACATGTTTTACTTAGGAGTGTGATTGTTGAATCTATGTTTAACTTTATAATTAAGTGCCAAATTGTTTTCAAAGTCACTGTACAATTTTGCATTCCGACCAGCAATCAATGAGAGTTGCTATTACTCAGCATCTTTGAAAGCATGTGTTATTGTCTTTTTCTTTTTCTTTTTTTGTTCTGATTTTTAGCCATTCTAATAGGTTTGTAGTATGTTCCATTGTGGTTTCAAATCACATTACTCTATTGATATGAAGTGATGCTGAGCATCTTCTCATGTGTTCATTTGCCATCCATATACCTTCTTTAGTGAAGTGTCTATTCGAATCTTTTGCCCCTTTTAATTAAATTGTAAGAGTTGTTTATATATTCAAGATACAAGTCCTTTATTGGCTACATCAAATAGTTATCTAGCTTCTTTTCTCCCAATTACTATGAATTACCAGTTATTCATGTGCAGTTCCTCAGAAATGTTATAAGAACAAATAGAACAACCACTCACCTCTGAAACTGTAACTTTATCGGGGTGCTTATAAACCCTTGCTTTTGTCGAAGAGATTTTATCTGTTTCCAAGTACGTAACATACTGTGTAGTAGGGAGAAGTCCTTTTCCCTTTCTAAGTCATAGAGCTGTTTTGTATTACTACAACAATAATGGTAGATTAAAAAAATTAGCAGATTAGAACTACTTAAGTCATTAAGATGGCCTGGAAGAATGTATTACACTAATTCTTCTAGACTCCCCTTGGCCACCTCATGTTTGTTTTTTTTGTTGTTTTTTTCATTTTATCCCTATCTTGATATAGAAACTGAAATTCCATTTAGTGACTCATTCCTTTATGACTTAAAGTTTTTCACTATTTTCTTTGTCATCCCCTTTACATTCTCCCTTTTATGAAGTTTAACACCCGTTTCTACAGGATCTCCTATTAGACTTTCTAATTAAGATGAGCTTGGCTTTATCTTCTGCCTTTGGCACTCCATGAAGCCATGTGAATGCCAGTCAAAATTACTAGTGTTTAACAAATACACTCCATGTAAAAGCTGGCTTTACCCCTAATTTTTAGGATTTTTCCTTTTACCTAGTTTTTGGCTTTTGTAGATTCCTTACCTTTTTGCCATTTCAGCAATAAAGATAGTATTATCAGACATTTTTACTTCTTTTCATTAGAAGGGACATTCAGGGAATCTAGTCTACCATACTGATAGAAAGAGAAGCCTATTGCCATTCATTAATTCATCCACTAAATATTTATTGAGTGCCTACTGCATGCCTGGTACTGTGCTGGTTAAGGGGTGATACAAAGATAAAAAGAAATGTTCCCTGGGTCAGAAAAGCTTATATACATACAAATCAATCAATGCAATAAAATGTTATAGGTGTTATGATAGAAGTTCACATATGCTATAGTGTGGGCATAAATAAGAGAAAGACAGGCAACAGCAGGGGAAGACTTCATAGAGTGTGTGACATTCAATTCAAATCAATAAACTCACAATAGGTAAGTATTATGTATCAGGAAATACTTAAGGTGTTGGTAACTAATATCCCAGAAGGGAAAAAGACAAAGCAAATTACAAATGTGATGAGTATCATGAAAGGGGAAATACGTAAGTGCTATGTGAGTATAAAAAGAAAGAGAATTAATCTAATCTAATGGGCAAAGTAAGAGCCTCCCAGAGAAAGTAATGTGACATTGAATAAAATGTGTATGTTGACTAAGTGTTATGCAGAAAATGATGAAAGAACCTTCTAGAAACTAGAGGCATTAAACAAAGTTATGTAGACATTAGAGAGCATAGTCCATTTGGGGCACTGGATTATAAAGTTCCGAGATCAGAACCCTTAAAATGAGGCTGGAGAAGTCAGCAGGAGGCAGATTATTCAGGGCCTTACAAATCATGCTAAAACCATTAAATTTTATCTTAAAGGTAACAGAAAGCCACCCAACGTGGTCTTATATATTTAGAAAAATCACTCTGATTTCAATATGCAGCATGGTTTCAAGAGAGGTATTTTAGGAGACTATTTGAGTAGTCAGGCTATGAAATACGCACCTGAAGTAAAGCAGAATCAGTGGGAATGGTTACTGGCTGGGTGTGAGCTGGGTGTGAGGGATGAGAGGAGAGGCAAGGAGACAGGTCACAAATGACTTTCAGATGTCTTTCTTGGGTACCAGGTGATTGTGAGTACTAGCCATCTAGTATATGTATAGTCATTAAAGGCTGAATTCATATGTGCCATTCTTTTTTTTTTAATATATTTTATTGATTTTTTTTACAGAGAGGAAGGGAGAGGAATAGAAAGCTAGAAACATCGATGAGAGAGAAACATCGACCAGCTGTCTCCTGCACACCCCCTACCAGGGATGTGCCCGCAACCAAGGTACATGCCCTTGACCGGAATCGAACCTGGGACCTTTCAGTCCGCAGGCCGACGCTCTATCCACTGAGCCAAACCGGTTTTGGCATGTGCCATTCTTATTTAACTAGTAGCCATGTGCATGAATCTGTGCACCAGTAGCTCGCTGCTGCCCTCCAGTAGCTCTCCGCCCACTGCCCTGCCCTCCTGTATCTCCCCGTCACCCCTCCCTCCCTCATAGCTTGTTGCCCTGATCCCTCCTATAGCTCTTTGCTGCCCGCTTGTAGCCAGTAGCTCGCTGCTGTCCTCCTGTAGCTCTCCGCCTGCTGCCCCACCCTCCTGTAGTTCCCTCAGCCGTCCCACTTCCCCCCTCTCCTCCATAGCTTGCTGCCCTGCCCCCTCCTGTAGCTCTCTGCTGCCCGCTTGTAGCTTGCTGCCCCACCCTCCTGCTGATCCATGATCTGGTCGTTACTCCGTTGGTCATTATGCTTCACGGCATAACGACCATTTGCATATTACATCTTTATTATATAGGATTGTATTTCATGCCCACAGTTTTTCCAACAGAAACATTGTTTTTCAAATGACAACAAACTCCCCTTTGAAGCATTTCAACATCACTCTGAAAATTTTTCTGAATGTAAATCTATTACACTGCTTTTTTTTTTGCTTTAATAAAAGCAACAATCACACACACACACACACACACACACACACACACACACACACACACACACAGTATTAGAGTTCTGTCTACCCATCACCATTGGATCCCATCTAAAGCATACTTTTCTTTTTTCTATATTACAGTTTCCTTGTGTTCATTATGCCAATGTTTGTTCTTTGCTTCCAGTTTTAGCTTATAAATAACACTAGTTTATTGTTTTGTAAATACTGATGTCTTCTATTCATTTTCATTCATTCATTCATTCAACTAATATTTATTGAACACTCACTATATGCCAGGTGCTGTGCATGGTATATGTCAACCTTCTCAAGTAATATTGTTTGTATTTAACTAGGTTATTCTAGGAAAACAATTATTTAAAATCAACTCTTGCCTGACATAACAGTTGTCTATATACGAGAGGGATTTGATAGTTAAAGAATTTCCTTGACTTCCTGCCCATTGACCTGACACAGTTCTAAGAGCTTGTAGAACTGTGCCAGATCAATGGACAGTAAGTCAAGGAAATTCTTTAACTATCAAATCCCTCTCGTATGTAGACAACTGTTATGTCTATGCATAATGAAACTTTCTGTTCAATAAGCACCTCCCAGTAAGCTTTCCTGCTATTGGAGATTCCTTGACACATGATTATGTTTTCTCTTGAAATCATTTTTCCAATTATTTCATACTTCCCTAACTTCTCTTTCAACTTGTAGACCATATTTTTTACAGGGGTCCTTAAATCTATAACCTTTTTTGAGTATTGCCTTTAGACTGAATTAATAATATATCGTGCACATATGTATATTTAGAGTAATTCTCAAATATATACAAACACTTGAGATTAATATAATCCAAGTACAAAGAAAAGTATTAGTAAACATAGTTTTAATTGACATGTTTTTTTTTTTAGAATCAATGAATATTAAAACTACAACTACTTTCATGTGACACGTCTGTGATATATTTTTACACACAAAAAAAAATGGGTCTTAAGGAAAGGTTGGAACCCTTTCTGTAAATGCCTAAAAATTAGAGAATCTTTTCTCTTTCTTGTTTTAAATTTTCCATAGCAAGTGAAGTACTCTGTCAAAAAAAGTTACTTAATAAATGCTTGATGAATACATTAAAGGCCCAAAACCTACCTTATCTGCCAATAATAATCTTGTAAAGATTTTCCAGTCAGCTGGCTCAATTCCAAATCATCATTTGATAATTTGGTAGCATGTGTCAGTGCTTTAAGCTACAACAAAGAAAAGACCTTTTTTGGGGTACAGTTCATTCATCTGTTACCATTATCCCAATTCACCTGTAGATCTAGGTTTGTGCAATAGAAGCACAAATATATAAGTTTGGTGTATTACTGCCTTGTCTTCCAAAATATCCTATATAATAAAAGGCTAATATGCAAACTGTCCCCTTAGGAGTTCAACCAACCAGGAGTTCGACCGCTCACTGTGACGTGCACTGACCACCAGGGGGCAGTGCAGAATGAAGGAAGGCTGGGGCTGGCAGCTGGCGGCCAGCAGCTGGGAGAAGGAAGGCCCTGATGGGCCCTGATCACCAGCCAGGGCTATGGACCCTACCCGAAATTCGTGCACAGGTCTCAAGTATTTCATATAAGCACCTTTGGGCAAAACTAAGAAGAACCTCAATATCTGTCTCAGATACAAACATTATACCTTAAACATTCTACATAATCGGTTCATCGGTTAACCTTTTGCACTCGGATGTCGAGTGTGACTCAACACGGTTAGCATTGGTAGCAGCTCGTATGTCGAATTGTATTGAATGTATCAATAATTTGAAATATAAAAAAATCCAAATAAATAAGTTTGTATGAAAAGAAACTCCAGTTTTTTATTCTACTGCTGTGCTTTGTAAAATCTGGGGTACTTAAAAAATTAAATCCTGAGTAGAATAAAGGAATCGAGAAAAAAGCAAGCGAGTGCAAATGGTTAATATAGAGAAATACCAATCAATCAAGATGGCAGAATGAGCACAGGAATCTACCTTCTTCCACTTAAAATCCCATGGTTACACAGAAGATACATGTTTAACTGTCTTTATCCATTTTCATTCCTATACCTATCCTATATAATAAAAGGCTAATATGCAAATTGTCCCCTCAGGAGTTTGACTGGGATACCAGGAGTTTGATCACTTGCTATGATGTGCACTGACCACCAGGGGGCAGTGCAGAACATGGTGGGGCCCTTAGGGAGGAGGAGGCGAGGAGGCCGGGAGGCGGGGAACCTGATCAGCCCTGATTGCCAGCCAGGCCTAGGGACCCTACCTGTGCATGAATTTTGTGCACCGGGCCTCTAGTATAAGTATATTTGTAATTACTTCTATATCTCTCAATAAAAAAAAATAAATGCATAACATTGGAAAATAAGGAAAAATAAAATCAATAGAACAAAATATATTGAAGGAAGTATAAAACAGAATTATCCACAGAAAATATCTTCTATAGAGAAATAAACTGAAGGAAACTATACCTAAGACATGTGCAGGAGAAATCTGTTACAGTTAGAGACAGTTTATAAAAATTCCAAGATAAGAATCAATTGATATAAACTTTTACTGGAAGACAAAAGAGAAGATCTCAACAATTGAGAAGATATACTATATTCCTAGATATGGAAACCGAATTTTTATAAAGATAGAATTTCTTTCTAAATTAATATAATGCAATCACAATAAAAATGGTAATGATTTTGAAAACAGAAGTTGACAAGCTGATTAATGAAGTTAAAAAGCAAGTAACAGCCCTAGCTGGTTTGGCTTAGTGGATAGAGCGTCAACCTGTGGACTGAAGGGTCCCAGGTTTGATTCCAGCCAAGGGCACATGCCTGGGTTGCGGACTCGATCCCCAGTAGGGGACATGCTGGAGGCAGCTGATCAATGATTCTCATCATTGATGTTTCTCTCTCTCTCCCTCTCCCTTTCTCTCTGAAATTAATAAAGAAATATTTTTTTAAAAAATCAAGTAACAGAATGGGACAAAAATATATAAAACATATTCAAAAGGCAGACATCTTTTATGGATATATGTTAAAATTTATTATAGTATGATTAGTTAAAAATAAAGCAAAACAACTGAAAAATGTGAAAATAATATCAACTCTTGTTAAAAACTAAACTGTGGGAAATGGGGTCTGTCCCGTACTGCCAGTGGAAATTCAAATTGGAAAAAAATTTTTGGAAAGGCAATTCATCACTCTCTAATAAAATTTAAGCTTCATGCACCCTTACTTTGACCAAGCAATCTGACTTCCGGGAATCTAGCCTACAAAAGTCTTCACATGTGTGTTCAAATATATAGGTACAAGGATGTTCATTGCTTCAATATGAATGAGGAAAGGACCACCTGGCTGGTGTGGTTCAGTGGTTGAGCACTGACCCATGAACAAAAAGGTAATTGGTTTGATTCCAATCAGGGCACATGCCCAGGTTGCAGGCTGGATTCCCAGTAGGGGTGAGCAGGAGGGCAGCCGATTGATGTTTCCCTCTCATAGATGCTTCTATCTCTCTATCCCTCTCTCCCTTCTTCTCTCTCTAAAGTCAATAAAATCATACATTTTTTAAACAAGGAAATGACCTAAGTATAATAAATGGGGAGTGATTAAACATATTAAAATACAGTTATATTACGGGTCTATATATAGTAATATGGAAAAAATACAAAATTAATTTTTAAAAACGAAGTTGCCAAATTATACATATGGGAAGATCCAATTTATGTTAAAAACTGTTATGGCATATGTATATACAGAGATTCATGGAAAAGAGAACTTAAAAGTTATACTGTAAACCATGAGGTGAAGAAAGTGAGGCTTTGAAGCATCTATACCAAATCTTTTCCACTGAGAATATATTCCTGTATTACTTCTGCAATTTCAAAAAAGCTAGAAGGGAAAAGAGCAGATGTCTGCATAGCTGAATATCCTTTCTACTCTCTCATATTGTCTGCAACATTTCTCCTTGTTCTTTAAGTGAGGTTCAAACTCATATAAATGGACATATTCCAGTTTAAGAATTCCTTGGATGACAGCCAGTCTTCCGCTATTCTGAACTTGGTTCCTCCATTCAAAAAAACAATGGCCATACACACCTCCTATTGCGGATGTGCCCACAACCAAGGCATATGTCCTTGACCAGAATCGAACCTGGGACCTTTCAGTCTGCGGACCGACACTCTATCCACTAAGCCAAACCGGTCAGGGCTGAATTGATCATTCTTAAACTAAGACTCCTCACATTTGATATGAGATATAAGATCGCTGATATTTTTATAAAAAATACTCTATAACAAGACTTAAAACAGCGATATGACTCTTTTAAATCATATTCATTTCAAATACTCTTCTTAAGTCATAGGACCAAGAATACCAGTGATCAGTAAACCATTTATAAGTGCTACATATCCTGCAACTTCTACAGTTTCTTTTTAGAAAAACTGAAATCAACCATTGTTCTTATTGGTTAAATAATTAAAGTGCTAAGGGAAAATGTCCTATGATAACTTGCTCTGTACTAAGAGGTTTGTTTACTCTTTCAATATTAAATGTTCAGCCCAGTAATATTATAAAAACCATTCTCACCTTCTCTAAAAGGAGCTGAGATAAATTCTGTTGCTGCCTGTCCTGAAAACACTCATAAAGTTGGAGCAGCCTAGCACATAATACTTGTTCTTGATTGAAGACAGGATGATGGCTAAATTGCAAACCCACAATGTTGAGATCTAATTGGTACATTTTCCCTTGACCTTCCATTTTGGTC
Organism: Cnephaeus nilssonii; assembly: GCF_951640355.1. Lineage (NCBI taxonomy): Eukaryota > Metazoa > Chordata > Mammalia > Chiroptera > Vespertilionidae > Cnephaeus > Cnephaeus nilssonii. Next base: position 40,641,229 of record NC_137087.1, on the reverse strand, counting down.
CTAATAGAGCTTTCTAGATCAGATTTCACTGCCTTTAAAGAAAAATGTGTACACAAAGTTAATTTGGTTCTATTTCTTTTTAAATTACCTTTTATAAAAGTAACATATTAATTGTAAGAAAATTAAAAGATACAGAAAATAAAAAAACAATAATTTGATTCTTTTTTCTTGAAGTTGATTATGGCCCTTGATTTCATACAGAGTGTCCCAAAAATAGTATACACACTTTGAATAATTATTAATTCCAATGGGTTAAAATATGAAAAGAAACATCAATTGGGCTATCAGCAGTAAAATGTGTATACATTTTGGGGGGACACCCTATATATTTATAGTACAGCATTTTAATAATCTTGCTATCAGTTATCTTATATAATAAAGAACTAATATGCTAATTAGACTGGACAGCAAAATGACCTTCCAGAATGACCTGCTGGAATGACCAGTGGGTGGGGGGTGGGGCCAGTGAGCCTGCGCCACCAGGTCAGCCATGGCGGTCCCGGCACAGAGGTGGCAGGAGAGGTGGTGGCGTGGGCCTGTCTGGTCCTGGTGCTGCGCCTTCCACAGAGGTGGCCACAGGGGAGCGGGCTTAAGCCACAACTGGACATTCCCCAAGGGCTCCCAGGCTGCCAGAGGAATGTCTGACTGCCAGCTTAGGCCCCATGCCCCAGGGAGTGGGCCTAAGATGGCAGGTGGACATTCCCCCCCCCCGAGGGGTCCCAGACTGGGAGAGGGCACAGGCCAGGCTGAGGGACCACCTTAGTGCACGAACGTTCGTGCACCAGGCCTCTAGTTGTTTATAATACTGTTATGCATTGATAGAGGTTGAACTTTCAAGTTGGAAGGTCCCAAAAAATTTCCTATAGGAACACTATGACAAATTTCCTATAGGAACTGCTGAGTCAATAGTTTGACTATGTGATGATATACTAGTCATCTGTGGATCAGAGTTAAATGGTAAACCCTTATTAAAACACTGTTCCACCCTGGACAGTTTGGCTCAGTGGACAGAGCACCGGCCCACAGACTGAAGGGTCCTGGGTTTGATTCCAGTAAAGAGCATGTACCTCCACTGCAGGCTCAATCTCTGACCCTGGTTGGGGCATGTGAGTGAGGCAATCAATCGATGTGTCTCTCTCAAATCAATGCTTCTCTCTCTCTCCCTCCCTCCTTTTTACTCTCTCTAAAAATCAATGGAAAAATATCCTCAAGTGAAGATTAACAAAAAAACATTGTTGTCTGACACAACTTTCAGCACATTGCCTGTTAAGGATACTATAGAATGAATTTTAATACTCAGTTTAGATGCTTGGTGAAGTGACATATACATTTACTCCCAACTCTAAGGATCCATTGAATACTGAAATTGTGCTTGGATGATGCATTGGACGAAAATCAAAAACATAATTTTAATGAATATTTGACATTTCATCATAGTTTTGCCATTAGTAGTATATTAGTAGACATTAATATATTCAAAGGGTGAGTTAACACCACAAAAATGTAAGTTATAATCAATATTACAAGAATTCTAACCATAATTACAAGTAAATTGTTATTGGTTACCTTCCTGTATATGGTCTTTAGTGCCGGATTTAAAGATTCCTTGCTTATGTTTAGTCTGAATTTCCATGACTGGCTAATAGGTGAAGGTAATGACATTATTTCAGCACTTTCTTCAAACCAACACATTCCCTATCAAAAATATTTAAGAAACATAGTAATTAAATATTTCATCAAAAATAAATATCACATATTTTCAGTGAGTGATTTAACTTGTTAGCTGGTGCACTTGCCTCTTCTAGTTGAAGCAGGCGATTTTCCATTTTGTTGCAGGTCTTTTTATATATTTTTGGCTTTCTCTGCATATAGAATCCTTCGTCTTCTAAAATGCGTGGCATCATATCTTTCGGCAGTTTACGTTGGTTGACCACTTAATAACAAAACCTATATATTACTTTAAAAGTCCAACATGTTAAACTGGTATTGACCAAACAGGAAGCGAAGGGGAACTAAAGTCTAGCAGCAAGCTTAAATACACACACACACACACACACACACACACACATACACAAAATGAGTTTTTTTAATCAATCATCTTAAACTCAGAGAAGGCATGAAGAACAAATATAGAAAATATTCTATAATTTAAGAACAGTCCTCCTGAGGATATGCTTATTGATTTTAGGAAGAGGGAGAGAGAGGAAGGGGAGAGAGGGAGAGGGGAGCAAAACAGAAACATCAATGTGAAACAGAACATCCATCTGTCACCTTCCGGATCAAATCCGCAACCTACATATGTGCCCTGACTGGAATCGAACCCATAACCTTTTGGTATATGGGAAGATGTTCCAACCAAATGAGCTACACCAACCGGGGCTAGATCGGTACATTTTATCTATCCAGCATACAAAAAAGCTATTATCCTTTAATATGATTCATTAATGACTTAATTATTTTATTGTAAAAGAACTTTACCTGAGGAACTACTTGGCACAAAAATATTTGCCTGTTGTCTCTTGATTTGTTCTTGATCATCTTCATATTCAGCAGCTTTTACTTCAAGTAAATCTGGAAAAATTACTTCTTCCATATAATAATCTTTATCATGGCTTTCAGCAAAATCTTGTAAATTATCACCAAGTGATAAATGTTTAGGGTAACTATCATTTACTAATCTCTGTTGAATACCAAAAATAAAAATAAGTACACATTATTATCCTTCTGATCCATGCCACCCAGTTCAAGATCAAGCTGAAACTGTTATAATGAAATTTCACTGAACATAGAGGAACTCATTGAAGGCTTAATCTTTTACAATATGATTTTTCTATAACACTTCCTTGCAATTCTCAATGAAAAATTAATGAAATAGAATTATAATTCAAGCCCCTCCTCTCCTTTGGAAAATTTCCTGAGATATTGGGCTATGACACATCACTGAGAATTCATAGTGTAGGGCAAGTCCTGATACATCAGGCCATGTGGTCCTAAACCCCATTTTTTTCACTATTCAGAAAGCAGTAGTACCTAAAGTGATTGTGGAGCATCCCTGATGTTTTCTGGATGGCATTCGAGAAAAACAAAGAAGAAAAGTAAAGATTCAACATTGAAGTCTAAGGCAGAGTGATTATAGTGAAATTCGAAAACATGCTATGTATAAAAGTTATAATCTGAATATAGGTATTGGAAAATATATTACTAAATATAAAAATGCATACTTTTTATATCATGATCATGAATTGTGAGTCTCTTCACACACAAAAATCAATTCATTTTGAATGACTTTATTGTCTAATTTAATATTGGCACATATTGAAAAAGAGGAGACAGAGAGTATGTGAGTCATGCAAATAAAAACCCCTCAATTAAAAAAATATATTTAGGGGTAAATACTTAAATAAAAAGAATTAATCACACAGTGTCTTTGAATAGAGGACCTTACATGCCTTGATCAGGTCTGACAAAATTAAGTAACATAGTTAAGCATCACCTAGGTTCATATGGAGTAAACACCCATCATACCCTGTCTCCTACCCCTGTCATGAAATCAAGAAAATATTTTATTGCTCAATGGTTAGAGCATAGGCCCACACACCGAAGAGTCTCGGGTTTGATTCCCAGTCAAAGGCACATACCTCGGTTGCTACTTTGCTCCCCATCTGGGGTCAGGGCTCATGCGGGAAGCAACCAGTCGGTGTGTCTCTCTCATATCAATGTCTCTGTCTCTCTCTTTCTGTTTCCCTCCTTCCCTCCTTCCCTCCTTTCTGCTCTCTCTGAAAAGCAATGGAAAAAATATTCTCAAGTGAGGATTTTAAAAAATGAAAGTATTTTATATCTAGAAATCTTTATGGTATCTTTTTCAGAATTCAAACAAAGTATGGCACTGATATCTAGAAGCAAGATTTGGGAGATCCTCACATAGGGGATCTTTTTGGAGATTCCAATCATAAGACAAAAAGAACTCTCTTTGTTCCAGCTGCAGCCCCCATTATCAATCTTCCTTTATAGCATCCCTGATGTGGGCCAGGGCTTTCAACTTGCCTTCGGAGGGAAGGCCCACATCGGGGATGCTATAAAGGAAGACTGAATGGTGTACAGTAGAAAGGCAAATGGGGGTTCAAGAGGGACCCCAAAGGAGGGCCTGAGGTATTTGGAAATGACTAAAGAGGTGTTAGTAGATAGAAAGAATTCTGAGAAATAAGAGATACTGGGTGAGGGGACTCAAGGAAACTGTGGAGAGACTTGAAGGTAGAGAGGAATTAGAGAAAAATACAGAGGAACATGAGTAGATAGGACGATCAATAAAAGTGACTGACAAATGAGGAGGCAATGGGGAAAGACTAGTGAGACTGGAGGAAAAGACAACCAGGGAATAATAGGAGGGGCTGAGGAGTTTGAAGGGAAGTGGGAAGAAGTGACAGAAATTGGAAGACTCTAGGATTGGACTAGGAAGGATGGACATAGGGACTCTATGGAGAGTAATAGAGATTATTGAGAACAAGGTGGGGCACTTGGAGAGAAGGACAGGAACAACAGAAGAAAGAGAAAACACAGGCTTTGCAGCTGACAGCCTATATTTCCCAACTCTATCAATGCTTAACCCCACATTAGTTTCCTCACCTATAAAACAGAGCCAATAACAGTGCCTGCCTTACAGGGTTTTTATGAGGAATGAATGATACAATCCACATGAAAAATTTAGTGTGTCATTGGGCATCCAGTAAGCACTCAATAAATTTTAGGAATTATTATGAACAGCTCAATTCAGAGAGAACAAGGTCGCTCAATAATAAAAATTTCATCTCCCATCCAAGTATTTCATTCTTTGCCTTTAACAAGAGTTATTTTTCCTGAGAATGAGGGTGATCGAGGAAGGGGAACAAATCCACCTGCTCTGAAGCCTGGCCCAAAGCTGAGCCTTCTTCACCGCTCAGAGTGAAAAACGAAATGCCTGCCTCCAATGAGACTTCAGTCTGTGGGTTAAACAATGGAAAAGCAGTACTCAGTGGTGAAATGAATACTTTTTCTGCTTATACATGAAAGAAAGGTAATAAGGTAAGTAGTAATAAGTGGTAATATTATCTTATTCATGAGCAAGGAGCAAAAGGAGAGACAATATCAAGTTATATTTAACTTCAAGTCTGACTTAGGAATTTTTGTTTTAAGGTTCTGGTAATTGCAATAAAAAACAGAATAGAGTCTAAATCTTCTCCATCTTCCCTATCTCTTCACTCTAGTCAGAATATTAAGAGCATCACCTTACATTTCTATCAAAATGTAGGCTCAGGGCAAATGGTTTTTTCTCTCCCCATTTTTAGGTGCTTTCACAAATATGTGTGGTCACACACAAGTACCACTCCCCCCATCTACAACGTTTTGTAGAGTGAGAGGTAGTTAAAAGTATTTAAAGTGACATACTCATAGTTATAAACTTGCTGGTAAAATAAACTCTCCTTTTTCAATACTGTAAGTGTAAAGCCCTTACACTTTCTTCTCACACACATATTAAAATGAACTGTTTTTAGGGAGGTTTGAGAGAGAAATTAATTCTGTAATAAGTAAAACTCAGTCATTAGGAGTAAAATAATTTTAAAATACATAAAATACAAAAGCTTATTTTATATCCTATTTGTATCTAGCTGCCTAAAATTGGATTACATTATTGACTTAATATGTCTAAATTTACTAAGAATCATTGAACCATATACTTAAAATGGGTGAATCTTTGCTATATAAAGTGTATCTCAATAAAACTGTCTTTTAGGGTTAAAAAAAAAAGTTAATCACCTTAGACCACTGATTTATCTTATTATCAATGAGCAGATGAGTTGAAGATTTTTCACTTTGATTAATCTGAAACAACATAAATGATATAGAAAACTTAATCTTCACAGATAAACGTAAGTCTTTTGTTCAAAATGGATAAAAATCAAGACTTCTCAATGTTTTCCTTTTAAAAAGTATGTACACGTTTCCCTCTGAGATGTCATATATAGTTTCCATGACCAAATCACTTAACTTTTCTTGGATTTAGGTTTGAAAAAAAAACACAACACATGGAAAAGAACTTGAAGTATTTGGATTTAAGGAGCTATATTTAAGACTGAAATTTGGCTCTTTTTTAAAGAAGAAAAGTTAATTTGATACATGTTGCATTTAAACATTAAATTTAAAACGAGGAAAGAAAAAAAAAAACAACAAGCATTACCTTAGCATTTTTTAGCTTTTCTCTTACTTTGCTTCTCAACATTTCTATTATGTTTTTATTTTCTTCTTCTGCATCTAAACCTATCAAGAAGCCAACATAATATAGAGCTCATGACACTTTTGAAAATAACTAAACAACAATAGCAGTAAAAGTGCTTATTAAATAGCTAAATTGCATGCATTTTTAAGGATCATGATAATTATGAAGACTGGGACATTGCTCCATGAGTGCTTAGAACCTCATATAGATGTCCCTTCCCCCTTTTCCATCTGGAGTAAATACTTTTATTATACATGCTCAGGACTAGATTTTGTTTCCCCTACCCTGTGTGTTCTCAGCCTTTGGCTATAGTCCTTCTTTGTAGTCCGGTGGGGGTGAGGGGGGATACTCAGAAAAGCAAACCTTTATCTTTTTCCTTTTGGGAAAAAATCTGTAAGAACTGTTATATTCTATATAGAATATACAAATATAATGTATAATCTCTACAGGATATACAAATATCAATGACAGGTTACTTCAACATGATGAAACTGGAGAGGAAGGAATCTAAAAGGAAGAGATACATTTCTAGGTACCAATTAGTCAGTTTTGTAAAATCTGAGGAGCCCTACTTCTGCTAGCTTTTAAAATGAAACAGTCTTGTAGAGTATAAAGAGAACTCCAGCTATTGTATGCACCCCAAACTATGTGTTATTTTCTACTCATCCGCTAGATGATCCACCAGATGAACTGAGAAAGACAGGAGTTGAGCAGTCCTAGGTATAGTAGCAAGTGGAGGACCTTTTGGTCATTTTGCCTTGCATTTTTCTTTTTCTTCTCCCTGCTTCTGACTACTTAAAGGCTGCATAGAGGATGGTGGAAATAAAGGGTAAGAAAAAGCTAAACCACTATAGGTCATAAGAATCTTCATTCTTAACTGCAGTATTTCCTGGTATAATTTAAAAATGACTAGTTGGTTTGTTTATACTCTATTCCCAGAACTTAGAATGGCAGGGGGCATATAATATGTGCTCAATAATAGTGAATGAACTAGGGTTCAACCATTACTTATGTATTTTTCTCGAGATCTAGACCTTCCTGAAGCAAGTTCTACATCTATATATCTTCATGGTGTAACACAGTCTCAAACACTCATAGATTCTCCATGTTTGCAGAGAGAGAGAAAATAAAATCTTAATAAAATTTTTCATCACATATATAGATTTTATTAATTATTTCCTTATGCCCATCCTGTATTATCTAGGAAGCTTAGTTTCTATTTGAATTCATCTCTTAATAAACTTGTATTCCCAGCTGAAACCCTATGATAGGATTAGTCATTTACATCTTTTAAAAATAAAAACCAACAGCATCAGAATTATGGTATACTTATTGAGGACCTTTTTGAAGATGCTTGTCTACATTTTCTTCTACTGCAATATTATCTGTCTCTTCAGACATCTGCAAAAAAAAGGGGGGGTGAAAGTTACCTTGCATCTTTTTGTTTTGGCATTGAACATCTTTTCAAATGTTCATCACCCCTTTGAAAGTCATCTCCTTTAAAATGCCAATTCATAGCCTTTGCCTGTTTTCTTAAATTTCATCTTTTTATCAGTTGGTATGAGCTCTTTATATATGGTGGGCTTTTAATTAAGAAGTTGCTCTCTGTAACATCAAAAAGGACCTTTATAAAAAATTTATTTATCCTCACCTGAGGATATGTATATTGATTTGAGAGAGAGAGAGAGAGAGAGAGAGAGAGAGAGAGAGAGAGAGAAATAAACATCTATGTGAGAGAGAAACATCTATGTGAGAAACATCTATTGGAATTGAACCCGAAACTCCTTGCTGTATGGGATGATGCTCCAATCAACTGAGCCATCCGGCCAGGGCTCAAAAAGGACCTTTTAATAATAAAATCTAATGGTTAGTTCTTAGTGATCATATATTGCCTACTTCATATACCTTTTAGGAGGTTCAAAAGAGGTCAGACATATGAAAATACTTTGAAACTCAATACTGTATCAGTGTTAGCTTTTATCTGATTCATTGCAGCATCTGATGTTGGGCATCTTTATTATCTGAGAACGTTTTATATCCTTGACTTCTACCCACTTACTCCCTTCTATCTTCAAAGGTCACACTTCTCCTCACAGCTTAAATGTCGGCTCATTCCAAGGCTTTAGGGAGTGCATGTATTCCCATGGCTTCCTAAATCTGTCTCCAACCTTGACTGTTTTGTGAATACCATATTTCTAGCTGCCTACTAGTATTTGTAATTGAATGTCCTATCATTATCAATATGCTAAAATGAGAATTTATTGCCTTTACCATTTTTTAAACCTCAGTATTCTAAAAATTAAACCATACTAGCAATGTTAAATCCTTATTTAGAATGGTATGGATAAGTTTGTTTTTCATGTTAAGTTTAAGAAATAGAACAGTAAAAGACTCCTTAAATAACAACTGTACATGCTAACCAAACTAATGTGTAGTTGGAGTGGAAAGAGCAAGCAGACACACATCAGCTTTCCCATCACAGTAAAGATATGGATTCGTGTCAAAAGTCAAGTCAGAGTATTGAGACGATCGTAGTAAAGACATTACTATCACAATAAGAGCTCTGTCTACACACTTTCAGAAAGAACTTCAAAATCCACCAGTAGCTCCTGTACCATCCTTAAGAACTAATGAATAAGGTCAACATGAACTAAGATGTTCTGTTCTTATTAAACCTTCAGTATCTTCTTCAACATAATTAAAAATACCTAATTCTATTCTTGCCCAAGGGACAGTAACCCTTGAAAGTATGATGAGATATCAATCCTGGCAAGTGATTGATAGAAGTCTCCCTTTAATTCACAATAATCTTGTCTAGCATTCCCAGGATTTATAACTTTCCCTCCCCATCTAGAAGCAGGGATAAATGTGCAACTTCATATACATGAACAACAGTTTGGTGATTGCAGTGGGGGAGATGGGTGGAAGTGGAAGAGGGCATAGAGGGGATAAATTGTTATGGAAAAATAAAATAAAATAAATTTTAATTGGATTAAAAGACATGTAGATCTCAGTCCTATATATGTTTCACTCACTGATAAAAAAAAGAAAAACATTTTATTTTTAGCAAAGCAGAAATGGATTGCTGACTGGCTGAGAAAAGATAAAGTTAATATTTAAGTAAGGGAATAAATAAGTAAATATATAAATAACTCACTTCTAATGTTCTTTATTACATAACTGACAGATCAAATAATTCATCCCTAATACCTCTTATTATTTATTTTTAGCATATGTACATGTGATTTATGTATAGAACCAAATACATCACATTTTTAGGATTATACTGCATTGATAATTGGGTATTTAGTGTCATCAAAATCCTTATAAGCTCCATTAATACCTTACCTTTTTAATATCTTGTTTTCGCTTTGAGAACTTTTTCATGATGATGGTTCTTTCATTTCTAAATAAATAAGAAATAGTCTTAAGAATGATAGAGAATATTACGAAAGAAAACAACTATTATGATACTTGAGATAATATGTTATTTAAAATTTTAATTTAACTGAAAATTAAATAAAGAAATATACTCTCACCTTTAGTAAACAGTAGTTGATAACCTTTAGTATTTAATAGAAATTCTGGTTAATGTAATAAGACATGGAAAAGGAGAGGTATAGCCAAAACCGGTTTGGCTCAGTGGATAGAGCGTGGGTCTGCGGACTGAAGGGTCCCAGGTTCGATTCCGGTCAAGGGCATGTACATTGGTTGCGGGCACATCCCCAGTAGGGGGTGTGAAGGAGGCAGCTGGTCGATGTTTCTCTCTCATCGACGTTTCTAACTCTCTATCCCTCTCCCTTCCTCTCTGTAAAAAATCAATAAAATATGTTTTTAAAAAAGAAAAAAAAGAAAAGAAAAGGAGAGGTATAGTCCTAATCGGTTTGGCTCGGTGGATAGAGCGTGGGCCTGAGGACTCAAGGGTCCCAGGTTCGATTCCGGTCTGGGGCATGTGCCTTGGTTGCGGGCACATCCCCGGTGGGGAGTGTGCAGGAGGCAGCTGATCAATGTTTCTCTCTCATCGATGTTTCTAACTCTCTGTTCCTTGCCCTTCCTCTCTGTAAAAAAATCAACAAAATATATTTAAAGAAAAGGAGAGGTATAACTACTGGAAAGGAGAAGACAAGATTATCCTTGTCTGTAGAAATAGTTTTTTTCACATAGAAAACCCAAGACACTCAATGAAAAAAGCTTAGAAATAATTAGGAAGTTGTTAAGTAGCAGAATAAAAGAACATAGGCCAAAGTTAATAGCTTCCCTATATGCTAACAGAAAAAGGTCACTTCACAATAGTAATATAAAACTTTTGCAAATACCTAGGAGTAACTTTAATTAAAATATGTGGGAACCTATTTGCTGGGTGTGTATTTTATTACTGCTTCAATTTCATCAGTAGTTATCAACCTATTCAGGTTTTCTGATTCTTTGATTGAGTTTTAGAAGGTTGTGTTTTTCTAGGAATATGCCCATTTTGTCCAGATTGTTTCGTTTGTTGGACTAAAGTCATTCATAGTATTTGGTTATGTCCTTTGTATTTCTGTGAGGTCAGTTGTTACTTCTCTTCTTTTGTTTCTGATTTTGTTTGTCTGGTTTATCTCTGTTTGTTTCCTGGTTTGTTCATCAATTTTGTTTATCCTTTCAAAGAACCAGCTCTTGGTTTTATTGATCTTTTGTATTTTTTTTTCAGTGGTGTCATTTATTTCCATTCTGATCTTTATTATTTCATTCCTTCTACTTATTCTGGGCTTTTCTTGTTGTTCTCTTTAAGTTGTAGTGCTAGATAACTTATTACCAGTTTTTCTTGTTTTTTGAGGTAGGCCTGTAGTGCTACGAACTTCCCTGTCAGGACTGCTTTCACTGTGTCCCATAGATTTTGGATTGTTGTGTTTTCATTGTCATTTGTTTCCAGGATGTTTTTTATTTCATCTTTGTTCTCTTTGGTAACCCATTCATTGTTTAAAGCATGCTATTTAGCCTCCATGTATTTGTTTTTGAGCATTTTTATTGTAGCTGATTTCTAATTTCATGCCATTGTGGTCTGAGAATATGCTTGATATGATTTCAATCTTCTTAAATTTGTAAAGATTTAGCTTGTGTCCTAACATGTGATCTATCTTTGAAAATGTCCCATGTGCACTTGAGAAGAATGTGTATTCTGTAGCTTTGGAGTGGAATGTTCTGAAGATGTCAATTAGTTCCAGAAAAGAGAATTTTGAATTTCCTTTCCATTCTTCAAGAACTTCTAAAAGGAACTTAAAATCAATAGCTGGCTTACTGATGCCTATATCTGCAAATTTTATCTGCTAATCTACAAACAACATTAGCAGTAATAATCCTATAGATAGTTAAATTATCAAATGAAAACCTTATTATAGAAGAAATTATTAATCAAATATTTTCACATACCTGGAGATGTTTCTAACCTGGTTCATTTATCATTCCATAAGTGATAAAGGGTAAATGATTATAAACAAAATATTGGACAAAATTGAAGATGTAGATGAAAATTTCATTTGCTCTATTGAAAATATCATGTGGAAGAAAGGAAAAATTATGACTCACACTTTTACCTTTTTACAGCAATTCAACTTTCTGGGTTAGAAAACTTGCTCCAACAGCTAAACCCAATATTCTCTCCAAGGATACTGTTAATATACAATTCTTGCAGTGAAATTTTTTTCTAAACGATAAGGCAATTGAGACTCGATATTTTTGTATCAGAGGATCTGAAGGTCCATAGTGAAAGCCTGAGAATTAAAGTCAAGTAGTTCATTCAGCCTTTTCTTGCTTAGCATTTAGAAATCTCTGGATTCTTCAAATTAATCCAACAGCGCCTTATCACTATGGTGATCCCTCAAATGAAAATTCCTAAAACCTAATTTATGTTTGTGTAAATTTAGTACGGTATTCAATCACCTTGATTACTTCAGTCACATGCCATTTGGTCTCAGGAGTGTTAGTAGAATAAAATTGTGGGAAAATCTCCAGAGTATGAAATGGTCACAACATGCATATTCTGGCATAGAGTAGTATTTCTTTGGTTAATTATGAGCTAACTAGAAATTTGTTTTTCCTTTAGTTTTCTCCCAGCTGCTGTTGGAAATATTTACAAGTGTATTAATCCACTTTCCTTCCTTAGTAGAACTGAATTCAGTCCAAAATCCAATTTTATCTTTATCTTAATTTATCTATTGTCCCATAGCATGATGAATCCTTTCTGATCTCCCTAATGTGGAAAAAATATGACTCGCACTTTTACCTTCTTCAAGCAATTCAACTTTCTGTGTTAGAAAAGTCGCTCCAACAGGTAAACCCAATCTTCTCTTCGATACTAATTTACAATTAGCAGTGTCTCCGAAATCATGCTCTTCGGTGACCACCAATAGCACTTTGATTTCGTAATTTTTGTTCATTACATCCCATTTTGCAAGTTCATCTTGCTGACTGCCCTAAAGTGAGACCTGGGGCGAGCCCTCACCTAACCCTCCACCAATCCTAGCAAGGTGCTCAACACACAGTAGGCACTCAGTAGGTAAAATGGTCCAGGATTTGATACTATTCAAGCACGGCAATCGGCTGGGCAGGCTCTGGAGACTACAAGTCCCAGAGGCCCGTGCGGGTCTGGCCCTGGTTACCTGGGTCCCCTGCGGTTTTTTCCCGTAGTACAGGACTCCAACCTGGCAAAAGACAGGGGAGCTCGACAGAGAAGGGATGAGGGGCCTTAAGCGGCAGTACACCATTCACCTGGGCAGACAGTGTACTCTTGCTTTGTCTGGGTGGCGAAGGCAGAACGGACCAGGTACCGCACACTTACAAGTCACCAACCGCCCCGCACAGCTTCAGACTGGCCGCCCGTTTCGCGCTCACTCCCCGCGGCGGACAAGGAGCATGCGCGATACGGCACGCCGAGGTTCACGGAGCGTGCGCCCCAGGGAATCTGTGCGCTACGTCCGTTCACACGCTCCCCGAACGTGTAGCTCGAATCGAAGCGCCAGCGTCTGTCACCCCGGTCCTCGCCTCCACAGTAACGCGCCCGGTGGGAGCGGAGCTTTGATCACCCGCCTCCTTGGATGTGTGCCCCAGTGGCCGCAGCTGCCCCGGGGAAAAGGTGTGGCCTGGGTCGTGGGAGCCCCGCACCTCTCGCGTCGAGGTGCGAGTACCGGCCGGTGCGGGCCCGCAGCCTCCAGAGGAGCGGGCATTCCCGGGGGAGGATGCTCCCCAGCCCGCCGTCGAAGAGCAGTCGCTCGCGCCGTCGAGGTGCGCTGGGGAGCCTCGGGCGGGCGAGGGTGGCGAGAGGGTGCGCCGAGGGGCGGGCGGCGCGGGTGAGGGCGCGGGGCACCCACGCAGCCCGCCGTCTGTCTCCCGGCGCCTCTGCCTTGCCGGAGCACAGGAGTTCTTTGATTTCAGGTGCTTTGCGTGTGGCATCCCCAAGAGCGCCCTGGATATTCCAGGGGTTCTTTTTTCTTTCTGGAGCTTGCTACTAGTGTAACCAATGTCATACTTTCAGAGTCTTTAAAAAATGGAATGCCAGACCCGCTCACTCGTGTCATGACATCTTCGCTTTACAAACAAAACCGCTTACATGTGTTTTTCTTTTCAGTAAGCTTTTCCTATGCTGTAGTCTAAGGACAAATGAAACTAGTATTTTATTAGATGTTTTACAGGATGAAAGAGTTCTTTTTAATCAAATAAGTGTTGGAAATGCAAACTGCTGCTACCATGAACATCAGCTTATTAAAAGCCCTTAGAATTCCTGAAGTAGCAATTTATTCAGTTTTATTTAACCCACCATTTCCTCACCTTGAGCACAGAATTCTCTGTTTTCCCCACAGAATGAGCATTAACATGATATAAGATACTATTTGGCAAATTCCAAACTATTTGGCAAATCTTGAGCTAAGTAATCTCTATGATCCCTTCAAAATCACAAATACTATGACTCTAAGTAATAATTTGTGTTTATTCTGCCAATATATCTAAAACTGAATCAAGGCTATCAGATGGTACTAGAATTTCTTCTATGACTTACACACATGTGCACACACCTATACAAATGCATATACATTTATGTATAGATATATACAAATATACATACACTTATGTATGTACAATACTAGAATTTATTCTATAATACAGGTATGTATATATGTATATTTATAAACTGATAGAGACAATTTAAAAATTATCTTGAAACCTTTTCTCTATACTAAAAATGTTTTGCACTCTCTCAGCATTTTTCTCTGTAAACTAATCTCAGAATACACAATGCTGTATTAAATCACAAGGAATAATTCATTTTTTTTCTTCTTAAAAATTCAAATATGTAACTATTATCCTCCCATATAGTAAAAGTGTAGTATGCAAATTGTCTCCTCAACCAGGAGTTGTCTGGGAGTTAGACCAGGGGGCGGGGCCAGCCAGGGGAAGGGAGGGAGGTCCCTTCCAGCAGCTGCTAGGGACCCTACTAGTGCACGAATTTCATGCACTGGGCCTTTAGTTTCCTATAAAATGAGATTATCTACTGTGCACTAATTTAATACAAGTTAGACATTAATTGGGCTGTTCTTCTTCCACTCTGTTGTCCTTCCAGCCTTAATTCTTACCTCAAAATATGCAGCATTTTGCTACCTGAATAGTTCTGATTTTTCTCTTCTCCTGGAGGAGTGCCCTCTTCCTTTTAACTTAACCCACTACTGACAGGCCTAAGAACAGGCATATTAGCAATTTGGATAAGAAGGGACTGTAGCACACAAAAACAGAGTTGTTTCTAGACACTAGTGAATATTTACATTAAAAACCTGCTAGAATTATCTCACAAATGTTTATTTTAGTAGAGATTTATTAAAAGAGAGGTTTTAGCCCTGCCGATGTGGCTCAGTGATTGAGCATCAACCCATGAACCAGGAGGTCACAGTACAATTCCCAGTTAAGACACATGCCTGGGTTATGGGCTCAATCCCCAGTAGGGGGTATGCAGGAGGCAGCTGATCAGTGTTCTCTCTCATCATTAATGTTTCTCTCCCTCTCTCCTTCTCCCTTCCTCTCTGAGAGCAATAAAAAATATCTATATTTTTAAAAAGCAGCCTTGAAAAAAGAGAGGTTTTGGGTTTAAACATATAAAAAGCAAAACTTACAATTTAAAATAGGTGATTGATTAGTCTTCTTCAGCTTCTCAGTGTCAAGTATTCTAAGAGATTGTCTACAAGTAACGTAACTCATTGATTTACTGCTACACCAAAATTATTCTGCTATTCTCTTTAACTTCATAATCTAAAAAGTAATAAGCAAATATAGCTGCTGTGGTCCTAATTCTGCCAGCAGGAGGGAGACGGCCCTATAAGATATAGTCTACCTCCTTTCATGCAAGGTGCCTCCTTCTGTACAATTAAGTACCTTACCCCTGTTAACTTTAGCATGTTGCATAATGCAATATTTCTACCACCTTTGCCATTTGACAATTGGTAAAAGAGTAGATTTATTTTTGCACAGTGCCCTCCATAAAGTTTAAATCCTTTTCTATCTGTGATTATAATTGTAAACACTGTTTCTGCAAGATTTGCAAAATGATGACAATTGATGAAATTCTGTAATAGGTGTGTATTCTATTCTTCTACTTTTGTTTATATTTGAAAATTTTAATAATAAAAAAGTTAAAAATAACTTGTTTCTGTTATATTATTAGACTAGTCTGTCCAGAAAATAGTTGAAGAATACATCCTTCAGATGGATTTAACTGCAGGAGACAGAGCAAATTCTTCACAGGGACTTTAATCTACATGTGTATTCCAAGAAGATGGTTCAGTTGACTACTCTAGAGGTAAAAATTCAAGAACTATGGAACAACACAAAATGTCATATTTTTAAGCTACTGATTCTAATTATGGTATGCCTGTAAGTTGCAGAGCTGATGAGAACATTATGAAAAGACTACAATTGGTGCTGAGTAGTTCACTTTAAAAACTGCTCACCATTTATCTATATCTGCCCTTTTTCGTTGTTACTTGCCAAAAAGTATCCTATATAATAAAAAGCGAATATGCAAATCTACCGAATGGCAGAACGACCGGTCTCTATGACATGCACTGACCACCAGGGGGCAGATGCTCAATGCAGGAGCTGCCCCCCTGGTGGTCAGTGTGCTCCCACAGCCAACCTCCCGCAGTCTGCCAACCTCCCGCATTCCCTCCCCGCGGCTGGCCTGCCCCGATCACTGGCCAGGAACCCCACCTGTACACAAATTTGTGCACTGGGCCTCTAGTTTCATTTTAAAAAAAAAAAAGTTGTATGTCACAAGGCAACTTGTGCTATTACAAATCCGTCATTTATATCTTCCATTTTTTTAGTACGAGTATTTATAAATATAAGGAAACTGGCAATATGGAGTACATATAATTGTTGCTTTTTAAAACTGGAAATCTATTTGATTTATTAAGACTGTTTTTAGTTACATATGCTAATGGTTGCATTTCTGATTGCAAACTTTGTAAAAAAAAATAAGTGATTTTCTTTGATTCATTTTTATTTTACACATAATTATGTACATAGAAGCAGGAGTTTGAACTTCCACCTGGCTAGTTAAACTACAAAATCATAGTGTTTTGAAGTCTATCAGAACTAAATTCCTGAAAGTCACTAGCCCTTTCACCCCTGGTAGAGTGACAGAAGAAGGAAAAAAATCCATAGAAATAATAAGAAACCAGCTGAAGTTTTAAAGAATTTTTAAAGGTTGCACATGAGTTTGCATTATGGATCACCTACCAGTTCTTTCCCAAAGGCTTCTACCAAGAACACCAGGGTAGTACATAGAAGGCTAGGAGCAGGGCAGAAAAGCTGGGAGAAAACCCTCTGAGGCACACCACGTCTCCACTGATTGTGAGGCAGTTTCTTCCCCAAAGGCAGAGGACAGGAGAGACAGAAATCTCAGGAGGTACAGAAAACTGACAAAAACAGCACTAAGGCTTGTTGTGTAAGGAAAGGAGTAAGGTTTGTGATTAGCACTTGAGCTGGCCCACTGTGGAATGTTCTGCCGAAAGAAGCACAGCAGTCAGAGTATATTACCACTTACCTGAGAGCCGTGGAATGATAAAATCTTTGATACCCAAAGATCCCTGGACAGCAGTACTGGCATTACCTGGCAGTTAGAAATGTAGACCTCAGCCTCACCCTAGACCTACTGAACCATTTTTTATTAATTAAAATAAAATACTTTTTATTTCAACAAGATCCCTGGGTGAGTCATATACACATTAAATTTTGATGTGTGACCTTTTAATGTGCGTTCTAATCCTTAAAATTCTACTTTAATATGTATAATCAAATGCATACTGCCATTCACCATGAGAACATGGCTCAGGAAGACACCAGGCAAGGAGACTGTGAGGCACACATGCTGAGTGGTTAGCTATACAGAAACTAAATGCATGGTCCAAGAAGGAAGATGCAATGTGGGTAATCAAAGAAGGCTTCATTGAGGAATCAGGAGTTGAGCTGGTCTTTAAAAGCTGGAGGAAGAGGATAGACCTATCAAGAGATAACATAAATAAGGATACTGACACAGAAATAGTGGTATGGACCAGCCCCCTAGCAGTGGACAGGGAGATCAACTAGGACTGTTACCTGGTTCCCCCTAAAATACCCCTGAGCCCAACTGTTCAAAATGAATGGGCCACATATTTTGCCCCAAGGAGCATAACCCAGATCCTGAGTAGAAGGGTGTCAGTGTTCTATTGGAGACCCAGATAAAGGATTGTGGAAGCAAAGGGAAGCAGTTTATTCTGACTTGGGGATTTAGAGAAGACTTCACTGAGTGAAGGAGCGTTTGAACTGTGCTTTGAAGGTAGAGTGGGATAAAGGTACTCCAAGTTGAACAAATAACACTGAACAGTGTCAGATGAAGAATCAGGCGTGGATCAAAAGACACAAATGTCTGTTGGAGCATTTAACCTTATTTTGTAGGCAATGGAAAACCAACACAGTTTTAGTTGGGGAGCAATGTGATTAGGCCTGCTTTTTATAAAGATTAATCTGGCAGTAATAGATTGGCAACAAGACCACCATTCCTGGTATCGGGTCTTTACTGAGGTGATAATAATAAGATTGGAAAGGTGAGTCAAAATGAAAAATGTTGCAAAGGCAAAGTGGGCAGTTATTACTGATGAAGTTGATTCTGATCTTGGTTACTTGAGGTAGTTGTGGTATTAATCATGATAAAATGCAGGAGGAGGGACAGGTTTAGGAGGAAAAATAGAGTTCAGTTTAGCTCATCCTAAATACACTGTATTTCCTCCTTAGCTCCCAAAACTTTCCCCTCTCTCTTCATAAATTATAAGGAGTTATGTTGTTCTTAAGTGACTGTATAGCACTTGTCATGTTCACTGGTGAGCTTTGCTATTCAACATACACACAAAAAGTGTGTATGAGCATAAAAACAAAAGGAGCATAAAAACAAAAAGTCAACTCAAGTGCTGATGATGTCATCATTGTATCATCAATTTAAATTTATAAATTTATTTAAAATAGAGGAATGCAAAAGGTATAGCAATGCTTTTATCACATGTAGTCTTAAATGCCACTTTTCTAAAGAAAAGGCTTGTGAAGATACCCCTTCCCCCATTATTAAAAAATCCATTATACCTGTGATAGTAGATTCATGTGCAAATAAAAACTTGGGTACTTAACTACACTTGATCCTAAACATATAAAATTAGGACAATAAATAGATGCATGGTCTCTCAGGAAATGGACGATTTTAGAATATGAGGCTAATTGGGGAGCTTCCAGAGCACCCTGATTAAGGCTGTGGAAGGGAGTTGCAGCTTGAGGACATCTTGGAAATAATGACTTGTTTGTAAAAGAATATTCCTTAGAAAGGTAAGTAGATTAATTTACAGAAAACACACTTTATGTTTTAGTTAATGAGACACTTTGGTAGATCGGAAACCTGGGCCCAATGCTTCACTCCTTCTCTGTGTTAGAATCAATCATCCATATCCTTTGCCATATAACTTGGCCATTCTTCCCAGTGTTTTTCCAACTTGCTAATGTTGTTATTGGTCATATGACTTATTCAGGTCAATCGAATGTGGATGGAAGTGATGGGCCGTCCTGGCCAAGGCTTTAAGAGATATTCTAGGTTTCCTCTCACTCTCTTGTACCTCCACCATTCAGCATGAGAACATGGCTCAGGAAGACACCAGGCAAGGAGACTGTGAGGCACATGCAGCAGGCCTGAAGCAGAGCTACCCAGCTGACTTGCAGACCCATGAACAAGAAAATCAACATTTACCATGGTAAGCCACTGACACTTTGAGTTTGTTGTCATTTTAATAAATACTTTTTTATTGATTTCAGAGACAAAGGGAGAGAAAGATAGAAACATCAGTGATAAGAGAGAATCATTGATTGCTGCCTCCTGCACACCCCACACTGCGGGGGCGGGGAGGAGTTATGAGGAGGGGAGACGGTCAAGCCCACAACCCAGGCTTATGCCCTGATCGAGAATCGAATTATGACCTCCTTCCTGGTTCATAGGTCGATGCTCAACCACTGAGCAACACTGGCTGAGCTGTTATTACTAATTTTAAAACTAACAAACTGAGACATATGGTTAATGAGCACAGCTAACTAGGAGCAACTGTCATGTTCTAACAAGATAGCAATGATTAGAATCTGAATCAGACATGGATCTGACCATTTGGATGAAATTCAGCTCATCTTTTAAACTGACAATAAAGGAGAATATATTTTATTAGTGATTTTACTATTTTATGGTAAACTTTGCTTTCTGGGCTATTATCTCTATTTTAATATTCAAATGTACACTTGACTGTAAAATATGAGCATCAGAATTACTTATATTATCTTTGAATCCAGATTGAATTTTCCAAAGGTCAGGCATGTTGGCTTGAATAACAGACATCTCTCCCTTCAAAAAAAAGGCAACGAAACCTGAGGAATAAAGTGAAATGCGGGGCTAGAATCTTAAAAGCTTGTTTAAGAATAATGTTAAACTTCATATATAATAAATAATAGCAAGAAGGTTATAGCATCTATAGCTGTTTCTTTAAAAAATCCCCCCTCAAAACGCCCCTCCCCAAGAGAAAGAAGAAGGATTATTATATGTGTCCTTTTGGCTTTGAATGTATTTTTATACCTGTGCTGTCCAATATGGTAGCCATGAGTCACATGTGACTACTGAGCACTTGAAATATAGTTAATCTTAATTAAGATTTATAATAAGTATTGTTATACACAGCAGACTTCAAAAGCTTAATATGAAAAAATAAACATCTCATTAATTTTTATATTAACTACATGTCGAAATGCTAATATTTTGGATATAGTAGTCACTTCATTAAACCATCCATAGCACTCAGTTTGATTGTACCATATTTTTCTTATAGAGGTCTTGACTGATACAACATTAAAATGAAGTATACCTTATTAAGGTAAAACTTTTGATTCTCTCTCTCTCTCTCTCTCTCTCTCACACACACACACACACACACACACACACACACACCCTAATTAGCTTCAATTCTTTTGTCTACAGAAGTAACCACTTCAGATTTTTCCCCCAGTGGGTACATAAAAATAAAGTTTCCCACATTCTAAAGGAATGGGTGAAAGTCTAAGAAGGAATGGCAATCATTTATAACCAGTGGGTAATCCAATATTAAAATTTTTATATAATCTATTTTACTTGGCCTTCCTCATTCAAAATGGCCAGAAGCAGATTCCTAGATCTGCCTCAAAATCCTATGTATCTACTACAGATGAGGTTGTGCCTGCTAATCATGATTTGATACTTACAATAAGTGGAGTTTGGCTCCCAAATACCTTTAAGATCTTTTGTGTGTGTGTGTGTGTGTGTGTGTGTGTGTGTGTGTGTGTGTGTGTAGGAGGGCGGGGATCCAGGCAATAAGACAGAAGTGGAATAAGAAAAGATTTCAGTGTTTACAGAAGGAAACTTGTGAGTTCTAATTCCAACTTGCTGAGGGGCAAGGTTTAGAAAAGAAAAGGCAATAAACTTGGGGCAGAGACATGAGTTGGCTCTGCCATATACTAGTTTATATGCCCATTGTTTGTAAAATAGAAGTAATACTTAACACCTCATGGGGGGTTTTAGGACCAGAATAGGTAACCTGCCTGACAGTGCTTTGTATATGTAGACATAAGGAAGAAAGGAGCTGCTGTTGGCTCTATTTTTATGATCTTTTATTTTCATTATTATCATCATTTACTATTTATTTGATTCTGAACTGCTGTGCAGTGAGCAAGCAGTATAATTAAGAAGCCAGGAATATGGGAATCATTGATAAGCATCATACGTCACATATGTTACCATGCAAAGTACGTGAAAAGTACATGAACAGAGTATTAGTGTTGCCATGATAGCTTTTGTGGGCTTAAAGCAATATTAAATCCCAAATCCATCAGGAAACAGATGTTCTGTCTACTTCCCTTTCTATCATGCCTATAAGCCCTGTACTCATTCAGAGAGTTAAGTACATGCTTTGAAGTTATGAGACTGTCTAGTAGTATATATGGGAGAGAAAATAATGGTGAAGTGCATGCCAGGCTTTGCCTCAATCATTTGAGCAAGTGACTTAGCATCTCTGAGCCTCACTTGCTGCTTCTATGAAGTGGAATGGTAGTACCTACCTTCAGATTATTGTGAATATTAAATGAGAAAATTAATGTAATGCACCTGGACACAGAGCATAGTACATAACAAATGCTCAATAAATACTAACTATAATAATATAGTTACTATTACTAGAAAGAGGTTAAACATGCCCTAATTTGACTTCTTATTCCTGATCAAGGTACAATACTTAAATTCAGCTGGATACTGTAAAAAAATGACTTGATTACTCAAGAGATGTAGGGATATTTGGCTTCTAGTTTGTGGGAGAGCTTTTCCTCCCCGGTCCCCCCGCCAAGCCTACCCCACATCAGCTCAATAGTCATTCCTGGGGCACGTTCAGAGTAGCACTTCAGCACAACATCCTGCTCAAAAAGTAACTCTCACCAATTCCTAAAGAAAAGCGGCACAGGCTCTCTTCGTATTTCCGTGACAAGGTCCATAGCTGCTGCTTCTCCCACAAAATATACCATGGAATAAGTAAATGCAACTCCTACTTGTATGACAGAAGTGGCATCGACACTTTCAGCTCTGGTTCCTGGCACATTTTGATGTGTAAATACCGTGACAGCAAAAAGGCATGTCACACTGCACTAATGCAGCTCTCTCACTAAAGTAAACACTGGGACAATAAGATATGGCATGGCTTTGAAACTCAATAGCATCTTTGTGGTGCAGTTGGCTAGTATACTTGCCTATTAACTGAAAGGTTGGTGATTTGAGCCTACCCAGGAATGGTCTTGTCTCCAGCCAATTTTTTGGTGATGAAAATATTCTGGAATTAGATAGTGGAGATGATTGCACAACATTGTAAATGCAGTGCCACTGAATTGTACCTGTTAAAATGGTGAATTTTATGTTATATGTATTTTACTAGAGTAAAAACAGAACCCCAGGGTGCATTTCTCAACCCTCAATTGTAACTATATTTTCCTTCCTGACATGTATACATCCACTATGTAGTATATGTCCTAGTATCTGGATGCCTGTATGTACATCAGCTTTTTAAAAATCTCTGGTCTGGATGTTCCATTCTGTAGCATTTTGGCATCATCCAGGAATATGTGATTCATCCACATCCCTGTTTTGGATTGGATTGAATATTAACTGCACAAGCATATAAATTCCCTTACACTCTTTGGTCCTAAGACATATTTGCCTAGTCTAGAAAATTCTCCCATGCAAAGGGCAAACTGGGAATGGGATGTGTCTGCCCTCTCCAAAGGCATTGTATGGCTTTCTTAATAAATGCAAAACAAGAGTAAAAGGATTCTGTAAGATTACAGTGAAATTCTTCTTTTAGCCAGCACAAGTTTTCAGCACAGGATTCAGGACTCTCTTCTTCTGGATAAAACCAATATTATTCTTTTCTAAAGCAATGATCATGAAAGATGGCAGGTTTTTAAGACCTACACGAACACAGAGCACAAAAAAGAAAAGGGAGGAGAAGGTTTGGGGAAGACTCACAAAACAGACAATGTCCGTCGGGAAGTTCTTGAGGCAGAAGGTGGTGAATACTTTCCAAGGAAAGACTTCAGCAAAGCCAGAAAAGCTTCATACAGGTCAAAACTGGCCTTGGTGAGCAAGGAAGGGTGACCTTGGACACCACTGCAGAGGAAAGTGCTTCCTGGACAAGTTTTTTTTCCTCACTCCAGCCAGCAGATTTCAGCTGCTCCTGCTATACCCTGTCTTTCTGGAAATATGAAGGCTTGTGAAAGATGAGCAAGCCTATGAAAATCACTGCGACCAGGATCAGGGAGAAGAGGACCATGAGGGAGACATAAGTGGAATGGGGGAGAGGTGAGGACACCGGCTGCTCAGCTGGGATCATGTTGGTCAGGTTCAGCATGTAGCCCAAAGTCCATCCCACATCAGTGTGCCGGATCTGCAAACAGAGAGGAAAATCTGTTGTTTCTGGTCTGAGGATTAAATGAGCTTTCACACACACCTCCCTCACCCCCCATCCATAACACTGAGCAACCAGAATGTGGAGAAGCACCACATTCAGCTCTCTACAGGGATTCTATGTTCTAAACTGAGAATTTGGTTGTGGGGCAAATGGAGCAGGGGCAAGTGATTAAGAAGAGAGTTTGGAGCCTCACTACTATATTCCCAAAATTTAGAGAGGATCTTGGTGACAGACTGCCCATTTCTCCAGTAGAACTTAAATAGAAGAACATAAATAGGTCTTTGGAGATCTGCATTCTTTTTTTGTTGTTTGTGTGAATGTCAGGGGTCAAGGGTGAGGAAGGAAGGGAGGTAGGAGGTGACAGAAATCAGACAAAGGGTAAGAGAATAATGCTGATCCCTGGCCTTGTACATCTGTGTCAGGACCAGGAATCTTTCATATAAACCAGGACTTCTTTATGATTCAACTAGGAGAATTTGGGGAATAATCCCAGCAAGTCAATATTACGTTATGGAAGTTGGAAGACTGCATATACACGAGAAAGGATTCTTTTTAAATGATAAAATATGCTCTGATCCTGCCATCTTCCTGAGAATAATTTCCAGTTGCCTCAAAACTTATTGGAATAACCCAGCCAGCATGACTCAGTGGTTGAGCATCGATCTATGAACCAGGAGGTCACAGTTTGATTCCGGGTCGGGGCACATGCCTGGTTTGCAGGCTCGATCCCCAGTGTGGGGCATGCAGTAGGCAGCCAATCAATGACACTCTATCATTGATGTTTCCAGCTCTCCCTCTCCCTTCCTCTCTGAAATCAATAAAAATATATTTTTTAAAAACTTACTGGAATATAGGTAATCTATGAATAATAAATAATTTTGGAAATGTTTTTATTACATGAGTTGTGCATGGTCATAGTAGAAAAATTAGAAAGTATATATAATCCTAAAAAGTAAAGAAAAACCACTATACTTCAGAAGTTGCTGCTAATTATCATTTTGTGACATATCTTTCTAGTCCTCTCTGTGAGGTTTTTTCTTATCCCCCCCCCCCAAAAATGGAATTAAATTGTATGTAGAATTATTCACTTAACAATACCTTGTAAAATTATCCTATGTCTCAAGGAATTTCTATAACATTATCACTGGCATGAATTGCCTTATATGTTCATTTTTACTTACTTTATCCATTACTTATAAATCCTAAAAATGGAGTAATTGGATAAATTTAGGTGCATATTTAGGGCTCTTAGTACATCCTGCCGATACAGTCTCCCCAAAGGTTGTGCCAATTTACATTCCAGTCAATACCGTGTGGAAATGTTTCTGTCTCCTAAGTTCTTATCAATACTGGAAATTAATTTGTAAAAAGCCCACTTCCCTTTATGAGCACAGGAACCTTATCTGACTGTGTATGTCAAGGAAGGTTCCAGAGTTAGTTATCACCTGGGGTTTAGGAGTATTGGCTTATTCACTGGAGTTCAGAGAATATAAATCACTTGTAAATTTGACATAGACATGCCCCTCAAACAGACAAAATAAACTGATGGAATGAAAGGAAGACTGGGATATTAAAACAGGGAAAGGTTTGTGTTCAAATAAGCAAGGTCAATCTTGGCAAGAGTGGAGTAGCCTCAAGGTTACGGTCCTCTGCTTCAATGTTTTGTTTTACTTGAAATCATCATCCTATATAATAAAAGCCTAGATGGCGTCATGTGACATTGTCACAAGATGGCCACCACAAGATGGCTGCCCCCACGTTGTCACAAGATGGTCGCCACAGGATGGCCACCACAAGATGGCCACCACAAGATGGCCAGCAGGGGAGGGCAGTTGTGGGCAATTGGGCCAGCAGGGGAGGGCAGTTGGGGGTGATCGGGCCAGCAATTGGGGGCAATCGGGCCGGCAGGGGAGCAGTTAGGCATCAATCAGGCTGGCAGGGGAGCGGTTAGGGGCGATCAGGCAGGCAGGCCAGCAAGCAGTTAGGAGCCAGCAGTCCTGGATTGTGAGAGGGACCGGGCTTAAACTGGCAGTCGGACATCCCCCAAGGGGTCCCAGATTGGACAGGGTGCAGGCCGGGCTGAGGGACGGACACACACACACACACACACACACACACACACACACACCCCGTGCATGAATTTCATGCACTGGGCCTCTAGTATTTAATAAGGGGGTAGATTGTTTTTGCCATTATTGGGTATGGACATAAAATGTAGAGAAATACTGTTCTTGATTTTTTTTTTTCCAAGCGTGATTTGCCCATGAATCATGCAGCAGATGTAAATGATTCTCTGCCTTGATACCTGCAGGTGGTGCTGTGGTAAAGCACAGCAATGAGGTTGCTTTCTTTTTTCTTTTTTCTTTTTTCTTTAAAGCTCATGCTGAGCTTGGCTTCTAAACAAAGACCTCCCATTCACAGCCACTCATCCCCTTCTCCACAGTGAGTTTTCAGATTGTTCAACTTTGAAGCTACACTCAACAAAGCCCCAGAGGGTTTGGCACAAAATGCTAGCTTGGGTTAGAGGTGAAGTGGTAGAACAGGACATCAGGCCAAAACTTAAATCAGGTTGACTCCTACCTCTTTCAAGCCCAAAGCTGCTTCAGTCACAACAACCCAATCTCATCACCCCATCCCCACCCCACCAAGTACCCAAATTACCTCCTCCATGAAATGAATATTCTTCCAAAAATCAGGTGTGAAATGATAGCCCCCCTGAAGGAGAGTGATAATGTAGGTTCCGGAAAAGCAGTATTCACTCAGGTACTTCTCCTTCACATTACCAAAATGTATCTTCAGCTGTAAGTGAAGTGAAAAAGATATTATACTTGTACAACAGGCACTTCTCCACTTCTTTTCGTTGATCAAGAGAAAGGAGAGCCCCAGCTCATGCAGACCTGAAAGTTGGCCTCTCCAGAGGGCTTTGGGAATGGTGCTGCACTCCTTTAGTGGGTGCAGGGGTTTATAGTTTAAGTCTGTTTACGGGACTTTTCCTCTAAGATTCTATGAGATAGTAATAAGAACTCCAGGAAAGAAGTCGTGTCTGTTTAGTAGGCCAGAAACACTTTCATCCCTTGTAAAACTTTCGGTGCACAATCAGATTAGCATGTTAGAGGTGTGAAAATTCTTGCATAAAAGAAATCCATTAATCTTTGTTTAATCAGAGTTTTCTATATGCTCTTGACCAGTCTTTGATTCAGAGCCTCTATAAGCATCTTAAGGAAATAGTGTCATAAAAAGCCACTCAGTTTAATCTCTGAACTAGTAGCATCAGCATCCCCTAGGAACTTAGTCCTCGCCCAGAACAGCCAACACAGAATGTGATCATGTACATAGTAATGTTTGAGAAACAGCTATGGAATACAGTAGGAAGCATTTTGCTCAGGATTACTAAAAGTGCTAACATCTCACCTTCTATCCCTCTTTCCTTACCTAACCTTTTTTTTTTTTTTTTTGCATCTAAGTCATGCATGTGTTTAATTACCCTACTCCTGAAAGAAGCTATTAACAGCTACCTGCCAACCCTTGCCTTTGCCTAGTTGTGACTAGGTGCCCTGATGCCCCTCTTCTCCCCTCAATTAAAGTCAACAGGCGAGGACATCGCTAGCTCAGCTCCAGTTATTTCTTCTCTGCCCTTGAGATAGGCATTCCCTCCCATGTACATCACCACTGCCCTAGGAAGAGAACTAACATTTGTTAAGCACATACTAGGAATTATACCAGATATTTTATATGTGGAACCTCTTGGCTGCCTGCCTGTCCCGCTTTTGCTCAGATCTCTCTCCCCTTACAAGGAACATCCTATCTCTAAACCCTAACTGGTAGCTGGAGTCTGTTTCTCATTTGGCTCCTGCCAGCCCTCAATCCCTGGAAAACTAATTCCACACCTAATTCCACTCCTGCTTTGTGCTGCTCTGATGGAATTCTTCAAATGACCCAGCTTGGAACCTTTTTATTACAGTCCTTGAAATTACTCTTTGATCAACTCCTCTGCATATGATGTTCTCCTGAGACCTTGGTGTGATATCAGTTGACTTTGCCTTTCTAGGTCCCTGCCACTTGCTGTCTGCACTTTGCTTTTCCTTTGTCAAAAGACCTCTTCTCCCATTTGATGTAGTCTTGGCAGGCCTGTCAAACAAAAAACCACTATGGGATACAGAATTCCACAAATCCACTGTTGCAACCTCAGAGGCTCTAAAGGCTTGCTTGTCCCTTGGGGGAATGCTATTTTGGCCTAATTTCTCTGAATTCTTCAACATTTCTATCCCCTTCTTCCTTCTGGGAAACTGTACATTGGCTACCCAGTCTAACTTGCTGAGGACTAATTACGATACAAGCTAACAATATAGAAGCCAAAGTCATCTACCTAGTTCATCAATCCAGAACTGATGTTATTGTGGTTTTTTTTCCCCCAGTTACAGTTGACATAAAAAAGAAGAAAAGAGTTACCCTATAACAATATTTCTCACACACACACACACACACACACACACACACACACACACACACAATGCTTTCTACACAGATGGACAATGCAATTAGAAAAAACACAGCGTCATAACACCCATCTCAACATTCTAGGCTCTGGGTGAGAGTCTGGGTCTCACTCACAACTCCACCCCCATCCACCCTATATTCCCATATCCCTCCCCACCAAATGTTTCAGAATTTCTCCCAAATGCAGGTTTTTTGACCTTACTTCCAGGGCCTCGGCCTCTGAGCAATTCCTCATGTGACTTAATTGAGTAGACCTGCAGGTCTGCTTACTGTAAGATTCCCAACCAAATGTAAATGTAATCTGAGGAAATAAAAAGTGGATGAGCCTGGCTGGCATGGCTCAGTGGTTGAGCATCAACCTATGAACCAGGAGGTCACAGTCTAATTTCGGGTCATGGCACATGTCCTGGTTGTGGGCTCAATCCCCCAGTGTGTGTGCAGGAGGCAGCCAATCAATAATTCTCTCTCATCATTTAAGTTTCTATCTCTCCCTCTCCCTTCCTCTCTGAAATTAATAACATATTTTTTAAAAATAAAAAAAATAAAGTGAATGAAAGTAAGGAGAGAAAGTCTGACAGCGCTTTCCCTTGGAACATGAAGTAATTTTTTTCTTCAAAGTGCAGTCTAAATCTACTTTCTTGGCAGCCTGATGTCAAATTTCCACGACTTCAAGGTCTTCCTCCACAGATCATCACCAACTGCAAAATGCCTCCCCTAAGTGTTTTGTAAGGTGCTGGGGCATAATTGAGCAGGTCTTTTGAAAAGCTCTGATTACCCTTTCTTTAACTCAGAAAAAATACTTAAGGAGGATTCCAAACCTCTAGGCTCTTGCACAACCTTCCTTCCCCCTTTGTCAGTGCAGATGGGAGCAGCATCCGTTTTTAGTTAATTACATTTTTTCAGAATGAAATCACCATTCACTTTTGCAACTTTGTTAGCTTAAAACAGCCGCTGTTTTGCACCACCCCTAGATGATGTCTTTTGTAAAATCAGAGTAGACCCCATAGCTCTCTTCTTCCTGGGAACTTTCATCAAATAGTGCCAAATCTTGAATGACTCAGTGCCTCCAACAAGAAAAAGTTTGATACAACTAGTATTAAAAAAATTTATGAGTAAGTAGGAGATATCTGGACCTTAGGCAGTGGTGTCTGTGGCAGGTTCTGTGAATTGCCCATCTTTCTTGCTAATAAAACTCTTATTTGGGTGTTTGGATAGGGGAGTGGGTGACAACATGCCTAGCTCCAGGAAGCAGCTCATGATGGATCTAAGACTCTAAACCAGTCATAAAATCCTGCTTTCCCAACCAGTCTTGGCCAATGAGAGATATAAGAGAAACTGTTAAGGAGCCTCTGGAATAGATTTTGCTTCCTATGAAAAGGAATAGACATATCTGGCTCTACCCTTCTTCTGACCTTGAACATAGCTGCAATCCCTGAAGCTAGATCTTGTGTCCATCAGAAAATAGACATAGCCCTGGCCAGTGTGTTTTGTGGTTAGAGTATCAGCCCGAGCACCAAAGGGTCTCAGGTTCGATTGATGGTCAAGGGCACATACCAGGATTGCAGGTTCAAGCCCACCCCCATCGGGGCATGTGCGGGAGGCAACCAGTCCATGTGTCTCTCTCACATTGATGTTTCTCTCTCTCCACCTCCCCCCTCCCTTCCACTCTTTCTCCAAAAATCAATGGAAAACATATCCTCAGGTAAGAAAAGAAAAGAAAAGAGAAGAGAAGAGAAGAGAAGAGAAGAGAAGAGAAGAGAAGAGAAGAGAAGAGAAGAGAAGAGAAAAGAAAAGAAAAGAAAAGAAAAGAAAAGAAAAGAAAAGAAAAGAAAAGAAGAAAAGAGAAAAGAAGACATAACAACAGAACTGAAGAATGGCTGAGATACAGTCAAACTGCTGACCCCATGCCAGCTGCTGCCTACTGCCAGACTTCACTTTAGGTGAGAAAAATAAGACCTTTGTTTAAGCCACTGAATGCCAAGTTATCAAGAAATGCTGATGAACTCACTTCTGTATTGTGGTCAAATTAGCACGACTTAAAAGGCAGACTCACATCTTCCTTGTTGTTGAGGACACAGAACAGTGGTAACAAATGCTATTTCTAGTTACTTACATCTTTCCAAGGCTGAGAGCAGAACTTTTCCATCGTGTCCGTTATCTCTTCCTGGGTGAGGGATTCATCTGATGTGAGATTTAAAAAACCCATCACATAGTAATAAGCTGAAAATGCCTGCAAGAGAAAAATGTAGTTTTGCAATGTCCAGGACAGAGGGACGCTGAGTCCCTTTCCAGAAGGCCATACCTTTAATGAAGGTGCCTAGAAATCTTTGCTGAGTCAATTCACAGGGTTTTTGATATTTCAGACCCTAGCAAAGGGGTCACTTTGCTGCTGGCATGCGTTTCTGAGCCAGCTGGTAGCTAATTTTCTCTATAATTTTAATGGGAAAATCAGGGAGAAAGAAATATGGGGGAAAGAGGAGATAAGAAAAAAGAGAGGAAGAGGTTACAAAAATCCCATCTTCAAGATATTTTATATGATTTTTTAAATAAGTAAAAACTGGAAAATTCTATATAAGGGTATTAAGTCATCTCTGAATGGCAATTATAAGGTGTTTTAGTATTGCTTTCTTTAAATAGTCAACTTTAACAAATATTTCTTGCAGATTTATCATGAGTTAGACACAACTGAAAAGTTTTTACAAATCATTATCATCATAAATGAGAACTATAGAAAAAGTTAAAAGTTGAAATGAGTGAAAAAGGAGACATTTGATTAAAATAACCTAAATTTTATCACTTAGAGACAACTAGTATTAAATGTGAAATAGGAAAAAAATATCTTACCTCCATCCTAATACATACATCTAATTTTTATCATACTTTATACCACCCTATAACTTCCCTTTGTACCCTTTTGATATAGTATGTATTTAAAGAGGAAAAACTAATTAAGCAGAGCTTTCTGGATGAGACATCTGAAACCCCAACTCTGGTGTTTTTTCTCTTTCCCTGAAGGATGCCAGTTTTTAGGAGAAATCATTTTGGAGGTCGTAAGAGCATGTCATTTGCTTATGTATGCCAGGCCCTGGGCCGAGTCACAGAGTCCACTGTGCAGATTGGAGAGGAGTAAAAAGGTTTCCCTGTGCTAGCAGTATTTGGATTAGAGATTATATTTTGCCTTCTGTAAAATTACTAAAGTAGAAGTGACTATAGAAAGGAAATGTGATTCCCAAACAAGCCAAGTGTATCCCTATGTGATTTTCATGGGCAGAGATACAGGTGGGCAAAGAACAGGCTGTTGGTGGGTAAAGGACAGGAGTTAGCAGGGACCCCCACGGGGGCTAAATTCTGACTCAGAGAATAGGAAAATTGTCCTCTATTGGATAGGTCCATGCCAGCTTTTTCACAATTGCATTGTGTGTGTGTTTTTTTTAATAAATATTCATAATATATATAATTTTAAAACATGAATGTAAATGTATTTGTCCTTAATAAATTTTCTTTTTCATTGATATTTTTGTTTGATTTTCACCTCCATTTCTTTTCTTTTTTATTGGTCCATTACTTTAATTGAGGTGAAGAAACCTTGGAAATTTACAGGCTAACAGTTTATCAAGCAATATAAATTCTTTTGTTTACCTCAAAATGTAATAATAATCCCATAGTAAACAATGGACAGAATTTTTTATACACAGACATATGAAAAAAAGTGGACAAAAATCTCATGCCAACATAAAAAATGCAACAAAAGGCCTTTTTTTCTTTTTACAATCTCTGGGTTCCATAACAAGAAAAAAAAGGTGACATTCTTTTTAAAATTTGGTGGCTTCATGACACAAAGACTTTGATCTGTAAATAAATCACTTTCTCATCAACACACATTCTCGAACACATTTTTTTTTTATTCACAGCTTTTGATTTGGCTTAATGGTAGTATGGAGAGATAGCACATTTACACAGAGGATTTGAGCAACACCTCAGAAGGTGGTTTTTTTCCTTTAAAAAGTTGCAATGTAAAGAATGATTCCTAAACATAAGAAATACGGTCCCATAATTTGGACATGACCTAAGCAAAAGGTTGTTTTTGTTTTGTCTTTTTCAACAGTTAAAATACAAGTTAGAAAGTATGCTGGCAGTTTATGTCAAGGGAATACTATCAGAGTACATCGTTTCCTCATGCATTCCCAACTCATAGACCTCGAGGGAGCAGGCACACGGAAGTACAGGGGACAGGGCATTTGCTGGCTGGACCCGACCTCAGGGTTAGCAGGTGAATGGGGTGGACTCTTCAGAGCTGCTGGCTTATTATTCAATGAAGGCCCAGCTGACACGGGCACCATTTCAACATACTGAGTCACGTTTCTGT
The DNA here is from genome assembly GCF_951640355.1 of Cnephaeus nilssonii. NCBI lineage: Eukaryota > Metazoa > Chordata > Mammalia > Chiroptera > Vespertilionidae > Cnephaeus > Cnephaeus nilssonii. Next base: position 40,608,561 of record NC_137087.1, on the reverse strand, counting down.
TTACAATCTACTTTCATCGCTCCATTTCCACACCCAGGGAGAAGCTTCCTCCCTTCTTGTTTCCAGTGTGTGGCTGGAGGGCTGGCCTGGGACGGTGAACCAGCCTATCAAACAGGGGTGTTGACAGCTGTTGCCTGCTCTCACCCGGCCTGCAGGGAGCTTGAATCCCCCAGTGAGAGCATAGCATGTACAATACTCAGTCACTGGTTTTCATCGAAAAAGCCCTAGTAAAATTGACTAAATTATGTGAGTCAACACAATATGTTTTCTGTTTTTGGCATTTCAACCTGTGGAGAATTTTTTCCTGAAATGTGCTGGTCTGGGGCCCCCACAGTCCCTCTTAAAAAGCTGCTCTGTAGAATAAGGGTAAACCTTTAATAGTGTCATAATCTGGAGAGTTCTTTGTATCTATGTGATTTGTCGATGCTGATGCCATTTATCCTCTACAATCAAAAGTGTGCCAAAAGGTACTAAGTTAGTCTTTCACACTCTAAAACAAAAAGGTCCTGTGGTCCCTGTGTTTCCTTACATTATCAAAAACATCATTTGGCAATAGCAATACTTAGATTTCTCCTCCAAAAAGGCAGCCCTAATTATGAACCCTACTTTCTTATTTGTTTATTTAAGAGGACTGACTATGTTAGACTTCTTGTATTTAAGCTGAACAAGTGATTACATTTCTAAAAACTTTTTTTAAAATCCAGAATCTAAAAAAACACCCATTGAAGAATAAGGCATTTTAACAGGTGTTGACAAATTCTCAAAAAAGTAGAGTCAGGCTTTTAACAGTCTGTGGCATTTTAAAAAGTCTGGATTTGTTTATTTTCAAGTGCTAAGTACCCAGAATGTTTATGTATGAGACAAAGAATCTTACTGGTTTGTTAAAGTTATTTTTTCAAAGCCCTTATTTACAGGCTCTCTATAGTAGTAAAAACTACTTGGATGACGCATTTTTCTGCCACACAGAAGGGATCAGGCAGCCGTACCCAGAAAGCATTTCAAATACATACGATTAAGAAAAGAACAGTCAAACCCCCTGTAACAAAGTTCCTCCCCACCTTTTCTAATGCAGCCAGCCCTGCGCGTGCTCTAATCTGTGCAGCTATGGGGAGACCAGACATTCCTCAAACAAAAAGCGAACCACCTACTGGATAGATGGATCAAATACCAGGTTTCTGGTTTAGTCACTGAATTAAAACACACACACACACACACACACACACACACACACACACACAAGGAAGAGGACAACTCCAACACACCCAGCTCAATCTGTCTGGCCCAGGGGATGACATTTCCCCAAAATTTACTGGTAAATGCCACCTGCCATCCGAATAGAGAAAACATTCTCCTCCATTTCTAGTTCCAACAGAAGTCCACATTAAATGTATTATTAAGGATTTTATTCTTTTTTATGTTATTGTAAATGGATTTGCTAATTTCCTCTTCAAATAGTTCATTGTTAATGCATAGGAGTGCAACTGATTTTTGTATGTTGATTTTTATGTCCTGCAATTTCAGTGAATTCATTTATTAGATTTTTTGTGTGTGAAGTCTTTAGGGTTTTCTTTATATAAGATCAGGTCGTCTGCAAACAGAGACAGTTTTACTTCTTCCGTTCTGACATGGATGCCTTTTACTTCTTCTTCTTATCTAATTGCTCTAGGGAGGACTTCCAATAATACATTAAATGGAAGTGGTAAGAGTGGGCATCCTTGCCTTGTTTCTGATCTTAAAGGAAAATCTTTCCATCTTCACCACTGAGTATAATGTTAGCTGTGCATTTTTTCATATATGGTTTTTATTGTGTTGAGATCATTTCTTTCCATTCCTAGTTTATTGAGAGTTTTTATCATAAAAGAATAATAAATTTCACCAAATGCTTTTTTCTGCTTCTTTGAGATGATGTGATATGGCATATCACATTAATTGATTTTGTATCTTGAACCATTGTTGCATCCCATGGATAAATCCCACTTAGTCAGTTATATGGTCCTTTCAATGTGCTGTTGAATTCAGTTTGCTAGTTTTTTTTGTTGAGAATTTTAGTTAGTCAAAAATATGTAGTTTAATTTCCACATATTTGTGAGTTTTTCAGTTTCCTTCTGCTGTTAGTTCCAAGTTTCATCCCACTGTGGTAAGAAAAGATGCCTGGTATGACTTCTGTCCTCTTAAATTTGTTGACTTGTTTTGTGACCTAATATGATATCTACCTTAGAGAATGTTCCATGTGCACTTGAGAAGAATGTAGATTCCAATTAGTTTCAGTACAGCAGTCTATCCTCTCTCAATTCTATTTCTTGTTTTTGTGATATCAATTACCCACCCTCCTCCCTGCTCCCCCAACTTTGGAGAATCTCCCAAGGAGCCCTTTGTCCACTATGACATGGCTTCTGAAACTCTGCTCATCAAAATCACCAGTAACCTCTTAACTGCCAAAAACAATTATCATTTTTTTTATTCTACCTCTTCCTTGACTTTTGGCTGCATATCATTCATTCATTCATTTTTCGTTCTTTCATTCAACAACTATTTACTGAGTATCCTGTTCTAAGCAGTAATCAAAACAGGTGAAAATCCTGCCCTCTAGTGGAAAACAGCAGAACTCCAACAAATAACATGGTATATGATGGATGGTGGTGACAAGTGCTATAAAAATAAAGCCTTTTGTTACATGCCCCACATATATAGAGCCTCTGTGGGCAGATTAGAGAAGCCCACAGAGTAGGCATACGTCATTTATAATTTCTTCCAGACCTGATGCAATCTGTTTCAGTCATTTTTATCATGAGAACTGTTGCCTGGTAATGCAACCGACATTCCACCTTTATCAGGTTTCCAGGGAAACAAATCCAGAAAGTTAACCTAAAGCCAAATTGGTCCATAAAGGAAGAAAAGGGGTTTCTCAAATCATTTTCCAAAGGTCAAATAAAAATATATTGGGGGAAAAGATTAAATGAAGCATTGTAGATACAGAAGGAACAGGCATTACAGTCTAGTCTCAAGATTCTGCCCCAAACTAACCAATTGACATATTCTCCTACCCCTATTCTAACTTGCTTCTCTAACTTGTATTAACAGATATTAGGTTGTATCTGCCTGGCAGGACGCATTTTAGAGGATGAAGTGGCATCAATTGCAGGGTCTTTTATCTCTGGCATATGTATCTGTGTTTGCTTTCCATACTTCCAAATAAACTTGACCTCTGACACTTGTGTGGCATTCACTCCCAGACGTTGCTCTACTTGGGCTCATGGTTCTACTTTAATCTCTAGTTTTATATACTTTTTGTATTAGGTTAAAGGCTCTAATGTGGAATTCATAGGTCCACCTCAAGGGATCATGATGTCTTTTAAATTGAATGCAAAGATTTCAGCATTTCTACTTAGAAGACCCTTAACTTTCATCACATTCTTCAAAGAGTCTTGTGATCCCTTAAAGCAAGCATGTCAGATTTGCAGCCTGCGGGCCACATGTGGCCCACAACAAATATTCATTAACGATTACTCATTTGTTTCAGCCCTTTGTATTCAGCATATCTCTATTGAAATAAACCTACATTTCTATGAAAAGTGAAGCTTTTGGGGGTTTTTTTACGGCCCACATAAACTTAAACCTTGTTTATTTGGCCCGTGTTAGCTTATGAGTTTGACATGCTAGCCTTAAAGAGTTAAGAATAACTGCTCTATTAAAGACATTATGCTAACTGAAAAAAAGCCAGTCACAAGGGGACAAAAATTGTATGATCCCACTTATATGAGGTACCTGGAATAGTCAAATTCATAGCAACAGAAAGTAGAATGGTGGATGCCAGGGGCTCAGGGGAAGGAGGAGAAAAGAGGGTCAGGAAGTTAATGTGTGATTTAATGGGTGAGGTTTCTGTTTTTTGGAAGATGAAAAAGTTCTGGAGATGGATGATGGTGATGGCTATACAATAATGTAAGTGTACTTAATTGCACAGAACTATACACCTAAAATTAATTAAAGTAGTAAATTTTCTATGCTGTTTATTTTGCCATAGGCACACAAAGAATGACTGGTTTAGACAGCCTGGATATTTTGCTTTTAGATGCTGTCTTGACTTTGCAGGTTATGATTTAGAGTCCTCTCTCAAAATAGAATCAACTAAGCAATATACAATCATGGAATAATGCTATTATGTAAAGAATAGAATATAAAATAAATATGGTCTTCTTTTATAAACACCTGAATCAAAATTGAAGTAATGTTTTAAATCCTTTATATATTTTTTAAAATGTCTAAGATAATCATGTTACTTTTACACACACACACACACATACACACACACATGCACATGTACATATTTCTCTGTAGCACAGCAGAAACCAAGTCTTAGAATTAGAATCAAGTGCAAAACCTGCTGTGTGAACTGGGAATGCATCTATTCATCTTTCTTTCTTGGACAGTTGTGCTCCAGAATAAGGTCATCTATTTCTCCTCCCCTGCCCCAGGACCAGTTCATGCATATTCTTTTTTTTTTTTTTCATTCCATCTGTCTTATCTTTTTTGAAAGTCTTCCATATGTCAGCGCCTAAATTGTAGTTTTCTTGTTCATATATGTTCTTCAGAAATCCATTTTATTGGTTTACTATCTAAGATGTCCTCCTCTTAAATCCCTTGGAAAAGTCTCTTCTAAAGTGGAATGTTGCTTATACCAACATGCACTGGAATTGAATCCAGAAAAATAAAATGTTAATGGAATGGAGTGATAGAGTTTAGGATGAGTTATTTTCCCCTGGATTTATATTATATAATACAAAAGAAACCTTAACCTTATTCATAATGCTTCCATTTTTAATCCCCAGAATTATATTGAATGACAAAAACCACCTTCTTCTTTTTTATACCTCAGGAAGATACACTGCTTGAAATCAGATGGTTCAAGGACACATCAGATAGTTCAAGTTTCTTCCTGTGACTCTGGTAGGTGATTCTTCAAACGTCTTTAAGAAAAAAACCATCCTTATCCTACTCTTGGGGTAGGACTTTGGAGATTCAATCCATCAGATGTTCTTTTCCCAGAATGGACCCAAGGGTAATTGTGGCAGAAAATGCTGACATGGGTCTAGGAATTCCCGACTTCGCTTTTAAGTGCAGGTGGGATGCCCTCCCATTGAGGTCAAACTGTGATCAGCTCCCTGATTTCCATATTAGGAATCAACTTTACTTTGTAAACCTTTACTTGATTGGTGTCTATAACCTGTGGGTTTGTATTTAAGCAGCAACTCAGAATAGGAACACCATAGGACATCTTCAGAGAACAGCCTCAAAAGGCTATTTGCTAGCTTAGATAGTCAGTATTTATGGAAGGTGATTTGAAGAATATATATCTGTCCCCTCTTCCAGCTACTATAAATTCTTTTCTTCTATCAAGATGAGTATCAAAAACCTATATTGCCTCAGTCCATCACAGAATTGCTATCACTGAGTCAGCTTTTTAGTACTATGTCTCTGGGTTAAAGTTGCTATAAAGCTGTGCTTTGGCTTAGGACTGGGTTTGTTGGGTATAATGAAAATTATCTATCTGATTATGGCTTATTTTTCCCCTTGGCTACTAGGAAGCTCAGATCTAAATATACACAAATACATGCAAATACACACCTGGTATGTGTACATATGTAAACAAACAACATTTAATGTTCTTCAGTTTCTGTTCCCTATTGAATTTGTTTATACCCTTTCTTGTTTACATAAATGATATAATGTGATCTTTTTGAAAATTCCTAAATTACATAAGTAATTCCTCACAGATGTTTCCTCTTCCTTTTTGGTATTTCTTATTTGCCTACAAATTGGATTCTGTCTAGCAACCAAGGTGACAGTGTAGCCAAACTGAAAAGAGTACTGACCATTCTTAATACTCAGTTTACAAACTAAAAATTAGATCATCATTGCTAAATGCAATTGTGGCAGAAATTACCTCCTCTGAAAATTCTCTGTGGCTAGAGAATACCCAGGCTAACTGGTTTTGGAAATAATTAAAAGACAACTAAATTTTCATGTACAAATAATTATGCTTCAAGATGCAGGACTTTGCAATGGTAACTTCCTGCAGGAATGAAGGCCTAGAATGAAGTCTGTTAGGAGAAATAACTTTTTTAAGGGCCCACCTAGTGCTATATAGTATGTTAGGTTTTCACTATTTGCAGTGATAAGGTAGAGCTGACTCTTACCTACTAATGAGAGTTAGTTGTTAAAATTTCAGGAGTTTTGTGATCTAGTTGATGTCATGTTGATAGTTTAAAATAGGCCATGGTCACCCAGCCAGTGTGTCTCAGTAGTTGAGCATCCACCCATGAACCAGGAGGTCGCAGTTCGATTCTCGGTCAGGGAACATGCCCAGGTTTCAAGCTCGATCCCCAGAGGAGGAGGGTGTGCAGGAGGTAACTGATCAATGATTCTCTCTCATCATTGATGTTTCTAACCCTCTCTCCCTCTACCTTCCTCTCTGAAGTCAATTAAAAAAATTTTTTTAAATAGGCCATGGTGGGAGTATTTATACCATACAAATTGGAAATGCTACAAATCAGCCCCTCTATCCCCAGAGAGCTGGTGGTAAAACATTCATCAGTCCACCTCAGTTGTCACTTACAATTAGCAATAAGATAGGTATTCCTGTCCTCATTTTATAAACAAGGCAACATATTTTTTAAATCTTTCGGATTTAGGAAGAATTTACAGAGGGCACAAAAAATATCCAAAAACAGTGCTCTGACCAGTGTATCTCAGTGGTTAGAGCATTGTTCCATGCACTGAAGGGTCTGGGTTCAATTCCCAGTCAGGGCACATGCCTGGGTTGTGGTTTCCTCCCCGGTCGGGGTGCGTGCATGAGGCAACCAATCAATATTTCTGACTTACATAGATATTTCTCTCTCTTGTCCTCTACCTTCCTCTATCTCTAGAATCAATGAAAAACTTATCCTCGGGTGAGGATTTAAAAAAATCCAGCCTGGCCAGTATGGTTCAGTGGTTGAGCATCAACCCATGAACCAGAAGGTCACAGTTCGATTCTCAGTCAGGGCACATGCCCGGGTTGTGAGCTCAACCCTTAGAAGGGGAGATGCAGGAGGCAGTGGATGGATGATTCTCTCTCAGCATTGATGTTTCTATCCCTCTCTCCTTCTCCTTTCCTCTAGCTGAAATCAATTTTAAAAATCCAAATACAGAAAGAAACTGCCAAGACAGGAATAGGTACAGGTACAGTACTGACCCTAAGGGCTATATTCAGAGAAGCAAGACCCTATTCCGAGGAGATTGCCAAATTGAGGTACAGAAGGCTGTGAGGAGGACAGTGCCAATGAGGGTCAAAGGGACAAAACAAAAAAGCCTCCATGGGGAATTCAAGGCTCTTCCACCCTTTTCCAACTCCAAGTCTCCTACCTTGGTTGGAGGCATCACATTTAAAGACAGGAAATTCCACCACCACCATCCCATCTACCCACCCTCTCCTCTCCCCCACCCCACCCCTGTAGGAAGCATTTGCTCAATCTTGAAGGCAAGAATTGGGCCATGTTTCCCAGGAGGCAAAGTTTTCAGGAAAGTTTAAAGATCAACTCACAAGAGTATATTCCTTTCCCTTCAGATGTGCTTTCTAGCAATAACTGGAATGGAAAGGGCCCTTGGCTGTCCCCAGCATTCCTGGCCACCTTCTTCCCTTTTGTGGTACCTTCCTTTCTCTTCTAGTAGTTGGATCCAAGGCAGAGGCCTTGGCCTAAAAAAAAGCCCAACATGAGCAGCCAGTGCCAGCTTAGCTCTAGGGCCTCCAGGTGAGGTTCTGGTTTGTTTTAAATTTGGGTTTGGACCAGCTCATAACCAAGTTTTACTCTGTCAGTCATTGTCCTGTCACGTATTTCCCTCAGGAAACTTGAGGAGAGGGGAAGCTGTGGTCTGGGCCATGGTTAAGGTAAGCGCAGATTACCTTGCCCATTGTCATTTTCCCAGAATTCACATAGTTCACAAGTGGCAAAGCCAGAATTAACCCCAGGTGTGATTATTATAGGGCCTATGCTCTTTCCAAGGAGCTCTTTCTGTGACATTGGGCTGGGCCAAGAGACCTTGGGAGAAATTCTCCCACTGGGGTCCTAGAGGAGAGTTAAACCTCCCTTTTCACATGCTGATCTGTTTTCTGAAAAAGGGAGAAAAGGTGTAAAAGCAGACAAAAGCTCTTCTTTGAATGATATCTTAAGTATGAGTGAGATAATGTGTATATAGTGCTTAGTCAGTAATTGGCACTCCATTGATGGCAGCTAATTTTGCAATATACTGTACTACTATACTATGATTACAGTAATTCTTGGGCTCCAGGAATAAAATATGAAATTTGAGTAATTCATAGATCAAGGGGCACCTCTCCTACCTCTGCTCAAATATATTATCTTATTTTGAAGTGATTAAGAAAAGAAGGAATTTGGAGTTGGGATTCAAATAGTCCCCCAAGTCTTCAAAATGTAATGAAAATTAGTATCTTCCGTATTTCCTTGGGGTTTTTTAGTTTCTACTTCCTAAACGTCTTTATAGAGCATGGGTTGTGAACCTTTTTTCTGCCAAGGGCCATTTGGATATTTATAATATCATTCATGGGACATACAAAATTATCAACTTAAAAATTAGCCTGCTATATTTGGTTAAATATTTAACATGTTAAGCGCCAAGCCTGTTTTGTCTTCCTTTCCATTTCAGTCACCGGTGACTGACATGGCGCTTAACGTGTTAATTAACTTACCCCTAATGCCTTAACAGGGCCAGACCAAATGATGTTCCCCACCCTAGTCTAAACAAACCATGGTAACCCATTCCCCTTTATCATAGGTTGGTTTAGAGGTGTGAATTTCACTAAAGTCTGGCCAGTGGCATCTGTAAAGATGTTTGTTGGCATTTCTGCAAAACTGAAGATGTATGCAAGAAAAACTTCCTTTTTTCCTTCTTTGGCTTTGCTTGTGAAGACATAATGCTGAGAGCAATAGCTGCCATCTTAACATCACTAGAAGATCACAGAAAAGCTGATCCCAAGTCGTCATATTATCAAGCCAAAGAACTAATCCTGAATTTTCTACCTCAAGGCTTATATCATGTGAGAGAAAAATAAACCCTATTATTTAAATTCTTTGTAGTTACATGTTCTATAATTTGCAGCTGAAATCATCCTAACCAATATACCTTATCATTTCACAAACTTACCCCAAAATGTTCATCAGGTTGTGGCAAGGGCAAGAAAATTTTATCGAAGGCACAGTGGGAGTAAGGGCAGTCACTGTTGTCGAAGAGTCTAAGGACACTTTTCTGGCATTGCTGATAGTTTCCAGTGCCGTGGATTTGCAACTGGAGGAATGGAAGAGTCGGCTTATCTTTCTTGGTGCAGGGGCTGCTGGTAAGGTCACTTATGTTCATTATCCTGCTGTATCCACGGTTGAAACACGGGTCACTGATGGTTCCATTTGAAACCTGAATGGAAAAAATCACTTGAAGGGGTCATGTGCAAAGCTTTGGGTACAAAAACACCAGTCTGACTTCATTAATGTGTAAGAATTGTACAATATCCCAGCACTCGGCATTGGCTTCAGTATGTCTCTGTCTGGCTTTTTCAGTCTTGGGAATAGGCAGATTTGTACCACAGGCACCAGAAGTAGCATCAGATGTAAATAAACTTTCTCTATTCATAGAAAGCAAATACAATTCAAGCTGGGCCCAGAAATGCCATTGGTTTGGAATGTTCCTCAGTTCTAATCACATAGGTCAGAAACAGATTTACTCTCTGGAGGTTCCTGGGTCCACATCAGATCAACAGCAAGAAAAGAGGGGCTTCAAAGACATAGCTCAGACTGCAGCAGTATCGAAGCAGTACAGTCAGTGTTTAGGAACAAGGGGAAACCACATAGACTCTCAAAATTCTGAGCCTGGGTAGTTTTCTCCAAGAGTTGGCCTATGTCAACTCCAAGCAAAAAAATATAAATTTTTTTAAAAATCAGAAGCTCTAAGACCTGGAAGTGCCTCAAATTATTTGTCAGTAGAATAAAAATGGTCTTTTGCCCACAACCCAGTATGTTCAAGAGAAGAAAGGGGACTGCTGTGGATCAGAGGCTTATGGAGCCTTGGTGCTCAGTAGGCATCTCTCAGCCCCCACTCCTGTGGAAGTCATCTGATGGATAGTGCTTCTGAGAACCAGAGCGCATGCTTTGGAGGAGAACAGAGAACTGTTGTCCTTTTAGTGGAGACAGGGAACAGCTGGATGTGACATCCTTGCTCTGTGTTTGTTTATCAGGGTGTGCCTGGTACTCGCATAATTGCAAGTATGTTTAACTTTCTTTTCTTCAAAATGCAAAAAGCGTCTGGGGACAAGATATGAGGTATTGATACATTAACTTTGTGTTTTCCCTGAGCATTTTTTCTCCTCCTCTCCAGGTTGTTTCTAACAGCCCTGTTTTCTGCAATTTGTAGGAAATAGAGATTAAAAAGTGGGAAAGAGGTTATAAACTGCTCACACCCTCCCCTACTACAATGCCCTAGTGTGAAATTTTTATTGTCAACCCCACAGGGCTGAGAAATTATTTCCCAAGAAAGGATCTGAGTCATGTCCTTGGAGATTGTGCAGTAAACAAATATAGGAGGGTGATGTCTGGAGGGAATGATTCTTACGGGTCTACCAGATGTACTTAGAAAGGTTTGGAAAGTACAGTAACCAACTTCAGATCAATTACTGAAGTAGAAGAGAAAACAACAGGATGTGGGGGCTGGCAGCCCAGATGTGGAAAAGTCAGGTCTGGATTCAGTTATACTTGCCTGACTGTCCTTGATTAGTTTCTTCAAGAGCGCTTGATCCTTCCCGTAGCACAAGAAGCTGTTGGTGTACACATTGTAGTCCTTGCCATACAGACGAAAGTACAGAGCATTATCTGGAGACTCAATTGTCTGGTTTCTGAGCACAAAAGTGATTTGTGTAGAGGCTCCCCCGAGGTCCAAAGCTCCATACGTTTCCTCACTATTGCTTTCATTTCCCAACGGGTAGAGCCATCTCAGTTTCTGAAGGAGAGTACAGTTACCAGTAGTAGAAATCTCTGGACACCCACTTTTTCACATTATTTCTCAGACTCAAGAACTTCCTAATGTAAAGGAGCAGGGGCCTAAGGTTGACACAAAGTTCCATGGAGGTTCCTGAATCCACATCAGATCAACAGCAAGAAAAGAGGGGTTTCAAAGACATTGCTCAGACTGCAATAGTATCGGAGCAGTACAGTCAGTATTTAGGAACGAGGGATTTGAGGCTAGAAAGACTCAAATTAAAATCCAAACGTATTTGCTCATTATCCATGTAACCTTGAGCAGAATAATTACCCTTCTCTAGGCCTCTATTTGGGGCTCTAAAATGAGAGGATACCTCATATGGTTGTTCTGAAGATTAAATCATATAGTACATATAAGTGATTAGCATAGCATAAGACACATAGCACTAGGCAAATATTAGCTATTCTTTTCAATGATAGACTTTTATGTCTCTCTCTGAAGTTATCGCTTCCTTATTCTCCAATAGTAAAAGTTCTTCTAAGAGAATTCTATCTCTGGTGACCCTTGTAAATATGGGGGTAAATTAATTTGTCTAGTTCATCCATCATTTATTCTGGCAGGCAATCCAAGTACTGCCTGAGATAGCAATGGCATTGGCCCCCAGGGAGGGGGAGCCACTCCATGGGTGCTATAAGATAGTCACCTTAGTGAATTTTCCCAGCAGGTAGTTGATAGTAATCCAGCCATAGGCACCTTCCTCTTTGCCAGAGATGATTCTGGCGCCCTGGAAGTCAAAGGGGAAGCCTCTGAGGATCTCTGTCAACTCGTCCAGGACTTCATCTGCCAAGTATTCATTTTCAAGTCTATGCAAAGGAAGAGCTGAGGTTACATGTTTTGTTTTAATAATTGCAACTACCCATCTCAGCCACAGCTTCTAGTCAGTTCTCCCAGGAAGTGAATGATCACTTACTGGAATAAACAGAGAGATGGAAATACCAACACATGGCTGCCTGAGGGGCCTCCTTTGGGGGAAGCAGAACTATCTTTTAGCCCCTCTCTCCAAATCCAAATCCTTCCAATCACTGAATAGGTTCGTCTTCTTAAAATACCACTTTTGTTGTTTCCTGGCTCCAAAAACTTATCAAAGTAATTTTAATTATTGTGGTGGTGGTAGCTGGGTATTGTTTGATCACCACTCATAGAGCTAAAGTGTGCCACGTTAGCCATCGCTGGTAGCTCCTAGCTGGTCACATACCAGGTCCTGCTTGAGGTTCTTAATTAGGACTGTAGTAGACACCAGGTGGCAAATGTCCTGGGACAGACACCTAACCCCCATGGGTGCCAGACTGGAGGGAAGGGGGAGAATCTTCCTCATATTGTGTCTCAGTTCTTGGGTCTGTTTGAGACCTTGAGACCTAAAGGAGGAATCTTCCAGATGTAGACTACTCAACATTGAGAGCCTCTGGGTCAGAGGATGCTGCCTTCCAGCTGGCATTAGACTCCTGTAATCTCTCACCTGTGTGACTTCCATACTCTACTAACTGGCTCCCTTATCCCTAGTTTTCTTCTCTCCAGCCCACCTTCTCTGCCAGTGGCACCAGTTTTGGAACATCACTTAATGGCTTCCCATTATCTCTCAAATAAACTCCAAACTCCCTAGTCTGCCTTACAAGGCACTATGTGATCTGGACCCTACCTTCTCAGAATCCCACTCAGAATCCTGACTACCATTTACCAGGTATGACTCTGGGTAACTTACTTAACATTTGTAAGTCACAGCTTCCTTATCTGGTTAACGACGAAATGATTGATGGCTATGACACGCACATTCAACGCAGGAGCTTCCCCCTGGTGGTCAGTGCACTCCCACAGGGGGAGCACCACTCAGCCAGAAGCCAGGCTCTCTGCTCCTTAGCGCTGCCTTGGAGGTGGAAGCCTCTCCCGCCTCTGCGGCAGTCAGACATCCCCAAAGGGGTTCCAGACTGCGAGAGGGCACAGGCCAGGCTGTGGGACCTGCCCCCAGTGCACAAATGTCGTGTGCCAGGCCTCTAGTAGTTAATAATACCTCTTACTTCATAGAGTTATTATCATTAAAGCACAGTAATAAGAACATGGGCACAACAAACACAAGCTGCTAATATTGTCATTATTATTATTATTATTTTACTGTCTGCACCGTATTTTCTATCTATTTATAGTCTTTTGAACATGTCCTGGTCTCTCATATATGCCTGCCTTTGCACATCTATTAGTATACAAGCTCTAGGAAGGCAGGGACTCTGTCCTCTTCACTGAATCCCCAGAACAGTGCCTGACACATAATAGGTGCCAAATGAACATAGGTTATGGAATACATGATGTCTGCTCTGCCTGTGGTGCCGTTACCCCACCCTCCAACTCATCCTTCAAGATTCAGCTCACATGTCCCCTCCTCTGATAAATCCTCCTGCCCCACTCCCATTCTGGGCAGGGTAAAGTGTGCTCCTGTAGCAGCTTTGAGGTGCCTTCTATTAAAAAACTGATCACCCTGTATTGAAACTCTGATCTCCTTGAGGGCTGAAGTTCCCTACTTCCATATCCTGGGACATAGTAGGCAGTCAATATATGCTGCATTAATGAATAAACGAACAAATAATGCACACCAATACTGAGTGATTACCATAAAGATGTGCTAGTTGTGATTATTTGTGTCTTGGGACACCTGCAACTCTCTTGGTCTTCTCCCTCCCAGAGATTGAATGGCTAAATCTGTAGCCCCAAATCCCAGAGTATATAGGTTCAATCTTTTTCTCTGTGCCTTTACCCCCTTGAATTTCCTGGGGGGAGAAGGGCAAGAGGGATTTTTTTAAAATGTACTTAAACTCCCAAAGTTACACATACTAAGAGTTTGGGAGTTTTACCCACTCACTGAGATTCAGGATATTTAGAATTTTGGACATTAGGGAAGTGTAGCACTCTCCCATAACTTCAGAGGCTCCTTGCTCCCAGCTGCTCTTGGTCCCTACGTATTGCCATACCTGAGCAACCTCATGCCTGCCGTAGCTCCCAGGTAAACAGGTGTCTGTCTGTGCTGGGCGAGTGGAATTAATTCCTTGGCTTTTTGCATGCAGTCAGACAGATAAGAGTTTAACTCATGTATTTTATGAGCATATTTTGAGATTCCAGGACCTAGGAAAAGATGTAGAAGCAGATGACAATATATTTTTTAAGTATAGAACATACCTTGACAGTATTAGAGCAAAATACTGGTGTTTTCTGATTAAATTCAATAAGACAATTTCTTGATGTAATATTGCTCTACTTAGAGGGTAACTCACTGAACCAACCTCGGGCTGGGTCTGTCTGCTGTTCAATAATTTTGCCACTGGATGGCGCAACTTTCACATTCAATTACATAACCTTTCTAACAGGTTCAGATTTTAATGGGAATCTTACAGACAGCTTTATGTAGCCATTTTTTCAAGTTTCTTCACAAAATTGTAATTAACAACACTAATTCTATAAGATCTAAAGGGATAATGATAACATTTAAAACAAAAATTAAAATAAGCACCAGGCACATTGGCTTTCACTGAAAAGATAGGAACTGCTACTAATTAGCTACGGAATCTAATTAGAATAAACAGGAATAGCACCCATGTTTCCTTAGTGATTTTTCCACTCTGATTCCATGCCTCCCTAGAAATACTGCTTTTTCAGTTGTAGAGCAAAACTAATTGTTGCTAGGGAGAGGATGAGAGCCAAGATTCCGTAAGCTTTTTGAAGTGAGCAATTTCAGTTCACTTTAAGATAACATCCACACTGTCAGTGCTTTATAATGATTATAGGATTTGGTTTAAAGATAAGTATCCAGATATGTTATCCATATCTAATTCGCAGGTTTATAAAAAGCCTGGTTACTTAGCCATCATCAGAAAATCAGCTCTAAATTATCATCTATTGTTTTAATTCAAAAAGTCTGGCCTTCAAGAATGGGTAGGACCCAGTTTCTGTGCTTTAACAAACCCTTCAGGTGGTTCAAATTTGAGAACCACTGGTTAAAACATGGGTTTGAAGTTGGTAGAATCTCCATTTGAATCCCAGTTCCATTACTTACTAGCTCAAGCAACCTTAAACACGTGGCACAGTATTGTGCAACCTCAGTGCCCTTGTTTAAAAAATGGGAATAAAAATACATGCCTCACAGGGAGATCATGAAGATGAAATAATACTTTTAGTACTTATATTGGTGCTTGGCACACAGAAGTGTCTTATTGATGGAAGGGACTATTGCGCAGTTATTTTTTTTTTAATTAAATCTTTTTTGTTGAAAGTATTACATGTGTCTCCCCCCCTCCCCCTTCTCCATTGAACCCTTCTAGCCGCCCCTACTCCCCAGCTCTGCCCCAGGCCTTCACCACCCTACTGTCTGTATCTACGGTTTATGCATATATGCATACAAAGTTCTTTAGTTGATCTCTTCCCACCCACTCACCTTCCCTCCCCCTTCCCTCTGAGATCCGCAGTTCTATGCTTCTATGTCTCTGGATCTATTTTGTTCATCAGTTTATTTTATTCCACATATGAGTGAGATCGTGTGGTACTTGTCTTTACTCAGTTATTTATTAAGTCTGTTTATGCATCAAGGGCTCAGTCATTAAGGACTGATTTCTGTATTATGTTAATGACAATGGAATAACAGCAGTAGCTCCGCTGTACTCTTCACTGGACTTGCTTTTCTTCAAGTGTTCCACTTGCCACATGCATCTTGTGTCCCACGGTCCCCCCTCCCCTTTTTCTTCATCTTACCTTGTACCATGCACTCTCCTATCTGAGTCACCACCCCTGTGTCATTCTCCTTTTCTGCCGGCCACATATAGACGTACAAAGTCGTATGAGAAGAGCCTGCGTCCAGCACAATCCCATACTGAGGGCAAAACAAACCAAGAACTTATCAGCATTACATTGTTCTTCTCCACATTCAGCTTGCAACAGAAAAAAAAAAGACAAAGACAGGAATTTTCAAAAACATGAAGAGAAAGTATTTTAATTCAAGAGGAACACGGAGTGGGGGGTGTTGCCTGGAATCGTCCTGGTCACAAGATCTACCAGAACTCCAATCACTCCAGCACAGTGGCCGTCACGACTGGCTGCACATTAGAATGCCCAGGCCTTACCCAGGGCGGGGCCTGAGCATCAGTATTGTTTAGAAGCTTCTGGGGCGGTTCTCATGAACAGCCAAGATTCCAAACCATATGCTGAAGTGGTGAGACAGTATGCAGGAAATAGAAAGCCATTGGTTTAATAGTTCTCAAACTTGTATGCATAGCAAAATTATTAGAATCACCTAGAGAGCTTCAAAGACTACTGCTGCCTGCATTCCACTGCCCAAATATGGAATTTAATTGGTTTGGTACATGGTCTGGGCTTTGGAAGAGAGACATGGAAAATACTACATTTGCTTACTTTTCATTACAAATATATCCAGAAATTGGAATTGGATTGGAATCACAGTAAAAAACTTATGCTCCTTTTTCAGAGAAATATAGGAATAAGGGCTAGACAGTAGTTTTCAGATTGGTGCCCCCTTTTAAGAACTTTTATGAAAGAGAACTTTTATAGCAAATTATGCAAATCTTAGCTGAGCATCCCAATGAATGTTTGTATGTGCACATCTATGTAAATCAGCACCGAGGTGCCCCTCTCAGTCAGTTTCCCCCATGGGTGACCACTGTCTTGACTTCTGTCACCATGGATGAGTTTTGCCTGTTTTCCGAGCTGCAGTAAATGGAGGACATAGTGTGCCTCCTTTCTGTCTAACTGTTCATACTACACTGTCTCTCTAAGATGCATTCAAACTGTATCAGTAGTTTGTCCCTTTTCATTTCTGTAGAGTATTTTATATACTGTATTTTCCCGCACTCTACTGTTCATGGACATTTGGGTTGTTTCCAGGTTGGGACTCTTTAGAATAAAGCTGCCAGGAACATTCTTGTACATTTCATTTTGTGGACATGAGCTCTCATTTCTCTGGGGTGTTTACCCAGGAGTAGACTGAAGAATGCCCATTTTGATCAATTAATATTCACCTTTGGTTACATCCCTAGGTTTAGTCAGGGGGAAAAAATGCCATCACTAAATAATAATGTCTGTCATAGGCTTGTGAGGGGCACGTGTACTTTTCACTTATCTCTATACTGGAGAGGAAAATAAATGGGGAGAGAAACAAGACATATTTCTAAAGTGTGAGCCAACTACTCGCATCAGACGCTGCTCCTTTAAGTTGTGGACCTCCAAGTGTGGTGGTCCCCCTCAGTGTCCTCCCTCCCAGGAATATACCCACGCCTTTCTTCCCTCTCAAGGGGAAGAAAGCTTGCATCTCCTAAACTCTAAGCGTTCCCACAAAACTTACAACCAGGGGAACAATGGGGCATCGGCAGCTCATCCGGGGCTAACTCCCTAACTGTCTACAAGGCCCCCTTTCTCTGACTCTCCAGTGAGCTGACAGCAGCCCCGCCTTGGCTCACTTCTTTCCCATATCCTTTTTAGGAGCCAAAGCAGGCCCGCCTAGGCTCCCCTATTGCTTCTTCTCTCCTAAGCCTTTCCTTGTCTCACCGTCCCCAACTTTAATAAACGTCCTCTAAAATTCACCTGGACTTGTGTTGTGAAATCTTTCCTGCATGAAGTCAAGAATCCACACACTACTAGCCAGCCCGAAGCAAACCCTTTCTGGTCCCTTTTCTTCTGGTAACATTAATTCTGTGGAGTCCTAAGTAAAAGTGATGCTGAGAATGGGATTATGACAATTGCAAACTACCTTGTAGTATCTCAATTTCCCTTTCTCTTTCAAATTCCATGTGCTTGATGTCATTCTTTCAAGGTTATAAATATATAAATGGCTTTCATAGGAAGTTCTTTAAATATTAAGGTTGGCAATTTTTGTTCTATATAAGTGCATATTTCCTTGTGCTTGCCAATTAACCCCAAATCTCTGAGGTATCCAGGTGACAAAAAAAAGGAAGCTTAATTCAGTAATTTATATATGTATATCCTATATAATAGGTAATATGCAAATTGACCCTCACACCCTCACATCACAAGATGGCCACCACAAGATGGTCACCCCCACGTCATCACAAGATGGCCGCCCCACATTGTCACAAGATGGCTGGCAGGTGAGGGCAGTTGAGGGTGACTAGGCCTGCAGGGGAGGGAAGTTGGGAGGGACAGGCCTGCAGGGGAGGGCAGTTGGGGGGACCAGGCCTGCAGGGGAGGGCAGTTGGGGGTGATCAGACTGGCAGGGGAGGGCAGTTGGGGGTGATCGGGCCAGCAGGGGAGCAGTCAGGTGTCAATCAGGCGGGAGCAGTTAGGGGCAACCAGGCAGCCAGGCAGGCAAGTGGTTAGGAGCCAGCAGTCCTGGATTGTGAGAGGGATATTTGACTGCCAGTTTGCGGGATCGGGCCTAAACCGGCAGTCAACATCCCCCGAGGGGTCCCAGATTGGAGAGGGTGCAGGCTAGGCTGAGGGATGCCCTCCCCCCCCCCCCCCGCCCAGTGCACGAATTTCATGCACCGGGCCTCTAGTATATTATATACACACACACACACACACACACACACACACATAAATATCTCACATGCTAAGAACCTAAGAACTTACAGGGAAAAAAGAAAGACAATAATGAGGACTCAAGAGACCTCCCTAGACCATTGGGAATAGCTAATAGTAGAGTCTATTGAGGTGTCAAGTTTTACTCTATTTAACCCCAGACCCAGGGGTATTATCTCTATGAGTATGAGGATCCTTGACCACTATGACCTCCATAGTGCTCTCTGCCTTATTCCACATAGTGGAGGGTTCCTTGTGGTAATTAGCATTATGCCCTTATAAAGAAAGGGCCTGTGTAGTACTTGCTTGGGGCATGGCAAGGAAGCAAGCTGGATAGGCTCCTCTGCAGCTAGGCTTGCAGCGAGAGGAAACCAAGAATTGGCCTTTGTGGGCTGAGAGGGGTCTGACTGAGCTGCCTGGGGCCTTCAGATCCATGAGAAACCTCCTGGGGTGGAGAAAGAGGACCAGGGGTTACCCAGGACAAAATTATGTTATTCCGCAACAGGGTCCCTGAGTTCTTCCTGCCAGAAAATGTTCCGACCACAACAGCATATGATAAAAGTTAGCGAGGCAGCAGCAGCAAGCAGCCTTTATCTGGAATCAGGACATTCTGTCTGACTTTGTTGGCATGAAAGTCACTCTTCCAGTAGAACAAAGGAACCAGCCTGCTTCTATGGGGTTGTTTCTCCAAGGCCTTACACAGTGCGGGTGGTTGAGAAATGAAAGCTTTTACTCCTTTTCGTTGGGCAAGTGTTTGAGAAGAGGGTAGAGCATACTTTTCAACTCAGGAATTAAGGACATTTTACCTTGTGTCTACAACAGACTGGAATGCTAACTTGCTGAACTGTGCCAAATATTTTTGTTTTCTAAAATGGTTTGCAGAATGAAAAACTGACATTGTTTGCTGCTTGTGGGGTTGATAAAGCTTGATTGACAGTTCTCAGTTTAAACATTTCAGAAGTTTGCCTCTCATTGTTACAAAACTATCAGCATAGCCACTCATTTTTCACACTTGGCCCATTTAAGAGCTATATGTTCATTCCACCTAATCTTATTTTATAGACGAGAAACTGTGTCCAGAGCTATTCAAGGACTTGCCTAACAGATACTGATCATTAATGCCTTCACAGACCCAGGTAGCCACCATATTTTGTCCTTTCACCACTGCAGCATTTTCCAGTACATATCCCAGGGAACACTGAGCCTGCAAGGATCTGGACAAATAACCTTCCCAGAAATTTAGGAAATGCTGCCTGCTCTCTCCCCTTCCTGGGCTCACGAAGTGGAGAGGTAGTGATACTTCAAAGAAGTCTGACAGTGGAGAAACCTGCTTAACCTTGTTTACCCATCATCGCCCAGACTCAGTGACACAGAATTCTGTCTCCAATATAATCTCTCCCCTACAGAAATGCTTTGAGAAATACTGTGCCTTGCCCAGGGTTTCTTTATAGCTCATATTTCCTTCAATTAAAGAAAAATCAAGACTTTAAGTAGTAAGGAAGAGATCTGACATTTCCTTAATATTATTACTTCAATATCATTTCTATTTTAAGATACAAAAGTATATCAAATAGCATCTAGAAAATGAAGTGAAAAGGAAAAAGACATTTAAGGTTCCATCAACTAGACATCATTGTTATTTTTATTTATTTCCTTCCAAGCTTTTGAAAATGCATGGTGATTTTTTTAGTGTTGCAGTCTTACTATGCAGACGACTTTATCCTAAACTAGGTTTGGATCAGGCACGTAATTTTAGCCATCATCACTGATCTTCACAAGCCCTGTTGAGTGAATAGAAGCAGTGGTCTAGGGGGGAGTCTAAATGGCCTTGTTTGGTTCATGGAGATACCAATGGAGGGTCTTGGGGAAGACCTGGAGAGGTGGGTGGCAGCAGACCCTGAGGCTCAGAGACTGGAGGCCAAGTGGCGGTGGGGCAGACCCCTCCTCAGGATAGAAATAACTCTACCTGTGCAAATGTCATAGGCACAGGCTTCTGGGTACGTCTCCCTAGATCAGTGGTTGGCAGACTGCGGCTCGCGAGCCACATGCGGTTCTTTGGCCCCTTGAGATTTTAGCAAAGGCCAGCTTAGGAGTACCCTAATTAAGTTAATAACAATGTACCTACCTATATAGTTTTAAGTTTAAAAAATTTGGCTCTCAAAAGAAATTTCAATCGTTGTACTGTTGATATTTGGCTCTGTTGACTAATGAGTTTGCCGACCACTGCCCTAGATGTGGGAAGAAAAAAAAGAGAAAACTGAAGCATCAGAGGACCTACTTCTATTCCTGGCTTTTCAGAAGTGGAATAGCTAACCCTCTCCTCTGAGTCTGCTCATTCACAAAACACCCTTCCTATCACTGGCCTGCTCTCAGTTCCACATGGGCCATGTGGCTTCTCTTCCAGAGCCTTTGCCCAGAAAGCCAGACCCTCTCAGATTAGATTCTACCCTCCTTGTCCATGTCTCAGAGTGCCTGTAGTTTTCCTCTAAAGACAGAACTTACCACAATGTGTACTCACATATTTATGTGGCTATTAGATTGATGTTGTCTTCCCTGCCAGACTGAAAGCTACATTAAGGCAGGTCTGTTTTACTTACCATGGCATATACAGCATCTACCATAGTATATTCTACTATATGTTGGGCACAAAGAGGGAATTAAATAGACAATTGTTGAATTAAATGAATGATTGAGAGGGGTTATAACTATATGGCTCCTAAACTTCTTCAGTCCTAAAAGAAGTTAATTCACAGTCTAACAAAAAATAGTGCCAATTAGGGTTGAGTTTCACCATCACCACCACCACCACTCCCACAAAAAAACCCATAAGCCAACCCCTGCCAGGTGGCACAGTTGGTTGAAGCAATGTCCCATTCATCAGAAAGGTTTTGGACTCAATTCTCGGTCAGGGTATGTACTTAGGTTGAGGGTTCGATCCCCAATTGGGGTGCTTAGGAGAAGCAACCAGTCCATGTTTCTCTTTCACCTAGATGTTTGTTTCTCTCTCTCT
This sequence comes from Cnephaeus nilssonii, assembly GCF_951640355.1. Classification (NCBI taxonomy): domain Eukaryota; kingdom Metazoa; phylum Chordata; class Mammalia; order Chiroptera; family Vespertilionidae; genus Cnephaeus; species Cnephaeus nilssonii. The sequence continues at coordinate 40,586,945 of NC_137087.1, read as the reverse complement.
CTCTCTCTCTCTCTCTCTCTCTCTCTCTCTCTCTCTCTCGTCCTTTAAAGATATCCTCTGGTGAGGACTAAAAAAAGAAAAGAAAAACATAAGCCAGGTAACACAGACAACAATGTGATAACTTGTCTTGGTCCCTTCAGACATAATTGGTTCTTCTGAAAAGTTTCTGTAGCTATAACAGTTATTTCGGAAACCTCATCAGTCTGTCTCAGTGAGTCTTTTTGAATAAACAAAGCTTATTCTTTTGAATGTGACTCTAGTACTCTATAAACAAAGCAGGTCTCCATTAGCTACAGCAATGTTGGCAGGGCCTATAAACAATTGCAAACCATTTCCTTCCTTTCTTTTTTCTTTAACTGGAACTACTAGATCTTCTATACAAATCACAATTTTATTGTTTTTAGTTTTCTTTATTTTTATTTTTTTATCTTCACTCGAGAATATGTTTTCTATAGATGAGAGAGCGGGGGAGAGAGAGAGAGAAACATTGATGAGAGAAACATAGATCGATTGCCTCCACAACCTAGACAGTGCTCGGACTGGGAATCCAACCCACAACCTCTTGGAGTACGGAATGATACTCCAATCAATTGAGCCACCCATCCAGGGCTTTTTAAATTTTTTTAAATTGTAGTAAAATACACAGACCGTAAAATTTACCATGTTAAGTGTACAAATATGTACTTCTGTGGTATTAAGTACATTCATATTGTTGGAAAACCACCACCCATCTCCAGGTGTTGTTTTTCAAATGAGACATTAAAATCCAGGGGAGTTGCCCTAACCAGTTTGGCTCAGTGGATAGAGTGTTGGCCTGCGGACTCAATGGTCCCAGGTTCGATTCTGGTCAAAGGCATGCACCTTGGTTGCGAGCACATACCTAGTAGGGAGTGTGCAGGAGGCAGCTGGTTGATGTTTCTCTCTCATCGATGTTTCTAACTCTCCCTCTCCCTTCCTCTCTGTAAAAAATCAATTTTTTTTTTAATCCAGGGGAGCAAAAATAATATATTCTTCAAGAGTATTTGAGATTGAAAATTAGAGCAAATCCTTCCAAAATTTCCAAAAAAGATAAAATCACAAATGTTCATTAAGAATAGTACTTTAGCCCTAGCTGGTTTGGCTCAGTGGATAGAGCATTGGCCCTCAGATTGAAGGTTCATGGTTTCAAATCCGGTCAAGGGCACTCAATTGCAATGTCTCTCACATTGATGTTTCTCTCTCTCTCTCTCTCTCTCTCTCTCTCTCTCTCTCTCTCTCTCTCTCTCTCTCCCTCCCTCCCTCCCTCCCTTCCTTCCTTCCTTCCTTCCTTCCTTCCTTCCTTCCTTCCTTCCTTCCTTCCTTCCTTCCTTCCTCCCCTTCTACTCTCAATGGAAAAATATCCTTGGGTGAGCATTAACAACAACAACAACAAAAAGAACAGTACTTTAATTCCTTGTTTAAAAAAAAGAGAGAGATGGATGCGTGGGGTCAGGCCCCTACACGGTAGCAGCAGTTGATCATTCTGGAGAGGCTGGCTCAGTGACCATAACATACTCAGAGTTAAGGGCCTTGCCTAGAACTCATCTCCCTCCGAGCAGTGTTATAGCTGCTCTCCACTAAAGGCTTCTGAAGTGCTGGGCACTCTGATAAGTGAGTCACTGGTACCATTCCTCACAGCTCTTCTCAAAGTGGGTGCTGTCTCTGTTTTATACACAGGAAACTGAGGTATAGAGAGAGGAATGTACTTGCCCAAAGTCTCATAGCTAGAAAGCAGCAGATCTGGGACTGAGATCAAAGCCATCTGTTCCCTGAGCCAGCATTCCAGAGAAGTGAGCAGCTTTTAGTGAAGGCCTGTGGTTTGGTATTGGGTCAGCCTGATGCCCTTGAGAGAACCCTGTGGGGCTCTGTGTTGCCAGAGTATGGACTATTAGTGCTAAAAGGAATGCCTGGCACTCACTAACTGCCAGGGTTCAGTGATGAGCAGGCACTTAAGGAAGTGGTGAGACAAGCAGACCTCAAAGCTGCCTCCCTACCCAGGTTCACCAGGACAAAAGCACTCCCTCAGGGGACACTTTGGTACAGATAATGATTCTTCTTTAAGGCCTATGTTTTTTAAAGTGGTCACTGCTAGCTACAGGATAGTGGTTCCCAGACTTTAATGGCCTGAGAATGCCCCAAGATGCCTGTTAAACGTGTCAATTCCCAGACCCTGCAACCTGGAGGTCGGAACTAAGGAGGCTCTGGGGGTGAGAATGGGGAACTAGGATCTTTAGGGGATCCGAGGCAGGGGCCTCCCTCCCACACTGACAAACCCTGCTACCAGATTGGCCCTTCACAGATTCTTCCCATCCAAGCAGGGAGCAGGTTTACCTGTTCACTCTATTCACAGAGCCAGCAAACTTTTATGAGGCAACCACCCAAGTCAGATGCTGTACTGGTTGCAATTTAACATTTATTTTGTGATTATTTGGTTAATGATTATCTCTTCCATCAGACTGTAAGTTCCATGAGGGTAGGGCTTTGCCAGTCTTGCTCACTGCCAAATCCCAGGGCCTAAAATAGAGTAGATAGTCAATGACTATTTGTTGACTGAATGAATGAATGAATGAATGAATGAAATGAATAATAAAATATATGCAAAACAAATGAAACACAGTCCTTGTCCTCAGTATGCTTAGTAGTTGGACATGTAAACACATCACTACATTAAAGAGTTCTTGTGTTTTGCCAGAAGTAGCCCAGGCATGAGACCACACCTGCCCAGCAAGGCTGAACCAAAACTAGGTTAGGCAAGAGGATATATATAAAATGAGGATAATCTTTAATCTATTTAGCATTATTGTTTTTCTTTCCTTTTTTATTTCTTTATTTTTTAAAAAATATTTTTTATTTATTTTTATTGATTTCATATATATAAAATGAGGATAATATTTCATTCTTCACAGCGCTTCTGGGAAGAAGAAATTGAACTGAGTGTGGAAATGATTCACAAACTGCAAAGCGCTACATAAAGCAATGTTATCACTGTGGTTTAGGAGGTATTCCTTTACTATTCAACCTCTAAATGAGAGAATTCCTCAGGACTAGGTCCTTGCCCTCTTCTTTTTCTCCCTTTTTACCCACTTCCTATGATCTCATCCATTTCTAAGGCTTCAATACATCAATGATCTCAGCTGTACCAGATATGAATATCTAAATGTGTTATTTTTAATTCATCATTTTTGGAAGGAAATATATTTATTAAAAAAAACTACTCAAAACAATTTAGTAGCTCATGATATTTGGTATTAATTTACAAACAACACAGAAAAAGTCTCATTAATTATTCCTAATTTCAGATTTTAAACATGTTTTATCATTCACCTTCTTCATCAAACTTAGCTTTGAGTGATTTCAGAGATACTATCAGAGAGTGTGTTCTAAAGCAGCAATGTCCAATGGAACTTTCTGCAGTAATGGGAATGTTCTGTGTCTGAGTTGTCCATTCATTAGCCACCAGCCACATGAGGCTGTTGAGCACTAGAAATGTAGCTAATGCAAATGAAGAACAAAATTTTTTATTTGGTTTGATTTTCATTAACTTGGATTGAAAGAGCTGAATGTGGCTTATGACTATTAAATTCAACAGCATACATAGCTTAAAGTGATCACCAAAGACAAGTTCCTAAAATATATTAGCCCTCAATATATGCCAGGAACCTTATTAGAATTACTGTATAACCTCAACAAATGGCTAGTTTGCATATATAAAATGATCTTTGAGCAAAATAAACCAGTGATATTGCTATAAAGATCCACTTCAGATGCCAGTGTCAGCTTGTCCAATACTTACACCTTTTATTTAAAGAATGCCAAAGACCTTATTCCATTTTGCCAGGCCAACACAACAACATGAATCACAACAGACTTTAAGATGACCTCTGAGAAGGAGAGAAGGTCATCCAAGACAAGTATTCATTAGGAACACAGAGCTCAAGTCTGTCATGGACTTTGCCTCCTTGGCGGTCCCCCTCTCCAATGATGCAATAAAGAATATGTAAAAAGGTCAAACCAAGCAGGCAATCATGTACTTTTGGAACTGGTAAACAAATAACAGAACTGAGATGTCATGAGGCTTCAACTGTGAGTGAAGTTTTGCCAAAAGAACCGACATCACACAACATTAAAAGGCAAGAGATCATTGCCAATGAGATAGTATCAGCTTTCCGTGCTGACAAAGGAGCTGCTGTGCACAGTCCCAGTTGAGTTGAATTTGTATGGCAAACAGATGCCAATGTAACATGCAGGCCTCTGCTGTACAGCAAGTGATTTGGGTGTGTGGCAAAAGTTTCAGCAGCCTGGCATATGCATCCACATGCCAGGCTCACAATTTAATATCTTCAAATACAAGAAAACATACTTCTGCACATGTAGTCCAGGGCCTCTATGATTAAGTTAACTTCTGAATATGTTACCACCCACAAGCACATATGTGCTCATTAGCATATCGGGATAGTCTGGGTATATCCTTGTCGATTATTTACTGTAATTTCACTGAAAGATTAAAATGGTGTATTTACAACATAAATTTAAATTTACTACATGCTTTCTAATTAATGGATTAAATAAAATATTGGCCATATTACAAGTTACTTTTGAGATAGTCATGTCTTTGAAATTTTACTTTGATGAGTTTGAAAGGAAGGAGAAATAAATTACAGCAGGGTTAATGACCCTAATTATTTTTAATGATATTAACTAGCTCTTCAAATGTGGATACATTTTCACAAGAAATCTATCTATCCAAGAATTCATTTACAATTACTCTAACTGATACTCGTTTCTCTGGGGTTTTTAAAACTGATTTTGCTGTGTTCTTTGATATTTTGAAGATGAAGACCAAGTGTTCCCGACTATCTTTGACTTCCAAAGTGTTTTATACAGAGCTTTCCAATTATTTTGGTGACAGTAATAATAATGGAGTAAGAAGAACGAGTACAGTGTTGTGACACATCCACAATGAAACAATGAGTAAGAAGTAGACATAGCACTAGATAGTAGAATATCAGCACAGTATAACACAGATGTGGATGTGCTGATAAAGCCTTTGTTTCTATTATTTAATTTGCTGAACAATCATAAAGACAGTTATCTTCCCATGGTTAATTGTTTTGAGTCATTCCCTCTTCCAGAATGAGCATCCATTTCCATTTTACTTCCCTAATCCAACAGATAGTAACTTACTCCTGGGGCTGCCAGAACTTCAACTCCTGTATGTTCTCATTTGTTATGACCTCCTTTTTCACTCTGCCCAGGCCCCCTCATAAACACACACACACACACACACACACACACACACACACACACACGCACGCACACGCACACACACAGATTTGAGTTACCTTAACATTTTGTGGCATTGATTGGTTCTGGGTCAGCCCCACAGCGATCAAAGCAATCACAGCCATGAGACAGGAGAAGCCAAGGATGATAACTATATTTCTGGTACAAAATCTCTTCAGTCTAGAATCTAAAACCAAAAGCAGAACAGAAAGTATCAAAAAGAAATCAACAAACATACATCGATTTTCCTCCCCTTTCTGTATGGTCTAGTGCTAGCTATCCTGAGACATCAAAGATAGATAAAAGGATCTTTATTTATGAGGCACTTGTAAAGTATTTGGGTAATAATTCAAGAACAAAAGGCTTTTTTTGTAATATGATGAGGGCCAAGACTAAGTTAGTGGGTGTCATAAGGAAAAAGGGCAGTTAGGTCTCTAATAAGATATGGAATGAGGAGAGGGAAGAATCCCAAGTTGGCAGTTTGTTTAGTAGATAATGTAAGTCTATCAAGGTACAAGTAACAAATAACAAAAAGCAAGGATAGCCCTCCTCACTTTTAAAATCTACTACCAAGTGTTTAAGATGTAAAAAAGTATTCAGAATGCATCGTCAAAGTCTCACAACTCCATGATATTTCCTGGCTTGACACACCCCTTGCATTTCAACCATATTTATGTATTAACTGGTGATAGTGTAGAGGCTGTGGGGTTTTGATTATTCCATCATTCACATTATCTTATTATCTATTCTGCTCTTAGTCTCACCTTGTTGAGAGGCCTGAAAAAACTCCAGGAGAATTATATAAAAGGCAAAAGTTACTTTGATCAGAATAAACAGCATATAGCTCAGGTGAACAGGAAATGGAATGGTTGCCCCATTCCCTCCACTCTGACAACTCACTCTCCTCAAATCCCCAAACTATCTCCAAATTTTTTTCTTTGGCTTTGAGGAAGAAGGCTAGGATCAAGTAATAAAGACCCAAGTGGAAATGAGATGGGTTCTCCAGAATAGACTGCACTTCTCTAAGGACAGGCCATGGGATTAAAACAGCTAAAAACGGACCCCAAGCCTCCTCCTCTTCCCCTCTTGGTCAGCATCAGGGGTACACTAAATCGGGTGTTCCTCCTCAAGCTCTTGAGCAGAAGCTTGGACTTAATCCAAAGGATTGTAATTGTATGGGTCTCCAGTCTGCATCAACTTCTAGGATACTTATTTTTAATTACAGTTGACATTAAATACTATTTTACATTAGTTTCAAGTGTACAGATAGTGGTCAGACATCTATATAATTTACAAAGTGATTCCCCCAGTGTTTCAAGAACCCATCTGGCACCATACATAGTCGTTACAATATTATTGACTATATTCCCTATACTGTCCTTTCATCCCATGACTATTTTATAACTAAGTACCTATTTGTACTTCTTAATTCCTTCACCTTTTTCACCCAGCCCCTCAATCCTCTCCCATCTGGCAACTGTCAGTTTGTTCTTTGTATCTATGAGTCTCTTTCTGTTTTTGTTTGTTCATTTATTTTGTTCTTTAGATTTCTCATATAAGTGACATCATATGGTATTTGTCTGTCTCTGTCTGACTTATTCACTTAGCATAATATCCTTTAGATCCATCCATGTTGTGGCAAATGGTAAAATTTCATTCATTTTATGGCCATTGTTGTTTTGTACCACCTCTTCTTTATCCAATCATTTATTGATGGGCACTTAGGTTGCTTCCATATCTTGGCTATTTAACTAATGCTACAGTGAACATGGGAGTGCACATATCTTCTCAAATTAATGTTTTGGATTTCTTCAAATAACCCAGAAGTGGAATTTCTGGGTCATAAGGTAGTTTTATTTTCAATTGTTTGAGGAACCTCCATACTATTTTCCATAGTGGCCACACCAATTTGCAATCCCACCAAATAGTGCACAAGGTAAACCTCTAGAATCTTGAACCAGTCCTTACTCATCAGATAAAACAGTATAAAATTTAGGGGGAAAGTTTTAGTAACACCATTATCTACTGCTTCCAAACAAAGGAACAATAGATGAAGTATACAGCACTTCTCACCTTCTCCACTCCCTAAAGAACCTCAATATTGTGCAGATGCTTGCTATTCCAAGTAACGCCCACACATCATGGGAAAGGGATACAGCCCTAGCCAGTTTGGCTCATGGATAGAGCGTGGGCCTGAGGACTGAAGGGTCCCGGGTTCGATTCTGGTCAAAGGCACATGCCCAGGTTGCGGGCTCCATTCCCCGTATTCAGGAGGCAGCTGATCAACGATTTTCTCTCATCATTGATGTTTCTATCTCTCTCTTCCTCTCCTTCTCTGAAATCAATAAAAAGTATTTTTAAAGATAAAATATAAATAAAAAAGAAAAGAAAAACAATAATGCTAAATAGATTATAGATGAATAAAATGAAGATTTTTTTTTTTTAAAAAAAAGGAAAGGACTTGTATGCATGCATATAAGCATAACCAATGGATGCAAAACTCTAGGGGGTGAGGGCATATATGGGAGTGGGGTGGGGGGGGGCAATGGTAAGATATGTACACATATAATACCTTAATAAAAAAATTGGAAAAAAAAAATAATAAAAGAAAGGAAGGGAGACAACTCCCAGTCCAGGAACAAGCCTGATTGTTCTTCATAATCTCATTCCCTTACCAGTGACTATTTCAACAATGGCTATATACCCCAAAATGGCCCATGAGACCCTAGAGGAAGTCTGCTGGGGCAAGTCTAGGAAAAGAAAGGAAGCGTTCTCTCTTCATTCTCAAACATTGTCCTGCCTGGATGGGATGACATTGAATGATGGCAGAACAGAGATGGAGAGACTGAGTCCTTGATGGCATATTGAGCTGCTAAAACAACCAACCTTGATCCAGTCCTTCCATAAAACTCATGCTTGGACTCAGTTAGAATCAGGATATTTATTTGTTTGTTTGTTTAAATAATAGTTCCCGGTGCACAGATCCGTGCACATTAAAAGGAAATTAAATAGAAGGTGGATGGCAGGGCGGCACTGGGCAAGACATGCCAGACGCACCCTGGCACCAACCTTCCACCGTCCCTCCCCGGCCAGCCGCACCTGGGGCTATGCACTGCCGCTTGAAGGGCGTCTGCAGAGTGAACGGGGTCCCTCTGGCAGGTGGGGTCCCTCGGCCTGGCCTGCGGGGATCAGGTCGAAACCGGCTCTCCGACATCCCCCCGAGGGGTCCCGGATTGTGAGAGGGTGGTTCTCCTCTCTGGTTTTGCAGTGCATCACCCAAGAAACCACCGCTGCCAAGTCACTGCAGCTTAGCAGCTCCTGTGTTGAGCGTCTTCCCCTGGTGGTCAGTGCGTGCCATAGCTACTGGCCAGTTAGCCAGTCGGAGGGTCGCTTAGCCTTTTATATATATAGAGAGATTTTTATTGATTTCAGAGAGAAAAGGAGGAGAGAGAGATAGAAACATCAATGATGAGAATCATTGATCGGCTGCCTCCTGTATGCCCCCTACTGGGGATCGAGCCTGCAACCCGGGCAGGTACCCTGATGGGGAATTGAACGGTGACCTCCTGGTTCATAGGCCGACATTCAACCACTGAGCCACTGTGGCCAGGCAGAATCAGGATTTTAATACCTTGAAGCCAAAACATCCTGATACAACTGGTGTGACCGAAATGTCCTGTTTGATGCCAGCGCTCTGGAATCTGGAAAAGAGCCCCCTATGTACTACCTACCTCAGGATTCCCAAAGTTGTGGTATTGACAAACACAGCTCATTGCTATGGATGAACAATTACAAATCTAATACCTAATGGCAGCACATTGCAACAGTGTTTCTACTGTAGTGGAATTTTGAAGGCTTTACTCTCCCTCAAGCTGTTCAAATGGTCTACCTATATAGTTCTTTTGTTTTCATAAGTCTGACAATTGTGCTATCTCATTTTCCTTTCAGGACACTAGTCTTAGAATCCAGTGAAAAAAGGCCAAGAAAGTCACAACTCTTTGGAGTTCACAATCTAGTTGGGGAGATAGATAAACCAGGATAGTAATATATAAATAAGTGACTTCAGATCTTGATAAGTGCTTAGAAGAAATTAAAACCAACAAATGTTATACAGTGACTTGCAGTAGAGTTGGGGTGGGGAGACTCAATTGAGGGTCAGGAATGAGGATCAGGAATGAGGTTCAGGAATGCCTCTCTGAGAAGGTGACATTTGCCCTGAGACCTGGATGATGACTCAACACAAGCTATGAGCAGTAAGAACTTTCAGGAAGATGGAGTAGCAACTGTAAATGTCCTGAGGGAAGCAGCCAGGTGTGACTAATGGTTTCTTCCTTTTCCTACTGAGCATACTTACTAACTCATTATCCCTGAGCAGTTGACAGTGTAGTTTTCCAAATTTTCCCAGCTTTTGCAATGATATCCAAATTGTTAGAATATATTTAAGTCTTTCATCATATTCTTCTTATTAAAGAAATGATAAGAAAAAGAACTTTGACCAGAGAGAAATTTAGAATTTTCCATACACAATTTTCAAAAGTTTTAACAACAATAAAGTAATGGCTAAGTTTGTTTTTCTTATAACTGACTAGATAATTACCCAGAGAAGAGTAATTAAAATACTGTTTTCTATGGCCTACGGCAGGTAGTTTTCAAAGACCCTTATCACAGGCAGGAAGCCAAACTATTCTTAGGAAGTGGTCCTAGACATGGGGGTCCAGGTGGACTCATCCAGGATGTGCTCATGGAAATGGAACCACGTAGGTGACTGCCCCCTCTTCTTAGCCCCTCAGAGCTCTTTTCAGATGCCCATGACCGCTACAGTCACGTTCTGTTACGGAAAATTCACAATGACTGTCTTCCCCTGAAAATCCCTTCCTTTGCCATGATCCCAGAAAGGTGGTTTCTATCATACTAGTACAATGGGCAACCATTTCAAGAACCATTTTTACCAAAAATATCTAATGGCAAAGTATTGTGTTTTCCTTGAATTGTATCATTATACTGGAGAACTTAAGACTATCACTTCCTTTCATGTGATTAGTGAGAAGGCTTTTCTGTTTAAGGTGAGAGAGCTGGTAGAAATTTCCTCTTCATTTAACGGAGAAACAAAATGGAAGGAAACCCAAGTTTTTTAAGAAGAGACAGACTGATTTCAAGCTAATCAGTTATGTCAGAGGCACACACACACAAAAGTTATTGATTCTTACAGAAACAGTCATCATGACATCCTATTAAAGCTTGGCCCTGGCCGGCATTTTCAATGGTTAGAGAGTTGGCCGAGCACCAAAGGGTCTCAGGTTCGATTCCCAGTCCAGGGCATGTACCTCCATTGCAAATTCAATCCCCAACCCTGAGGCATGTACCCAATGAATGTGTCTCTTTCACATTGATGTTTCTCTCTCCCCCTCACCCCTCCCTTCCACTCCTTCTAAAAAAAAAAAAATCAATGGAAAAAATATCCTCAGGTGATGATTAACAACAACAAAAAAAGTGAAGCTCAGAATTATTTAATTTTGTCCTTAGTCAAAATTTGGCTGTTCAGAGAAATACTAACATCAATTTCATGATATCAAAGATGTAATATCTTACAATTTTACTCGATTAATGAAAAGATTTGAAGTGTTAGCAGATGTAGGTTTCAGGTTAAAACAAAATTTTGCTCAGCAGATCTAATGTGACTCGCTAGATTGAAATAGTTTCCAAATTCTAACAGGTCACATCCGGACTAAGTTTGGCTTGTTGTATAGAGAACGAAACTGCAAATATGGACAAGCACTGGCAAATAAACAGTGTGGTGCAATGGTCCTTCCTGTGTTTACACAGCCCAGGGATGGAACAGACACTGAACCTCAGAGAACCGGTCCTAATCTGGCCTTGTCATTCCCTCAGTTCCCAGAGTCAGTCTCCTTACCATCCCTGCCATCTCCCTTCCTCTCCATCGGAGAGCTCTTCTCGGTGGCAAATTGTTCTCACACTCAGGCTTTAAGGTCCTTTCTCAGGTGCTTCATTCTAGCTGCCTTAGACCCACCCTCTTCTAGGTGCTATCTACGTCCCTGTTCCAGTCACCCCGCCTCTTCTACAACAGCCCTTTCTGGTATCTCCCACCCTTTATAATTACCTTGCATTTCAAAATCCATCCTTCCTGTAACTGACATTGTCAGAGTACTTCCTGATCAAGAATCTACGTACGGTAGCTTCCTACTGCCAGGTGAAAGCCACACTGGTCTACCTGGACCTTTCAGCCCTTGTGAAATTTAAGCTCTTCCCATCTCAGCATTCCAATAAACAGATTTTTGTGCCCAAGATCATAATGCTTAACATTATGACCACTAGAATGTAAGTTCTCTGAGTGCAGGGACTTTTTTTTTTTTTTCTGGCTTATTTATTGCTGTATTCCCAGTTGAATGAATAAATGAATTTTGGATTCTGACTTTTCCTGAGAAATTTGTGAGATTTCCTTCCCTTGGAATTCAATTCCCCTCTTTCTCTACCAAGTCTTTTTCCTTGTCTTCTTCAAAGTCAAGCTCAGTAGGAGGCTTTGTTTCCCTCCATATGCTTCAGAGCTCGGTTGTTCTGACAGGCCTCTCTTCATGTGCTTCCTCTAAATATTTAATGGGCTGACCCATGTCAGTTTGGGAGTACTGTTGTTGGGGAGGGGCTGTGCTTCACTCATTCTTTAAACTAGTCATTCAACTATTATTTATTGAATGTATAATACTATGCACTAGACCTGCCCTTGACTAGGAGCTACAGCAGTGAACAAAACAAATGACCCTATCCTCATGGTAGTATATTCTAGTTTGGAGGAAAAGACAATGAACAAGATAAAGAAATAAAATTTACAGTATCTATAATAATAATAATAATAATAATAATAATAATAAAAGGGCAATATGCTAATTAGACCAGACATTTTTCTGGATGTCCTTCCTGACAAAGCCAGGCAGGGTCCTGGGTGCCTGCGGCCGGCCCGGGGGAAGCTGGCCAGGGTCCCGGGTGCCTGCAGGAGGCCGGAGGGGCTAAGCCCGGGTCCCAAGTGCCGGAGGAAAGCCAGTGCCGGCAGCCCGGGGGAAGCAAGGCCTACTCTTGCATGAATTTTCCTGCATCGGATCTATAGTGTTACATAATTATAACTGCTAAGGAAGGAAAGAAAAAGAAGAGTGAAGAGGAAGGTTAGGGTGATTAGAAAAGGCCCCTCTGAAATGGTGATATTGAGTATTGAGTACAAGGAGAATGTATGCATACCTCTAGGCAACTAAAGGTATTTAAGACAACCAAAAATGCATGTGCAAAGGCCCTGAGATGGGACAGTGCCTGACCAGGAGGCCAATATGGCTGAGAGAGTGATGAAAGGAAGAATAATAAGATATGGTCGACTGGGGGGGGGGGGGGGGGGGGGGCGTTAACAGGTTGCCTTGCTTTGTAGGGCCTTGTAGGTTCCAGTGAGGGCTTTCCCTTACCTAACGTGATCTTATTTCTAGTCATTTGTATATTCTACACTCAGCACTACCTTGGGGGCCTTTGAAGTCCTTGAAGAGGGAGGGTGTGGCCTTTTAGGCAGCACACCTCTTGTGAGGAAGTACTGAGGCTACCGCAATGAGGTCAGGTCCTGGGACAACCACACAGCCAGAAGAGGGCCTGGCTCTGTAGGAGTGAAGTTTGTGCCAAGACGAGGGCTGGGAAGACTCATCAAAGAGGAGTAAACACCATCGCATGAGAGGTCTTCTCTATTCCTTCTGGTCTTGGTAGCTCAGGACTAAAGAATGTTGGCTGAGAGAGCATCATCATGAGGGATTGCCAAGCCAATAGTCACCAGGATCCCTTAGCAGAAAGCCAAACTCCACAGACTTTTGAGAGGTGGCTCAAGTGAAAGCAAAATCCAGACCAGCTCACCTTCATTCAGTCTCTCTAAGCCTCCATTTTCTCCTGTGAAAAATGGGAGTCAGAATAGTACCTACAGTAGTACCTGTTGCTAGGTAAGATTCAATGAGCTAACAGTACTTAACAGCCTACACTTAGAGCCTTCACTGTATTCCAGATTCTGCTCTTAACACTTGAAAAATAGCAACTGATTTAACCCTCACTACACTCCTATGAAGTAAATGTGTTACATCATTCATATCAGTTTCCTAGGACTGTCACAACAAATTACCACAAACTTAGTGACTTAAAATAACAGAAATTTATTCTCTCACTATGTGGAGGCCACAGGTCCAGAGTCAAGGTGTCAACAGGGCCAAAAGTTCTGGAGAAGATTTCTTTCTTGCCTGTTCCAGCTTCTGCTGGCTCCTGGGGTTCCTTGACTTGTGGCTACAACACTTCAAACTCTGCCTCTGTTTATATATGGCCTTTACCCTCCCCTTTGACTTAGCAGGACATCAGTCATTTAGTGGATTTAGGGGCCACCTTAAATCCAGAATGATCTCATCTTAAGATCCTTAATTACATCTGCAAACACATTGCTTCTAAATAAGGTCATAATTATAGTTACTGTTGTTATCATCATTATTGTCACTTTACAAATGAGGAAACTGAGTCACAGAAAAGTTAAGTAACTTGTCCAACATTACAATTATGTAAATGTTGGGATCAAGAATTATACACAGGCATCCTGGCCCAGAGGCTAGGCTTTTCACCACTGCCCTACCCTATTCCATATGACTGGAGCTTAGTACAGTGTCTGGTATATAGTACCAGTGCTGTATGTGGGAGCCAATCTTATCATCCAGAAATGAAAAGGGACTGACTTGAATGACTGGACTGGAGGGGCTATATGGACTATTGTTACTGATGACACCAGATAATGTTGTACCTTTTAAAATACACCACCTCTAAACCTCCTAAATTAATTAATTAATTAACTAATTAATTAATTAAAGAGTCTTTGGTCTCTGATAGTAAGAAGCTTACAGCTAAATGCCAGATGCTGAGATTGTGATTCTCAGGGGGAGGTTGACTTGCTCAGTCATAACTCTTGCAAAGGGGAGTATAAGGATTTGGTCCTAGTCTCTCCACTCCATTCCACTGGTTCAAAGTCCTGCATTGGAGACATGTAGAAACAACTCGGGTTCATTCCTTGCAGTAGAGTTGGGGTGGGGAGACTCAATTGAGGGTCAGGAATGAGGGTCAGGAATGAGGTTCAGGAATGTGTCTCAGTTGACCCAATGCAAAAGAACTCACCCAAATGGAAATGGAAAGATCTTAGTCTGCTTCACTCACACTCTCCCCACCCCATTTTTTCCCAATTAACAAATTGAGAGTCAAGTTTGAAGATAAAAGTTTAATTTGGTTGGATTTTTTCCTACCTTTTTCAAATCAAGAAAGTTAGTACACTGTCAATAAATACACAATTGCTAAAAATGTACTTCATTTGATGATGACCAGTTGGTTAAAGGGCAAAAGGCAAAGGAGACAGGGAAAACAAGATGGACAGGCAGGAAAGACATTCAGAGAATAAGAGCAGAAGAAAGATGTGTATTGAGGGGAATGAAAAGAGAGGTAGAGACAGGTAATTGAGTAAATAACTCATGTCCTGTTCCACTGAATATTTTGAACCACAGTCTTCAGAGGAAGTTGTTTATTTATGATCTCTTAGTTCTACTCTTTAGAATGTTAATTAGCTGGCTATTCTCAGTTCACAGCTATCTTTCCCAAGAAAGGGGGTGCATTTATCTTAAACAAGCCTGACTGATCCTGGGTGGATGCCTCAGAGGTTCAGCTTTGGTTGGGAAGAGCCATGTAGTGACACACTGGCAATGGAGACCTGAATTAGGAGGTGGAGGAAAAGCTCTTCCTGCCAATCGGATTCTGCCGCCCCATGCTCCCCACGCCACAGTTCTCCTTGCTGTGGGTTGTGCTCTTCTCAGATTAGCAGTAAGTGACTTTGCACTTGGTGTGCCTGACTCTAAAAATGTTAATGACTGCAAAAATCAAATGCCAACATGGGCTCTGTATGCGGGGAAATAAGGAAGCAAAAGAGTCCCCTTCCCCCGCTAGCCTCCTCACTTCCTCCTACCATACTGTCTACCTCCTCACCCACACCCCTCTGGCCTCTCCTAAATTCTTTTGCCCATAGATTGCATGGAGCACAATAGGTCTTTGTGGACATTGGGGAATCCCATATTCAAATATAGGAGGAAGGCTGTTTCCCTCTAAGTGATATCACTGAGACTGCAGACAGGAATTCCCTGTGTCCCAGCCAACAAGCACAACAATCTCATGTATTGATGGTCTCTGCAGTAAGCACATTGCTGCCACTAAATGAATCCTCTTCCACATCTGAAACTGAAGAATTATGCCCTGGGGACTCTACACTTTCTCAAAGCAGCTGCATTTCTCAGCAAGCCTTGGTTGTAACCAATGAAAAAGACTGAGAAAATCTGTACTGGACATACAACACTAGTGTGGGGGTCATGGTGGGGGTGGGGTGAACTAACCCACCCAGGTGGCCTAGACTTACAGTCCCCTGTGTTCTATACCTTCTTACATTAATAAATTCTCTCATTTCTATCCATGAGGTACAAAAGTCAGAAGCAACATAAAAATATTTCTGCAGTGCTCACTTCGGCAGCACATATACTAAAATTGGAACGATACAGAGAAGAATAGCATCCCTGCACAAGGATGACATGCAAATTCGTGAAGCATTACAGATACAGAGGCAGTAAAGCATCAAACAGACTGTCAAATTACAGCGGGAAGGTTAGGGAGAGGTGGGGGAGATAAGAGATCAACCGAAGGACTTGTATGCATACATATAAGCATAACCAATGGACGCAAGACACTGGGGGGTGAGGGCATGTATGGGAGTGGAGTGGGGGGGCAATGGGAAGATATGTACATATGTAATACCTTAATAAAAAAATGGAAAAAATATTTCTGCAACAAAATATGCCATAAACAAAGTAAAAAATGACATAATGTGAAAATGTTCATAACAACCATGAAATAATTGGTTTTCTTAATGTATACAGTCATTTAAAATCATTAAGAAAATGATCAACCCATCTAAATAGAAAAATGGGCAAAGACAATTCAAAAAAATAAATATGTATTCTCAATATAGTAAATATATTCTAATCACCCTTAAAGAAATGTAAATGAAAAAATAACGAGATACCTTTATCATTTAACAGAATAGCACATTTTAAAAGTTTGATAAATATATAATAATGTTGAAAATGGCAAAAATAAAAGTAATGACACTACCAGATGTTGACAAGTATTCAGAGCAACTGGAACTCTTGTAAATTGCTGCTAAGAATGCAAAATGGCACAGACACTTTTAAAAGAGTTTGGCAGTTTCTTATAAAGTTAAACATATACTTACTCTATGACATGGCAATCCCACTTTTAGGTATTTACCCAAGAAGAGTAAGGACATATGTCTATACAAAAACCTGTATCTAAATATTTCTAATGACTTTATTCATCACCAGAAAACTCAACCCAAATGCCCATCAACTAGTCAATGTACTGAAATTGTAACAGAGCCATACAATGGAATCCTACCCAACAATGAAAAGGGCATAAACTACTAATAAATGCAACAACATGGATGAATCTAAAAAGCATTATGCTAAGTTAAAGAAATCAGACTCACAATACTATGTACTGCATGACTGCATTTATATGATATCCTGGAAAAGGCAAAACTAAGGACACAAAATTAAAACAGTGTGCAAAGGTGCAGAGACAGAGAATCAACTACAAAGGTCCAAGGGAACTTTTTGAGATGATAGAATACTCTTGATTGCAGTGGTGGTTAAATGACTATATACATTTATTAAAATTCATATAACTGTATACTGAAAATTCAATAAAGAAATTGTATATATCAACAAGGATGTGGGGAAACAGGCACATCTTACATGTTGGTAGGACTATTTATAATAGCAAGACTAAAAATTACTAATGGTCCATTAATTGAGGTTTGACTGTATAAATTCTAGTACAGCTATACATAATACTATGCAGGCAAGGAAAAGATTGAGATCCATGAATGCTGATACAAACTGTCTTCAAACATTTTGTTAAGAACAATATACAGAATAATTTGTGCAGTGTGTTCTCATTGGGTAAAGGCATAGACATGTCTGGAAGGTTATAGATTCACTAGGAGGACTCACAGGACTCAGCATGTGGTCATACTTGTGGCTAAGATTCATTATAGTGAAAGAATATTAAGTGAAATCAGCAAAGAGGAAAAAAATGTATAGGACAGAGTCTGGGGAAAACCAGATAGATGCAAGCTTCCAATGGTCTCCCCCCCAGTAGAGAATATAGGACACACTTAATTCCCCCAGCAATAAATTGTGATAACACATTTGAAATGTGGTCTATTAGGGAAGCACACAGAGACCCAGTTGCCAGGGCTTTCTTTGGGAGCCAGTCACATAGGCACCTTCCATCCAGCATACATCAATATTCCAAACTCCCAAGAGGAAAGTAGGTGCCCAGCACAAATAGTCCAGGCACAGCAAGCCAACCTCTTCAGTTCTCCAGAATGGTCAGAACCCTTCTGATATCCCAGCTCCCAACACTAGCTATGGGCCAACCCAGCAAGCAGGTCCCCCAAGGATAGCAGTCCCAAGCCTGTATGTTAATTCCCTTCCGCACTGAACAATTCTTAATATATTTTACCACAAGCCCTTTCTTACTTCCTCACTCCTCCTTTCCCCTCCATTCTCTCTTCTTCTTCTGGCCCTCCCCTATCTTCCTTCCTTCCTTAATTCTCTAAGCAATTTGAAATTCTTAAAGAAATTCCTGATAATCCAAAGACTTTGAGTTGAAAAAGGTTTCAAGTTTGGAGTAAATACCAAAGATGGTAGGAGCCTGGAAGATGGGCATTGGGTGAATGGGAAGTTTGTGCATTGGTGTTTTGATGTTGACTTTGCCGATTTTCTGCCCACTTTATTACCCTACTAGTCACTCAGCAACCTGGTTAGTCCAGGCAGCCATCTCTGGGTCCCCATTCATTCATTCTTTCCAGATCAATGTCATCTCTTTTGTATACTTTGAGGTAGAATGATCAGGTCTCACTTGGTCAGGCTTTGAGTAGATGTAAAGCTCTATCTTGAGGGAGTTTTGGCACCTCCTCTTAGGCACCTCTGCTGTTATATATCAATACTAGAGGCCCAGTGCACGAAATTCATGCATGGGGTAAGGGGGTGTCCCTCAACCCAGCCTACACCCTCTCCAATCTGGGGCCCCTCAAGGGATGTGATCCTACCTGGATCGGGCCTAAACGGGCAGTCAGACATCCCTCTCACAATCCAGGACTTCTGGCTCCCAACTGCTTGCCTTCCTGCCCTCCTGAGTGCCCCTAACCACTCCCCTGCCAGCCTGATTGATTCCTAACTGCTCCCCCGCCAACCTGATTGCCCCTAACTGCCCTTCCCTGCAGTCCTGGTCACCCCCAACTTCCCTCCTCTGCCGGCCTGGTCACCCCTAACTGCCCTCCCTTGCAGGCTTGATCGCCCCCAACTGCCCTCCCTTGCAGGCCTGGTCCCTCTCAACTGCCCTCCCCTGCTGGCCTGATCACCCACAACTGCCCTCTCCTGCTGGCCATCTTGTGGTGGCCATCTTGTGTCCACATGGGGGCAGCCATCTTTGACCACATGGGGGCAGCCATCTTGTGTGTTGGAGTGATGGTTAATTTGCATATTACTCTTTTATTAGATAGGATAGAGGCCTGGTGCAAGGGTGGGGGCTGGCTGGTTTGCCCTGAAGGGTGTCCTGCATCAGGGTGGGGGTTCCCTTGGAGCGTGGGGTGGCCTGGGCGAGGGGCCTGTGGTGGTTTGCAAGCTGGCCATTCCCCCCCGGCGACCCAAACGGAGGCCCTGGTATCTGAGATTTATTTATCTTCTATAATTGAATCTTTGTAGCCTTGAGCGGAGGCCAGGGCCAGCCAGAGCAGGCGGGAAGCTTGACCTCCTCCATTGCTGGGGGCAACCCAAGCCTCCTGCTTGCTCCAGCTCTGTGGCTGCTGCCATATTTGTTGGGTTAATTTGC
Source organism: Cnephaeus nilssonii (assembly GCF_951640355.1). NCBI lineage: Eukaryota > Metazoa > Chordata > Mammalia > Chiroptera > Vespertilionidae > Cnephaeus > Cnephaeus nilssonii. The sequence continues at coordinate 40,567,631 of NC_137087.1, read as the reverse complement.
ATACTCGCTCCTGATTGGCTGGTGGGCGTGGCTTGTGGGCATAGCAGAGGTACGCTCAATTTGAATGTTTCTCTTTTATTAGATAGGACAAGAGGGAACACTCTCTGGATAAAATATAATCAAGTTAGCACTTTAGATACTAATGTGAAAACTCCATCTTAAATTGATTAATACCTAGTTCCTATCAAGGGTGTGACAGATAGAACTGATATTTGGAAGGGGCAATCCAAGAGTCCCCTAGTTTTTTTAAAGCATATTTTCTGAACTCATTTAGTAAGGTGGAAGGCAGGAGGGGTTAGAGAAAGATCCCTGGACCTTGGAGAAAGGAGTGTCCTCCTTGAGCAAAACTAGTAAGACCAACACATGACAGATGAAAGCAGCTCCTACCAAAATTGCCCACACTTTAAAAGTATGTTCAATCTTTTGACCTGAGTATTTCCTCAAATCCAGAATACAACTAAGAAAATGGTGTCCTGAGGAACCAAGATGGCGGCAAAGTTAAACAACTAAACTGCCGCCTCGCACAACAATTTCAAAAATACAACTAAAAAACAAAACGTCTACCACCCAGAACCACGGGAAAGATGGCTGAGTGGTAGATTTACAACTAAGAAGAGAAGGGAGCGCAAACGCTGGAGAGCTGAGGTACAGAGGTGTGCGCGAAGCGGGCTGGCGGCGAGCAACTGGGTGCATGGCTTTTCTTCAAACTGAAGGGAGACAAACTCCCGATCACTCTGAACTCCAGTTTCTGGGGACACGCGGGGGACCCAGACGCCTACGGGGAGAAGCTGGACTCTCGGCCATCGGTCGGAGAGTGAGAGTGACTTTTCTGCAGAGGTGCGCCCAGCAATCAGGGTTTGCTGCGCTGGAGCACGGGACACGGGGACTTGGAAACGCAAAAACACAGAGACGGCTGAAGGCAGCCATGGCCGTTGGCCACGCCCCAGCCTAGTGATGCCCTGAGACCCCGCCCCGCCCTGAGACCCCACCCCGCACATTCTACAAACCCGCCCAGGCTCCACACAGCGACTTTTACATATAAATGGCCTGTTCTGTGGCAGCTCAACCAAATTAACTGCAGCTCCAGTCAGACTGCTCCAAAACTGCCCAAGCAAAGAGGAGAAAACTGTAGCTCTTGCTATAGCTCCTGCTGGGAGGCCTCAGACCTGCACCCCATTGGAGATCCAGACGCTAGGGTATCTAGTGGTCGGTGTGGACGACACCAGATTTCAACCACTCTCATAAGGGACACATTCAAGAGGCAGACTCAGTGAGCAAAGCCCTACTGTGTCTCAAGCACAGCAATTCTTCCGTTATAGACACAGCAGGTCCTCACAGCCAATTGGCCTGGAGGTCAATTCCTCCCAGTGTACCAACAGCAATCAAGGCTTTTAACTACACCAAGACTTTCCACTCAGCCCACAAAGGGGTGTACCAAGAGCGACCACCTAGAGTGATTGGGGAAGCTGAGCTACCAGCCCCTATAGGTCACTGTCCACACAAAGCCACTCTATCAACACAGAGGCAGCCAAAATGCGGAGACACCGAAGTATGTCACGAGTAGGAGAGATGGAGGAAAGCAAACTAATGGACGACGCAGTGTTCAGAACCACATTTATAAGGTTACTCAAGAATCTTTTAAGAACCGCTGAGAAACTTGAAGAGACCTTCAAGGACCTTAATGAGAATACAAAAAAAAAATGGAAAAGGACCAGTCAGAAATTATGCATACACTGTCTGAAATAAAGAATATACAGACACTCAACTGTAGACCACCGTACCCGAAGAGTCAAACCAAAGATATGGAATATGAGGAAGAAAAAAACACCCAACCAGAGAGGCGGAAAGAAAGAAGAATCCAAAAGTGTGAGGATAGCGTAAGGAGCCTCTGGGATGGCTTTAAGCGTACCAATATCCGAATTTTTGGGGTGCCAGAAGAAGAGAGAGAGCAAGATACTGAAAACCTATTTGAAGAAATAATGACAGAAAACTTCCCCCACCTGGTGAAAGAAATAGACTTACAAGTTCAGGAAGCGCACAGAACCCCAAACAAGAGGAATCCAAAGAGGACCACACCAAGACACATCATAATTAAAATGCCAAGGGCAAAAGACAAAGAGAGAATCTTACAAGCAGCAAGAGAAAAAGTTAGTTACCTACAAGGGAGCACTCATACGACTGTCAGCTGATTTCTCAACAGAAACTATGCAGGCCAGACGGGAATGGCAAGAAATATTCAAAGTGATGAATAGCAAGAACCTACAACCAAGACTACTCTACCCAGCAAAGTTATCATTCAGAATTGAAGGTCAGATAAAGAGCTTCACAGATAAGAAAAAGCTAAAGGAGTTCATCACCACCAAACCAGTATTATATGAAATGCTGAAAGGTATTCTTTAAAAAGAGGAAAAAGAAGAAAAAAGTAAAGATAAAAATTATGAACAACAAATACATATCTATCAACAAGTGATCCTAAAAATCAAGTGAATTAAAAATCTGAGGAACAGAATAAACTGGTGAACATAATAGAATCAGAGGCATAGAATGGGAGTGGATTGATAATTCTCAGGGGGAAAGGGGTGTCTGTGTGGGGGGTACGGGAAGAGACTGGACAAAAATCATACACCTATGGATAAGGACAACGGGGACGGGGAGGTAAGGGCAGAGTGGGGGTGGGAACCGGGTGGTGGGGAGATATGGGGGGGAAAAAGGAGAAGCAATTGTAATAATCTGAACAATAAAGATTTATTTTTTAAAAAAAAAAGAAAAGAAAAGAAAATGGTGTCCTTCTCAATTTTGTATCCTGAATGAGGAAACAATGTGTACATATGGTGAATGGGGTCGTCTGCATGGAGTGAAAAGGCAACTAGAATTGGTCAATGTGGTGTGTTTCCAGCAAGGTCTGGTGCCCATGACTCAAGTATATCCTTAACCAGCAAGTTCTTTCTCCATAGTGATGAAAGATGACCCTCCTAAAATAATCTGACTAACTGCCCCCACTATTACTTATTGTTCGCCAACCTATCTTGCCATGATTTTTCTAGAGTAAAAAAAATGAGCTGATCATTGTTAAACAGCAAGTGGGGATTGTGCCTTCTATACCCATCTTTGCATGTTTCATTTCACAAGATTCTCATTCTTTTTATTCCACAAGGTAAAATAGATTCTTTCCCTATAAGTCACAGGCTGCTTATAAAATACAGATGCAATGCAGAGACCACAGGAGCCACATGTACAGCACAGTCTGTGCACTTGTTGTTCACAGGCAGGTGGTCTGCTTTCTCATTGGCTCAGATTCACTAAGGTAGGAGAGGTACAGCGAGACAAAAAAGCTGACTTGGAGGACCAAAGCAGATAAGAGTGATTCGATATGCTTTTTCATCTTTGAAATTACAATAATGTTCTTAATGGAAGGAAAAGTGTATTTATTCACCTCAGCAAACGCCCAGGATACCCAACGAAAGGAAGCATATATTATGGTACTTGGAAATGATGGCTAAAATATTTAAAATTCTTCCTAGAAATTCCTGCAAACCCAAAGACTCTGGGGAGCACATGATTTGAAGAGGATAATTTTACTCCATCTTCTGGGAAAGTCTTCAATTGCCTACAATTGACCTAGGACCAGGTCGGCAAACTGTGGCTCGCGAGCCACATGCGGCTCTTTGGCCCCTTGAGTGTAGCTCCTCCACAAAATACCACGGCCTGGGCGAGTCTATTTTGAAGAAGTAGCGTTAGAAGAAGTTTAAGTTTAAAAAATTTGGCTCTCAAAAGAAATTTCAATCATTGTACTGTTGATATTTGGCTCTGTTGACTAATGAGTTTGCCGACCACTGACCTAGGAGAATGACACATTGGTAGACCCATCTTTATGGACATGGCAAGGTAACTTGAATTACAAAGATACTATTGGGCCTACCCACCACCTATTCTCTCAGGACAGAGCAGGGAAAAAGGCTACTTCCTCTCTTCTTAGAGCTTTATATGGTGCTGATATGTTTATTCCACTTTTCTTACCTTCGGCTCTCTCCCTCAGCATCCCCAGTGAGCTGTATCAGTTCTTATGATTTGATTTCCTTTAACTTGTTTTTTTCCCCTTACACTCCGTGCATCCCTAAACTCCACCTCCCCACAGCCCACTCACTCTTTGGTCCACCACACCTGGCTTCTGCCCCACCATTTCCCTAAGCCACTTACACAAATATCCAATGGACACTTTTCAGTATTTACACTTCCTTTAGAATTTGACACTGTTAACTTCTTACTATAAAAACTCTCTCCTGCCCCTGCCAGTGTTGCGCAGTGGTTAGAGTGTCAGCCTGCACACTGAAGGGTCCCAGGTTCGATTCCTGGTCAGGGGCACGTACCTGGGTTGCAGTCGGGCACATGCAGGAGACAACCAGTGGATGTGTCTCCCTCACATTGATGTTTCTCTCTTTCATTCACTCTCTCTCCCTCCCTCCCTTTCTTCCTTCCACTCGCTCTGAAAAGCAATGGGAAAAAAATCCTCAGGTGAAATTAACCAAAATAATAAAAACTCTCTCCTTCCTTGGCTCCCATGACACTGGGCTCTTCTAGTAGTCCTCCTACTTCTCTGACCTCTGCTTTGCTGACTCCTCTGTCTCCTCATACCCTGTAAACAGGGATGTACCACAGAGCTTCATCTTGGAACCTTGGCTCATCTCACTTCATATATGTACACCCAACTGAATGGTAATGACTCCCTAATCCTTATGAGGACGAGTCCCTAATCTGCTATAGCAATGACCCCCTGATGTGTACCTCCAGTCCAAGACTTCCTCTTGACTATAATTCAAGTCACCCACTGGACATCTGTTTTGGTGTCTACAGCCAAACTCAGCATGTCTAAAACTTAATGTTCTTTCTCCAGTTTTTCTACATAATCTTCTCAGTGAAGGTCACTACCATGCCCCCATTTCCCTAAACTCCTCTTCCTCCAAACAAACTCCAAGTTTGTTGATTCTACCCACTAAGTATCTCTCAAATCCATTTGTTCACTCTTTATTTCTTGGCTGGACTCCTACAACAACCTCTGTAGAGGCCTGCCCACATCTAGGCTCTCCCCCTTCCAATCCATCCTCAGTTCTGAAGCTAACATGACCAATATAACAATGGAGACCTGATTATGCAACCTACCAGTGTCAACTTCTTCAGTGATTCCATGTGTCTCAAAATAAAAGTCAAACTCTTCAACAACAATTTTAAGGCTATGTCCCCACACAATTCAGGTAAGTTGAAGGTATTAGTCTCTAAATTGGTCCTTCTTTTTCACATCCTTATGCCTTGTACAATGTTCTTGTTTCTTCTGCTTAAAACACTCTTCTTTTCTCTATTCTTTATCTAGCTAACTCCAACTTGAGGAAATTGAGGCTGAGAGTCATCAATTTATGTGTCACCACTTCCAGGAAGTCTTCCTGAAAGTCTCTTGCCCCTCTTCTAATGATGAATTAAATAATCTATGCATCTGTCTCAGCACCCCTCCCACAATACTACAATAGCCTTTCACCAGTGTCAGTCTCTTAGAACAGAACACCTTGAGAACAGAGTGTACCTTTTAGATCTCCAGAAACCATCAAAGGGTCTGTCCTATGTCAGTATTCCATATGTCAGTTGAATAAATGAATGGATAAGATTGATTTGAATTTTTATACACAATGGTTTCCATCAAGAAAAGGGGGGTGGATTTATTTGATTGTTACAAATGTGTTTTAACTTCTCAACTCCATGGTTCTATTTTTAGTGAGCTGCCAGGCAACCTCAACTTCAGTTTGCATGTGTTGTAGGAAGCAAAGAAGACAGATGTTTGGGCAGTAAATCCCAAACCTGGATCCCAGAGCTTAGTCATAAACTCCATGGAATATTTTCTCACTGATTACCAAAAATAATAGACTCAAATTATATTTTACAATAGAAGGAACCACACATTTAGTTCTTTCTAAGCAACCATGGTTAACTCTGCAATTGTTTCAAAAAATAAGTCACTCTGATTAAATAGAGGCAATACATTGGGTAATAATGTATCTCCTTATTTATGACTATAATGACCTAATAGGATGGCATTGCAACTCTGCCTTTTACTAGCTGTGTGACTTGGGCAAGTTACTTAACCTTTCTAAATCTTCATTTTCTAGACAAATTCCATCACTTACTTTGGGAAACTGATGTGAGGACATAGTGAGCTCTGTATGAAAGGAGTGATTAGAGAGATCCCAACCAGCCCCATAGCCTCAGTGACTACTGTCCTTATGTGGAAAATACTCTAATTTATATTTAGTACAGACTTATGTGTTCTTGACCTTTCAGTTGCCCCCTTAACCTTTTAGCTTGGATAATTCATAGGCACCTCAAACTTATTCTGCCCAAACAGAATTCATGCTTTCCCCCTCCTCCCCACACCTGTTCCTCCTATAGCTTTCCATATCTCAGTATCGAGAGCTCAGTGAACATCTCTACTAGTCATCCGGTTGTAACACCAAAAACAATGTCATCTTCCTCCATTCCCTCCTCACCCTGGCCCTTCACATCCAGGCAACCCACTCATTCAGCAAATGTTACTGAGACCTTGCATCCAGTCCTGAGTCTATCTCCCAAAGATTCTGATGCCCACCCCTCCCCCAGCACACCGCCCCCTTCTTAGTCCAACCACCACCACCTCCCACAGCATGGCCCTAACTGGTCTCCTTGCATCCATTCTTGCCTCTTGACAATTTGCTTTCCACACTGCAGCCAGAGCGATCTTTTTAAAGTGTCTACATGATCACATCACCCACTAGTTTCTTAAAATACTTCATAGCCCCCTGTTACTTTAGAATAAAGACCAAAGTCCTTCATGTAAACCACAGGCTCTACATGTTCTGTCCCTCCTGGGTTTCTAGCCTCTTATTCACCATTCCCTCACTCTTTTCACATTTCACAACTTTTTTCACTTTTTTGGTATCTGTGATTCTTTACCATATAACTCCAAGAGAATAAAATTGTAGGGGAGCCTCTTTTCAATCCCCACTTCACCCTTTCTCCCCTGCCAAAGGGTCCTAGAGCAGTTTTTCACTCTCCCTGGAATATTCTTCTCCCACTCCCTTTGCTTAGCTATTTTCTACTCAGCCTTCAGATTTCAGCTAAAAAGTCACTTCCTCAAGGATGCCTGAGAGACCCCATCCCATGAATCCCATACTAGCTGCATTCCTCATATCACTCTAAATTCATACTTCATATTACTCCTCCTATCACTCTAAACTCATTCTTTATATCACTCATTCTTCATACCACTAAGGTCATTGTAATTAATTATCTACATGTTTAAGAGTGCCACCACACCAGTCATTCTCAATTCTGGCTGCACATAGATTCACTGGAGAACTTCGTGGAAAATACCAATTCCAGAGTCCCACCCCAGACTAATTAAATCTGAATCACTGAGGTGGAGCATCCTCCTTGCTATTTTTTAATGGTTTCCTGGTGCATCTAATGTGCAGCCAAGGTTGGGAACCACTGGTTCAGCGGGAAGGACCATGTCTCTTATCAGTAGTCACTCAATAAATGGTAACTGTAGTTACGACTATTGTTGTTGTTATTGTCATGGTCAATTTGCTATGATTAAAATCATAACTTTTTCACATTTCTAGCATCTGTTATTCTAAGAAAATGAAATGGTAACAATCAAATCATCTTCTTAAAATTCAGCAAGTTTTTCTATTTTTCTGTCTACATAGAGCTTCAATTAAGGACTTTGCCAGAATCCACTAGACATAATGTTTTCACAAGCCACATCTTCAAGGTGGAACAAAATACAGCATATTAAGAAATTCAGTTCTTATCATGCAATTTCTTTTTATGTAGTTATGTATTAGTAATCATAGTGCCTTTCTAATTTTATAATGACATGAGTTAATTAGATTGACCACTGACTGCTCATTTGGATTCTATTTGACTTTACTCTTCTCTATTATAGATTTTCTCTCCTATAACTGGACCTATTTTACTAAGCAAAGGTCAACCCCACTCCCCATTCTGGCTTAGTGGTTAAGATGGAAGTTTCTTTGGCTTGTAGTTTTCTTGTTCAGAGAACCTTCTAAAAATGTAGTTTCTGTAATCCAGTTTTCAACCATAAACTTGCTCAGAATCACCTGGAAGGCTTGTAAAAATGGAAACTGCTGGGCCCCAACCTCAGAGTTTCTGATTCAGTCTGTCTGGGGTGAGGCCAGAGAATTTGCATTTCTACCAAGTTGCCAGGTAATGCTGCTGCTGGTGGTCCACAGACCACACTTTGAAAACCACTGTTTTAACTCATAATTCACTAGCTACACACTAGTTAATGACTGATAATTTTTTTAAAAATAGAGAAGAGCAGTTGTGAGGCCTTTTAGGGGTACAATGGGTGAAGACTTCCCAGTTTATTCTTTACATTTAAAGCACGACCATCAGCCTTTCTCACAGGATTTCGGAGGGATTTTCTACGTGCAATTTTTGTAAACAAGTCAACATATCCCACCCATAACTCTCTTTTTATGAGAAAGAGATTATGAAGGTATGTGGGGCCAGCACACCTCCCATCAGTTCCTAATGGGCAATTCCCTCAGCCGCCTTTGTTCAGGACCCTGAAGTCAGCCAGCTTTGTGAATTCACCTTCAGGATTGTTGAACACAAGGGTGGGAGGAAGACTGAAATAGCAGCCATGGAATTTCTAAGTTCTTCAAAGAAACAAGCTTCAAAATCACTTTGGAGGTTTCAGCAGGATTGGGAGGAAAGGGTAGGATAAGGAATTCCAAGTCACCCCAAAGGAAGCTACTGAGCCCAACGCCAGCACCCTGGCAAGTTGCCAGGCAGGCAAGCAAGCCACTATCCCTGGAATAAACAGAAAGTGAACAGAATTTAACCTTTGCAGTTGCTCACTATGCCAATGTGATGCATTCAAATACATACACAACACATCCTCACTCTCCAAGGGGAGCAACTTCGATAACAAAGGTTTCCTGTGCTGCCTCATTTAGGAGCTTGTGGGGCACTCTTAGGGTGACCAACTGTCCCAGTTTGTCCAGGACCATCCTGCTTTTAGCATTTTCTTCAGATCCCCATCTTCTCCAATTACCCTCTCTCCTGTACCATTCCCACTCAACCTCATTGCTACCTTCTTTGCAACTACCAGGTATACAGGCACCCTCTCCTCCAAGTTGCACTCTCTCCTGGTGTGGTAGGCAGTTAGACAGACATGAGCAGAGCAAAGAGATAGGCCAGAGACAGGTCACCAGGCAGGGCAGAAAGCTATGGGTGCCTAGCAACGGGCAAAACTAGGAAAACAAGGACCTCCCCCCAGGGTGACCTTTCCTCCTCTAGCATATCACTGGTCTTGCAGTTTAGACCCCTTGACCCCTTCCTAGAGTTAACATCTAGGCCTCAGTTGTATTTCAGCTCCAGGCCCAGAAAAGCAGCAAAACCCGGCAGGTAATGCCAGGATTAGATACATTGATGACCCACTGATCTGGTGCCAACCAATCAGCAGAGAAGGACCCTGAAAGGACATACCTGGAAATCTGATGAACATTCTATTGAGATCCTCCCCTGGGACTTCCCCTAACATCTTCACTCTTAAAAGCCCTTGGGACAAGGACCCTGGGCGCTCTCGCTCCTGACCTCGCTTTCTCCCCAACCCCCTATCCCCACCCCTGGCGCGGTACCTTTACCTTCCTCTCTCCTAAGCTCCAAGGGCCCCTTCTTTTGCCTCGGTAACTTGTTTCCTGGGCCCATTTCTTCTACTGCTTACTTCTACCTCTGTGACTTTCTAAAGTTTTAGTCTTGGCTCTTTCCTAGCCAGAACTCAAGTACCAAGGTTGCTGAACCAAGATCCAGTCTGGATATAGCTTTTTCAGATGAAAAAAAAAATCTCAAAGTTGAAAGGATTCTTAGATTCACACACTCCAAGGTTCCTAGTCCTGACTGCACAGGACAGTCACTTGGGACTTTTTCCAGCCCTATCCAGAGCAATTGCATTAAAATCTCTGGGGACAGGGCCCAGGCACTGGTCATTTTTAAAGCAGTCACGTGATTCTAGTGTATAGCCAAACTTTCGAACTTCTAAGTTGCCAATCCAGTTCTACAAAATTCTTAGGTATTTAACTTCTGCAGTAAACTGTTCTAATGGGGACAAAAGAGCATGTCCATGTAGTAGGGGCCATTGCCAAACATCTGTAATTGCTAAGAAGCTCTTATCTTGCCCCAAGATTTTATTTCATTCCAACTTCCACTCATTGATCCCAGCTCTAAGCTATGAAGCAAAACAGAGTATATTTACTTCTTCGATAAAAATTTTTTTTTCAAATTCTCAAAGATAGCCAGTATATAAATCCCATCCTCAAGTTTCCTTGTCTTGAGGCTAAGTAACTCAGCTCCATTACCATTCTTTACATAACAAGATTGGCAGGTCTCCTCTCCCTAATTACCCTCTACTTCACGCCCTGTTTGTTAATATCCCTCTCAAACACACTGCTCTAAACTAAGGATAATACAGATATAGTGCAGTTATTACATCCTTGATCTGGAAACTTAACTTTAATTGGCACCGCCTAATATGTCTAGTTATTTTAGGTACTCATATTGAGATTTTGTGGTCAGGTAAAATCTAGAGATATTTTTTACATGAACTACCTCCAAATCAGTATTCTCACCCGTGTGTATCATTTAAATGTCAACCTCATGGCCCCAGCCCATCTTTCCAGCTTGATGATACTTGATTCTTTTAATGTATTTTCACTAAAAAACTATATATGGTTGGCAGATTTGCTAAACATGCTTTCTATGTCTTCATCCAAATCACTGATAAAATGTGCCTTATAAGACTAGGAAAAGGACAGAACCTTATGGTATCTTCCCCTAATAACCTGTCTTCAACGTGAATTTCAAACCATTTGTCAACGTGATATAGCCATGATTCATGCCAATACCAATTCTCTTGATTGATTCTTATCCCGTCCATATTTCTCCAAGTCATCTTTAAGCATATCATGAAAGACTTTGTAATACATTTTCTCATGTTGAAGTACTTATAAGTAAGATGATAAAATACCTGTGGTTTGCTTTAAAATATTCCAATACTACAAAAATCTTACACCTATGGATGAAGACAGTGTGGGGGGGGGGGGGGTAAGGGTATGGGGTGGGGTGGGGAATCAGGTGGAGGGGAGCTATGGGGGGGAGGGGGAAAAGAGGAACACCTGTAATAATCATCTGAACAATAAAGATTTATAAAAAAACAACTAATAAATAAATAAATAGATATTCCAATACTAACAACAAAAACACTTGGTGGAGGGGAAAGTAATAGAGGCAACAAAAATCTCAGGATATTGCTAATTATTGAAGATGGGTAGTGGGTATATAAAAGTGTATTATACTATTCTCTTCTTTTTCTTTGAAATTTTCTGTAACAAAAAATTTCGAGAACCTCTTGCTATAAAATAAAATGCATTTTGAGAAACTGGCATAATTTATTAACTCTAGCACCCTCCTACACATCTTTTAAATTGGGATAACTTGATATGCCCTGATTTAGCAAATCCAAGCCAGTTTCAAGTGATGCTAACAATTTTCCATGTTTACTTCAAGATTTTGCCGAGAACCCACTTCATGTGGAGTTTCCTGAATCTGTCCTTTCCATATTTTATGATTTAGGTGAATAACTCTGAGAGTTTACAGAACATCATCTTTGTAAAGTTCTTTAAAGTCATTTAGAAAAGTTAGGAGCTCTCAATAACTTCCTACCTGTTTCAATGACTTCTTAATGATGCATATTTTACTTTGAATTGATCGAACTACATTTTTCTAGAATGAAGCAAATAGAAGCTCAGAGGTTTCAATTTCCTTGCATAATCCATTACATTGTGTCTCCCACTTCCTGTTCATGTTTTAGCACTGAACCGTCACTAAAATAACATTTTTTGTTATCTTTAGCATTTTTTCCTGCATGCTTCATCTCCAAGTGTCTAAACATTCTTCTCAGTTACTTGCCATCTTTTTTCTCTATTGTACAAATCCTTAGGGAAAGCTTTTATTTCATAAAAGTCATGGTCATCATAGAAATTTTTAGAAAATAAAGAAGTACTGTATATGAAAGAAAATTAAACTTACCCATGATTTCTGAGCTTCTTATCAAAGTCCCTCTGATCAAATAATTGTTTTAAATGCCTTTCACTTGTCTTACCAATTAAGATACTTATGATTATATAATCATATTTCTCATTTCGTTGATATTTCATTTTTAGGCTCTTATCTTTTTGAGCCATATTCTTTAGCAAATCTGAGTATGAGATCTCACCTATCATCTTTCTGGTTTGTTTTTTTTTAATCTGCCTGCTTAGAAAATGAGGCCATATGTCTGGCTGCCTTACATTTTCCTCCTTCAGGACTATTAATGCCTAAATGAACTACCTTCTTAACCACAACTTTCTTTTGAATCAGAATTAAATCAAGGAAGAAGGGTACTAATATCTTTGTCTAATTTGTGTAAACTATCTGCAAGGGCCTGGTCAGGTGGCTCAGTTGGAGTGTCGTCCTGTACACCAAAAGGTTGCAAGTTCCATCCCCAGTCGGGCATGTACAGGAGGCAGCTGATCGATGTTTCTCTCTCACATTGGTGTTTTTCTCTCTCTCTCCCTTCTTTTCCCTCTAATACCAATTTTAAAACAAACAAACATATCCTTAGGTGAGGATTTAAAAAAGAAAAGTATCTTCAAGAAAAATCAGAAATTTTGTACATGCTCTATTTTTGGAAAATTAGGTTTCCATTTTATATCTAGATAAAGAACAGTGTTTCAGAATTTCATAACTGAATGGGGCTGGGGTAGGGGATAATGGAGGAAAGTATTGCCAACATCTATTGAGGCCTTCTTTGCATTTAATATTCTTAAAGGTCCTGTAAGTTAAGTACTGTTTTAATCCCTGTTTTACAGATAAGGAAAATGCACATGAGATAGGTTAAGCAAGTTCACCAAGAACAAGGTGGTAGAATTTCTTAAAAATACTAATATAATTTGCAAATCCAGTGTGCAAAACCCTCTGTTAGTTGCAGTATTCCACTGAGAGTCTATTTGGCTTCTGTCCTTGCTTTGTAATTTGGAATAGAAACAGTGGGGTAGTTTGTCCTATATTCATACAACAATGTCCTTTTCACTCTCCCTTCTTTGTATTATTACCCAAAGCCCTGCATGGAGCTGCCAATCTTATGTGTCTGTATATTTATACAGACAAGCAATATCTTTAACATTCCCTCCCTGTCCTAAAACATCCATGTCTTTGAATAAAAATGACTTCATTGCCCTTGATCAGTTTTGGAGGCCCATCATTCTAAGCCTTTTGTAACATGTGGAGCCTCCAGTTTAGTATGTAGAGTAGAAGTAGCATATCAATTTTAATACGTTCAACTTTGATTTGAAAAAAAAATGCAGATAGTCCAAATAAAGCTTAAAATACTAAACTGATCAAATTTCCCCAAAGGTTGTATCAATGAATCACATATGTATTCTCCTTTTTTCTCTCTCAGTTCTTTTCCTGGAAATTAATAGTTTGTTATACTTCACATTGGATGTGAAATAAATGAAGAAAAAAAAAAGCTAGAAGTTACTAGATCTGGGATCTTGAGTAAGTCACAGTCTCAGCCTTTGTTTCCTCAACTGTAAAATGAGGATTAATGGTAATACCTAATTGACAGGGTTGTTAAGAGGATTAAATTTAATTGAATAATGTATCAGAAGCTGCCATGTGAACTATAAATTCATTTGATTATGATGCTTATGATACTAATGATTATAGTTCACAAGGCCATGACTTCATTTGTAACCAATATATAAAACCAAATATGTAAATGTGCAATAACCAAGTAACCAGAAGCTTTTTATATCTGTAAATGGTGTTGAAAAGTTTTAAATTTCCCAAATATCCAGGATTCCTTTTTTCCTCATAGGAAAGTCTAGAGTGGCCCAGCCAGCATGGTTCAGTGGTTAAGTGTCCACTTATCAACCAAGAGGTTACAGTTCAATTCCCAGTCAGGGCAAATGCCCAGATTGTGGGCTTAACACATTAATCCCCAGCAGGGGCCATGCAGGAGGCAGCTGATCAGTGGTTCTCTCTCATCATTGATGTTTCTATCCCTCCCTCTTCCTTCCTCTCTGAAATAAAAAAAATATATATATGTTTTTTTTAAAAAGGAAATTCTAGGGTGGATGAGAAGATTCCTGTCACTTTGGCATTTGCCAGCTTTTGCTGCTGACAGTGGGTACTGGGGAGCCAGAATCTAGGACTAAGCCTGGCTTGATGGGTACTGTTCCTGAGTTGCCCTCTTCCTTGGAGAGCAACATCAGCCTCAAATTCTAGCACCAGGGTTCACTTTCTCAGGCAAAGAAGTGGAATGCAGTCAGGAAGCAGGGGAAACCCACACCTTCTTCCTCCCCTGCTGGTCCTGCCCCTTCCTCAGGCTTGCCTTGCATGATCCTTTCAAGGCAATATAGAAGTCCTTGGGCTCAAAGTACCCTCTATCCTCCATTGCTTCTCACTCTACTGATTTCCAATTTGAGGGAGTTAAAGAAGAAATACCTCTCGTGGCCTTAAAAGTGAAAAGGAGCTGTGTGGTCCTTCACACCTTAGAGTGAATTGTTGAGATGGACTGTTTCCCAAAGCCTGGCTGTGACAAAGCTAAACAGAGGAGTTTGGAGGCAGTATAGGAAGGGAAGGGGCAAACCACTCCTTGGGATGCTTGGGATGCAAAGGGCTTTAGGGCAACAGGGCAGGAGGACATAGAGTCAGAAGGCAGAAGAGAGGCTCAGAAATGAGGCCTTAGACAACACATGTACTTCACCAGCACCCAGTTTACCAACTACCCTCCCTATCTCCTTCCTGCCTCCTCAGATGAAAAGAGCAGCATTGCAGGACCCCAGAGAAGAAAAACTCCTGTTATCCTCACAAATCCTCCTCCTCCTCGTCCTCTGTTGAATTATTCATGAAACCCTCACAACACTGTAGACATCATTAATCCATCTGCACTTGAAGAAACCACGGGTCAGAAAGTTGAGTAATGTGCTCATGGTCAAACAGAAAATGCAGAGTGGGATTTGAACACAAACCTGTCTGAACCTGGGAATTCTATACTCTTAATTAAATGACACCCATTTAACTCTTCTCTCTTCTATCCCTTCCACCCCCAACCTAGCCCCCTGCCCACTTCCTTCAGCCAAGTGTGGCCAGTTTGCATAGCCATCTTCTGAGAAAAGTTGCTGTAGGTGGTTTCTGCCTCATAAGTTGCTAGGTTGGGTTTTGTGGCTGACCTTCCTGTCCTGTGACCTTATGATCTTGGCCACAATAGACTGTTCCAGCAACTGCTGCTTGAACCAAAGCTTGGGCTGGACCTGCTTTATCTCATTTAATCCTCACAACAACAAAGCTGCAAACTAAGTACTAATATTAATCCCATTATAGAGGTAGGAAAACTGACACTCAGAGAAGTTACCTGCCTGAGGTTGTACAACTAGTAAGAGGCAGAACCAGATTGGAAGGTTGGTTCATCCAAATGCTTGAACACTTTGCTCTACCTCTTTTGGGAGGAAGTCAAGAGGCCCTCTTGAATGGCAGAGGGGAATTGTCCTGCCACTGCAGCAGGAGTTGCAGAGTACAAAGTCAGAGAAGAGCTGAGTTTTTACAATGGAACAGTGATCAGATAGGTGACTTCCACAGTGGCTGTCCAGGCATTGACCTGACACCATGCCCTCATCAAAGGAACTCCCTCTCCAGCTGATATGCAGCAGTAGAGCCTGTTACCTGTGTTTCCTGCCTTTTCCATGTGGGCCTGTCAACCCTGATCATCTCAGGTAGCCAAACCCAGTCCTTGTCCTCTGTGCCTCACACATATACACTCCCTTAGGCTTAAACTCCCTGCAACACACCCCATCATGATCTTGGCCTCACGGAATGGAGTGGCAAGAACCTTGAAGCCTTACAAATCCTGGTGCTTGAATCCTACTCCCAACCCCAGCCTCCAGCTTTACTTCCTCCTCCAACAAGTAACTCTCTCCCCTCCTTCTTCATTGTCTGCCAGCCCTGGAAGGAGCACAGAGAACTAGGGGTGCTTTCCAGCAGGCCCTGAGTGTTCAAGGGTGTACATCTATTTTTCCTGGGGTAACAGCATGTCAGATGCAGTGTGCAACTCAGAAGGCCATACAAGTATTGACCTCCAGAACTTCCACTTTCCAGGACCACCAAGGACTTAGGGTGGCTGGGGAACAAAGCTAGAATCTCCTCCAGGCTTCTAAACCCTGCAGTTAACACCAGTCTCTACATAAAACATCAGAGCTCATAGGAGGCCACACTTCTGTGAGGCTGACCAGAGCAAAGAGCTGCTGGTGAGAGTCTGCCAAAATGCTAGCAACAAGCCACAGACATTTTTAGTGCTCCCATAAAGTCTGTGTTTTCTAAGGAACTTGTATTCGTGAGAGCTGGTGCTTTATTTTTAGATGTCACACAGGATGGGCTATCCCAAGAAAGATCCAGGAATACAAAAAGCTGGATTTCCTGTCTTCAGTGCCTCCTCCCTTTGATACCTTTTATCTTATGGCTAATCTGGCAAATGGTCAAATTGCTACCCTGATCTTTACTACAACAACAGAAGAAGCTGGACAAGAAAATCGCATGGTTATATAAAGCATCCCACCATATTCCTCCCTCAGGAGGACAGGATACAGAAATAAAAAACAAAAAGAAAACATTTTATTAGGAACTTGTATTTTACATAGATCTTCTACCTCTCTCCACCCTTCTTTGCAGGACTCCTACTGTTCTATTACTGAGTCACCAAATTGTTTCTCTCCAAATTTTTCCTTCCTTTCCACAATCAGTAATATCTAGAAGCTAAGTTCCCAAGGCAACCACAAATATTTGTTATTCTTTCTGCCATGTGACTTACCCTAAAAGTAAGCTCAGATATTTTTGCTACCATCAAAATGCCAAGAAGAATATAAATGGATATTGTTTTTTTATGCATACTTGTGAAATAGAGAAAGTGAAACGCTACTTGAAAAAAATTTCTAGGAATACTGTGAAAGTCCTAAAGTAAAAAATAATATTAAAATGGTGGTGTTAGATTACTATATCTTTAAAATGGAACAAGCAAAGGAAGGCTTTGGGAAAATGGATTGAAACAAGCTGATACACTTAGGCTCACATGCACTCTAACAGTATAATTTGTTTTCTTTTTTAAGAAAGAGGGTAGCAAAGAGAAGAGTAAAATTTGCTCTGAGGTCTAGTCAAGATTAGACTTTTTCCTTTGAAATGCCCTGTTGATGTGCCAGCCAAGGACCCCGAGAGACCTCCGTTTGAAGCTGACAGTACTTGAAACCAATTAACAAACAAGATTTGCTTTCTGTTCTCATGTGACTTTGGGTTGGATGACCTTTCAGAAATCCTGGATAAAGTCTCCATTTAAGGCTCCAACACTGTAATGACCCCACTACACAAATCAATGTGAATTATGGAGCTTCCAAACTAAACAGGGGCTAGCAAATGGCAGAGTTACAATAACAGTAGTGATGCTCATAAAACTTTACATTTTGATAGTTTCCAAAGTAGTTTGCAAACACATTTATGTCCACTCTCTTTTTTGATTCTTAGAGAAACTCCCTAGGACCATAAGGATACATATATACACATGCACACATATACACAATCCCATTTTGCAGGTATGTGAAAGCTAAGGCTAAAGAGCAAGGGAACTTGCCCAACCTGTATGTGGCTGAGTGTACAATTCAACCAAGACTTCCACTTCCAGCTCCGTGTCTTCTTATCTTAGATGTTCTCTGTGTCTCCACCTTACCATCCCCACTATCATCCAAGAATCCTGAAACCAATAGGATTTGTGACACAGAGGACCCGGAGTTTAAAAGGAAGCCTTAGAGCTTTTAGAGAATCAATTCAGAAACAGATAAAATAATGGCAAGACTGGCCAGGTCGGGTAGCTCAGTTGGTTAGAGTATCATCCAATACGCCAAGGTTTCAGGTTCTATCCCTAATCAGGGCACATACAAGAATCAACCAATGAATGCATAAATAAGTAGAGCAACAAATTGATGTTTCTCCCCCCCACACCTCCCCCCCTCTCTCTGGAATCAATCAATAAAAATCTTAAAAAATATAATGGCCAGGAGGTGAGGGCATGGGGGGTGGGGGGTGGGAACAACGGGAGGATAAGGACACATATGTAATACCTTAATCAATAAAGAAAAAATAAATATAATGGCAAGACTGGCAACAACAAAAAAAGCCACAGGAAGAACTGAGATGAACTAATGCAAGATAGAGTCACTAAGGCAACAAAGAAAACAGAATATTCTCTCTCTTCCTCCTTCATATCTTTCCTGCTCATGACTGTACTTCCTCAAATGGCCCTATAATAACCCCTCCTCCAATATTGGACAGTCTTTCAAATTCTTTGGCTAAACTTCCTGATTGATTAGGAGCAAGTTTCGCATTTTTTCTTGCAAGTATCATATTAGTACCAGTCACATTCATGTCACTACCTCCTTTGACACATGTTTCTTATTTGACATGTTCTCTGGATCTTTCCCCATCCTGGACATACCCACCCAGTTTGTCAAAACCTCACTTCCAATGTAATGGAGAAGGAAAATGTACCACACATCAGGTGATTTTCAGTTTTTCATTCAATAAAATAACCAAAAAATAATTATGTACTGAATCATGAAGTACCTTTTTGGGGTAATGAAAATGCTCTGTATCTTGATGGGGGCAAAGGGTTGTTTTAGGACTTACCGTATTTTCCGGCGTATAAGACGACTGGGCGTATAGAAGATTTTCCTGGATTAAAAAGTCGTCTTATACGCCGGAAAATACGGTATATTGTGCCTAGCACTCAGCACAGGGCCTGGCACAATATAAGTCCTTTATGGATCCCTGCACATCAGTGCCTTCATAGCACTACCTCTACAGTATTATCTTCAGTTCAGAGCAGTGTATTTTGAGAGAGACAATAACAAACTGGAGGGTGGAAGGTCTAAAGAAGAGAAGGAAGCTCCTACTCACAGAACTTCCATCAGCAAATTTGTCCTTCTCTTTTAGCCCCTGTCCAGCTTTGCCCTGCCCTGGTGAGGACATAGATATTTGTCTCCAGAGTAACAATGTCACTTAATTTCTGGGGTATATTAGAATCTCTTTATCCTGGTAGGAGAGCATCAGAAAACCTGGGATTGCTCCCATGTGGGGGGCAAGTGTTCTAGAAGGAATTTCTTTTTAAGATTTATTTTCATTTTAGAGAGAGAGAGAGAAAGGAAGAGGGAGAGAGAGGGAAACATCAATGTGAGAGTGAAACATTGATCAGCTGCCTCCTTTACACCCCCTACTGGGAATCTAGCCTGAAACCCAGGCATGTGCCCTGACCAGGAATGGAACCTGTAACCCTTCCATTCATGGGATGATGTTTAACCAACTGAGCCACTCTGGCTGGTCCTGGAAGGAATTTAACCCACCCTTTGGGAGAATCTGAGCATACCTCCTTAGCTAAATCCAACCCAGAATGTGTAACAGTCTGTCTGGCTCCCCAGGTCCTGGTCCTCTATTCATTTCCACCCTAGTACTAGAGCCTGATGAAAAATGTTGAGCAAATTGGTAGGGGGCTGACTCCCTCTACTGGTTTGAGTCCACTCCTTTCACATAGGATCTGGTCTGTTTCCGGTGTCTTCCTGGTGCTCATTCAGACAAACCTCCCTGTCCAATAATTTGGTCAGAGACCAAGAATATACTCCCCAGATGCCCCTGCAGCTGGACACACACCTTAGATCAAAGCCCTTGAATACAGCCATGGCCTAGATCAAACATAAGTTTATTCCTCTCCTTTGGCCGCAATGATCTCCCCAGGACAACTCCCTTTCACTCTCTCCCATCTGCAGAGAGCTTCAGGCACATCTCACGTCTACAGATGTTCCATTGAGAACACTGACAGTGGGGAAGGAAAAAATTACAAAGAGCAGACATATGAGCTCAGAAAACAAAGCAGTCTATTGAGGATTTAGTGTAGACCCTAACAGACAAAAACTTTAATAGTCATTGCTGTCTTATAATTTCATTCATTCATTATGTACTCATTATATATTCATATTTGTACTGATATGGATCACAGATTGCCTGGAGTGTGCTTGGTACTGGATATATAAATATGAATAAGACTTACTCAGAATGTCAATGTCATCACCTTGACCTAGCAAGTGAAAGTTTTTATGTCTGCTTTGCTCTGTTAAAGAAAAGAGAAAGATGCAGCACATATAGTAGATCATATGTATACATTGTTCTATGCCATTTCATATAAGGGACTTAAGCATCATTGGATTTTCATATCCACGGGAGGAGGGGAGGGGAGCGGTCCTAGAACCAATCCCTTGCAGATATCAAGGAACAAGTTAAGTTCTGAGGGAGTCGAAAGTTACACGTGGATTTTTTACTTCGTGGGCAATCAGTGCCCCTACCCCCTGTATTGCTCAAGGGTCAGCTGTATAAGATAATTACAATCAACACTATCAGCTACAATTAGTACAGAATGTAATGTATGAGCTTCATTTCTATAAGCCCTGAGTCTGGCATTTCTAGGTCTGCCATCAACCTTTGGCCCTCCGATTATATGGCCTTGGCCGCACTTCCTCACCTCTAATGGGACTATCAGTATTTCCCAGCTCATAAGATTGTTGTAAAGGTTAAATGAGGTAATGTATACAAAGTACTTAATGTGGTGCCTGGAAAACTCCTGTTTACATTCTGTTTTTCTTTTCAAATATTCATATATGTTTTTTTATGCACATTACATTAACAAGATTATTCCATTTTTCAATATCATGCCTGTGTCTGGGGTTAATACAATTGTAATTGGTCTTGAAAAGGAGATTAAAAGTAAAAGCAGCCAGCCAGTGTTGCTTAGTGGTTGACTGTCAACCTATGAACCAGGAGGTCAGGGTTAGATTCCAGGTCCAAGGCACATTCCCAGGTTGCAGGTTCAAGCCCCAGTGGGAATGTGCAGGAGGCAGTTGATCAATGATTCTCTCTCATCAATAATGTTTCTATCTCTCTCTCCCTCTCCCTTCCTCTCTCTGAAATCAATAAAAGTATTTTTTTTAAGTAAAAGTAGTAACCAACAAAGACAACATACCCGTAACTCTAATTAAAACGGAAATAAGTAGAAGTAAGTAGCCCCCAGTCCTGGAAATTGAAATTGTGTGAGAAACTTAGTAAAACTACCACCTATTAGGAAAGATGTTAGAGCTCATGAAACTTCCCGGGTTAAAACTAAACTAACCACAGGACACATTAATAAAATGACAGCATTCCATTCAGGCTCAGTCTTCAGAGCACATCTGGTCTCTGTATTAAGTTATAGACACCACACTTAAAGTGAAACCTTGACAGCCAGGAATTGATTCTAAGCATTCCAAAATGTTAAATAAGTAGAGCCTGACAAAAGAATGAACTGCTGCAGGAGAGCCTAGCCTCTTTAGGCTGGGGAATGGCAAACATGGAAGAGTCATGACAATATCTTTTTGAGCATCTGTGGGACTAGCTTATGAAGGGGATTTAGATTTGGTCCATCTCTATGGCCCAGAGGGCAGAATTAGTTGTGCTAATGGCAGAGGGAAGATGTACGGAAGGAGATATAACTCAATTAAACATTAAAAAGATTAGGTCTTTTTAACAGAACTGTCTAATGTAGTAAGACATTGGTCTCTGAGAGTTAGGGGAGGTAAAGTATAGGAGGGCAAGAGACTGTAAGGGCTCAACAGAGAATCCAACTTGGTCAAGAAGCTGGACTGTAGATTTGGCTGGTACATGATACATTTTCAGGCATTCATGGTAAGAAAAATAAAACATGATAAAACCCATTAACTATAAAATGAGGAAAATAATAATACTGACTTGTGTGAAGATCATAATATGTGAAAAAGTCTTTCACATGAAAGACAGAGATGAAAACAACAGCAACAACAATGAAACAGAGGAGACTTCCATTACTATTCTCAGAAAGATAAGAAAATATTGCATCTATGAGACCAAGAGAGTCTACAGTTTTGTTTAAAGAAACCATCAGAAAATAGAAACAAGTGTTTAGATATTTAAACTATATCTGAAATAAATTTTAACAAATGAGTTGAAAAAGTTGGCTCCTAGAAGGTAGAGCCAACTGTCCAAGACTATGGAGAGAAAACAATTTTTAATTAGAATTTTAATACAAGAGGGACAACATCTGACTAATAGGCCTTCCAGAAAGAGAAGACAGAGAAGACGGGGAAAGGAAATTATCAAAGAAACCATATGAGAAAATTTCTCAGAAATGTAAGATCTAGGTTGCCAGATGGAAGGAACTGAATACTCAACACAACAGATGAAAATAAACACACACCAAAGTACATTAATTTTTAGTGCATAATGGATAAAGAAAAAATCCTAAATGCTTCCTAGAAACATTTACGGTGGGAGAAACAAATGACAAAAAAGTAATTAAAGTAGGAATAACATTGGACTTTAAAATTCTAAAAGACATAAAGGCCTCCAAAAAAAAAAAAAAGACATAAAGGCCTCTTCATTTTTACTCTAGTACACCTTTTCTCAGGAAGTTACTACAGGATGTGTTCCACCCAAATGAGGTAGTGAACCTAGAAAGAGGAAGAGATGTTATACAAACTGAGAATCAACATACAAGAAAAATAAAAGGAAGCTCAGGAAGACAACTATGCAACAAACCAGAAAAGCAGCCAGAATAGGACAACAGCTTTAGAAAGGAGGTTTTAAAAAATAAGGTAAGCACTGCCCGGTGTTGCTCAATGGTTAGGGTGTTGGCCAGCACACTGAAGGGTTGTGGGTTCAATTTCCGGTCAAGGCTACATACCTGGGTTGCAGGTTAGATCTCCAGCCCTGGCGGGGGTTTGTGTGGGAGGCAGCCAATCAATGTGTCTCTCTCACATCAATGTTTCGCTCTTTCTCTCTCTTTCCCCCCTCTCTTTCCCTCTCTGCCTCTCATTCCTTTCCCCTCCCTCCGTCCCTTCCACTCTCTCTAAAAATCAATGGAAAAAATATCCTCAGGTGAGGATTAACAAACAAAAAAATAATAGAAAAGAAGAAGGATAATAAAGAAAAGATTGCTGACTATGCAAGAAATTATATTGAAGGATTTATAAAAAGAACTACTAATAAAAACATGGAAAACTAAGCAGATGAAGAAATGAGGCCTTATTAATAATGCAAGTAAAAATAAAAAGTCATACAGGAAAGGAAATCTAAGGTACAAATAATACTGACCTAGACATGATACTAGTAAGATAAAAACTAGATATTGATTTAACTGAAAATTGTGATATCACTATATAGAGATGGTGTGGACAGGGCAACCCCTGGGGAAATAATGTCAGAAAGCAAAGTACTCAGCTACCACAACATGAAAGCAACAAGTAACATCTGAATTAGCAGTGTAAGCACAAATACCAGCAGAAATCCTAAAAAGAATAAAAGTGGCTATTCCAGAGAATAGGACTTAAGGGTAGACATAAGGTAGAAAGTAATGGGACAGGTGAAGGCAGTTTCTTTATTATGACTTATTGAACTTGACTTTTAATTACAGGGCAGGGCAAAATTAGGTTTACAGTTGCTTGTATGGAAAATAAAACAATAGTTAATAAATAATATAAGAATAAACTCGCTTACTCACATCTATAAACCTACTTTTGCCCCACCCTGTATATGCATGTATCACTTTGGTAAAAATTAATATTGATATCTTTTTTTAAAAAGATTCTGCCAGTACATCAATTTAAAAAATCCAGGAGCCACTGAACTAAGTAATTATCAAGGTCTCTTCTGCTTTGAGACTGTTGTTTGATTTCATGTCCCCTAATGGAGCTGTTGTCATTGCTGGAAAACTTCATTTACAAGGCAGACAGAGGAAAATCGCTGCCAATCTTAATAAGTTGATATTCCAAGAGTTTAATGGTTTTCAGGGTTGTAAACACATTCTTTTTTTAATCCAAGATAATTTCCTCATTCCAGTTTCATTCTTATTTTCACCGACTTCTGTTATTTCAAATTCAGGTGTATTTCCCTTTTGTGAGGAATTAATTTTTTTCTAGGCTATTCATATCTCATTTTCAGATATTCTGTTACAGCATTGGCTCTCAGAAAGCAAGGAGACGTCTTATATTTCTAGACTTGTGAGAATTAACACCCAAATTTTATTTGAAAATTTAAAATAAAGCTAACAGGTAATTTACTGTATTTCACATATTTATTCTAAACATGCTTAATTTTTTACTAGTCAATTAGTATTGTTGAAAGGAGGTTTTTTCCATTTAACATTAAAATATTTCCATGACAGCCCTGGTTGATGAGGTCTTCCCATGTATCCAAAAGTCACTAGTTCAATTCCCAGAGCATATGGGAGGGAGAGAGCATTCGGGGTACGTACAAGAGGCAACCACTCAATGTTTTTCTCTCACATTGATGTTTCTCTCTCTCCCTCTCTCTTCCTCTTTCTCTCTAAAATCAATAAAAAAATATTTTAAAAAATATTTCCATGACAAAGTTTTCTAAATAAAACTAATTGTTTTTATGATTGCAAAACTATTATATGCTCACTATTAAAAATTTGGAAAATACAATGAAGCATAAAAGAGGAAAAATAAAATGCACTCTCATTTAATTACCCATAAAGTATTTTTAGTATTTCACTGTATATCTTGCTAGTCTTCCTCCTGTGCATATTTAATATCTACATTTATTAACTTTTTTTTTAATAAAATGTGTCTTGGTTGTTTAACTGCATAATTTGTTTTTCTCTTAACAATGATTATTTCTCTTATTATTGGAAACTCTTTTACATCACTTAATCATTGTTTCATGGATGGATATATATTGCTTTAGGTTATTTCCAGTTGTTCACTATTATAAACAATGCTCTAATAAATATCCTGCGGGTACATCTATACATGCATCCAGGCTGCTTTACCTAGGTTCTCAAAGATGTGCTGGGTCAGAATGTGGACTTTTTTAATAATAATAAGTCAAATTTCCCTCTAGGAAAGTTTACTTATTGCACTCTCACCAATAATTTGGGAATATTAATTTCCTCCATCTTTTCAACAACAAAGGACATTTTTAAATAAAAAAATTTTGACATTTGCCCTGGCTTGGGTGGCTCACTAGTTACAGTGTCGGCATGCCCACTGAAGGGTCATGGGGTCTATTCTCAGTCAAGGGGCACATACCTGGGTTGCAGATTCGATCCCCAGCTGGGTCTGGGTGTATGCGAGAGGCAACCAATCAATGTGACTCTTTCACATCTATGTTTCTCTCTCCCTCCCTCTCTCAACTTCACTCCCTCTCTTCCACTCTCTCTACAAAGCAATGGAAAAAGTATCCTCAGTTGAAGATTAAAAAACAACTTTGCTTTTTGTTATGTGAGAAATATAGCCCTGATTGGGTGCTTGGGAATTATGGCAGGCCTTCCAAAATTTATCTTGAGGATAAAGTGGGATATTTTCTATAGCATATTCTTGACATCAGGGATCATTTTACATATTAGGATGAATCTTAAGATAGTGCCAATACTTGACAGTTTTTGACCTACAAAACTGTCCATTTCAAATGGTTAAGACTAAGAAATACATTTGAAAAATTGGGGAAGTTATAGGTTAAGAATTGGCCAAATGCTGTTGCCTTTTAAAAGTTTCCCGTATGGAAGAGCTATCAGGACAACCTGCTCTAACAGGACGGCCCTGCTGTGCTTCTGCTGAAGGAGCTCGGAGCAGGCCTCCTTAAGATTGTGCCGGGATTTTTTGTTTGTTTTTAAATATATATTTATTGATTTCAGAGAGGAAGAAAGAGGGAGATAGAAACATCAATGATAAGAGAGAATTATGGACCAACTGCCTCCTGCACACTCCCCAATGGGGATCAAGCTCACATCCTGGGCATATGCCCTGATCAGAAATCGAACTGTGACCTCCTGCTTCACAGGTCAATGCTCAACCACTGAGCAACACCAGCTGGGTAAAATTGTCGTTTTGGCATATGGATTATTTTGAGCTGAAGGCAATTTCCCTACAGGCTCATGGGAAATTTTTACCTCTCCCTGAAAGAATTTAAATTAGGTCCCTAACCGGTTTGGCTCAGTAGATAGAGAGCGTCGGCCTGTGGACTGAAGGGTCCCAGGTTCAATTCCAGTCAAGGGCATGTACCTTGGTTGCGGGCACATCCCCAGTGGCAGCTGATTGATGTTTCTTTCTCAACGATGTTTCTAACTCTCTATCCCTCTCCCTTCCTCTCTGTAAAAAATCAATGAAATGTATTTTTTTTAAAGAATTTAAATTAGGGGCCTTTCCCATAATAAGAGTTATTACCAGAAGTAACTTTTTGTGACCTACCTATAGTGCAAGGCAGACATATAATTACTGAATATCTGCTCTTCTTATCCTGAAAATGATCTTCCTCCTCTTTGAAGCCTGACATGCCTTATCTCATCCTTAGCTCAGAATGCCATATATACCTCATTTTAACTTTCTGTCTCTGCACCTCTCATGTATGTGAGGTCTCTGATTCTCTCATGTATGTGGGGTTCCCATATGTTTGTATGTAATTTAATGTGATTATTTTCTCTTGTTAATCTGTCTAATGTTGATTTAGTTATAAGACCAACTAGAAGGGTAGAGAAAAGTTCCTTCATTCCCCACCACCTCACACAGCCTGGATGGATGGGTTGGGGTGAATCAAAGTGAACTACAGCTAGGGTATGATGGGGATTCAATCACTCGACTCCACTGAGAGATGGCCTTCCTATAGAGAAGTCCTATTGTGAGGTAGGGTTTTTGGAGCGAAAATATATAACCAGAAAGGTTAAAAAGAGGTTAAGGAAACCTCAGAAATGCTTCAGGTGTATGAGGCTATGTCCAATGCGCTTGACTAACACTGGCAACATTTATAGCCCAAAAGGGGAAAAGTATCTGAGGAACACCATCTCCTCTCATGAAAAAAAGTCTAATTGTTCAGATTATGCCCACGGATGAATTGGAGAACTAGCCCAGCATGAGTGGGAGCCACGGAGTTTGCAGGAAAAATTATATGTCATCAAGGTCCAAGGAGTCCTACAAGACATCAATAGCAGGAGAGTTAAATGTAACAGGAAGCACATTATCAAGAAAAAGGGTCTTTTAAAAGGCAGAGGAGTTGTCCTCCAAAACTCACTCAGCCACCAACCAGCTGGGCAAGTTGGGCACACTCCTTCCCAACTCGAGACTTCAGTGTTTCTGTCACTCACATGCTACTGTAATTTGGAAAGCAATTTGGAAATTCTACTTTTAGGAACTTGTCCTAAAGAAATCTTCAAAGACATGCACTGAGATCAATCCACAAGCAATTATTTATAACAGAAAAATATTTAGAAATTTCCTATATGTTCTACAAAAGGAAATAGTTAAATATTGGTATATGTTCAAACGATACAATACTACCCGCAGCAATTAAAATTTATGTGGTAAAAGCCATCCGATTGTCATGACAAATTATAAAGTAAAATAGAAGATTACAATCAGTATGCATAACGCGACCCAAAATTTTTAGAAAACAAATAATAATAAACAATAAAAAGTAGGAGAGAGGAGGATAAGGGAATGACTGGGAAGTTCCATGACAAACTTACAGAGAAGTTTTATTTTCTTAATTGAACTTACAGAAAAGTTTTATTTTCTTAATTGCTCTTTATATACTCCAAATTTTCTATAATAAAATTGTATTATTTATGTGATTTTAAAAGATAGCAATCATAATTAATTTTATTTTAGTGAAGCGGTTTGAGAAGCTCAAGTTTCTTCCAGCATTAACATTCTTTTTGAAATGCCAAATGCAGAGATACCTGGACCACATTTAAATAGTGATTTCCTACTCCTGCTGGACTCTAGATTCCCTTGAAGTGTAAAGTCTTCCAAATCATTGGGTTTTGCAAACAGATATACCCTCTGAAGCCATAAGGCAAGTCTGGGGAATGCAACAGTAGGTTGGGGCCTGGAATTTGGGCTGTCTTCACACTCTTAAGTCCTGGATGGAGCTCACTGGGAAAGACACATTTGTGAAAGATGCACTTCCTGGCCCTAGAGCCTCTGCTTTTCTTTCGCAGAAAATGTTTGCAATGTAGATGGTCTTTCAGCAGCAGGCTACACACCTTCCCATAAAAGTTTCCATTCCTAAGACATTTCACAGATAGCTTATGGTAGAGGCTGTAAAAAAGGATACACAGGACAGAAATAGGCTATTTCTAGCTGAAGTGAGCATTGCTGTATTGTCTGCCAAGAATCCATTTCCCCTTCTGGTACCACGACTCTGAATTTCCTTTGAGGAACCATGCCACCCGCACACTAAATCATGTTCTTCAGATGTCACTTATTTCTCCTTGGTTCAGGGAGACAGGAGGGGGACGGAGAAGGGGCGGGGGTGGGTGGGTGGTGGAGAAAGCAATAGGATTAACTCCAGTGAGAATTTTGCTCCCAGCATGCCACCAAAAGTGCGCCTATCAAGATCACCATCAACCTCCACTGCTAAATTCGCTAGTCAGTCCGGGTGAGCCTGGCCCCGGGTCCAGGCGAGGCCGTGGGCCCCTGGATCCGGGTGAGCCTGGCCCCGGGTCCGGGCGAGGCCGTGGGCCCCTGGATCCGGGTGAGCCTGGCCCCGGGTCCGGGCGAGGCCGCGGGCCCCTGGATCCGGGTGAGCCTGGGCCCCGGGTCCGGGCGAGGCCGCGGGCCCCTGGCTCCGGGTGAGCCTGGGTCCCGGGTCCGGGTGAGCCTGGGTCCCGGGTCCAGGTGAGGCCGTGGGCCCCTGGATCCGGGTGAGCCTGGCCCCGGGTCCGGGTGAGACCGTGGGCCCCTGGATCCGGGTGAGCCTGGGTCCCGGGTCCGGGTGAGGCCGCGGGCCCCTGGATCCGGGTGGGCCTGGCCCCGGGTCCAGGGGGGGCCGCGGGCCCCTGGATCCGGGTGAGCCTGGCCCCGGGTCCGGGTGAGACCGTGGGCCCCTGGATCCGGGTGAGCCTGGGTCCCGGGTCCGGGTGAGGCCGCGGGCCCCTGGATCCGGGTGGGCCTGGCCCCGGGTCCGGGGGGGCCGCGGGCCCCTGGATCCGGGTGAGCCTGGCCCCGGGTCCGGGTGAGGCCGTGGGTCCCTGGATCCGGGTGAGCCTGGCCCCGGGTCCGGGCGAGGCCGCGGGCCCCTGGATCCGGGTGAGCCTGGGCCCCGGGTCCGGGCGAGGCCGCGGGCCCCTGGCTCCGGGTGAGCCTGGCCCCGGGTCCGGGCGAGGCCGCGGGCCCCTGGATCCGGGTGAGCCTGGCCCCGGGTCCGGGTGAGGCCGTGGGCCCCTGGATCCGGGTGAGCCTGGCCCCGGGTCCGGGTGAGACCGTGGGCCCCTGGATCCGGGTGAGCCTGGGTCCCGGGTCCGGGTGAGGCCGCGGGCCCCTGGATCCGGGTGGGCCTGGCCCCGGGTCCGGGGGGGGCCGCGGGCCCCTGGATCCGGGTGAGCCTGGCCCCGGGTCCGGGTGAGGCCGCGGGCCCCTGGATCCGGGTGAGCCTGGCCCCGGGTCCGGGTGAGGCCGTGGGTCCCTGGATCCGGGTGAGCCTGGCCCCGGGTCCGGGTGAGGCCGTGGGCCCCTGGATCCGGGTGAGCCTGGCCCCGGGTCTGGGTGAGGCCGTGGGCCCCTGGATCCGGGTGAATCAGTGCCCCTGGGTCCGGCCGAGACCAAACCAGAGGGAGTCGGACCTGCATTACCACCATTTGTCCACCATCCAGAGCTGAGGGGTCAGTGCCGACATGTACTCATAGGGAACTGGTGGACATTGATATTGGGTCTCAAAAGAACTGTTGGTCCAGAAAGAAACTCACTACAGACTGATTCATTTGCCTGTCAGCATAACTATTATTGCTCGTCGCACATTCAATTCTTATAAGTATATCTCTAGTGACACATGATTTCGCTCATCTAGGGGAAATGATGAACAACATAGACTGATGAACAAGAACAGAACCAGAAACAAGGAGGCATCGATCGGACTATCGGGCCTCAGAGGGAGGATAGGGGAGGGTGGGGGGAGGGGGGAGAGATCAACCAAAGGTCTTGTGTGCATGCATATGAGCCTAACCAATGCTTAAGTTCAACAGAGGGTTGGGGCATCCAAGGGGAGGGGTGTGGGATGGGAATGGGGGGATGAGGACAAATATGTGACACCTTAATCAATAAAGAAATTAAAAAAAAAAAATAATAAAAATAAATTCGCTAGTCAGTTCGCAGTTTCACCTGATTTGACCCATGAGCAGCATTAGACTCAGCTGACCACTTCCTCTTCATGAAATTCTCTTTAGTTGGTTCCCAGTTTACACCATGCTCTCCTGGTTTTCCCCCCTCTACTCCCCACCCCACCAACCCAACTCCCCACCCCCCCCTCTCTGTCATCTTGGATGGTTTCTCCTCTTGTCCCCAGACTTCAAGGCTCAGGACTTGAAACTTCTTTTCTATGTACACTCATTCCCTTGGTGATCTCATCCAGTTTCATTACATTGAAATCCAGTCTCACTGAGTTTAAGCACCACCTGATGACCCAAATTTAACTCCAGACTTATATATTCATTTGCTCAATTCAAAATCTCCATGTCAAAGAGGCATTTCTTATCAACGAGGCATCTCAAACTTAAAACATCCAGACTGAGATCCTAATCTTCCCATTCAAACCTGTTCCTCCTACAGTCTTTCCATCTCAGCTCAAGGCAACTCTACTGTTCCCGTTTCTTGTGAGGCCCAAAACTTGGCAGTTAGTTTCCTTTTCCCTTTGTGTCCCAGCCAGATTCCATCAGAAAATACCATCGGCTCTGTCTTCAGAATAGATCCAAAATCCAATCACTTCTCACTGCTTCTACTGCTACCACCTAGAACTAGAAACGTGTCTCACCTGCATTATTGAAGTTCTCTCCCAACTGGTCTCTCCCCTTCTGCCCTAGCCTCCTTTCGGTTTATCCTTTATATAGCAGCCAGCATGATCCTATTGAAATGCAAATTGATCAAGTTACTCCCAGTGCTCAAAACCCACAGTGGTTTCCTATTCCACCGTCTAGAAATGCAAAAGCTAACCAGTGGTCTGCAAGGCACTAGAAGATCTGTTTAGACCAAACCCATCTCTCAGCTCTCGCCTCTTTGCTCTCTCCAACCCAGCAACATGGCTTCCTTGCTGTTTCTTAAACATCTAATTTCTCTTCAGGACTTTTGACTTGCTTGCTTGAAATGTACTTCCTGGAGACAGACACATCTTCACCTCTTCGAGGTCTTTCTTCAAAATCACCTTCTAGCCCTAGCTGGTTTGGCTCAGTGAATAGAGCGTCAGCCTTCGGACTGAAGGATCCTGGGTTGATTCCTGTCAAGGGCACATGCCCGGGTTGCAGGCTTGATCTGCAGTAGGGGACGTGCTGGAGACAGCTAATCAATGATTCTCTCTCATCACTGATGTTTCTATCTCTCTCTCCCTCTCCCTTCCTCTCTGAAATCAATAAAAATATTTTTTTAAAATCACCTTCTATTTTAACATACTTTCTAAAATTGTAATCTCCCAACATTTCTTACTCGCCCTTCCCTGCTTTAATTTTCTCCTTAGTACTTATCATCACATAATATACCATACATTTTATTTTATTTTATTTTTTTGGCTTATTGTCTGTATCCCCTCCACCCAGAATATAAGCCCTATGAGGTTACGGATTTTGTTTTGTTTCCTGCTGTATCCTCAGTGCCTAGAAAAGGGCTTGACACATACTCTTTGCTAAACAAATATTTGTTGAATGATGAGTACATCTTCTTTTTGCTGGCTCTTATCTATCAAACATAAGTAAGTTCACGCTAGCCTTAACATTCTTCCCTTGATCTGACTCATCCCACAAGTCAGCTCTCTCCTTCCCTCCACCAGCTCACTGCTCCTACTTTCTTAGGTTCTTCTCTTTAACCTCTTAATATGGCTAAATAAATCTGTTTTCACCAAGGACACTATAAGCTCCAAATTTTCAAACACAATCAACATATTTATCTCACTTTAAAATGTACCATTAGAGTTTTGGGGAGTTCTTTGGTGGGTGGAGGGATAAAGAAACTGTGGGTAGGAAACATAAAATGCATCTCAATTCCCAAATACATTAATTACACTGTGGGGTAGGGGTAGACGGCAGGAGGAAGTATGCTCGAAGAGGAGGAGAAAATTCTCATTTTCTTTCTTGCCTATTCTGCAACTCTGGAACTTCTTCTTGATACTTTTCTCAAAATACCCTTTCCCTTGGCTACAAGGTTCAGACTCTCTCCTTGACTTTCTCGAGAAACTGCCTTTCTAGCATTCTTTCTGAATCTCTTAAGTTCTTTCTCTTCCCGTCCTTTTATTAATATTGGTATTTCCTTAGGTCCCATTCTTCATCCTCTTTGTTTTCATTTTTTATACTTCCCAGGGTGACTTATCCATGCCCATACTTTTAACCACTGACTCCATGCTCCAACTCCAGCTCCCATTATCTCTCAATTTCCACCAGACCTCTCCAAGCTCTAGACCCAAATTTCTAGCAACCAACAGAATATCTCTTCCTTGATGTCTTCTTATAAATATTCAGATTGAGCATGTGCTAGGATGAACTTATATATCTCTTCCCCTGCCAAATCGACACCCCTCCCCGATTCCCAGCCTTATATATAAACATTTATTGACCCAGTCATCCAAATCTGAACTTAAAAATGTCTTGACTTCTTTCTCTCTTTCCCTCCCAACATACCACCTAACCCTCTACCTCGGGAATATTGTCTAAATCCAGTCCCTCCCATTTAATGCCTTAGGTGCAGGTCCCCATCATCTCTCACCTACTGGACTATTTCAGGAGCCCAATACTTGTCTCCCCCCACCCCCATTGCTCATTAACTTCTTGGTTCATTCCCTAGACCAGTGATGGGCAACCTTTTGAGCTTGGTGTGTCAAACTTCGCCAAAAAACTGAGCATAACTCGGGTAGTGTGTCACTTTGAGGAAAAAACTAACTCCAAGACTCTAGTCGCAAATGTTTCATCTTCAGGAGCAGCAAATGTTTCATCCTCGGCATGCGGCCGCATGTCATCAGAAATGGCTATGCGTGTCAGTGCTGACACGCGTGTCATAGGTTCACCATCACTGCCCTAGACTAATACCAGACTCATAAAGCCAAATCTTACGACCACTGAGTATAATGATAACATAAAAGAAAATACTTTGCCAAACCTTCCCACATTCTTGTGAAAATTTACATCTGTATCTTAAAAGAAATGGTTATTTTCCCTCCAAATAAAATGCCCAGGCATTATAATTTAAAAAATGGTATTAATGGCCAGTATCGCCTCTTCTGAGACACAGCGGCATGACTAGGGCCAAGTAAGTAGAGAACTCAGTTGGCCCTCCCAACACCCATCAGCTTGGGAACAAAAAAAGTGCTCTCTGGGAGAAGAGCAGCAGAGCAGGATGGGAACTCTTTGGGAAACCCTGGGCTTGTTGTTTTGTTTGTTTGGGTATTGGTTGTTGTCTTTGTAAACTGGCAGTCATGTGTCCACCATGAGTATAAAGAGACTTGACAAGTGATCTCCAACAAAAGGCATTACTTGGGCAAGACACTAAATGAAACAAGAGTTCACTTCCCAGTTCAACAGAGGTTGGCTTTCAGTGGGAAAGGGGCAAAAGCAAGAAAATGGGCCCAGAGAAGGTTCCTTTCTGAATGTCTTTATGTCTCTGCACAACAATATTGACAGAATTCTGACAGTCCTAGCCTCTCTATCCTCTGAAGCATTGAAATATGGCTATATGGAGACAGGACTTTTGTTTTCTTTCTTGGATCTGAATGAGCATTTTTGGCTAGAAGACTATCTTCTCACACATAGAAGGGGAATCTAGCATTTAGTGATTGCATTCTTCCAGGATGCAAACAGAATCTGAGGGAGCCAAGGTTAGAATATGCATTCCCACCCTCTCAAATACTGGATAGTAATGAATTTCCCCAAATGCTTCCTTAAGTCTTGTTAGAATAAGATGAAAATTCATATATTCATTTGCACACACACAAAAGGAATTTCTTTTTTTTCCCAGGATAAGGGGTTAGATTATATAAATTTTGCAATAAAGTAGAAAGAACAAGAGGAAAAGCTTTTCTCCAAAATAGATATGATGTAGAAAAGAATGGAAAATCTTTCTTTGTTTATTTTTTAGTTAGACACAAGAGGATGTGGCTGTGAGAACAGAGCAAACTAAGATAAAAAGACTTCATGGAAACCAAAAACATTGTAACGGAATGAAAGTTTATATTGGAGATAATTAAGGAAAATTGAATCAGTGATGTAGAGTACTATCTTGGGAAAATATTCTCTGAATACAAAGAAAAGTTAATGAAGGAAAGGAAGGAAGGACGAAAGAGAGAGAGGAAGAAAAGAAAGAAAGAAAGAAAGAAAGAAAGAAAGAAAGAAAGAAAGAAAGAAAGAAAGAAAGAGAGAGAGAGAGAGAGAGAGAGAGAGAGAGGGAGGAAGGGAGGGAGGGAGGGAGGGAGGGAGGGAGGGAGGGAGGAAGAAAGAAAGGAAAGAAAGAAAGAAAGAAAGAAAGAAAGAAAGAAAGAAAGAAAGAAAGAAAGAAAGAAAAGGTATTAAAAATAAGAAATCCAAATAATTGGTTCCTAAAAAGGAAAAACAAACAAAACAGAAACATTGATCAAAGTTATGACAAGAGAAATCTTTCTTGCTCCTAAAAAGTCCTGAATTTAGAAATCAAGCACGTTTACCATATTCGAGGCAAAATTTATAAAAGGAAGTCTATGCTAAGCTATGCTACTGTGAAGAGTATAAACATCGGGAATGGAGAACAGAAAAAGACATTCAGGTTGAAAGTTAATTGTCCTCAAACTTATTTCTAGCATCAAGTTTCTCAAGACAATGGAGGACTATCTCCAATTACTTTAGGGAGATAAGATTTCTTATCTACATTTATATAAGTTGTCACTCTCTATGAAAGAAACCAAAATTAAGACCTCAAGAATGGCCCTGGCCAGTGTGGCTCTTGGTTGGGCATCGTCCCATGCACCGAAAAGTTGCAGGTTTGATTCCTGGTCAGGGCAGAAAGCCCAGGTTGTGGGCTGGATCCCTGTTAGGGGCATGCAGGAGGCAGCCCATTGATGTTTCTCTCTCTCCCTCTCTCTTTCTCACTCCTCTAAAAATAAATTTAAAATCTTTTTTTAAAGAAGAGATAAAACAAATATGTAAGCAAATTAACAATATATATGTTTTAAAAAGACTTCAAGAATGAAGAAAGGCATAGTGAGAACTTTTTTGAAGAATTTTATTCATGGAGTGTTGAATTTGATTATTAATATCTAAATAAAAAGTAGAAACCCTGTGAAATAAATGACTAATAGAATTTTCAATACAGGAATGTATAATATCAGATTAAATAAAATAAGAAAGGAAGACACAGGGAACAAAAACTCTTGAATTATTACCTTTCATAACAGAGTCAAAAGTAACTATTGTTCTTTACTTTGATATTAAGATAAACTGAAGCTCAGGAATATTTTTCTTTTACTATTTAAGTTATCCATAGATAAGAATAAAAATAAGATGCCTGTTATCCACAGCTTTGTAGAAATATATATACAAAGGGAGAATAAAAGAAGAATGGTGAGTAAAGTAAATGTGAACTAAATTCCTCCATGAAGATAGACTCAAATTGGATTTTCAAAGCCAATGTTTTACAAAGGATACATCAAAAAATAAAATGAAAATCCCAGCTGACTTGTTGGTAGAAATTGACAAACTGATCCTCAAATTCATATGGAATTCAAGGGACCCATAATAGCCAAAACAATCTTGAAAAAAGAAAACAAAGTTGGAAATCTCATATTTCTTGATTTCAAAAACTATAGTAACCAAAACAGTGTGGAACTGACACAAGGACAGACAGATTATGGAAGAGAACTGAGAGTCCAGAAATAAACCCTCACAATGACAGTCCATTGATTTTCAACAAGCATGCCAAGACAATTCACTGGGGAAAAGAATAGTCATTTCAACAAATAGTGCTGGGACAACTAAATATTCACATAAAATTGGGCCCCTACCTCATACCATACACAAAAATTACTCAAAAATAGATCAAAGACCTAAACATAATGGCTAAAACTGCACAATTCTTTGAAGAAAACACCAATGCAAATCTTCATGACTCTGGATTGGGCAATGGATTTTTTAGATAGGACACCAAAAACACAATCAACCAAGCAAAATATAGATAAACTGGACATCATCAAAATTTAAAATGGTTGTGCTGCAAACAACAC
Source organism: Cnephaeus nilssonii (assembly GCF_951640355.1). NCBI lineage: Eukaryota > Metazoa > Chordata > Mammalia > Chiroptera > Vespertilionidae > Cnephaeus > Cnephaeus nilssonii. The sequence goes on along the minus strand of NC_137087.1, from coordinate 40,531,211 downwards.
CCCTGAAAAAATGAAAATAAAACCCATGGAATGGGATAAAATTTTTTGCAAATCATATATCTAATAAAGGATTCTATCTAGAATCCTATATAATAAAAGACTAATATGCAAATTGACCCTAACAGTGGAATGGCCAGAACGACCGCTCAACCAGTCACTATGGGGTGCACTGACCACCTCTCGGTCCCTTCCCCGGGCTGTCAGGCTCTGATTGCCAGATGGCGAATGGAACCAGAGTGGGTGGCGATGGGGAGGGGGGTGCAGGGCCGGCTGCAGGCAGCCAGGGAAGATGTCCCTGATCACAGGGCAGGACTAGGGACCATACCCACGCATGAATTCTTATCTTTTATCTTTCCCAAGACTTTATTTCCCAAAACTCCTTCTCTGCATCTACTTTACATTCCTTTTATACTCCCAACTCTCCATCACCCCTCCCTTTTCCAATAAGCCATTATAAAAATAATTCACATCTGCTTTTATCCTGAAACTTAAATTCTCATAGGTATCAATAAAAGTACACAAAAGTAAATGCATATATACTATAATTTTACATAGGAGAAAATTATGATTGGGGAGAGACTGCCATATAATCAAAATGACTGAATAGATTTACAAATATCTAATTTTGTATCTTAAAAACAGAATATATCTTTTTCACAAGTGTTCATAGATTTCTAAAAATTCACTACATGCTTAGATACAAAGAAGCCTCGGAAATTATAAAGCTATATTCTCTATTATGAAATAAAATTAATTAAAATTAATGGTTTAAACAAAATAACAATCACTTGGAACTTTAAAAAGTATTATCCTGGATTAAAGAGACAATAAAAATGCACTATTAGCCAGGCCGATGTGGCTCAGTGGTTGAGCGTCGACCTATGAACCAGGAGGTCCCCAGTGTGGAGCATGCAAGATGCAGCTGATCCATGATTCTCTCTCATCACTGATGTTTCCATCTCTCTCTCCCTCTCCCTTCCTCTCTGAAATCAATAAAAACATATATTTTTTTTTAAAATGCAATATTAAACTACTTTGAAAACTACCACACTACATATAAAAATGTATTGGCTCTATTCTTAGCTATATGTCTCTGTATAAAAACACTCAGAGAAGATTCAGAAAAGCACTTATGGCCGAAAAACTTGAATATCTTTATTTTATGAAGAGCTCACATAAATTAATTTAAAAACACAAAATCCAAATAAATAATAAACAGGCAAGGGATGCAAACTGACATAATATAAAAGAAGCAGCACATTATGTGGAAAATATTTCCTGGTAATTAAAGAAATACAAACTAAAACAACATCCAAGTAGGTAAGATTATTTTAAAAACAAGAACAAAAACACCAAAACTGTCAGAAGCTCAGCAAAACAGGTCCTGCTTGTGGGAACATGAAGGATCTACTCTTAGGGATAGTAACTTGGCAATAGTAATCAAGAACTTTAAAAAAACATTTACAAATTTTAATCCAGTAATTGTACTTTTGGGACTCCATCCTCAGCATGCAAGCCTGTATATGGAACAACGCCATGCACAAAGATGTTTACTGGAATGGCAACAACTTAAACGTTCAACAACAGGGGAATATTTTCTTTTTATTATTTTTGTTAATCCTCACCGAGGATATTTTTCCATTGATTTTTTTTTTTCTCAGAGAGAATAGAAGGGAGCGGGGAGAGACAAAGAGAAACATCGATGTGACAGAGACACATTATTTGGTTGCCTCCAACACAGCCCCTGGTTAGGGCTGTGCTGGCGCCTGCAACCGAGGTACGTGCCCTTCATCAAAATCGAACCCAGGACTCTTCAATCCACAGGCCAAAGCTCTAGCCACTGAGCAAACTGGCTAGGGCAACAGGGGAACATATAAATGAACGATGTAGCTATAAAAATCATGCTAACAAAGACTATGCTGTACGATGGAAAGGACTTGTGCTTCACCGCTACACTAAAAGCCAGGCTTTTAAATTGTACATATATACAGCCTAATGATCACAATGCCACCTCATAAATTTTCAAGGTCCTAGTCAAGTAAATGCTGAAATCGAGAAAAACCCAGCATAGTAAAAGGACTTGCAAGGAAATACACCAAAGTATTATCACGAGTGATTTTTTTCTTCTCTCCCCTATTCTTCATATTTTCTTTAATGGACATGTGCCATATTACTTACATCCTCACGACATGAAGGAATTGTCTACATTAGTCCTATGAATCAAAAGGAAACAACACCCTCACAGACATGAAGGAATTGTCTACATTCTTCCTGTGAATCAAAAGGAAATGCCTCTATTTATGTAGGGTGTGTGCTGCCATTGTTCCTGGGTCTCCAACGTCATTTTTATATTCCAACACAAAAACTGCAGGATGAAAACATGTGAGGCAAATTCTCCCCTGTCTTCCTTTCTCCAACTTATTTTTTTCCTCATAATTCCTTCAATTTTTCCAAACCTAAAAAAATTCAGTCCTCTCTCCCCGCCTTTGTACCTGGGACATTCCCCACTTCACTTGTGCAGCGTGGAGACAACCCCCAGGCACGCTGCCCCCAGTCTCAGAGCCCTGGGTCCCTGCTGCCCCAGGTCCCTGGCCCTCCAAGCACCCAGCAAAGGGCTCTGGAGGCAGCGCCGCTCCAGCGCTGTTCAGGTCCGAGGAGGGAATGAAAGCAACTTAGGAAACTCCAGAGCCTTGGAGAAAGAGGGGAGATGTCTGGGGAAACCAACACAGGGCCTTCTTTGTGGAATAATTTGTGCGAAAAAGATTCAGACTTGTTTCCTGTGTGGCAAATTGGGGGCCTCCACTTCCCGTTCTGGGCATATATTGACTGAACAATCAAATGAACAAACGAATGGATTAGGCTTCCCGTTATCCTGCAAGGACATAGCAGATCAGAGACTCCAAGTGATGGCTAGGGGAGGGATTGGTCATTTGGTACCAAAAGAAGCCCTGAGGTGAAGGCATGCAATGACCCTATAACATGGCTAGTCAAAGTGTGGCCTATGGAAGGGCAGCATGACCATCACTTGAGTTGGTTAGAAATGCAGAATCTCCAGCCCCACCCCAGAGCTACTGGATCAGAATCTGCATTTTGACAAGATCCCCAAGGATACGCATCTGTGTTAAAGTTTGAGAAACACTGCCTCGGAGCATTCACACACATTCCCCAAGACGGAGCTAGTGCCTCTGCTCTTCGGCACTTCCACCAAACCGTCAAGAGGCTTGAGGATTCCTCACCACTAGGGCTGCCCTCAATTTTGCCCTTGCTCCCGAGAAGATACTCTTCAAATGCAGTGTAGCCAAGTAAAAGCAAGAGCCACCACTGGCATTTGTGAAATCTATTTATCGAATGTGTCTAATGACCATGCAAGATAATCATAAGGAAATCATTTAATATGCAGCAGCTGATTGCTTTGTAAAGGGTAGTAGTGGATTACATGTCTGGTAATCCACTAACCCTTTATAGCCGGGACTACACTTGGGACTTCTGCCTTCAAAACTCCAGGACGGACATGTAAATAGGTTCCCTGCTCAGAACTTGGAAAAGGTGAAAGAACTTTTTACTCTTAAATCTGGGCTGTGGTTTCAGGAAAGGAGAGAGAAAAGATCTGTAAGCATTGCTTAGACTAGGAAGGGCTTGCCGTCAGCACCAGACTCTACTCATCTTTCTAGAACCACTGAAGTGTCCCATCCTTTGAGAAGTTTTCTCAGAAATCATCACTCCCTATTGTGTTTCTCATGGCATTTTCTTTAGACTTGTATCACAGCGCTTAGGGAGGTAGGAGACCTTAATGCATTAGGAACCCAGGCTTTGCAGCCTAACTATATCGGTCTAAATTCCCCCTCTGCCTATTATTAGCTGTGTGGCCTTGGCCACATAATTTCCCTCCACAGCTGTGAGATGCAGAAACCTATAATCATAGGTATGTTCTGAAGGTTACATGAAACAATGCATGACATAATTACAGTGCCTGGCATATAGTAAATACTGAATCAATGTCAGCCATTATTACTAGCACTTCACAAAGTCTGGATTTAATTAGAGTTGGTTGTATATATGTCTGTCTTTCCCACTAGATTGTAAGCAAACTGTTTATATCCCACACATCTGGCACAGGGACTTACAAATGGTAGACACAATAATATTTGTCAAATTGGTTTGAAGGTATGCCAGGGAGAGGAAAGCGAGGGTGCTGGAAGCAATTGTAATGTACTTCATGATTTTACCCAGTGCCCAACCTTTATAGAGTTTGTTTCCTTCTAATACCGGAGTCCATTGTCTCAGACTGTGCTATAAAATGGGGCTGGGGGAAAAATAAAAAATAAAATAAATAAAATGGGGCTGGGGAGACATTATTTCTGGAACCAGATGTTCTGTTCAGAGAGATTGAGGTTGTGCTATGAGGCATCTGAAACCTCCATTTGTCCCCTGGCTGAGGGGTAATGAGGGCTGCAGTTCAGCCAGAGCTAGACTGGCCAAACTGGGCACACTGGCATGGGGCTGCATCAGCTTGGAATATCACCCACCCGGTAGGGGGATGCATTTTGTTTTTCAGTGTATTCAGAAATGTCTTTACAGATTGCACAAGAGCTATATGTACCAGCGGGAGCTCTACAGCAAACTCCAAGGTCCCCTTTTAAACCAGCCTCCTGACTCTTGGATGAACATCAACTAAAAGAATACTACGTTTATAAATATTTATTGAGTGCCCATTGTGTGCTAAACATTGCTCCAGACGCTGAAGATCCAATGGTAAATAAATAAATTATAGTTGGGGGGCAGGGAAGGCAATTCAGAGGGCAGGAATGTGGACAAGTATGACAAGCCACCTTAGGCATTAAGTGGTGAGGTGGTGTAGAAACGTTCAAGAAAGAGCCAAGTCTAACAACCAAGATGAGGCCTGAAGGAGGGATTGCGACAGCTAACATTTATTGAGCATGTCCTATATGCATAAGGCCCTATTCTGAGAACCTTGTCTGAATCCCTCAGTTAGTCCTTACAACAACTCTACTAGGTAGATATTATATTATCTTCATTTTATAGATGAGGCACGCAGTCAGTAAATGGTGGCGCTGGGGTCCAAACCCAGGCAGCATGGCTCCACACTAAACGGGAAGAGAGGCAGAGAGGCCTTCGAGGCAGAGTTAAGCTCCTTGCAACACAGCCTGGGAGGGAGGAACGAAGCAAGGTCTTTGGGGAACTGAAAGCGGCTGGGGGTGGGGAAGAAGTTCAGCGGTGACCGGGCTTGCTCTGCAGCTTAGAAACCAGAGGCGGGGGATTTCTGGTCTAGTCTAGTTGTCTGATTCCTGTCACCTAACCCGTCCGGGCCTCAGTCTCTCCCTTCTGTGAAAGGCAGTATGACAATGGCTGCGCTCTACCATAGAGAAGGGCCATGAGTACCAAATGAGGAGAAAAAAAAAAAAAAAAAAAAGCGAACTTGACAGGAAAGCACAAATTCCTCCCCAGCCTTGCAATTTCATCAGTACCATTACCCCAGTAGCTTCAAGGATTTGCAAACCTGGGATCAAGTGTTAGGGCAGTTAGAGCGGTGGGAGTAGAGCAACAGCATAGGGAGTAGAAAGGCCCGCGGAGGCTGTGTCCCGCTGCCTGCACCCACACTCACCACTTACCGCGCGATCCCACGGCAAGCTCCTCTCCTACTACCTCAACTCCATCATCCGTAAAATGGGGATGGTCACGTAGCCCTCATTCCATAAATTGGCGTAATAAGTAACACATGTAACATGCTTAGCACAGCTCCCAGCACAGACTTAGTAAATGTTAACGGCTATCATTATTATCCTTATTAAGAAATCGGTTGCTCATTTCATTCCTCCGCATTCTATGTGATAAAAACGGGTGGAGTTATTAGAAACTAGAGATAATGAAGACGGTTTGCAACCCTACACACCCACACGGCGGTAGAGATTCCTCCTGGCTCCCACGGACTGGCAAGCAGCTAGCTTTCCGTCCTGGCAGAAAATGCCCAAAAGAGGTAAAAGACAAGAGACTGCACACCATTTGTGCAAAGCCCGCTGCTCTTCTAGTTTTTAGACAAGATCTAAATATAGTCCGTTAAATACGCCTTGCTTTTTTTAAGATAAAACTGTTCTTCTTCAGCCCTCCATCCCGTCTCTGCGCTGCCTCCCTCCATGCACACACACACTCCCACACACACACTCCCACACTCCTTCCAAGAAGCTTTCAGTCTTTTGCAAGAGGCTTACTCTGGGGTCCTGTTGTGACAGCTTCTAGCCACATTAACTTCTCTAACTCCCTGCCGAGAAGCCTTTGCTAATTTCACAACAGGAAAGCACGCAGGAAATTAGAGAACAAAACAAATCTGCACCCTGAGCCCAGCATCTTCAAGCAAATACGCGGAGGTCCGGACCGAAGCAAGATGACTCTGGACTATAAATGAGGCGGCTGCCTCTTAACTGCAAGGGGACGGAAGAAGTCATTTACCTCTTAAAAAAAAAAAAAAAAAAAAGATCTGAATACAAATGGTAATGAATATTCATGAGCTCCTTCAGCTGCCTCAAGAGCCACCCTTGACTACAAACAGCGGGCTTGCTTCTTAAAGTTTCCCAAGTTCTTTTTCTGCCTCCTCTCAGAAGGAGAGGGTGGGAAAGTTCATTTAGGGCTCTGTGCCTCTTGCTCTTTCAAGTACTTGCTTTTGGTCTGGGCTTTGGGTTTGTTTGGTTTTCTCCTCTGTTTTTTTTTTTTTTTTTTTTGTCCTTAAGGATTCGGATCAAATCAATTTTGCTCTTACCCTTTACATCTTCCATAACTGGCAGCTTTTGTGTTCTTCCTCTTTGCTCTTTTTTTTTTTTTTCAGCCTCTGCTTGCTGTGGTCGGTCTCAGTGAGAGAGGTACTCTCAAGGAACAGAGATATAACAGACCCTCGGGCTCGTGGGAGGGGCTAAATTAGCCGGCCCGTTTAGGAAGGAACCTCTAACTCTGTTTCATTGACTGGAAACAACAGATTGGCCTTGGCGGAGGAGTCCAGCTGCTCATTTCCGTAAAGCTACCAGAAGGCTTCCCAGGGTTGTAACTTTCTGTGTTCGTGTTCAAATACTTCTCTCCCGCTCTTTCCTCTCTCGTTGTTACAGAAATCCACTCTCCCCCTTGGGGGAAAAAAAAAAAAAAAAGTACCTTGGCTGCAAGCAAAAATGCTATTTACTTATTGCAATTTTGAAGCCAGATAACAAGAAACTTGTTACCTTGATACCCACTGGGAAAACTGGGCTGCAAAGACAGTTCTTCCCGCCCCATGAAGCTGATCACTCCCGGTCCCCGATCAGCAATCCTTTTACGAGGCTTATGAGACCTGAAGCGCAAAGGATCCTGCACGCGTCGGGCCAGCCAGTGGCAGGAGAAGTGTTATTGGACGGAAGGCCCGTGCGACGGCACGGGAGGCTGCTTGCTGGGAACAGCTCTCTAGCTGTACTGACGCAAGTTGTTCACCTTTTTTCCAGACCAGGACTTCCGCCTCTTCACGTCTTCTGAGCAGAAATTGCTACACTTGGGCTTTGTCAAGATGACCCAAATACAGATAAGAGGCTGGCCAACGGTTTAAAAACTGTGTATACCAAGTTATTTTGAAATCAAGACAAGAGCTAATCCTCCAAGAGAAAGGTGAGTCCTCAAGTCCCAAGGTTGCCTGGGCAGCTTCTCCCTCCAAGAGGCTGTCAGAAACCTTAGCACTTTAGGTTTGAAAGAAAATTAAGCCACAGGTGTTCACAAAGATAACGAGCAGGTAGGTGCTCCCAGCATCTAATACAGTTTCTCCCAAAGAGTAGGCTGTCATTAAATATTTGATGGGTGAATGAATGAATGAATGAATAGCAGCAAAGCTGGAATGTAGATCTGGTTCCTGATTCCTAGTTCATGCTTTTTCTACATTACTTCTCCAGCATGAGAACTTTTGTCTAAAGCCAATTATACCATAAGGTGTTTTCTTTACATAGACCAGTAAATTTGTGACTATTGAAGATTGTATTTGACTCTATACAGAACATATATTCTTAGCTATACAGTCACCTGCCGCTTAATGATAGAGATACGTTTTGAGAAATGCAAGGTTAGGCGATTTCGTCCTTGTGCAAACATAGAGTGCAGGTACACACGCCTAGATGGGGTAGCCTACTACACACCTAGGCTATATGGTATAGCCTACTGCTTCTAGGCACAAGCCTGTACAGTATGTTACTGTACTAAGCAACAAAGATTAAATCAAGCACAAGGAGAAAATAATGCAATCAAGAGTCACTGTAAACACAAGATGTATGAGGCTGCAGTTTACAGCAAACTTTTTTTATTCAAGTAGAAAGAGTACACTGTAAAATAACAAAAAGTATAGTATAGTAAACACATAAATCAGTAGCATAGTTGTTCATTATCATTATCAAGTATTATGCACTGTACAAAATTGCACATGCTATGCTTGTATACTTGGCAGTGCAGTAGGTTTGTTTATACAAGTATCACCACAAACACTTAAGTATTGTGTTATGATGTTTCCATGGTTATGACATCACTAGGCGATAGGAATTTTTTTACCTTTGTACTAGTATATGTGGTCTATTATTGACCCAAAGCATTGTTATTTGGTACATGACTCTACTTTCAATCACGTTTATTTTTTAATAAGGGCTGGGCTGATTTTTTAGTTTAGGCATCTCTGTTGTTACCTTGCACCACACCTGTCCTATTGTATATGCTCAATAAATGTTTGATGCCTTTATCTGGGCCTATGCAACAAGACTCTTTTTCTTACTAAATGGTTCATAGTTACAGGATTTTGCATTCATAATAACAAATAATTATAGTAATTGGGGGGGGAAAAAGGAATGCCTCTTCCAAAGCCAATTAGACTCCATCTCTAATAAAGAACATTTCATATTTGTTCTATTGTGGTAAAATTGTTTTTTAGTAATATAATGGGGTATATGGGAAAACCAGCAATTTCCAGGGGTCCTCAAACTTTTTAAACAGGGGGCCAGTTCACGGTCCCTCAGACCGTTGGAGGGCCGGACTATAGTTTAAAAAAAACTATGAACAAATTCCTATGCACACTGCACATATCTTATTTTGAAGTAAAAAAACAAAACGGCAAAAACACCCACATGTGGCCCGCGGGCCGTAGTTTGAGGACGCCTGATCTACAATAATAAAAGAGTAAGATGCGAATTGACCTTACCTTCACAACGCCCACCAGCCAATCAGGAGTGAGTATGCAAATTAACCCAACAAAGATGGTGGGTTAATTTGCATACACAGGCACCGGGAGGCCGGGGGTGGGTGGGATGCTTGGTCATCGCCATGGCGATGACACAGGCATTCCGCACCACCCCAGCTGCCCTGGGCCTCTGGGCAGCATGGAAAGGCGGAAAGGCAGCTCCAGGCCAGAGCAAAAGGCAGCTCTGGCGGGAGCGAAGGCAGTGCCGGCAAACTGGGGAAGGAAGGCCCATTCTTGCACGAATCTTCATGCATCGGGCCTCTAGTGGGTTTATAACTATCTTGGCATCGTTGTTTTGGAGACAATCTTGAAAAAGAGCATGTCCACATCTTGGGAACTACAGAATGGAGAACAGACCATCAAAGCTAGAAGGAGAAGAGAATGATCAAGGGGAAGATCCAGAGTGAGTGAGAGGGTAGGTGTAAGAAAGACAGAGCACACCAAGTCTGGGGCAACAGTTCTCTATTTCAAACAATATTAAAATTCTAAGACGCCTCTCATGTTCCACTTGGACATTGCATCATTGAGTAAAGGTTACTTTGACAATTGACTCAATCTCTTTCAATTTCATCGTAGAGAAACTATCAAGTAAAGTGCTCAACTTCTGGTTCCGCCAGGGGAGATAAAATCTCATTATAATAACTAGCACTTCATAAAAAAGAAAAAGTCATCAGAGTTGAATATACAGTAATGAAAGCATAGTTTTAGCCCCCAACTCATCTTATGTGACCCTTTTGACATTTAATGCTTTTATAGTAGCATGCTTTGTGCTACAATTTAATCACAGTGTCTGGTCTTCACACCCTCCTCGGCATCATGAAAACATGATAGTTAAGTAATATTACTTTTCATTTATCCAAGAATAATTACAAAAATGATAGGGTTTTTGTGCATCTTTTTAAAGGCCCGAGACTTTTATCTTAAAAGACAAACTCTAAATTTAAACAAAAAATTATAATCATTTGTAATAGGAAGTAGAATATAAAAACTGCACTCACAGAGATAAAGGGGTGAAGATATTCATCCTGTTTTAACGATGAAATGGTCTTTGATAATTCTTAGAATGTTTAAAGTTTTATTTTTTCTGTACCTTCATTCTTTCTGACTCTGCTGCCTAGATGATCTTTCTAAAGTGCATACCTGATAATGTCATTCCCAGGCTTAAACAATTCTAGTCTCCTTATCATCCATAAAATAAAAGTCAGATTCTTATCATGTAATACGTAAGGTCTCTCTCTGCCTCTCTAGCCTCATTTCCTGCTTTAGGTCCCTGCAGCCTAAAAACAAATTATAATTCCCAAACCATACTCCTTTCATGACTCTGCATTTATACATGTTTTTCTTCTGTTCAGAATGCTCTTTCCCCTCTTGTTCCTTTGGTCCTCCTGCATATCCTTCATGAGTCAGTTTATCTAATCCTCTGTGAAGCTCTGCCTGACCCCTCTTCAGTCCTTCCTCCCCCTCTCCACAAACATGGCACCGACCCACAGAAGAGATGCCAGTCATGTTACCATGATATGTTACAATTTCACTTATGCCTCAGACCGTAAAACATAGAGTCACATTTGAATTCTCTATCCTCACAATCCAAGTACAATTCTTTTTAGCAAATTCCTTGGTTTCTGTCTTCAAAATATATGCAGAACCTGACCTGTTCTCATTTCCTCCATTGCTCCCAAGCCACACCATCTCTCACCTGGTTTATTGTGATACCCTTCTTCCAGACTCTGCTCATAGCCCTGTTCAGTCTGTTCTCAACCCAGAACCCATAGTGATTCAGTTAAAACAAAACAAAAGATCATCTCATTTCTCTGCTCAAAACCCTCCAATGGCTTCCATCTCGCTCCAAGCAAAACTACAGTCCTTCCAACTATCCTGTTCCCCTTCATTCTCAGACTTTCTTTCCTTCTACTTTCCTCTCCTTTCTCCCTCTGTTCCAGCTTCAGAGTCTTTGTACCCGCTGTTCCTTCTGCCTGGAATGCTGTTCTCCCAAATGTCCACACGGCTCATTTTATCATTACCTATATAGGTCTTGTCTTTACCTTCTATCCCAGCTCAAGATTGTGATCTCTCAATGCTATTTTCCACTAAAACAAACCAAGACTCTTTGGGAAAATGGCCGGTTTCAAGTCTGGCGCAGGAAGTGTGAAAGATGAGACTAGAATGTGTTGTCATGCCAGAAGCAAGGACACGGTCTAAAACCCCCAGGGTTGTTGTGTCAAAGGACTCAGAGACAACTAGCCAAAATAGCAAAAAGTTGAGCAGCAATTAGAAATAACAACTGAAATGGATTGAAACATATCAGACAGGCTGATACCAAGTGTTCATAAAAATGCTATAAATAAATCATTGTTCACCTTTGAAACCAATTTATTATTCTGAAAACAAGTAAATAAAAGGGGGAAATATCAACACCCAACATGCCTTTGCCGCACATACTGTACCAGAAGACAACCAAATCATTGATGAAGGTAAGTTTCCTTAAAATATTCCAAATAATGAACGAATAAAAGTAATAGCATTAGGGTATCACCATTGTACAAACACCTAACCAAGTAATGAAGCTAAGCGATAATCAATGACTGCCAGTCTCTGCTCTGGTCTGTTCTGTGCCAGTTGGCTCTAGACTGGCACTGCTCTGCTCACAAGAGATAACTGGCGGTTCAGCTCCACCTGGGAAAATTTGATTTTCAGTGGAAAGGGAAAGTGTGCTCCCAAAGCCACAGGGGAGCTGACTCATAGACAAAAGTGCCAGCCCCTGATCCTGATTGGTCCAAATGGAGCGACTCTGATTGGTCAGTGAGAAAGCTGATGGATATAGCTGTGCAGCTCTAATGGGGAACGTCTCAGTCCTATTGGTTGAAATAGGATTCCAGGAACTCATTTATAAGGGCTGGATCAGATGATAGAAATACAGAGCAGGCAGGCAGCTCAGTGCAGAGGCAGGCTGTTCCGTGCAGGCGTCTGCCTGCGGTGCAGTTTGCTTGAGAGGGCCCTGTGAAGAAAAGGCTGCTAAACTCTGTTTTGTTTTTTAAATTGAGCCCAGTTAGCCACCAGGAGTCCTTCTTAATAGGTATCTTCTTTCTCAGGGTCCACACTTTCAACAGACATCCTTGCACATAGCTGGCACTCAACAGGTGTGAGTTCCTTTCCTCTTCACACGTACATATGCTAGATCTGTGTTCAGATTAAACAATATGTTGTCTTCTCTTCTTGTGTCTCTTACCCCCCTCCCCCATCTTATATTTATTTTTCAGAAGTAACCCAGTGCACCTGAGGGAAATGAGCGTAAGTCCCTTCTCTACCATAGCACAAAGGACCTCACCACCCCTTCCCTAAATTTAAAGTGGAACTGGAGCCATGTTGAGAGGGGAATGGGGAGTGAAGAATGACCTGGGGTCCCCCATGTCTTTGTCTTTCCAGGATAAACCAGTGGCCTTGGAAGTCAGAGAGGAATGCCCTGAACTCCAAGGCAGGGGGAGCCCTTGAATGTTGCAGAATGGCCCCCTCTTCCACAGGGGAAATGTGTGACCAAGCAGTGGCACCAGAAGAAAGCAGGCCTAGAGCATATAACACAGCAACTTCAAGAAGAGCAGACACTTAACAAGTTTGCAGGATTGAAATGAAGGCCCTAAACTACAGGTAAATGTCTAACCTGGTCCCAGTACTTAGTGAAGTCTGTGTTGTGTAGGCGTTATTTTAGTTTACATCACTATTTCACAATTTACACATAACCACTCTTATTTGAGCTACAACTACTGCCTCTTTCCCTGCACGAAATCTCTTACATTTTCTGTTGAAGCATCCTCTTAACCTTCTTCATCCTACTACTCCACCTAAGTGCTCTGATTCCTCTAAAGGCCTCCAAGTCTGCAGAGATAATGAGTGAAATGTCACTTCTTTAAGAATGATAAAATGTAATTGCTACTTCAAGAGGCATGCCCCAAATCCATGAATTGCAGGTATGATAACTAATAACAGCTGTAACTTCTTTAAGGTCAAAGATGTTCATTTCCCAAGAAACTACTCACTATCTATAAAAGTCCAATCAATTTATAAAAGTTCCTAAACTTTTTAAATTTTTTTTAATGTTAATCTTCACCTGAGGATATTTTTTCCATTGATTTTTCAGAAAAAGTGTAAGGGAGGAAGAGAGAGAGGCGGGAGGGGGGGAGGGAGGGAAAGAAACATTGATGTGAGAGACCCATTGATTGGTTGCCTCCCACATGTGCCCCAACTGGGGTCAGGGATCAAACATGCAGCCCAGGTACGGGCCCTCAACCAAGGATAGAACCCGCAACCCTTTGGTACATGGGCTGATGCTCTAACCACTGAGATGCTGGCCAGGGCTTAAAATATTTTTCAATTTAAATAAAGACAATAACAGATCAGTGGTTGTCAGAGATTCACTGGGTTGGGGGAAGTGTGGAATAGGTGAAGCACAGGGGGTTTTTTAGGGTGGTGACATTATTCAGTATGATACTGTAATGGTGAATGCATAACAGCATTTGTCAAATTTATAGAACTCTAGAGGACAAAGAATGAACTTTAATGTATACAGAATTTTTAAAAAAACATTCAGGGGGTTAAGGGATCCCAGAATGGAATGTAGATTATGACAAAAGAATCCAACTGTGTTACAAATGTATGAAACAACCGCACTGAAGCTGGTAGGGGAAAAGTGATGACCTAAGGCGAGGTTTGTAAGACTAAAGGCAAAAGGAATTGTAAAAAACCACATTACTTTACTTGATAAAGTTGTTTCCCGTGGGAATAAAGGTTCGTAATTCTGAGAGCACTATGCATGCATGCTGGAATCGAACAATTAAGTAAACAGATGACATAGGAGTCAGGGTTCTCACTGTTGGAGCGAAAGGTTTCAGACAAGTCAGGGGAGGTGGCCAGAATGATCCAGGTAGTGAGGGATTAGAGCTGGAAGCATCAGTATGAGCTCTAGTTTAATATGCAGATGGATAAATATAGCAATACTAGAGGCCCGGTGCACGAAATTCGTGCACTGGGGAGGGTGTCCCTCAGCCCAGCTTGCACCCTCTCTAATATGGGACACCTCGGGGGATGTCCAATTGCATGTTTAGGCCCGATCCCTGTGGAATCGGGCCTAAACCTGCAGTTGGACATCCCTCTCACAATCCGGGACCACTGGCTCCTAACCGCTCACCTACCTGCCTGATTGCCCCCTAACTGCTCCCTTGCTGGCCTGATTGCCCCCTAACTGCTCCTCTGTGGGCCTGATTGCCCGCAAATACCCTCCCCTGCTGACCTGATCACCCCCAAGGCTTTTATTAGTATAGATGTATAGTTGTATGTATACAAGGTTTAGTATATTTGTTTCCTTGCTCTATGCCTTAAAAACAATGAAACCCAAGCAGCAATGAGCATACATAGCCCCCAGAACTTTGTGTTCTAAAATCACTCCCCAATAAAAGGAACCAGATTTCCCTGGAGAAATGGCTGATTCTAGGATTAGGACAGGAAATATGCAAGGTGAGCCTGGAGCATCGTGTAGTGCCAGAAAATGAGGAAGTAATCAAAAAACACCACAGCGATGAGGTGTATTAAGTTGACAAAGGAGCCAATTGTACGAACTCCCAATAGCCAAAACTAGAACACTTTGAACGACAAAATAGTATTCAATTATAACGAAAGTATAAAAGAAATATACATGAATATATGCTGATATAAATTGTTGAACATATAAATAAATGAGAGAATAAATAAAGCTCCTGTTAAGAAGAATTACAAATATGGCCGAAACCGGTTTGGCTCAGTGGATAGAGCGTCAGCCTGCGGACTGAAAGGTCCCAGGTTCGATTCCGGTCAAGGGCGTGTATCTTGGTTGCGGGCACATCCCCAGTGCGGGGTGTGCAGGAGGCAGCTGATCGATGTTTCTCTCTCATCAATGTTTCTAACTCTCTATCCCTCTCCCTTCCTCTCTGTAAAAAATCAATAAAATATATTTTTTTTAAAAAAAAGAATTACAAATATGTTATGTAGATACTCTGCCCTCTAGAAGGCGGAACCTAACTCTCCTTAAGTGTGGGCTGCATGTATCGGCTACCTTCCAAAGACTGGAGTATGGGAAGGATGAAAGTAAGAGTGATTTTACAGTGGCAAAACCCGACAAACACTATCTCAGCCAGGTGACCAAAATCAACATCAACAGTGATAAGTCATGTTGTAGTACATATCATCAGTATATGTAATGAAATACTTCACCTCTGCAGTCCTCCTCCAAAAATGCCTGTAACCCCAATATAATCACGAGAAAGACATCAGACAAATGCCAACTGAGGGTCATTCTACAAATACCTGACCAGTATTTCTCAAAACTGTCAAAGTAATCAAAACCAAGGGAAGTCTGAGAAAATAGCATAGCCAAGAGGACATGAGGCTTTTTACAAAAGAAAGAGAGGATATGAGGATTTAATATAATGTGGAATCCTGGGTGGTATTCTGGAACAGAAAAGCGACATTGGGTAAAAACTAGGGAAATTGGAATAAAGTATGGGCGGGCGTTAGTTAATAATAATGTATCAATATTGGTTCATAGATTACAACAAATGTACCACTGTAATTTAAATTGCTAATAATAAGAGTAATTGGGTATGGAGCACATGGGAACTTTCTGTACTACTTCACAACTGTTCTGTAAATTAAAATCTATTCTAAAATTAAAAGTTTATATTTTTAAATGTTAAGTTACACATTGTATAGGAGTTTAAATGCAGCTGTTGTACCAAAAGCCCTTGCTGAAGCACATCTTTATTAAAGTAACTGCTAAATGGACATGGTTTTGCAAAAGCATTTGTTACACATGATTTCTTGTTTAAACAGAATCCATTGTATTTACATCCAGCAAAGCAAAGTTAACTCGGGCTGTGTGCCAAGACAGGGAAATAGCCTTGTTATATAGACCCAGCGTGATAATGGTGGTATTCAAATCTTTCTGTCCGTGACACATAATATTCCCATTGGTCTAAACCGGGGGAAAACCTCTAAGTTGGTTCTCCACTGGCTCAAAAAGTTTCCAAATAACTGTCTCTGGGGAGAAGTCAGAAACTCTGGGGCCAGGGTTGGGCAGGAAGGAGTTAGTGACTGCTGGTTCCAGAACTTGAAAAAAAATAATAATAAAAGGAAGGAAAATGCCTACGCTTCTCCAGAGGGCCACCCTAACATGGGAACATTGCCAGAGAACTTGAAGTAGCTCTGAGAAGGAGAAAAGTTGGAGCTGAGAAAAGTTTACCACACTTAACCGACCCTCGGTGTCCAGGACTGTACTTGCTAAGCAGAATACCATCCAAAGGGTGTCAATTTCTGTCTTCTAACTCCAGACATTGCTGGTCCTAGGAGGCAGGGGAAATTTTTTAAAGAACACATGGCCTCCAGAATCTTATGTTCAAGGCCTTAACAGCATGAGGGCACACAGCCAGGTTTTAAGACAATAATAGCACACAATACCAGGCCAGTCTATAGCAAAAAGCTCGAGAGTTACTGTTAACGCCTCTGCCTCTGTGGAGATCAGCAGGGGTGCACAACCCTGGAGGCAATGCCAGGGTCAGGCACTCTGCTCTCCCTTACATTAGGCCCTTCCTCCATTGAGGCCCGCAGAGCCTGAAGAAACAGGAGAGCAGGAAAAGATCAGAGTGATTCTCAGACTTTTTTTGTTTTGTTTAAGGTATTATAGACTTTTGAGATTATTACTTAGCCTAGGTCAGTGATGGCGAACCTATGACACGCGTGTCAGCACTGACACGCGTAGCCATTTCTGATGGCACGCGGCCGCTGAGGCGGCCACATGCCGAAGATGAAACATTTGCTGCTCCTGAGGATGAAACATTTGCGAAATAATGTTTTTTCCTCAAAGTGACACAGTACCCGAGTTATGCTCAGTTTTTTGGCAAAGTTTGACACACCAAGCTCAAAAGGTTGCCCATCACTGGCCTAGGTGGTTCTCCCAGCTCATCCTTCAAGGTCAAGTTCAAGCTTTAAATATTTAGTCTTCCAGCTAACCCTCCCTCCTCCAAGTTCTGAGAGCATAACTCTCCTCTCTGAAGTGCTGAGTGAAGTGGCCCTTGCTTAATGCCATGCCTGGCTTGTTTCCTTTCATGTATAATGTTTAATATATACAATCTAGAGTCTGACTTCATACTCTAGAGTCTGACTAAAATTCTTTTTCCACTGAGCCAAACCAGTTAGGGCTAAAATTCTTTTTCCCTCCTCCCCACCTACATCCTCCCATATTTCAGAGCACCTAATCCAGTGTTTTGCATAAGTGCTTAATAAATAGCTGACCTTGATTCGTTATACTAATTTCTCTCAACTATCCGTAAGAAAAATTAAATGTAAATCAGGTATTTTTCACATCTTACCTTTCTAGCTAGCGATTCAACATAGCCAGGAGATTGTCATCATTCTGCCCAGCCTACTTATGGTAAGACTTGTTTTGAGGTGGTTATGCATTTCCTTGACCAAATTTGCCTTTCAGGATTCTAATCACACAGGACTTCTTGGTTCCCAGCTGACTAACCACTGCATCCAGTTTGGGTGCAGGTACCCAAGCCTCCGGACAGTAGCAAAATCATCTGCTTAGCATCACGGAGAGAGTATCCTATTGCATATTGCCAGCCTGGGAAAAGATCAAAATTCAGAATTCGAAGTATAATTTCTACTAAGTGTGTATCGCTTTTGCACCATTGTAAGTCAGGGACTGTCTGTACAAAGTTGGATATTATAGCATTGTTTTTAGTGTCAAAAACAAAACAAAGTCAGGAAGATACCTGGAATGGTTAACAAAATTATATTGATCAGGGGAGTAAGAGAGCTACAGTTTATACTTTGCCCTAATCAGTCACTGGCTCAGGGCTGGAGGGTGGGGCATAAATGCTTAGGAGCCTCTAGGTCAGTGGTTCTCAACCTTTCTAATGCCGCGACCCTTTAATTCAGTTCCTCATGTTGTGGTGACCCCCCAACCATAAAATAATTTTCGATGCTACGTCATAACTGTAATTTTGCAACTGTTAATGAATCGTAATGTAAATATCTGTGTTTCCCGATGGTCTTAGGCGACCCTGCTAGTGGTCGCGACCCACAGGTTGAGAACCGCTGCTGTAGAGCCTAAGACCATCGGAAAACACAGATATTTACATTACGATTCATAATAGTAGCAAAATTACAGTTATGAAGTAACAACGAAAATAATTTTATGCTTGGGGGTCACCACAACATGAGGAACTGTATTAAAGGTCGCGGCATTAGAAAGGTTGAGAACCACTGCTCTAGGCCCTCTTGAGCACAAGCAAAGCATGTTCCAGCATCCTGAGGGCTCACTCACAGACACAGGGAAGGCTATGGGGCGGCCTGCACCGGAGCGGGTGTGCTCAGGTGTGCTCAGAGAGACTGAAGAGGTCTCGGGGCCTGTGAGGGCAGCACTGACAAGTCTGCTACCAGTGGTCTTGGGATTAGTATAGATCGTGGCAATTTTTAAACAAAAACTTACTTATGCACCTCACGCATGTGCAGGAAAAGGACATGCGCGAGGAATGGAGGGTGGAAATGGATGAGGGGAGGCAAAGGCATTTTTGTTTATTTTTATCTATACATTTTTATATTATTTCCACTAAATACTAAACATTGTCATAAAAACTGTAGGGGGGAAAGTTAGCTAGAATCTCTCAATAGATGGATCATTCCCAAGTAAAATTCTTTCTCAGAACGTGAATTAGTCACACAAATCTCTCCCAACTCTGAGGTTTTTCTGACCTAGTTCAGAGTATGTGATAAACCCTATTGTTTTTAAATTAATCGCTTGTCATATAACAGGCGACGTTCATTTAAAAAAAAAAGTTTAGGTTTGCTGAATTATAATATTTAAATGGTTTTAAAAGCCAACCAGGAGTCTAAAATTAAGTTAAAATTCACCTGCATTAAGAACCTTTACAAATAACTCATCTGAGTTGACAACCAGATAAAAAGATTATCTTCCACGCAACACTAAGCATGCTCACGCACAATGACAGACACAGCATCACTTACAGTTCTGCTTGGAAAGAGATTTCTTTTGACATTGGCTGCAAGGCACAGTCTGAATTTCAAAACATTACAAATCTGTTTTTACCAAGTGTTTTAGAATCAAGGATATACAGACTATACGTAGAAAATGTCTCTAAGCCTACCCCCTCGCCTGTTCGCCATAATTTCTTCCAGGAAAAACAGAAATTGCATAGAGGTCTGTGCTCTGAAGCCTCCGGAACGACAGCGAGAGCCGCCGGTGGAGATGTGTCTGTGGGAGGGAGAGCCGGGAGCAGAGGGATCGGCTCCGTGTGCCATCGCGTGCTGTTGTGCCTCGCAGACTGCACGTGGTTTGCTCTGTGTCCGTGACCCAGAGGATGAGCAACATGGAACGACAGGGTGTGCACGAGCGTGCCATCCGCCCAGGGGAAGGTGCAAGGAGTTATCTGAAAATACTTCACTAATGCTCCACTAACGTAAATATCCCCCACGTGTACAATTACTTGTCACTGCACTTTGTGTTCTGAAATAGGAGCAAGCTAGAAGAGAACTGGTGAGGAAATAATTCCCCCCTTCGCTGTTTAACTGTCCTCTAGATCCTTCCTCTGCCTAGTAGAAAGGCTTTGTGAAAAAGACACTATGGGGCTCCCAAACAGCAGGTAATATGCCATGGTTTATTACCGCCGTGCCACATCACAGCCTCCCATAGAAGCCTCCCGTAGAGTCCTATTTCGCTTTTTCTCTCTGTTACTGATGCACAGAGCAGATCCATTCTTTGCATCAGCTTAACTCCATCTCAACTCCTCTGAGCTGGCAAGAAAGTCCATCACAAACATTTCTGGAGTCCCCTTATCTCCCTGGTTTACAACAGAATCCAGGAGACGTACGAGGTCATAAAATAGGGAAAGGACTTCTAAGCTCTCACCTACCTTGATCCCTTCTGATATTTTCACTGCCCAGCTTTGAAATGTGACAGGCTTTCTGTCCCGGTGTTAAGTAGGGAGGAGCTAAGTACGATGCCAGGAGTGGAGCCTCCCTGAGGCGCCATGCCGCCATCCTCTCTGAAATATTACCAACCAGGGCAGGACCACAGAACAAGAGAGGGTCCCCACTGCCCGTGGCTCACCACCTTCCGCCCCCTCCTCAGTGCTCCAGATTTCCCACGCTCTCTCCTGGCCCTCAAAAGCATCCCCTTTTATTCCTTCCCTATTTACCCTATTGCTCCAGGGAACCTTCCATAATTTCAACAATAAGCCAGGGTGGGATTGGGAACTCATAATAATTAACATCTTAACAAAAGTATCCAGCCAATTGCTCTGGTGTTATTCCTTCCCATCCCAAATTTCCCTTCAATCCTCACCCCACCCTCCATCACTGTGAGACTTGGGAGTTCTGGGAAGAAGGGACTGTTTACTACACATTTTACATCCTCAAAAATACCTAACATGGGGATTCTCAACCACTGTACTCATGGAATCAAATCGCTCCCAGCAGCCCTTCCAAATTTTTATTGACATGTAAAAAGAAATTTGATTTTTGCTACAAATTGGGATAAATATTGTGACAGCAATGCCTGAGCTGTAACATGAAGCACATCAGATACTGGGTGTGGAGCAGGTTTGCTGTAATTAAGACGTGTGAGGTTAGCATGTCATCATGCTAACTACAGAGAAACTGCAAGAGCTCTGCCTCCAAGGAGAGCTCAGCCAGGGCAGAGCCAGCTCTTCCCAAACAGCAGCCGTCCTGAAGAGCAGACCGGAGGTAGCCCTGATGCTTTCATTGACCCGGTGATGGCAATTGCCTTGTCATTGTCACTGGCCTGATTAGTGTTGCTTTCAATCATTTGATTATCTCACAACATGTCTCCAAAAATTCGTAGAATTTGAAGTGTGCTTCTGTGGCAGAGACTGCTAGATGTTCACTCCTCTTGTTCTCATTTTCTTCCTCGCCAAAAGATATCCATTGTTTAGCCACCCAGCATAGAGTACACTGCCCAGCCTGCCTTGCAACTGTGCGTAGAGGGGATGGTGAATCACTCTGGGACTAGCAACAATGGGTTTCCAGGACTACGCCTGGTGCCTGGCCTGAAGGGGCAAGGAGAGGAAGGAAGCGGTTCCTGGAACCCACAGAGACAGCCTCCTGACAAGAACTGTGGCTTCTGTATTGGGTTGGGGTCTGTCAGAAATAGACCTTAAAACTAAGATTTCAGCCGAAACCAGTTTGGCTTAGTGGATAGAGCGTCGGTCTGCGGACTGATAGGTCCCAGGTTCGATTCCGGTCAAGGGCATGTACATTGGTTGCGGGCACGTCCCCAGTGGGGGATGTGCAGGAGGCAGCTGGTCGATGTTTCTCTCTCATCAATGTTTCTAACTCTCTATCCCTCTCCCTTCCTCTCTGTAAAAAATCAATAAAAAATATATTTAAAAAAAAAACACTAAGATTTCAGCACAAGCAGTTTATTTAGGAAGCAATCCCAGGAGGCCCTGTAAGAGGTTAGGTAAATGAGACGGGGCAGGAAGGAGGCCAGGGCAGGGTGCCATTGCTCAACAGATCTCCACTGAGTGCTATCGGGCTCAGTCTTGGGGCTCAGTCTTGATAGGGACCTCTGGGAGATGGTCAAGTTCGGAGTTGTCCCAACTTAGGGGAAAGGAAGTGGGATTATTTATCCACTAATTCCCCAGTATTACTGGTTAAGGGCTGCACCCTGGGGATATCAACTGTCCAGCATTTCTGGCCTGCCCTGGGCATGGGCTGGGCATACTTTCATGACCGGAAAAAGGCCTCATGCAGAGAGTGGCAGGTGTTTATAAGGAATGGTGAGCACTGATGGTATATGGCGGGGGCTACAGAGTCTGTTACACTTTCAGTTAAGGTGTATAGCTACTGCCATCCGGAAAGGAACTGAGAGCCAAATACCCAACCTCTCTCTTCACCCACTCTCCAATTCCTGCTGAACCAAACCAGAAGCCCATTGATGCAGTTCACTCTGGACTCCCTCCCAGGACACAGAGCAGGGTGGAGGAGGTAAACCGTGGATCTGTGGACCAGAGTGCCCAGTACATCTGCCTTCCACTGTCTCTAAATTGCTTTGTTTAAAATCTCAGGCAGCACTGTTTGATTCTAAAAGTATTACAATACATTTATATGTTCCCTAAAACCAAAGAAACTTGTGACTGGAAAAGACCTTGGAAAACTCTGTGAGTCCAGCAATAGAATGAACACCACCTAAGTGAGAGGAGACTTAAGTTCTAGTTCTGGCTCTAATAACTAGGAAGGATGCCACTTTGGGTAAGTCACTTAGCAATTCATGCTGTTTCTTCATCCTATGATAGGACAAGGTGCTGTTGACCTAACAAAACTTTTGTGAAAAAATGCTCTGTAATTACAAAAGTGTTTATAATTACCAATGGGAGGGGTAGTATACCTTCCTTCCCTGTTTCAGACAGATGAGAAGCAACACCATGGTTAACCACATTAAGGAAGGAAATACCACTATTTTGTTTCATTGTGTGTTTTCTCAATTAGTAAAACATTTACATAGTTATCTTTCACCACAAATTTTTTTATTAAATGAGACAGAATATAAAGAAATAACATGTATTTACATACAGGCATTTTCTTACCACTAATCCTCCTCCCAAATGATCTACATTCAATTAATTATACATTAGTTTCTAATAAATAGTCATAGTCTTTTTTTCGCTCTCTCTCTAGTATCAACTGAGCACGAAGAGTCAGGAGACTTTGACTAGAAATAAATGGCAAAGATTTATTCAGGGGTCTTAGGGTTTGCAAGCCGGAAACACAACTAGGCAATTCCCAGAGTGTTCTGAAAAGGAAAGAAAAGCTAAGAGTTCTTACAGGAAAAGCACATTCTTGAGAAGACTCAGTCCTGCATTCTTAGCCTCTAGACTGGTCTGAGATAGTGATCTTCCAGATGCCCCGTGTTCTGGAAAATGGATGTCAGATGGTCTAGACACGTGAACAGTCTTCCCTAAGTTCTTCAGAGGGTTATCTGTAGGATTTATATATCTCCAGGTACTGATGCATAGCTGAAAAGTTCCAAAGTTTAAGTCCTCTAGCTAAAGTAAAATGAAATCTATTCCTCATGCTTCAGCCCATTTAGTCTGAACCAGTTTTGTCAGCTTGACTATACAGACTCCCTTTTAAATCAGCTTGGCTGTACTGACTCCATCTTGTTTTCTTCACTCATTCCTCACTAGTTATTTCTTTTTGACAGTGTGCTTTTACTCCTTTAACCACTTCCTCTTTTATCTTCATGTACCTCAACATTTCTGATGATCCAGTAATTATGCCCAAGATTAAATTCATTCTCTTTTCACTTCTCTTTAATGTAGAATTTTAATGATGGAGGCACCGTTAGTTTATAGTAAGAAATACTGGGCAGACATCTTTATGTACATTCACCAAATCCAAGGAAGTAATAAAATTATAATTATTGTTGCTTTTTTATAATCCTTACCCAAGGACATATTTTCATTGATTTGAGACAGGAAGGGGGAGAGAGAGAGAGAGAGAGAGAGAGAGGAAAGAGAGAGAAACATGGATGTGAGAGGGAAACATCAATCGGTTGCCTCCTGTATAAACCCTGACCGAGGATCGAATCTGCAACCTGGGTATGTGCCCTGACCAGGAATCAAACCCGTGACCCTTCGTTACACAGGACGACATTCCAACCAACTGAGCCACACTGGCAGGACTATAATTATTGTTTCTAAATGGAAATTTCAGAATTTCTTCCTTGCTACAAATCAGGAATCAGGATATCACTAACCCAGAGAAATTTATGAAACAAAGGCAACATTTCCTTTATGGCTGTCACACTGTTACTGCCTTAAGATCCCAAACAGTGTAATCACGCATTTGGCAGGCCAAGTTTTCAAAAAGAATTTTTGGGGAGGGGAGTTTGTTTGTTTTTAAATGTATCACCACTAGGAAAACAAGCATGTGTAGTTCTTACCCACACAACAACAAGGTAGAGCAAGGTGAAGACAGAGTCATTAAGGAAACAAAATAAGACATTTCATGAGAGAACATGAAGACATTCTTACTGCTGACCCTATTGTCTCAAGTGTTTGCGGTGGGTGGGAGCAGGATGATTGATAAGTGTGAGGAAGGAAAAGGCTTTGTCCTTTTCCTTAAAGCGAGTCTACTCTATTTTCATTAGCTTTCTGGTTGACATCAGGAAAGCTGTAACACTCCATTATCACACCACCTTGAGGAAACAGATATTGCCCTCCTGAACTTCGGTAAGAAGCATAACAGAGACAGCAGCTCAGGACTGACCACTCCAGGAAAGAAAAACTTTAGTGACCTAAGGCAGTCTACAGATTCAATGCAATCCCTATTAAAATACCAGCGGCACATTTCACAGAGCTATACTCAATTTAATTTTTACAGAATGCTTATGTGAATACTCTGATGTTTACACAACTGTCACTACAAATGTGAAGATTCTAGATTGGTTTGGGTTTTTGCATCAGACTGCTAGGAGTAATCAAATAAATAGGTAATACTATTTTGGTGTTATTTTAGGGTAGTAAGAGAGCCCCAATCAAAATTAAAACACCTCTACCACCTGCCTGTTGATATCTTAGATTTCTTTAACTGTGGACAAATTACTTTTCTCCACAATTAGTTGAAAATAGCCACGGGAAAAGTAACAATAATAGGTACAATTTCTAGGTTTATTTTTTTAAAATATATTTTTATTGACTTCAGAGAGGAAGGAAGAGGGAGAGAGAGAGAGAAACATCCATGATGAGAGAGAATCATGGATTGGCTGCCTCCTGCAAGTCCCCCACTGGAGATTGAGCCCACAACCTGGGTATGTGCCCTTGACCAGAATCGAACCTGGATCTTTCAGATCGTAGGCCAATACTCTATCCACTGAGCCAAACCGGCCAGGGCATCTAGGTTTAAAAAAGAAGAAAATGCCTACACCTAAATGAATTCTAAATATTGATATGATTATCAATATTGATCTGACCAATAAATAGTGAGAGAGGAGGCAGAGAGACTATTTCCACAAAGAAATGGGTATTAATTATAATAAAACTTACGATTATGAAGTATGAATTGCATACAAGTTATATGGAGGAAATTCCTAGACAACTTGAAAACAGGAGGTAGAGACATTGATGTCATCTCCAGACTGAATTCTGATCACCATTCTCAGATATGGAGAAGAAATTTCTACAGAATAAATCAAACGAAGGCCTTATGTTTTAGAGGTTGTCTAGGCTTGTTAATACAAGAGTTTCTCTTGATTAAACAAGTCCTTTTCCCCACTCAAATAAATAAAAGAATTCAGTGTACCAAAACCATGACTCAAATCAAAAGGTCAGGAAATCTTGTGAGTACCAAGTGTGATGTTAGAGCTCCATGTTTTGCCCAAACAAACCCCATAATTTGACTGGCCTCCTTGGACTAAGCACTGTTTTGGACAAATTGGCAGCCTATCAACTTCTGAACCCGAACTAGGGCATAATTTACTGTGGAACCCCATTGTTGAAGGAACTTCTTGTTCTTGGAAGCTCCTGGGATTATAAATTGTGAATTAGAGCTAACAGTGAGTGTGACCAAAGTCTGAAAGCTCATGCTCCCTGAGAAGTGGCACCACCTTCAAATCCACTCAAGGGGCCCCTGCCCTAGTCCTGCTAGAGGGATCCTTAAACTGGAAAGCCACAAATGATGAATTTGATAACAATCACATGGGCACCTCTGTCACTCAGGGCCCAATGCTCAGTGATGGCACTGGGCAGCTCACAATCCTACATGCCTGCTACTATGATTCACACCAGTCAAGCCCCATAGAAACGCTCTGCCACATCTCTTGCCGTGTCCAGGACAGAAAAGTGACTGTGTCCAAATGAAGAATCGAGGACTGTGGCACTGCTGATATCAGAAATGGATATTACTTCAACGTATGAGGAGGATTTGAGTTGGAGAAATAATTGGGCAAGAAAAAAAATTAGCTTATTATACCTTCCCTCTCAAATACCATGACTAGAACAGATTTTTGAATAGTAAAGTATTTGCCAATAGAGCATAGTGTTCATTTTCTTGAACTCTTTATATCCACTATTCACGATTTAGCACAGCTTTTACATCAGCTGTACATGGCAACTAAGGAACAATTTGCAATATTAAACAATGCTATCCTAAACTTGCATGTATGTAAGTCTAGGTATAATATATATGAAACACAACACCTATTCTTCACATTAGTAACATAGTTATGAAGTTTTAGGTGTTTAGAAATATTTAATAAGACCGAATTAAATTTCAAAAAGCAGAATTAAAAGTTTCAATTGTATCTAAACAAATTTAAATTTTTATATTTATTAATTATCACTTATGTTTTGCCTTTGAATTTAGCAGATCATTTTGATTATACTAGAAGAAAAATAATTCCTTGAAGACAAAATATTTTACACATTTACATTTACTTTAATTGATATATTTTGTATTAAAAGGTATTCATATTTTACATGCTTTTGTGGAATTTTAAAAAATTGGCCTCAAATTTTTTGATATATCTCCCATAGAGAGATGGGGGGGTCCATATTCTCTCTGGGTGGGCTTGTAACTGCTTCAACCAATAGAGTACAATGGAGGTGACACTAAATGGCTTTTAAGACTAGATCCAAAAAGGCCAGGCAGTTTCTGCCTTGTCCACCAGCACACTTATTCCTGAACCCCTGAGCTGCCATTTAAAAAGTCCACTGTCCTGGGGCTGACATCAGTGAGGAAGTCTAAGACATAGGAGGCATTCCAGTTAATAGTCCCAACTAAGCCTAGCCTTCCACTATTCCCAGTCCAGGTACCAGACATGTGAGTGAAGAAACCTGCAGATGATTTGGGCCAGTACAGTCTCCTCCAGCTATCCAAGTCTTGCCAGCTGAGACCCCAGAAGTCACGAACCAGAGTTAAGTCATCTCTGCTGTATCCTGTCCAACTTCCTGACCCAGAGAATCCATAATGATAATAAAGTTGTTGTCATTTTATATCACGAAATTCTGGGGTGGTTACACACCAGTAGATAACTAGCATGCTTTGAATAAAATTACATTTTATTTTGTTTGTTTTTTTCAATTTTTTTATTAAGGTATTATATGTGTACATATCTTACCATTACCCCCCCCACCCCACTCCCATATATGCCCTCACCCCCCAGAGTTTTGCATCCATTGGTTATGCTTATATGCATGCATACAAGTCCTTTGACTGATCTCTTATCTCCCCCACCTCTCCCTAACCTTCCCCCTGTAATTTGACAGTCTGTTTGATGCTTTACTGTCTACATTTTATTTTGTAACTTAGATCACTGAGAATGATTATTAATTAAACTAGAAAATATAAAAGTGGAGAGAAGGAAAAAAGATTGAGACAAAAGTAGAGAGACTTCTAGTTATGGCAGCACGCAGGAGTTGACAATTCCACTCAATAATAAAATGAATATAGAATGTACTTCCACTTTGAGGAAGATGGAGTAGATATACTTTTCCATATTCCCATCAGTAAGTATAACTAGACACCTTGGACACTATATATATTAAAAATAAGAAGAACCTAAAAAGTGGAGAGAGGAAGGAAGACTGGCTAGTGACCTTGGGACCCCACCCCCACCCCCAAAATGACACAGAGCAGTGCGTTCCCTGGGTTTTCTTTTTGCCTCATATATCCCAGACTTGGAGAAAGCTGGCTGCCACCTCCACCAGCAGCAACAAGCAGTGCACTACCTCTGGTGTCAACAGAGGCCAAGGGCGGAAATGGACTTGCATTGCCCCCTGGAGGTTATGGGGCAGCACCCTCCATCCACGGCCAGAGTAGTATCTTTATAGTCTCATAATAGAATACCCACAATGTATAGGTTCATACCAATAACCAGGAATATCATAAACCGAATTTTTAAAAAGACAATAGATGCCAACACAGAGATTCTAGTTTAATTCTAGCTTAAATTCTAATTTCTAATAGAAATTCTAGCTTAAATGTGTAAATATATGTAAAGTAATCGTGTGAATTGGTCTTTCAGAGTTCTAATTATTATGTAAGTATGAGTAATCCACAAAAATATGTTATGATTTAAATATCTGGTGTCTTTCGTTAAATAATTTATTTTGTATATGAAAGAAGTCCATAGGTAGGAAGTGCTGGGCAGGCATGAAGTTTCCATGGTTGTCACTATCCAGGTTTCTTCCATTTTGCTGCTTACCTTTGATTAGCATCTCTTTTCATGTTCAAAAATGACTGCTCCAGCTCCAGTCATCTCACTAAAAATTTAAGCAGCAGGATGGAAGGAAAAAAGGGAACAGCCTTAATTTCTCAAGAGATTTCCCCAAAGCCCCATCAATTTTCATTGGTCAAAACTACATGTATAATCCCAACTAGCTGCAAAGGATGCTGGGAAATGTCATCTTTTGACAACATTGTGTTCAGTTAAGAATTAAGGTTCTGTTTATTTGAGGGAGACGGGAGAATGGGCATGTGGTAAGCAGTCTCTGCCACAAAGTGAACTTGACACAGATTCAGACTGGAGAAAAGATGGAACCATAGAGAGTTTCCAAAGGATGAAATGAAGAAAAGCAAAAACAAAAAAAACAACAACAAAAATAAATTCCCCCTCTTACATTAAGGAAAAAGATAACATTATAAATTCATAAATGAGTTTCAATTTAGGAATGGTAGGTAGTGTATTGTTAGTACAGTGCTTGCTATTAATACTAATAGCTAAAAAAAAATACAAAGAGCTAAAGAAAAAGTTTTAAGACAGATTTCAAAATGAAACGTATTTTCTCTCTATAATATATTATTTGTTTATTAATCTAATAAGCAAGGAAATTCTCTCAAAGCTACTAAACTTTCATTTATTTTACTTACTTGGATAATTGCTTGTGAACCACTGTTTAATTTACATAGTTATTTTAATCGTGGTTATTACAAAGATTAATGATGGTTTAAAAATGCTTCCTAGAGAGGGAGTAGGAGGAGGGAGGTGGAAATAGTTCTGAAAAGATAATAGAGTGATCTTTGTGGCAGAGGAACTGCTCTGTATCTTTACTATGGTTGTGGGTACATGAAAATGTGCATGTGATAAAATTGCATAGAACTAAACACACACACACACACACACACACACACACACACACGCATGCACAAGAGTCAAACTGGGAAAATCAGAAGATGGGTGAATTGTATCAATGCCAATACTCTGGTTGAGTGTACTGTAGTTTTGCAAAGTGTTATTTTTAAACGGTACACAGTGGTACCTCAATCAATAACTCATACAATTGTCCAAGGGCCCTACTGATACAAATAGCTTCTTACTGTGTGCTTAGAACATTCTTAAGATGTATTAAGCCTCTGTTATGCAACTTTTATTTGTCCACCTTCGATTCAATCCCATCTACCTTCTATAGTTCAAGGATTCTCCTAATGTCTAGTCCATTGAGAGTACCCCATTCGTGATTTTCAATATCAAGGTTTGTGCATGGATGTACCCTTTCTGTAATTTTTAGAGATTTAGGAAAGAGGGGAGGAGTGAGGAGAGGATAGAATGTGTTCTCCATCTGCCATGTTGATCCAACCTCTTGGCTAAATTTCTAAGCACACATTGAACTTTTCAGAACCAAACACAGCTGCTAGTATCATATGATCTAATTTGGAAACCTCTGCTTCTGAGGTGATGTCATATTAAGCTATTTCCATTGAAGACTTGGTCCCCATGTTAAAACTGGCATCTGCATGACACATGTGAAAAGATTCAATTCTCCTTCCTCAAAATTAACTTTCAGATTTAAATATTAGATCGCAAAAGAATGTCAAGTTCTATATTACAAAGATTCCTACAAGCATATAACAGCAACAATACAAATAATATTTTTGTCCAACTATAACAAAGAGAGAAAAAAATTACTATTCCAAAAAATCTGTAAAGTGCTAACATTCAAAAATAAGAAAAAGCAACTCAGATCCTGAAATGTAATTTCCTTACACTCAACCCTGAAATTACTTCAACCGACAGATTCTTTTGCCAATGTTAATAAATTAAGGAATAATCTCCCATTGATTGAGAATTACGGTATAAATTCCAAACTTTGAAATCTAACATACTCTGATTGGTCATGTCTATTAGCTGCCTCCTGCACACCCCCTACCTGGGATCGAGCCCTTGTTCTGGAATCGAACCAGCAACCTTTGGTGCACAGATGACGCCCAACCAACTGAGCCACACTGGCGATGGCTTTTACAAAATATTTAATGAACATATAACATGCCTGAGGCACTGGTCTAGGCTTGGGATACAACAGTGAACTAAACAGACAAAACCTCCTGTTTTGAGGACCTCATATTTTGGTAAGTACATATATTTTCGATAAGCTGAACTTGGCCTTTTCCTACAGAAATTACTATCAAAATAGATAAATGTTTTATACCCAATCACAAATATAGGTATCTCCTTAGCATCACCCAATCATATAAAAATGTTTGATAACGTAACAGAGATACATTTAGCTACTGACTTCAAAACATTAGAAGTGAATGTGAACAAGATCAGTTATCCTAAAATGTATCTGCCTAAAGTGATTCACTTGGAAAAGGAAGTATTATTGCTAAGTTTTAGCTAAGTGTACTATATTTAAGATAACTCTTACCAGGCCTTAATCTATATCAGAAAACCAAGCCATGGAAATAATCCAGATGTAAGAACTGGGCGGACTGAGGAAAACACTGTGCCTAGCTGGAGCAAGATTTTGATCATCGACAGTTGTACTGTCCAACATGGTGGCTACTAGTCACGTGTAGTTATTCAACTTAGAATGAAAAATTTTAAATTCAGCTCCTCAGTCACCGTAGCCACATTTCAAGGGCGCAGAAGCCACCCAGAGCCTGTGGTTGCTACATCGAAAGTGCAGACATACCTAGGGGAACATTTCCAGCATTGCAGGAAGTTCTATTGGCGGTGTTGCTCAAATCAGAAGAGGCACACATTTCCCAAAGAGGGCACAAAAAGTAGCGGTTTGTAACAGCAAAAAGTAAGTTTCCTTCTCCATCCCTTGGCTATTTCCATCCCTGAGTCTTACTTTCTCTTCATCTCCTAGAAAATGTCTCCTTTCCTTACGCCTCTATCTTCTCACATTTCCCCCACACTCCATTTTTCAACCCCCTTCTCTATTTTTTTGCAGCCACAAATATGCCGTCCACATTGAATGATTTCATACATTTATTGAGGCTGATATGTTTTAGTAATTTCTCCGTGTTAAAATTTAAGGAGCTGAATCTTTCTAATATATTCTCTCCCCCCACTCCCCACCCCCCACCCCCCAATACAAAATTTAGATGAGACTTTTTTTTTAAGGTCTGTATCTTTGCTGTATTTTCCTTCATAGAATCATCCTTGCTTAGAATCCGAGTGGAAAGGATATGCAATTCTGGTTCCAGACTCTGGGGTTTTCCTTCATCAAAGGAAGGGCTCAGGCCTCTGGGCCGCGAAGCCCGCACGGCCCCGGCGGCACCGGTCCTTCCGCTGAACCTCTACCGTCCCCTAGCGGAGAGAAGGGCGAGGGCTCCTTCGCCAGTGTGGCGGTTGCCAAGCGACGGAGGCGGGGCCCGGCCTAAGGAGGAGGGCGCACACTAAACGATGCCGAAAGAGCTGTAACAACGCCGCTTTCTATTGGCTGAAGAGATCTCAGCCGCCACCATGGACCAATGAGCGGATGCAAACAAGATAACGTCAGACGCTATGCGCCTGCTCCCTTCAGCCCCCTCCATCCCCTAGCGACGCGCCTGGCGACCGCCGAAACCCACTGTAAACACTTGGGGTTCTCAGCTGCCCCATGTACACCTCGCCGCTCGCGCTGCTGCAGGTGTTCCTCCTGCTGACCCCCGAGGGCGTCCGTCCTCAGCCTTCTTCCTCCCCGTCAGGGCCAGGTCCCACCTCCTCGGGGCCAGGGTCGCAGGGCGGGACCCTTCAAACCTCTTCGGAGGGGACTGAAACTCCGCGGGCCGAGCCTGGGACCTCATCGGCGTTCCCTACTCTGGGGACCCCTTCAGCGCCTGAAAATGGGGCCGTGGACCTCCTCCCAGGTGAGGGGAGGAAATGTGGGGATGGAAACTACAGGCTTAGATCTAAAATTCTGTGAACAACGTGAATTTGCTACAAAGTGAGGGGTGGGGCTGTCAGAAGAGGGGAATTCGCACCTGGAAGAACGTAGGGATCCTCATCCCTTTCGCTGAACTTGATGTTGTCCCTTCGTAGTCTTACCGATCTGTGTCTGTGACCTGACTCCTGGCACCTGCGATATAAATTGCTGCTGCGACAGAGACTGCTATCTTCTCCATCCGAGATCAGTTTTCTCCTTCTGCCTCCCAGGAAGCGTGAGGTGAGCTTACTTGTGCCCTAAAGGGGATGGGGGCCCTAGAATAGGAAATAGTTGGAAGTAGGAAGAGCTATCCTTCCTGCCTTCCTCCCCCATTTCCACTGTAAGTGGGGTTGCCTTGGTTGTTCCCAGAAGTGACATTGCTCTCCGGAATCTTTAGAGCAGGGCTGTCCGATAGACTAGGACCTTCGTGTTGTCCTGTGGCTGCCCAAAGAGTCATTCTTTGGCATCTGACTGACATCTGTGGGGCAACCTCCTGGGCTAATGGGATTGGACCTAGCCCTGTGCTTCTAAATGTATCTTCTTCATCCTGTGTCTTCGCAGGTCTTCAAGTTGGGTTTGTGTGGACAACTCCCTTATCTTCAGGAGTAATTCCCCATTTCCTTCAAGAGTTGTCATGGATTTAAATGGAATTAAGCAGTTTTGTGTCCATGTGAACAACTGTGAGTAGAAGCGTGTTGGTTCTTATTGCCTAACATTTATTGAAAGTTGGTTTTGTCTCTGTCATTTTTCTTTCTTTGTTTTGTTTTTAAACTTTTTTCTTTGTCCTTTGAGAATTTTTATCATCCTCTTCTCCACCTGCCCCCTCTCTCTTTCTCTTATTAGTGAACATTTGCACTTTTTTAATACCCTCTTGGCTATGGGTCAGAAAACCCATACAGAACTTTAATTTCAATCATCCCTGTTGGCCCAGATAATTACAGGTAGATTCTATTCCCCTACTTGATACAATGTCCATGAAAGCTCTCATTGACTCTCCAGTAAGTGATACATAGGAGGCACCAAATAGTACATGAATGAATGTCTTTGAAAAATGACCTATATACCAACCTTGTTTTTATTTTATGAAGCAACAGTGTAGGAGAAAGAGCATCAGAGTAGGATCTCAGCCTTGCCATTTACTTACTAGCTGCTCAGACTTGGGCAAATCCCTTGGCATTTCCAGTCTCATTTCTTCAATTGAAAAATAAGCAATAATAATAATAATACTAGCCCTGGATGTGAAAGTGCTCTGTTAACGTTAGAGCGCAATAGCAATGAGAGGTGGTTGTTATTATTAAGGTTTTTAAATAGACTTGGAAATTTGCTGAGGATAGCTATAACAAACTAGCTGCAGCTGCCCCATCCTTTCTAAATCTCCCACTGCCTTCTAGTCCCAGCCTTCCTGCTCCAGAGCTATTGCAATAGCATCCAACTGGTCTCCCTGGCTTTTGATCTCCCCTCCTGCCTCCTATGCCATCCTGCTACTGCTCTGGACCAGTAGTTTTGAACTTTCTTTCCCCAACAACACCTGAGAGTCATTCCCTTGGAAACTATAGGATACTTAGGATTGTTCCGTTTATATAAACATCGTGTCTCCCAAGGTAAATTATCAGAATCTAGAAAGGATGGATTATATACCCAGAAGTGGGGTTGCTGGGTCATGTGGTAACTCTATTATTAATTTTTTGAGGAACCTCCATACTGTTTTCCATTGTGTTGGCTATATTCTTATCTCCGATATTAATACTAAAACAATAATTCATTTAACAGATTACAAATAAATTAGAAGGTGATAGAAATCAGAATTGTTAACTCAAGATGGAGTATTGATTGGGAACCTTCTGGGAAAATGTTTTATAACTTAATCTGAGTAGTAGTAATAACATAATGTAGATTTGTAAAAATTCTTTTGCGTTTACACTTAAGATTACTGCGTTTGTATGCTTAAGCTTACTGTGTATATATTATGCCTCAATAAAAATATTAGTTACTTGGCATGCAAGCTATTTAAAAATAAATATTTTGCTTTTAACTAAAACCCTTTTATTTCTAAACATATTTTAGCAAAATTAAACTATTTCCAGAAGCCCCAAACAGTCAATGCATCCAACTTCCAGACCCTAGCTACAGAGTTTGGAGGCAAACCATTCGATTCAACATTCCAAACGCAGTCGCCAGCGCCTTTTTACAGGGTAAGCCTGGGGAAGGGGACGGAATTGTTTGGTTTGATTTTTCCCTCATAACCAACAATTGGCTGGCAGTTAGGTAAACAGTTGTCAGTTCTTTTGGAGGGCAGTGTTGGTTGTCCACATTAACAAGCTGAATTAATTTTTGTTTCTGCTTTTTTAGTTTCTGGTGGACTTCTGTCCACTTTCATTGTGAATAAATTTCTGCTATGCTTTGTTCAGGCTGGGGACCCCATTTTGACTTACTTCTCCAAGTGGTCTGTACTAAGCTTGCTGAGGCAGCCTTCAGGAGTTGGAGCTGGGGGACTCTGTATCGAGAGCAATCCTGCAGGTGAGTCCAGAGCAGAAGTGCCAACCTTTTTCTTCAAGTTAGAATAGGCTTTCTCATTTACCACCCCCTTAATTCTTTGTGCGCTAAGGTTTCTTGGAGAGTAAAAGTACAACCTGTGTCCGTTTCTTCAAGAACCTAGCAGACAGCTGCACCTTGGATCCAGCCCTCAATGCTGTCTCTTACTACAACTTCACAGTCTTGAAGGTGGGCATCCCTTCTCTCCCACTGTCAGCGGTATGGGTTTAAAGTCAACATGCTGCCCACTGCTGGGTTGTGGGCAAAGCACTAACTTGGAAGTCAGAATGCCCAAGAGCTACATAGAAGACAGAGGGCCTGGAAGTCCTATTGTCTGAAGAAAGATGAAAGAATTAGGGCTATATAGCCATGGTTAGAGATTTTCAACCTCCTGGCTAATGGGATTGGCTAGGGAGGGTGAGAAGGGTGACATCTCACTATTTCATCAAAACTTCTGCTTTTGTCATTCGGTAGAGCTCAGAGTAGATGGGCGTCACAGTCCATCCAGCCTCCCTTCAGCTTTCTCCTGGCGTTTAGTGTAAAGAAGAGTCAGGTAGAAGAGAGGAGGCAAATGATTGTAATATGTTGACTTATTCCCCCCCAAGTGTGAAAACGCAAGCCCTGAAGACTTTCCCTCGGGTATGTGCATGCTCATGCTCGTTTTCTTGCTTTTCTCTTATTCTAGGTGCCAAGAGGGATGGCTGATCTGCAGAACATGAAGGTAGGCTGCTGCTCATCAGGAAAAAGTAAAGTGAATATTTGGTCCCTTTGCATCTGAGGCAATTTCAGTCTTGATTATAAATGATGAAAGAAAATGTCTTTGTAATGTACCAAAATGTTAAGTGTGAATCTAAAACAATGTTTTCATGTGTTCTATATGATTAATAAGTATCATATGAATTAAGAATTCAAAATATTATTAGATAAGTTTGGGAAATATTTGGTTATATCTAATAGAATCAATGTTCTGAGAAATATGTTTTGAGATGTGCTGACTTAGAATGACAATGACTTGGACTTAAGTCGTAGGCTGGCAGCGGAAGGAGAAAGAAAGTTGATGGTCAAAATGAAAAATACTCATTTTAGCATGCTATGTAGCTAGAAGAGAAAATGCTGCTTACAATTTTAGTTGATTTGCTTCTTTCCCTTGCTAGTTCCAGGTTCCTGTAACACTTGTCTCACAGGCTGGTTCTCCTCTGTTGGCTGGAAACACTTGTCAGAATGCTGTTTCCCAGGTAGGGATGCTGACCTCAGGTTCTGGGTGGATGAATGTTGATCACCATTACTGAGGTGCCTCATCTTCAGCACCACACCGACCCACATGAAGTTTTGTGCATTACCTGAAAATTAGCATGTCAGGAACTGAGCCCATCCCCTTCCTCCCTACCATGTTTCGGTCGTTTCTACTGCTACCGTCCTCCAGTATTGCGTGTCGTGAACATTAAGAGTATTTCTGACTCCTCTGTTGATATGCAGTCTCTTAGGGTTCTTACTGACCATGTTTTCTTCTGTTAGCAAAGTCAGTATCATCTGAAAATCTGAAGTAGACTAATCAACTTTTCCTCTATTCTCTCTCTTCTAATCAACCTACAGAAGTAAAAATTATCTTAAAGCGTAACTTTAAAGACTGTTCAGAAATCTAAGGATCACTTGCTTATAACTTCCAACTCCAGCTGCTATTTCTCCTCATCCTCAGACATGGGACAGCCAAGTAAACCAGGTTTCCATTCACTTGCCTGTGCTTCTTCTCACCTTCCTCTGCACACAATCAAAACTTATTTTTCTTCCCTTTCAAATCTTAAAAGTCACCTCTCCCATGGATCTTTTAAGAGCTCTATCCAGTCTCTTTTCTCGTGTGTTTTTAAGACTACTTGTTTATTCTCCCTCATTTAGCTATATTTTTAATTGAGATATAATTAACATATAATATTGAATTAGTTTTAGATGTACAATATGATTTGATATATGTAATGGGGTGGGCAAAAATAGGTTTACAGTTGTGAGTTAACGACCATTACCACACGGTTACAAATTTTTTTCTTGCAATGAGAACTTTCAAGATCTACTCTTTTATCAACTTTCAAATATACAATTTTGTTCATAGTAGTCACCATGCTGTACCCTCATTCATTTATAAAACCCTTCAAGATAGAAAATTTAAATTAAACATAATTGGCCCACTAAATAATCTTTATTAATTGATTCTACTTTTGTATTGCAGGTCATCTATGAGATAGAGACCAATGGGACTTTTGGAATCCAGAAGGTCTCTGTCAGTTTTGGACAAACCAACCTGACTGTTGAGCCAGGCGCTTCCTTACAGCAACAGTTCATCATTCGCTTCAGGGTAAGGGCCCTTCTCCTATAGGGGGTAGAGGGGGAAGGAATATAGTTCCTCTGCGTTGGTAACACATGTGAAACAGAGTGAGACTATGAAGGCCTACTTCAGTCTGTCAGTTGAGGCATTTCTTTTATAGTGTGCTGACTTCCTGAATACATTTAAAAGGATCAATAACCCCGTCACTACAGAGGAAAAGAACAGCCATTGCTGTAGCACAGAGTCAAAGCCAAGGGAACCATAAAGCACACTTGGTGTTCACTGTGCAAGAGGCCTCAACATCTAGTATGCCATAACTTAACTACAAACGATAGGGATTCAGCGATGCCTGTTCATTAACATTTTCTATGATTCTCTATTTGGCCCCCAGCAAAGCAGGAATTCAAT
Source organism: Cnephaeus nilssonii (assembly GCF_951640355.1). NCBI lineage: Eukaryota > Metazoa > Chordata > Mammalia > Chiroptera > Vespertilionidae > Cnephaeus > Cnephaeus nilssonii. The sequence continues at coordinate 40,493,515 of NC_137087.1, read as the reverse complement.
GTCAAATCCAAACTCTTTTTTTAAATAGTCATTTTGAATCATAAACTCAGCCATCATCCCACAGACATTCTTTAAGTAGCTTTTCTCATATTTCTGTGCATTCAGTAGATACTTTTTCACTTTTTATATTTCTGCATTATTTGATCTTACGTGCTTACAATGAGCATGAATTTTGTCTATGTGTATTTATGAATGTTGTCAAAAATGTAAATGGCATTCAGTGTTTTAATCGTTCCCCACTTAACCTAAGTTTCCAGTCTTGATCACCACCTTTGTCTTTCTTCTGCTGCTACTTTTTGAACCTTGCCGAGTCCAGTTTTTCCTCAGCTCTGCCTCCAGGTGATCAACCAGGTCTCATCTCTCAGAGTTCATCTCTGGAACATCTATAGCTAATTAAAATATATCTTAAATTACATTTCTCCTTTCAGCCAGGCTGAACATAGACCTAAATTGATAGTAATTTTTTAAAAACAGGGTTGATAGATCTTTGCTTGTAACCCTTGGTAGCAGTGCCATACAGTGAATTTATATAGTCAATTTCAATATTCAGATCACTCAGGATTTACTGCAGGGGATAAAAATGGAAGTCAATGGAATAGAAATTTTTGCAAAATCCTACACTGTGGAGGGAGCCCCCAGCGCAGCTAACTTAAGGAAGGGTGTGCAGTCAAGCAGGGGAAGGTGTGAGAGCATGCTTCCTCCGTAAGTGACTTTCTTTTACTCTTTCTGCAGGCTTTTCAGAGCACAGCCACTTCTCTTCCTGGTCCTAGAAGTGGGAATCCTGGCTATATTGTTGGGAAGCCACTCTTGGCTCTAACTGGTGACATAAGTCACTCTGTATCCTTTCTGGAGCTGAGTGGCCTGTTGCAAACCAATGAGAAAAGCTGCAGCTGCTGATTTTTTGGATTTTCCAATTCTGCAGTCCCCATGTTTTAGGTATCCAACACTTCCTTTACCAAGCCATTAATACAGTGTATTCTCAAATGGTGATACGACCAAAGGCTTTAAAACATCTTAGACTGGCTGAAGGTGAGGATCATGACTGATTTTTGTTTTAATGAGGTATTTATATGCTGGTGTGTGATTAACCATTTTTGGAAAAACACTATCTCTGTGTGCTTTTTAATTACTAGAAGAAGAAAATAAATTACGACTTGAACGATACCATGATATTAATAAAATGTAAGTGGTGTTAAGGAAACAATAAGAGCATACATTTTCCAGTCTGCCTACTTTTCTTCTGTTTTGACCTCCTTGACCATCACTTTCTACCTCAGATGACCCTCTTGCAGAGCCAGGGTGATGGAACTTGCTCTGTCAGGAGACACAAAGTACAATTTGGGGTGAATGCAATGTCTGGATGCAAACTGAGGTAATTCATTGCTCCCACATCATTTCCCACAATTTTGTCTCTATCTAGGGATTATGTTGATATGGTAACTTTTATATTTTGAATGATAGTTCAGAGATTGCTAGTTAGGAATAGTCATAGAATCTAAATGATATTCACAATACTAAGAGTTTTCTGACAGTCCTCTATACTTACCGGAGATTTTTTCCTTCCAATTCATTTTATACTATTATCCTATATAATAAAAGGCTAATATGCAAATCGACCGAACAGCAGAATGACCGGTCACTATCATGCACACTGACCACCAGGGAGCAGACGCTCAACGCAGGAGCTGCCCCCTGGTGGTCAGTGCGCTCCCACAGGGGGAGCACCGCTCAGCCAGAAGCCAGGCTCACGGCTGGTGAGGGCTCCCAGACTGCGAGAGAGTGCAGGCTGGGTTGAGAGACCCCACCCCCCTACACACACACCCCCGTGCATGAATTTCGTGCACCGGGCCTCTAGTTTCTAATACTTGGATTAATATGCTAATATGGTTACATTATTAAGTTAGCATTGGACTGCAGCCTCTATGATGTTTAATTTCAGAGTGAAAAATGTGGATTGCAGCCACTTGCAGCAAGAGATGTACCAGACTCTTCATGGAAGGCCCAGACCAGAGCATGTTGCCATCTTCGGTAATGCTGACCCAGCTCAGAAGGCAGAGTGGACCCGGATCCTCAGCAAGAACTGCAGTGTTTCAGTAAGGAGAGAAATACCTGTCTGACCAGGACTCGCATCCCCATTTTGTTGAAATTAAAACCAGCCCTATTTCCATAGATAATGTGGTTATCATCCTATATAATAAAAGGCTAATATGCAAATTGTCCCCTCAACTGGGAGTTCAACCAGGAGTTCAACCGGGAGTTCGACTAGGGGGTGGGGCTGGCTGGCCAACTGCCCACAGCCCCTCCCCCTGGCCAGCCCCACTCCTGATCACCCTCCCCCCCACCCTGATTGGGGGCGGGCTGGCCAGCCAACCTCACATGTTCCCTCCCCCTGGCTGTCCCGGCCCAATTGGGACAGGCTGGCCAGACCCCTCCCATGCACGAATTCGTGCCCTGGGCCTCTAGTCTATCTATGTATATAAAAGCCTACGTGACTGTTACAACTGATTGCTATGATGCACACTGACCACCAGGGGGCAACCGCTCAATGCAGGGCCTGCCCCTGGTGGTCAGTGCGCTCCCACAGCCAACCTCCTGCGGCTGGCCAACCTCTCACGGTCCTTCCCCCAAGTTGGCTGGCCTGATTGGCACTGGGCCAGACAGCCCCTATTGGCCCTGATCACCTCCAATGGCCGGCCAAGCCAAGGGACCTCACTTGTGCACGAATTCATGCACCAGGCCTCTCGTAAGAATATAAGAAATCATGCCCATTTGCTGTCATTATTTCAGGTTAGGTTTATATTTAACTTATTTTCCTTAGAGAAAACTTTGAAGGTAAAAAATCTAGAGATTGCTCTGTGGTTCAAAATCAAACTTACTGCCCTAGCTGGTTTGGTTCAGTGGATAGAGTGTCGGGCTGCAAACTGAAGGGTCCCAGGTTCGATTCTGGTCAAGGGCACATGCCCAGGTTGCAGGCTCAATCCTCAGGGTGGGACATGCAGGAAGCAGCTGATTATTAATTCTCTCTCATCATTGATGTTTCTCTCTCTCTCTCCCTCTCCCTTCCTCTCTGAAATCAATAAAAATATTTTTAAAAATCAACCTTCCTCATTGTAAGAGAAAAATATATTACATATATATTTCAAATATTCTTGCATTCCTGAATATTTGGTCAGCACAGATTCTTTCTTTGAGGTTGAAATTATGTCCTTTCTGTTATAAAATTTGTATTTTCACATTTAATAGCAATACATTACCAAGTCAGAAATTCTCATGCCATGTAGAATAGTATTAAATTAAAAGTCAAAACCTCAACACCCGCTGCCCCTGAAGTCACCTCATCCAGCTGTTATGTTTTTACTTTTTTGGGTGGCCCACTAGATGAGTTCTCTTGACTGCAGTCTGACTAAAATAAAGAAATTTGCTGACGTCTTCTATTTTCTTCCTCTTTTGCCTACCCCCTACCTCCTCACTTTAGTTTGCTGTACCTTTAATTTTCTTTTTATTTAAAAATGTAAATTATTTTTCTGTATAAGTAATACATACACTTGGCTTGAAATTTTCAAAAAGTACAGATTAACCATAATTTATTTAACCAGTTTTATGGGTGGACATTCAGGTTTTTTGAGTTTTGCTATTATATACAATGTGGCATTTTATAACCTCATTCAGGTTACCACATCATACATGTGAGAATAAACCTATATGTTAAATCCTAGAAGTAAGAATTTCTAGATCAAATGGTATAGGCATTTAAAGCTTTAATAAGTACTGCCAATTCATTCTATCTACAGGTTATAGCAATTTGTAGTCCCTCCATCCATCCATGAGACTGCTTGTTATCCCAAACTTACATCAATACTGTGTTTTTGAATTTTTTAAGCTTCACTCTTCCAAGGGAAAATAGCATTCCAATGTAGTTTTATTTTTCTCTATGAATAAGGTTGAGTATTTTGACATATGGTTGAACAATTTGTGTTTTCTTCACTGTGATCTGTATATATATCCCTTGCCCATTTTTATTGAATTATTGGTCTCATGACTTACAGGAAATCTTTGCATATTTGAGAAATGGGTTCTTTTCTGTGATTTGATTTGCAGATTTTTTTTTCTGAGTTTGTCACTTGTCTTTTGACTTTGTTTATGGTGTTTTTTGCCATGCAGAAGTTGACTTTTATGTTGTGAAACTTACCAGTCCTTTTTCTTTTTTACCTTGGCATTTTAATTTTAGTTCAGACTTTGAAAGACCTTTCCCCTTAGAGATTATTTTTAAAGTGTTGTTTTTCCCTTTCTCAGCACTATTCTGACTTTATTTCTTATATACTTCTTTCCTTTTGAGGAGATTTGGGGGATAAGTAAACACATGTATTGATCCAGCATATAGGCAACTGAAGTCAAATTGAGTTCTCTTAAACTTCAAAGCCATACCTGAGGGAGTATGGATTTTGGATGCTACATGGCTGAATACAGGAAGGGGTTGGGTTGAGATTATTGTGGAACTACTCTCTATTATTCTTAAGTTTACATCTTAAAAATCACATTTCCAAAGAGCATTTGACAACATGGGAAAATGTTCCAAATTTAGAATAAATGAAAAGAAAAGTGTTTAAAAGTATTTGGAACAAACTTATGAAAAAATATTCAACATCATTAGCCATTAAAAAATTGCAAAACCATGATGAGATACCATTTCACAGCCACTAGGATGTCTATAATTAAAAAGATGGATAACAGGTGTTGGCAAGAATGTGGAGATATTGGAACCCTCAGACATTGTTGGTGGGACTGCAAAATGGTACAGCTACTTAGAAAACAGTTTGACAGTTACTTCATAAACATAAACATGGCCTGTCTTCTCCTGCTCCTAGTTTATACATGTTATTGCCTATATCTGAGCCTTACTTTAAAAAAGTATGAAGCTAGAAAAGCACAAAGCATATTTGAGGATAGTTTGTATCTGCTAAGTTACAGTAACCTGCTGATCAAAGCACTCACTTCCATCAATCCTTCCTGCATCTTAGAATTAGTCCTCCAAGAATCAGACTATTTGGTTGGACTTCATAATCACTGAAATGCCTTCTTCCTTAACTTTTCACTGCTCCTGTGCTCAATCCTTTGCTTCAGTCAAGTGTCTGCTCGAGGCCAGTGCCTCGTACATGCCAGGCACATAGGAGACACTCAGTAACTAGGATTCACATTAATCAATGATGTCCTTCCCTGGCATCACGTGCTGTTCTAGTTGTGTACCTTGTTATATGCCATCGCTCTACCTGAATTTTCCTTTAATCGCCATTTCTTGGTCACATATTACTCATCCCAGTTCCATCCTCAACCAGAAATGGCTATTTCTTCTGGCATTCCACAATCCTGACTGCACACCACTCACTGAGCACTTCTTTTTTATTACTTTTTAATCCTCACCTGAGGACAGGCTTGGAGAGAGGGGGAGGGGCATCAATGGGTTGCCTTCTGTACATGTCCTGACCAGGAATTGAACCAGCAACCTTTCAGTGCACGGGACGATGCTCCAGCCAGCTGTGCCACTCCAGCTGGGCACACTGAGCACTTCCTATAGCCATTGTAAATGGGCTTACATTTTATAATCTCTATATTAGTAATTTCTATTTTGAAATTTTAATTTTCCTAAGATCAAGGATAGTAATACAGTCTATGTGAACTTTTGTGTTCTCTACGCCACATTGCTTTCTCTATTAATGTACAATGTTTAAGAAATAATGGCTACTCAATGCATGGTGATGGATTTATAGGTAGCCATCAGAAATTCAAGCAGATGCTTCTTTACCCTTTTGCAGGCTACACATTGCACTTCTTGCTGTGTCATACCAGTGTCCCTGGAGATCCAGGTATTGTGGGCATATATAGGCCTCCAGTCCAACCCACAAGCTCATGTGTCAGGAGCACGATTCCTGTACCAGTGTCAGTCCATAAAGGTAAGTCATGGCTCATAAAGGATCACTAATCCTAGCAAAGCCTAGACTGTCTTATCAGCCATTTGATGCCTATATAATTTTTGACTTCTGAGAGACAATTTATGCTACCAGCCAATGCTTGGTTAGAGTGAGCTGACACAATTTACTTTCAAGTAGATCCTCCCTGCCTGGTTACTGATTTTTTAATATCCTGAACCCAGACTATAGTGTAGGTTAGTTTCTTTTAAATTATCATACCACTATTACTATATCGGTTGATTCAACCACAGAAAATAATTTTCCATAACTATATATTCAATGTGACAGTCACACACTTGAGTCTCTGAGCCTTTTGCTCTGAGAGATGTCTGAGATTTTACTGCCTATGTTTTCTTTTAGGATTGTTATGCTTTCGTAACTTACACAGACTTTTATCTGTGTTTATTCTTGTGTATAGTGTAAGTTGGTGGTCTAGTTGCATATACAACTGTCAAAACTCATTACACTGAACATTTGAGATGTGTACCTTTTATTGTATATAAGTTATACTTCAATGAAAAAATTAAAATGAAACAAAAAGACAAAAAAAAAAAAAAGCCACTGACTAGGGCCGTGGTCGGCAAACTGCGGTTCGCGAGCCACATGCGGCTCTTTGGCCCTTGAGTGTGGCTCTTTCACAAAATACCACGACCTGGGCAAGTCTATTTTGAAGAAGTGTCGTTAGAAGAAGTTTAAATTTTAAAAATTTGGCTCTCAAAAGAAATTTCAATCATTGTACTGTTGATATTTAGCTCTGTTGACTAATGAGTTTGCCAACCACTGGACTAGGGGATAATACTTGCAATACACGTACCTGGCAAAGTTCTTCTATGTAGAATAAAGAACTCTTACAACTCAATAATCCTACATAATAAAATGGTAATATGTAAATTACCATCACTCCGCTACGCCCACGATTGGGCCAGCAGGAGGCGCAGGGGGCGGGACTCAGGGTGGCCGGGGTAGCTGATTGGGCCAGCAGGACATTGAGCTCGCGGCGCCAGTGGCGCCGCGAGCTCAGCGTCTGTGTCATGGCTGCGCCGGAGGCTTTCGGAAGGCCTGGTGCACCGGCGGACAGCCGGCCAGCTCCCCCGCGATCAAAAGCCAAAGCGGGGGAGCTGGCCGGCTGTCTGCTCCGGCACAAGGCCTTTCGAAAGCCTCCGCCGCGCCGGAGGCTTTCGGAAGGCCTGGTGCACCGGCGGACAGCCGGCCAGCTCCCCCGCGATCAAAAGCCAAAGCAGGGGAGCTGGCCGGCTGTCTGCTCCGGCACAAGGCCTTTCGAAAGCCTCCGCCCGCTGGTGCACCAGGTGCATGATTAAATCATGCACTGGGCCTCTAGTGAGTTATAAACCTGAGTCAAAGAGGAATGTGTCCTAGTTCATAGTCTGAAATATGTATCTACAAAACATAAATCAAAGAGGTGGTATCCACAGCTTTTTCTCTGATAACTAGAGGCCCGATGCACAAAATTTGTGCAAGAGTAGGCCTTCCTTCCCCCGGCTTCCTTCCCTCTGGCACCTGGGACCCAGCTTCCCTCTGGGCGCCAGCAGGCACCTGGGACCCGGGCTTCCCTTGCAGCCTGGCTTCATCCGGAAAGTCATCTGGTCTAATTAGCATATTACACTTTTATTATTATAGATGAGTTTTTATTTGAAATGATTCAACATGCAGATTTGCATATAATGGTTTAAAAATTGAGATTACAAAAATGTAATATAGTAATACACACACACACACACACACACACACACACACACACACACACATATACACATACATATGATGTACTTTTTATTACCAAAGCCAAACAAAACCTAATGCAAACTTTTCATGTTGTTACAAAGTAAATCTTATTTGGGGAAAACGAGTTTTGCTGCATATAAACTGAATTGAAGGGGGGGGAAAATCCCCTAAAATCTCACAAAATGTTAAAACAGAATTGTTGGTAGCGATTTCTGAAGTAGACATCATAAAATATTGTAGGTTAAGGTAGAAATAAAATAAATCCACCATACAGGATAACTGAATCCCTACTCAAAGAAATGAGCTGACTTGGCCATGTGCCTTTTGTTGTCTTGATACTAGTAAAAGAATTGAGTTAACTGGACTTTGATTGAGGTTGTTTTTTCTTTGGTTTCATTTTTTGTTTTTTTTCACTGTCCTTGTTGCTCATGCTAAACAGTGAATTTTCAAATTTTGCTTATACATAAATTTTAAATGTAAATAGAAAAAATTTAGACTTTAGAATTCAAATATAACACACTGAATTTACCACAGAAATCTTCTTTTTTTTTTTTTAATATATTTTATTGATTCTTTTACAGAGAGGAAGAGAGAGGGATAGAGAGTTAGAAACATCGATGATAGAGAAACATCGATCAGCTGCCTCCTGCACAACCCCCACTGGGGATATGCCCGCAACCAATGTACATGCCCTTGACCGGAATCGAACCTGGGACCCCTCAGTCCGCAGGCCAACGCTCTATCCACTGAGCCAAACCGGTTTTGGCAGAAATCTTGTTCTTTATGAGGACTAAGAAAACAGAGATACACTCATAATAAGTTATTCTCATTGCACTATGTTGAAATACAGGACTAAAAAAAATTTTGTATTATATTTTCAAGAGAGACCAGCTTGTTTTTATGTCTGAATAAACTTGGGTTCTTACACAGAAAAAGAGTAAGCTATTAAGACCTAAAGCTCTGGGATCATGAGTGAGACGGACTGATGTGTGGCCTTGAGGTACAGTTAGTTGCACACTAGGTTTGCTTATGCCAGCATTACCACAAATGTGAGAGTAATTTGTTGTGCTATGACTTTATAAGTGCCACATCACTGGGCAATAGGAATTTTTCAGCTCCATTATAATCTAATGGGACCACCATCATATACATGGTTGTCATTGACCAAAAGGTTGTAAAACTGCCAGCTGTCCGTGTCTTTGTGTCTTTTTGTGGAACTACTAATTTTCTTCAGAAAAAGACCCTCCCTACTGAACGGTATAGTTGTAAGACCATCTGTCAACATTTTGGAATTAGATGAGGGAAGGTATTTCATTACACAGAGTAATTTCCTTATTTTTAGTTCTGTGCCTCACTCAGTCCTTCTTTATGCCCAACATCTCTAAATCCAGAATTTCTCTGATTTGAATTGTCCAGTCTCTTCTCGAGGTGCGGAAGGGGTTGTTGCTTGTTTGCATGGAGGGAGTCCCATTCAGTAACCATGTTCTGTCCCTATGTCTTCCCCCTCCCTGTTATCTCCTGTTACTGAGTCTTTCAGGGTTCTACAAAGACTTGCTTGCTCTAGTCTCTGGAGGCTTTTAGGTTTAGCCTCCTTTCCCTCTGTGAGCCTGGATCCTCTTGGAGCCTGATAAGGTAGAGCTAAGCATGTCACAGCAGTTTTGCCATCTGGCCTCTCTGATATCAGGCAGCTCCCCAGGTGGGGGAAGCCAGCGTCAGTCTTTAGGTAGGTGTAACTGTTCACAGTTCTGATGTCATGGACTGTTGCTGAGAAATTCATTTCCTGTGTCTCATAGAAAATTACATAGGACCAATGTGAGAAAAAGGTATATCTTGCTTAGAGCAATTTGGTTTTGGTCTTTCTGCAGGAAAGTTATAATAAGTCAAGTAGAGGGCTATTTAAATTGGTACCAAGTGCAGACCTGTCATGGACTTTCTTCCTGCAGGATTCCCAGGTAACAGAAATGCCTTTGACAACTACTGTGACCTTTGTGGACATTACCCAGAAGCCAGAGCCTCCACGGGGCCAACCCAGAACCGACTGGAAATTGCCATTCGACTTCTTCTTTCCTTTCAAAGTGGCCTTCAGCGAAGGAGCAGACTCTCAGAAAGGCTCAGTCTCTCCCGTCCATATCCTGTGTCTCTTACTCCTTGGAATTCTCTTAGCCTAGAGACTAAGTAACAAAAGGAGAGGAATCGGATTTTAATTTTCCCTATGGGAAATCCTACGGCAGCCTACTTGTGTTGGCTAATGACCAGAGAGCATTTAGGAGAAGAGTGGACTTAACTGAAGGAGCCTTTGTACATGAGAGAAGAGATTTTAGAAAAGCAATAAAAATATCTTGTTCATCCTAGCTCTCTGCTTTGAACTTGAACATGCTGCAGGAATGTCAGTTGCAAAGATCTGCTCCAAAGATTGAGTACCTGGTATATAACCTACAGAATACCAGCTACACACCAAGTTCTGTACTCCTCAAGCCGGAAAGAGTGCAATGAGCCCTTCCTCCAGCCCTTCAGTGTGTGATGCCTGACTAAAGGTTTGCAGACCTTCATCCATCTGCTCACAGGCACAGCTGGGCTCAGCATCAAAAGGAGCATGCTCCTACGTCCCCCACGTGAACTTGGGAATAGCTGCCCTCTGGACTTGAAAGAAGCTGACTGTTCAGAACAGAAAACTACTGGCTATATATTTTATCAGGCTCCTCCCTGCTCCCTTGGGCCAGTCTTCCCAGGCAAGCAATTACTTCTACAGTTTCCAAAATGAATGTAGAATCCCAGCCCCCTTTCCTACTAGCAAATGATCCTACTACCTGTGTTTTTTCTTTCCTCCACTGTGGTGGAGAAATAAAACTGATTGAGAGCTCAATTGTCCGAATCCCAGCAGCACACACAAGTTAACTGACGTGGTCTGCCTCGTGATTATTTTTCTACATATATGAGGGTTTAAAACAACAACAACACAGACTTCACCTTTTCACACAGTTCCCCAATACCCTCCCCTCTGGCATCCATCAGTCTGTTCTCGGGATCTATGAGTCTGTTTCCAATTCTGTTTGTTCATTTATATTGCTCTTTAGACTCCACGTATAAGTAAAATCATATGGTATTTGTCTTTCTCTGACTAACTTATTTCACTTAGCATAGCCCTTCAGGTCCATCTATGTTGTCACAATGTAAGATTTCATTCCTTTTTAAGGCCAAGTAATATTCCATTGCACAAATGTACCACTACTTTTACACACTCCTCTATTGCTAGGCACTTGGGTTGCTTCTGTAGCTTGGTTATTGTAAATAATGTTGCAATGAATATAGGGGTGCATATATTCTTTCAAATGAGTGTTTTGGGTTTCTTTGGATGTACCCAGAAGTGGAATTGCTGGGTCATAAAGCAATTACATTTTTATTTTTTTAAGATATTTTTTATTGATTTCAGAAAGGAAGGGAGAGGAAGAGAGAGATAGAAACATCAATGATGAGAGAGAATGATCAATGGGCTGCCTCCTGCACGCCCCACACACCCAATCATGTGCCCTTAACTGGAATCAAACCCAGGACCCTTCAGTCTATATACTGACGTGCTATCCACTGAGCCAAACCAGCTACAGCAAGCAATTCCATTTTTTATTTTTTTTGAGGAACTTCCATACTGTTTTCCATGGTGGCTGCACCAATCTGCATTCCCACCAACAGTGCACAAGGATTCCCTTTTCTCCACATTTTCACCATCAGACATATGAAGATCAATGGTACAGATTAAGAAAGCCCAGAAATAAACTTCACACCTATATGATCAATTAATATTTGACAAAGGAGGCAAGAACATACAAGGGGATAAAGATGGTCTATTCAATAAATGGTGCTGGGAAAATTGAACAGATACATGCAAAAAAATGAAACTAGACAACCTTCTTACACCATATACAAGAATAAACGCAAAATGGATTTAAAGACCTAAATGTAAGACTCGAAACCATAAAAATCCTAGAAGAAAACATGGTCAGTAAAATCTTGGACGTTTCTCTTAGTAATATTTTTTTCTGATATATCTCCTGAGGCAAGGAAAATAAAAATAAACAAATGGGACTACATCAAACTAAAAAGTTTTTGCACAGCAAAGGAAACCATCAACAAAATGAAAAGACAACACACTAAAGGGAGAGCATGTTCTCCAATGAGACGTGATAAGGGGTTAATATCCAAAATTTATTTTAAAAAAACAAAACACCAAAAAACCACACAATTCAATTTAAAAATGGGCAAAGGACCTAAGTGGACACTTCTCTAAAGAGGACATACAGATGGCCAACAGACATGGAAAGGTGCTCAACATCACCAATCATCAGAGAAATGCAAATTAAAATCACAATGAGATATCACCTTGCACTTGTCAGATGGCTATCATCAATAAATCAACAACATAAAGCAGTCACATCATAATCTTTGGGAATGTTTCATTAAAATGCTGATTCCTGGGCCATGGCCCTGGAGATTCTAATTCACTGGTGGAAAGTGGGGGCTCTCAGAATCTGTATTTATCCAAAGCTTTTCTGGTGCTTCTGATGTATAGCCTTCTGATGTATAGCCTAGATGTATAGTTTGTGAAACTACAAAGTGATGTTGCATAGTGTGTTGAAACTAGTTCATTTAAAGGTTTGCCCTATCATCGCCAATTCACATAATACATCTGCCAACCTAGCCTACTTCCTTGTCTCTAAGAATTCCCATCATTCAATGCTCAGTTTAGTGTTCACATAACCTGTGTGCCCCCTGCTCTCCCTGCCATCACTGATTTCACCAGAATCGAAGGAGGAAAAAAAAGCAGATGTGCAGAGAAATGTAAATAAGAGACTGAGAGATGGGGACAGTCTTAGTCACTAACATCCAGTTCCTTATACCCACCTATTATGAGATCCATTTTACCTCCTGCTTGTAGAGACTATAAATCCTCCTTCAGTAAATTGCCTTGTTTGAAAACATTCTATTACTAACAACTGAAGAAGCTAAGGCTTGGATAACTTAAACCTAGTACTTTATAGCATGTAACGAGGCAGCCCTCAGTCCTGCATTCTTATAGTCCAACTAGAGGCCTGATGAACGAAATTCGTGCAAGGGTAGGCCTTCGCAGCCCCGGCTGCCTCGCGGCCCCACCCCCCACCTCCCACCAACATCTGCCTTGGCCTGGCGTTGCCCCCCTCCCCCCCTCCCGCCCAGTCTGCTGCTACACACACCCTGGGCCTCCCTCTGCAGGGCAATCATGGGGCAATGGCCGGGCCACTGACCAATCGGATCCCACCTGCTTTGGCTGGCCTGGCACCAGTGGGTGTCATAGCATGGTCATACAGACAGGTTCTGCTGTTCAGCTGTTCGGTCCATTTGCATATTACACTTCCATTATTATAGATTCTAAATAGTCCATTTTCTACCAGACTCTCTAGTCTTGTCCAGCCCTATTACCATTTGCTGAGGCAAAAGTTTAATTCCTCCGATAAAAAAAAGAATCCCTTTCCCCTGGCTGGTGTTGCTCAGTGGTTAGAGTGTCAGCCTGCACACCAAAGGGTCTCAGGTTTGATTCCTAGTCAAGGGCATGTAGTTGAGTTGCAGTTTCAATCCCCAGCCCTAGTTGCGGCGCATGGAGGCAACCAATTGATGTGTCTCTTTCACATCGATATATTTTTCTCTCATTCTCCCACTCTCTCTAAAAATCAATGGGGGAAAATCCTCACATAAGGACTAACCAAAAACAAAAAACAAATCACTTTTTAATAAAAATCACATTCAGGAAAGATACCATGACTGAATCATTTCCTAGCTAGTAATTCTGGTATTTGATTTTTCCCATCCATAGTCACATAGCCCACTCCTCCCTCTTTTCTGGAGTAGAATTGTAATCCTACCTTATAATAGAGAAACATGCAAATTGACCGCACCTTCGCTACGCCCACAGCCAATCAGAGCGAACAAGATGGCGGTTAATTTGCATATGCGGGCACTGAGTGGCCTGGGTCCAGGAAACATCCTCTAGACCCAGGCCACTCCTAGCCTGTAGGCCCGTGCTTAGGTCCTGAGTGGCAGGGGTCCCAGAACACCCCCTGGCCACTCAGAGCCTATGGGTGTAGGCGCCAAGCAACCTGGCGGGCGGAACATCCCCGCGTCGCTATGTTCCGCCCCGCCCCCAGTGGCTTGCAAAGGCTCCTGCACAAAGCGGCAGTTTGGAGCCACGCCCCCAGCCAGGCGCCCAGGACCGGGGGCTGCCGCTGGCCTCTGGGGTGTGCCAAGACCCTGGCGGCCACTGCTGTGTGCTGCCCGAGGTCCCTGCAAGCCCCGAGCCTGAGCGCCTGGCTGGGGGCGTGGCCCCAAACCGCCACTTTGTTCAGGAGGTCCCTGCAAGCCCCGAGCCTGAGGCCCATGGTCAGGCTGGCTGCTGGCCTCCCTAAGCCGCTTGCAAAGGCTCCTGCACAAAGCGGCGGTTTGGGGCCACACCCCCAGCCAGGCGCCCAGGACCAGGGGCTGCTGCTGGCCTCCTGGGTTTGCCGAGACCCTGGCTGCCACCACTGTGTACTGCCCAGGGTCCCTGCAAGCCTCGAGCCTGGGGCCCATGGTGGGGCTGGCTGCTGGCCTTGGGGCGTTTGGAGACAGGGATGTTCCCGCCCCGCCCCAGAGGCTTTCCAAGCTCCAGCACCAAGTGGCGGTTTGTGTCCATGCCCCAAGCCTAGCGCCCTCCACAGGGGGATGGCTGCTGGCCTCTGGGGTGTGCGGAGACCCCGGCAGCCACCACTGGTTGGCAGGGACACGCCCCTAGGCCAGTGGACACAACCCAGGGGCTGCATGAGCTGCAGAGGATACACCTTTTTAAAAAAATTTTTATTGATTTTTTTTTTTTACAGAGAAGAGGGGAGAGGGATAGACAGTCAGAAATATCAATGAGAGAGAAACATCCATTAGCTGCCTCCTGCACACTCCCCACTGGGGATATGCCTCCAACCAAGGTACTTGCCCTTAACAGGAATCAAACCTGGGACCCTTCAGTCTGCAGGCCCACGGTCTATCCACTGAGCCAAACCATTTTGAGAGTAAATACCTTTTCTGACAACTCATTGGCTAAGCTCCCTGTAGGCCACCAATTGAAGTGTTCTTGGTAATTTGGGTTATAAGAATCCAAGAAGGTAATCTAGAGTTTTTCCACCACACTCTTGAAGGAGGAGGCCAATTGAAGTGTTCTTGGTAATTTGGGTTATAAGAATCCAAGAAGGTAATCTAGAGTTTTTCCACCACACTCTTGAAGGAAAAAATGAAAGTCCCTTGAGGGGTCCCAGATTGGAGAGACTGCAGGCTGGGCTGAGGGACAACACCCCCCCCGCTACCCCCCTCCCCCGCTGTGCACGAATTTCGTGCACCGGGCCTCTAGTAGTAACATAATAGTGAAAATAAGATAATACTAAATGAAATGGAAAAATGCACAATGTTTAAAGATTTTCATATTTGATCCTCTTAACAACCCTTTAGCCAAGTATATAGAATAGATAAGGACAGTGTTATTAGCCCATTTCTTTTTTTTTTTTTTTCAATTTTTTTATTAAGGTATTATATGTGTACATATCTTACCATTGCCCTCCCCACACCCCACTCCCATACATGCCCCCACCCCCCAGAGTTTTGCATCCATTGGTTATGCTTATATGCATGCATACAAGTCCTTTGATTGATCTCTTATCTCCCCCACCTCTCCCTAACCTTCCCCTTGTAATTTGACAGTCTGTTTGATGCTTTACTGTCTCTGTATCTATCTTTTTTTTCAAGTTTATAATGTTCTTTATTATCCATAAATGAGTGAGATCATGTGGTATTTTTCTTTCATTGACTGACTTATTTCACTTA
The DNA here is from genome assembly GCF_951640355.1 of Cnephaeus nilssonii. Classification (NCBI taxonomy): domain Eukaryota; kingdom Metazoa; phylum Chordata; class Mammalia; order Chiroptera; family Vespertilionidae; genus Cnephaeus; species Cnephaeus nilssonii. The sequence goes on along the minus strand of NC_137087.1, from coordinate 40,477,934 downwards.
ACATAATGTTCTCCAATTCCTCCCAGGTTGCTGCAAATGATGAGAATTTCTTCTTTTTTATGGCAGCATAGTATTCCATTGTGTAGATGTACCACAGTTTTCTGATCCAGTCATCTGCTGACGGGCACCTAGGTTGTTTCCAAATTTAGCCCATTTCTTATTTGAGAAAACTAAGCCCAGCGAAATTAAATTCATTTATTAAATGTATATTGTCTATTATGTGCCAAGAATGTACTTTCATGCTCTCAGGAGCTTAAATTCTAGCAGGGAAGGCAGACAAGCAATCACCATATGTGGGGTAAGAACACATTAAGGACAGGACTTCCTGATTGGAGAAGGCGTCTGTCCCTAATGGCTTTAGCTATACTCACAGTTGCCTTACTTGTTCTAAGTTCATGACGAGACTCTTAAAAGAAAAGGTGAGGTACTGAATGAAACTACTGGAGGGCAGTTTCATTTCTTTTGTATCCCTCACCCTACTTCAAACCCAGAGTGCTCAAAACAACACGTGTCCTCATCCTTCATCCAAAAGAATGGCTCCTCTCATGTTTCCTAATCCAGTGTACTGCAGCACCACCAAATTTGCAGGGACCCCTCCTCCCTTCTCACCCTCCCACTTTCAGTAGTAAGTGCTATAAGCTCTTCCTTTATGCTCCATGTCCCCTGCTGGAGCCTTTTTTCCAGCCGTCATTTCTTGGGCCTTTGCCATAGGCCAGTGGTTCTCAACCTTTCTAATGCCGCGACCCTTTAATACAGTTCCTCATCTTGTGGTGACCCCCAACCATAAAATTATTTTCGTTGCTACTTCATAACTGTAAATTTGCTACTGTTAATGAATCGTAATGTAAATATCTGTTTTCTGATGGTCTTAGGCGACCCAGCTAGCGGTTCTCAACCTGTGGGTTGCGATTCATTAACAGTAGCAAAATTACAGTTATGAAGTAGCAACGAAAATAATTTTATGGTTGGGGGTCACCACAAGATGAGGAACTGTATTAAAGGGTCGTGGCATTAGAAAGGTTGAGAACCACTGCTATGGGCTAACATCCAATCTCCCTAGTTACTGATTTCTTTTTTTTTTAATTCTTTTTATTATTATTATTTTTTAGTTACTGATTTCTTACATAAAATCTCATTATGCCATTCCAGTACTTTAAAAGTCATGGTCCTCTATCGGTGAAGATAATAGAATTCAAGTTCTTGTTAACGAAAAAAACCATTGAAACCTGTAAAGAATTTTAGTGAGTTTATTTGAGCCAAACTGTCGACATATGCCGGGAAGCAGAACTTCAATGAATTGAGATTATGCTCCGGAGAATGCAGGGTTACATCTATTTTTATACATTGCCATCAAAGGAGGGACATAGGTGGGCTACATGAAATTCATTGGATAAAGTCAAATGGTGGGAAACCCCTGGGATTGGACAAAAGTAAAATGATGGACACATACTTAGGTGGGTACAGGAACAATTAACATGATAATGAAGGAATTTGAGGCATCTGTCCTGGCACCTACCACATTTGGTTGTGCCCCAGGGGCTCCAGCAAAAGAAGGAAGTTACAAGTTACCCAGACATCTCACAGATATGTTATCTTAGAGGCAAAAAGGCAAATGGGCTCAGTAAAGAAGATCCAAGTTGATCTTTGTCAGGGAAGATAGCAGCCTAGGAATGACTGCCCACTATAACCTGTTTGTAGTTAAATATTTAATTTTCAGACCATCTTTTGTGGTTATTTTAGGTCTCTGAGTTTTCAAGACTGCCACACAGGTCTCCCCTGAGCTTGTCAGGTTAGCAGGTGGCTTCTTTCGTTCACATTCTTTAGCATGACTCAGAAATCAATGTGCAAGGTGGCCAACACCTCTCCTGCCTTGTCCCACATGCAGGGTATGTCTCATGCCTCTCTTCCTGGTCTGATCCTGGTCCCTCTTCTAGATGAACTGCTTACTTCTTGTCCCACAAAACACACCTCGAATGTCTATTCTCTTTTTAAAGCCTTGCCTGAATCCCTGGGCATCCCTTCCTCTGGAATTAATCACACACTCTTGATAGATCCTCCCTTCCCCCAACTGATGGACGGAGTATGATGTAAACTCCACCTGCAGCCGGTCATTCCTGAACACCTTATGGACTGTACATTGAACCACCAATCAGCACCTGCCATATACCCTAAGCCCCCAATTCCTAAGTCCCTAGGTGCCTAATCATGTGCCTTACATGAAACCACCAATCAGCGTGTGCTGAGTGCCCTAAGCCCCGTCCCTTCTTTTCCTCCCCTCAAAAGGCACTCTCACCCCAGCACGCTCTCTCACTCTCCACTCTCAAGCCCTCCCCCTCTCTCTCTCCCTCTCTCCTTCTCTCCCCCTCTCTCCCCCCCTCTCTTTCTCTCTCTCTCTCTCTCTCTCTCTCTCTCTCTCTCTCAAGCTCTCTCTCTCTTTCTCTCAAGCTCTCTCTCTCTCTCTCTCTCAAGCCCTTTTCCCTTCTGGAAGACGGCCGGCAGGGTGATCGCCAATAAAGCCTGTGTCCTGGTATCCCATGGTCTCCGGCCCTCTATTTCATCTTTCATCATGGTGCCGAAACTGGGTGAGCATGGACTATCCTCGAACCTAGCCCCGAGCTTCTGACTCCTGCTCTGGCTCTGCTCGGCGGCATGGTTCTGAGTCGATTGGCCTGCTCAGAACACTTCTCGAACCCTGCCATACCAGGACACGTGGGAATCTCGTCGCTTTCTTCTAACCGGTAGGCTTCAGGGACCCCCCCTCCCCCACTCTCCCTCTCGTTCCCTTGACCTGGAAGGGCCTCGGAGTTTTCCCGAAATCTCGGCTTCACGTCTTCTCGAAAGCCCAGGCGCCTGGCCGGGAAAACTCTGCTCGTCTCTACGGGAAAGGTATCGGGGTGACGACCTTGAAACCTTCTCTCGTCTCTCTCTCTCGGGTTGGCTGAGGGAGAAGAAGGACGCTTCTTCTTTCCTCCCCAACATCTCGTTGGCCCTTCCATCCGGTCATGGGAACCTCTCAATCCAAACCCTCTCGTAACCTCAAAGAAGCTCTACCTGGCCACAATATAAACTCGACAATGTCTCTCTGTGGCCTGAAAATTCCAATATCCTCCGAGATCTAGATAATTTTTGCCACCGGATTGGAAAGCGTTTGAGATTCCTACGAACAGGCTTCCCCCCCCTTCCGCTCTCCCCCCCTCGCTTGATCCTCCTCGTGAAGTCCTCTTTGCCCTCTCAAACCCCTTTCCCTGTCTTCTGACTCTTTCAACCCAGTGGATCATTTCTCTCCACGTGTCTCAATCTCGCCACCTCCTTACAATCCTAAACCTGTCCCTCTCTGACTAAGCACTTTTTTTCCCCAGGTCATCCCCGGAGTGCAGGAGTCCTTGGAGGACTCCGGGAGTACGTTTAACTTTTTTTTTTTTTTTCCTTTACACTCACTGGTCCCGCCCACTGACCAGCGGCAGCGGCAGCGGCTGCATTTACAGGCCCTTCCTCTCCCTCAGGGTGTTCGCTTCCTGAGTCCTCAGTCTCCCTGCAAAGCCCCTCCTGGTCCCGCCCTCATTATGGGAGGCAGGATGGGGCATTTCTACCTCTGAGAATTCTAACCCCCCCACCTTCCCCTGTGCTCTCCACCTAATCTCCGCTCCTGTGGCTTCCAGCAAACAAATTTACAGGTGGCTGGCCATTTCCCTTCTCACTCTCTGACCTTTCTCAAATTGAAAAACGCCTAGGCTCTTTCTCTTCAGACCCTCTTAACCAGCAGCCGCCTTCTCCCCAGTCCCTGAGAGCCCAAATCCTGAGAACCTGAGCTCCAAAACAGCCTTTCCATCTAATACTCATTCTCAGGCCCAAAGACTGCCTTCCTCAACAGCTTCTTCTACTCTCGCGTCCACTCTGCCCCTGAGGAAGGCAGCAGGAACTGAGGGCACACTCTTTGAGTCCATGTCCCATTCTCTATGTCCAGCCTCACAGATTGAGAGGCATCTCAGGTTTCTTTTTCCACTGACCTGACCACCTTTACTCCCCGACATATGCCGCAACTGCAGGTCCACAAGCCCCTCAAAAAGACCTCGTTAACCTAACCTTTAAGGTCTTTAATAATAGAGACAAGGAGACCCAAATCCAAAATCAAAGTCGAGATCAGGCCAAGGCTCAGGCCCATTAGGGAGCCTTCCAGCTCCTAGCCACCACTCTCACGAACCCCAAACGGAGTGCCGGTCCTCCAACCGCGGGTAAGTCAGGGGCTAAGCCTCCTCCGGACCCATGCTTCACATGCAGCAAGGAAGGACACTGGGCCAAGTCCTGCTCAAAACCCGAGACCCCCGCCTGGGCCCTGCCCAAGGTGCGGAAGGGAAGGACACTGGAACTCAGACTGTAGTCTGGCTCCTCCGGTCTGGCCTCAGCCAGTCCAGCATGGCCGCCCTCTGGATCCGGTTTGGAACTCCCAGACCTCCTGGGACTGGCCACCAAAGAAGCTGCCCAGGCCCCAACAGGGCCCCACAGACTTACATCACCAGGACAGAGCCTCGGGTAACGACTGTGGTGGCAGGTAAGCCGATCTCCTTCTTAATTGACACTAGGGCCACTTATTCTGCCCTCTCCAAATTCGCTGGGACCCTTGTCCACTCCTCAGTCTCTATTATGGGGGTTGACGGATCAGTTTCACAGCCATTAGCCACCTCACGTCTACACTGCATCTTACTAAATTCCCCCGCTCACTCTTTTCTCATTCTACCTTGGTGCCCGGCCAGGGCTACCATGCATCCCCTCTTAAAACCCAGTTGTCCCAAACCACAGTCACCTATCTCAGTTTCACTCTCTCACCCCAAAAGGCCAAGCCATTCCTTGGACTGTAAACGCCTTATCTCCTTATCTCCTCTATGATCATTATCTGTAGGAAGAATGTGGCCATTTGGGACTGAAGCAGCTAGAGGCCTGGCTATCCTGGGAACTGGCTGCGGAGCCTGCTCCCTCCCTCGCTGCCTTTTCTAGCACACAATACTGAAACATTGATTGCTAGACATGTTTAGAAATACTTAATAGAAGGTCTGAGGCATGGTTATGCATTTTTGAAGGACATAGAAGGAAGGTTTGAAGGCTAATTTGAAACTGTGAAGGTTTTTGTGAAGGTTTGTGCATGTGATGAGATGGAACAGAGGAAAGTAGAAAGAAAGGAAGAAGGAACTCTCAGCAAGAAAGTGAGGCTTCAGTCTCCAAGCCTGGCAGGACAAGGTTGCTGGATACTTCTTAAGCTAAACCAGAATATTCAGTGTCTAATCTCTTATCCAACCATCCAGGTCCCTGGCTCTCACTACTCCTTTCCTTCCCTTTCCCTCCCACTTTCACTGCAATACAATCTCAATCACTCATCTGTCACCCCTTATTGGTAGCGCCATGGTGACTACTCTCTCAGCTTGGAGTGCAGAACTAGAAAAAAGAATCTCATACCCTTTAGTCCACCTCTTCTCCCTACACCTTTCAGCTTGTCTCCATGATAGGGATTTTTCTTACCCTGTGGGGAAAACACATACATCTGGCTCCCCATCAACTGGACAGGAACCTGTACTTTCATCTATCTCTCACCCAATGTAGATGCAGCCCCAATAATCAGTCTTTACCTGTCCCTGTAACCCATCATATCTGACACAAAAGGGCAGTCCAGATCATCCCTCTCCTCCTAACCCTCAGCATCACAGCAGGAGTTGGAACTGCCACAGGGAGCTTAACCACTGCTCTACCCATACTTTGAAACCCTGTCTGTGGATGCCCAGCAAGGGGCAAAAAACAAGAACCTCACCCCCAGGGTAACCTTTTCTCCCCTTTCATATCACTAGTGAGGCAACTGAGACCCCTACTCTTTTCCCCCCTAAAAATAATATCTAGGTCTCAGTTGTCTTTCAGCTCCAGGTCCAGAAAAACAGCAAAACCAGACAAGTGATGCTGTGGCAGCCTCAGGACCAGCTTTTACCTCCCAAGTGATTCAACAAGACTTCGCTCTCAAGACTTCACCAACCAGTCCCTTGGGGAAATCATGCTGCTGCACCCCTTGTCCAGCATGGAAAACACTACCTGTTTTTCGCTCACTTACCCCATGGCTCCTCCCACTATTAGGCCCACTGGTATTTATACTCTTAATTTTACTCTTTAACCCCCTTTCTCATGCGCTGTTTTCTAGTCTTTTGCAGAACAGAATGCAGGCGTTCGCCAACCAGAAGGTGGGAGAGATCTATCTGGCACTGAATTCAGAACCTAACACCAGAACCCTTGAGACCCCGGGTAGATGCCCCTAACGACGCCCCCTCTCAGCAGGAAGTAGCTATGGAAGACAGACCTTCATCCCCTGACCCTGCCCGGACTCAATTTTTTTTAATATTAGCAAAAGCCTGGAATGATAGATCCTCCCTTCCCCCAACTGATGGACGGAGTATGATGTAAACTCCACCTGCAGCCGGTCATTCCTGAACACCTTATGGACTGTACATTGAACCACCAATCAGCACCTGCCATATACCCTAAGCCCCCAATTCCTAAGTCCCTAGGTGCCTAATCATGTGCCTTACATGAAACCACCAATCAGCGTGTGCTGAGTGCCCTAAGCCCCGTCCCCTCTTTTCCTCCCCTTAAAAGGCACTCTCACCCCAGCATGCTCTCTCACTCTCCACTCTCAAGCCCTCCCCCTCTCTCTCTCCCTCTCTCCTTCTCTCCCCCTCTCTCCCCCCCTCTCTTTCTCTCTCTCTCTCTCTCTCTCTCTCTCTCTCAAGCTCTCTCTCTCTTTCTCTCAAGCTCTCTCTCTCTCTCTCTCAAGCCCTTTTCCCTTCTGGAAGACGGCCGGCAGGGTGATCGCCAATAAAGCCTGTGTCCTGGTATCCCATGGTCTCCGGCCCTCTATTTCATCTTTCAACTCTTATAATCATTTGCTCACGGATCTCTCTCTCCCAGAGGCTGTGAACTCATTGGGGAGGGGACAGTGTCTTTCTCCACTCCTGGGGAATGCCTAGGAGCCAATGTTGAATGAATAAACAGGCTCAGCAATGTTCTTAGGGACAACTACGGAAGGGGCCAGAGCGCTTCCTTGTCACCGAACTCCACTCAAGTGCGGCCTCTCCTCCCCTCCCCTGGCGCCCAGCGCTCAGTCCCAGCCGGTGCAGGAATGTGTGTGCCCTTTGAGCAACGCGCGGGAAGTAGAGAGGGAGAGCCTGAGCGCTAATTTTTAGGGTGGATCCTCATTCGCCTTTGAAATAGTTCCAATTGTCTAGGATTAAATACAGCTATTCAAGTGCAATATCCTCACCAATGCCCTTGCCGAGCAAGCGTTGGGCTGGGACCCTTGGGGAAAACCTCCAGACGATTAGGGGGCAAATCATTTTATCTCAGTGCCAAAATGTTTCCCATTTAAACAGCAAAAGTTTGCCGGGGCTGTGGGCTCTAAATGTGTACCTAGAGTCCACCTATTTTGGAGGTGTGTGAAACCCACACTGGAAAACGCACCTACCGAGTTACACCAGCAGCTGAGGCACCAACGCCTCTCTCCTGCCTCCCGGGAAGGCCCCCTGGCGGCCCTCCTCCGGGGACGTGGAGGCTCGGCCGGAGAACTCCAGCCCCGCCCCCGCCGGCCGCCCCGGCTCCGGTGGGCGGGGCCCGCCACGTGGAGCGAGGGCGGATTCTCAGAAGGCGCCTACGCCGTCGCCGCGGCGCAGCCCCGGGCCGGCCCCTAGCCCCACGTCAACAGCGGAGGCACCGCGGCCTGGCTCTACGCCTACGCCGCTGACGTAACGTCATCTTGCGGGACGTGGACGGAAGAAAGACGCCAGTAAGCCGGCGCCAGAATCGGCCCCGTGTGGACTACGGGAGGGGCGGCGGGGCCGGGCGCGCTGCGGTGAGGCAGGTACGCGGCGGGCGGCGGGCGGCGGGGACCGCAGGGATGGCGAGGCGCCCGCGCCGCTGCGGGGATTGATGCGCCCAGGCGGGGAAGGTGTGCGTGCTCGGGCGCGGGCGGCCGTGGGGGATGCGGGAGCGCCGCCCTAGTAGGAGCCGGGTGGCCCGGGCCCACGAGTGGGCGTGGGCTCGCGCCGAGGGAGGGCGGCGGGCCGGGCCGCCCGGGGGTGCACGCGGCCCCGGCGCGGTCCATATGGCTGGAGGCGCGGAGGCTCGGGTCTGCGGGGACCTAGGGTACCCGGCCTTGCTGGCCACCCAAATGGAGGAACTGGTCCAGGCAGATGCTGGAAGGCTGGCCGGACCCCTTCCGGTCCAGTGCACCTGCCTCGGGGTCGGGTTTACCCACTTTGTAACTGGCCGCACGCTGACCTCAGGGGCCTGTGTGTGCAGTCCCCCGTGGCCCGCCTGGCTTTCGCGATCCTCCCCTCAAAACCAGCCCCCCCCCCCGCCCCCCATCGGCTCACGACGGCCCTTTGCAGGATGGCATGTGGTCTGTGAGTAGTTCCTGGCCTAACAGGGAGCACCCAGACCTTCCCACTCACCCCCGCCGCCCCGGTTATTCCCGCTCTCTAAGACGGTGACATTTATCGTCGGATCTTTCTGTCTTGAAGTGAACCATATGCCGAGCCTGTATTTCTGTTAGGACTAAAGCTCAGTTCTCCGTCCAGGTCAATAGGATAAGAGCTTTCTGCTTAGAACCTATGCCTATGAAAAGGTACTTGAGAAACGTCCTGAGTCAAAACATGGAAACTCTTTTCAACTGATGACGTTGAGTCTAGACACAGACAGGCACACGGTATACCCTTTGCTCCCTGGAATCAGCTATCTGCTCTTTAAGGGCATAATAAACCGGCAGGGTGAACCATCCATTGCAATGAGGAAGGGGTCGATCAGAGGCTGTGTGGTGCAGGGGAGAGGCCAGGAGGGTGGTTTCCAGGTCAGTCTTCATCCTAATAACTTAGTGACCTTAAACATGCAGAGCTTTCAGTTACTCTTAGATAAGAGAGGGCTGAACAGTCCATAAGTGTAATTGTGACTATATCCATCAGAGAATATTTATAGAATTATTTGTGCCTGTGCCAGGTCCTGAAGGAAATAAAGAAAATGGTTGTAAGATACCATTCGTGCCTAAAAGACAGGAAGAGGAAAACTGACATTTATTGACCGTCTGTTGTACCCAGGCATTCCATGCATTGTCTCATTTAATTCTCACAATAATCGTATGAGGTCCTTACTGTTATTGACCCTGGTTTTCAAAGGAAGAAATGGAGGCATAGAAGGAGATTAAGTAATCCTCTAAAAGGCACGCAGCTAGCAAGTACAGAGCTTGAACGCAAATCTCTCCAACTTCAAAGCCCATGTTCCCATCCTATTTACCATGCTGTCAGTTTATAATCTCGCTGGGAAAAGCAACAGTAATACAAGGAGCCAGTTAAAAGATAACCTGTAGGATGATGCCCAACTTTGAATGCTAGAGTTGCTGGAGAAGGTTCATGAAGGAGATGGAACTGGAATTTTAATGTCACTACTTGATTATTTTACCTTTTGGCTCATCTATGAGTATTTTGAGAATTCATTTGGAAATAATTGTTTAGCAACAATTACTGAAGGAAATTACACAAGAAGCAAACAGACCATAGGCTCATATCATGCTTCAGAATTATGCAAATAATTTTCTTTTGGGATCTTCTCTTCTAGATTGTCACAAACACAGAAGTCAATAACGACAGCACTTAGCACTTTCTATTGCCTATTAGATGCCATATTTTTTACAACAGATGTATCCTGCCAATCTCTTCTCTCTCCTTTTTGTGCCTTGGTACAGTATACATTGAAGAACAGTACACTCTACTCCTTATTTCTCTTCACCATGGGCCTAAATGCTAGTCTTTGAGGCACATTTAAGAGGGTAGGAATATGTTCACTAATCCATAGAGCAAAAGTTGAAAGGAGGCCCCAGCTAGCAAAGAAGGGGCAGTATTTTTCTTATCTTGTGAAAGCAGCAATGAACCAGCTACAACAATAAGTGGTTTATTCTCTGTATATGTATAGGAAGGAGCTCCCCATTTTGTGAAATAAATTATTCTTTGGCTAAAGCCTTAAGTTTGACCTAGGGTGGGAAAATGCCCACAACCACCATGTTCTTAACTTGAGGTTTCTAGCCAGGTAGAAACCTCAAGTTAAGAGGTTTGACTGTGGGCACATCCCTTCTTGGGGTGTGCCCACAGTCATTTAAAACGCCAGCCACTTGGGGACATTACCACTCCCTCCCAGGGATGTAAGAATGTGCTTTAGCTTCCTGTGGATGGCAGGAAGAAAGACGTGGCAGCATCCTCTGGTCTTTCCTCCTCTTGTGTCTGCAGGAATCAAGCTGACATGTCACGTATGTGGTTTTTGGAGGTCTGTTGAGGGTAATAGCAGAAGGTAGAGATAGCTCTTGTTGGATGTTGGATCGGATTTTTTTTTTTTTTTAATTTAATTTTATTTATTGATTATTTTAGAGAGAGAGAAACATCGATTTGTTGTTCCACTCATTGATGCATTCATTGGTTGCTTCTTATTTGTGTCATTACCAGAGATTGAACCTGTAAATATTTCTCTCTTTTCAGTGTCCAACGCGGCTAGAGAGCGGTCTGGTTCCTGAGTAGGGGCTGCTGGGGATTGAGAAAATGAAAGAAAGAGACAGACACAGAGATAGAAGGAAAAGGCTGGGGCCGGGTGGGACCACTGTCCTCTGACAGGAACAGGGACAGGGACCCAGAGCCAATACAGCGTGTTTATTTTATACAGCAAAAATCAGGAAGTTTTACTAAAAGTCAAGACAAAGGAGATTTTGTGCATTCAAGAAATGCCCATGTGCCTTCCCAGGAGCTCTCTATAGAACCCACAACCTTGGCATATCAGAACAATGCTCTAACCAACTGAACTACCCAGCCCGGGCTGTTGGATCTGTTTTTAATCTGTTGGAGACTCCCCAGTGGTATAGGAATCGTAGTGAAGATAAACACTATACCTTAAAGATTTTTTTTGTCACTCAAAACATTCATAATCCTTAATTGCCATTTACTTACACAAAAACTAAGGGAATCTAGGAAGGGAAAGGTTGAGTTGGAGTATAGGACGTAACCATTTGTGTTTTTCTCTCTTTTATACACTCTACAGAGGAGGTAGGAGTTTCCTCAATACAGAGGAGTTTGAAGCAGGAGGGTCAAGTTTTTATTCTGAGTATGGGGAAGTAGAGGAAAAGGAAATTGTCTAGTGTTTTTCATTATTCAATTTTTTAAAATGCATTCTGCAGGCACTTTGATCAGTGACCACATCGCAACATGTTGAGTCAAGTCTGCCGCTCTGGCTTCCAGCCCTTCAACCAGCGTCTCCTGCTCTGGGCTCAATCCACAGCTCTCTCCAGATCTCGTACGTACCATAGGAGACTCAGAAATATGTGGGAAGTTTGGTCAGCCTGTGTTTCAAACAAGGTATTAAGGGAGGGAAAAAATATAAAATGGTGGAATTGGACAAAGACAGTAAGCAAGTGGTGAAATGTTCTAAGTGTTTGTATCAATAAAGTGAAACTCGGAGACATAATAGTTTTATGAAATAGAATATGGTGATAGTTTCATGAATATATACTTACCTCCAAAGTTATCAAGTTGTTTACATTAATTGTGTACAACATTTTGTATGTCAAATAAATAAATAATTCAAAGTGAAAACGAAAATTTAGTCCTGGTTCAATTGGGTGAGCATCATCCCATGCACCAAAAGGTCACTGGTTCCATTCCCAATCCAGGCACATGCCCAGGTTGCAGGCTCGATCCCCAGAAAGGGGCAGCCAATTGATGTTTCTCTCTCATTGATGTTTCCCTCTCCCCCTCTCTTTTTCTCTCAAATCAATAAAAACATGTTTTTAAAAATTTGTTTAAATAAAGTGTTATCTATATTCATTCCCTCTCCCCCCCCCCCCCCAATTTTTTACAGGCTATTTTTGTTCATTACTTTTTTGGTAATTAAATATTTTTAATTTTGAGATAATTATAGATTCATTTGCAATTATAAGAATTAACACAGAGACATTCCTTATACCCTTTACCCATTTCTCCCAATATCTCAGCCAGGATATTGCCATTGATAGAGTCAAGATATAGGATCCTCCGGTTTCTCCTTTCAAGCCATCTCCCTCCTCCCTATCTCTAACCCCTGGCAACTTCTAGTGTGTTCTCCATTTTTATAGTTTTGTCATTTCAAAATCTTATACAAATGAAATTATACAGTATGTGACCAGTGGGGATGGCTTTTTTTGTTTTTTTAACTCAGCAAAATTCTCTGGAGACTTACTCAATTTGTGTGTGTAAACTGGTTCCTTTTTATTATTGAATTGTATTTAATTCACCCATTCACCCATTGAAGGGCAACTGGTTGTTTCCATTGTTTGACTATTATGAACATTTAAGTACAGGATTTTGTGTGAACATAGTTTTCATTTGTCTGAGATAAATGCCCAAGAGTTCAATTGCTGGGTCATATGGTAGTTAGTTTTATAAGAAACTGCCACACTTTTTTATATTCACACCAGCAATGTATGAGTGATCCACTTTCTCTTCATCCTCACCAACTTTGATGATGTTTTCATTTTATCCATTCTGATAGGTGTGTAATGATATCTCATTGTGGTTTTAATTTGTTTTTCCCTAAATGGCTTATGATGGTGAACATCTTTTCATGTGCTTATTTGCCATTTGTATACTCTCTTCAGTGAAATGTCATTTGCTCATTTTTAATTGAATTGTTTAGTTTTTTACTGTTGAGTTTTGAGAGTTATTATTTAGATACTAGTCCTTGGTCAGATGTGTGGTTGGGAACTATTTCCTCCCAGTTTGTAGTTTTTCATTTCATTCTCTTAATAGGAAAGTTTTTTAGTTTGTTTATGCTTTTTTGTGTTTGGGTTTTTTAAAAAATTTTTTGATGAGGTCCAATTTACCAGTTTTTTCTTTTATGGATTATACTTTTGGGGTCAAGTCTAAGAACTCTGAATAGCCCTAGATTTTCTTCATTTCTTTTTTTCTAAAAGTTTTATAGTTTTACATTTAAGTCTATGATCACTTTGAGTTAATTTTTATGGAAGATGTGAGGGTTAGCTGTTGCAAGGTTCATTTTTTGGCCTATGGATGTGTAGTTGTTGCAACACTGTTTGTTCAAGGACTGTTTATTGTATTTTGAATTGGCTATCCCCGTGATAACACCTAAATCTTATCAACAGTCTGGCTCCAAACCTTACTGCAGAAGACGTGCTTATCAACTAATCAAGCTTATTATCATCTGGAAAAATCTCTATTTCCCAGTCTAGTAAAGAAGAGGTCAAGGTCTAGATGTAGGCTCCCTGGGTTTGAAAACTAATTCTGCTACTTGCTTTGTAAGTAACTTAGTGACAGCAGCTATGGAGTTAGGTCACAATTTTATGGGTTGGCATGATGGACTGGGCTCAGCTGCACAGTGGTTCTGTGTCTGTGTTAGTTTTCACATTGGCTCAGGGCTGATTGTTGAGGGCGGGGATGGGGGTGAGGGTGAGGGCTCTGCTGGGATGATAGATCATCTCTTTTCCATGTGGTCTCTCATCCTCCAGCAGGCTATCCATGGCTTCTTCACATCATGGTTGGGGTCAGAGCAAGTCATAGGGCCAGCTCAGATTCAAGGGGTGGGAAAATAGACTCCACCTGTTGGTGAGAGAAGCTTCAAGTATTGAGGCCATTTTTATAATCTGGTAATGTTGGTGAGTTACTCAACTTCTCTGGGCCTTGGTTCCCTTATTTGTAAAATGAGGCTAATGATAACTAACTCATAATTCCTAAGCCATGAGTATTAACTCATTAACATTCAGTAAGATGATGATGATGATGATGATGACAATGATAGCTAACACTTTTTTATAAAAACAGCCAATACTTGAATGTTTATTTTGTGTCAGTCCCTTAGTGCATTAACTCTTTCCTTCCCTCACAACTTTATGTGATAGGTAAAGGTTACAGTAAGTAAGTGGACAGTTGAGATTCCAACCTAGGCAGTCTGGCTCCAGAGTCTACACTTGACCTTTTATATATCCTCTACCCTATAAAGGTGTATGAATAGTTAACACAGCTCTTGGTATGTAGTAAGTATTCATGTCAGTATTTTTATTGGTGATACTGTTTATTCTCAGTAGCCTCATTCACAGAAGGAGGCACTTTCTGATCTTGTGCCTAGATTTATTTTTCTATATTTGTATCCAGATTTTTCTGGGGCCTAGAGCCCTGTGTTCACTGACCATGGTAAGCAGAAGAGAACTAAAGAAATTAAAAGGGCAAATTGAGAAAGCATATAGATACAAACACAGAGGGAAGTGGAAAGCCAGGAAGGGAGAAAGAAATAATGTCAGAGTTCCTTCTTGTTCAGGCCTGGGACACAGCCTCATTGATTGCAGGGCATAAGGGCTCTGATGCTGAAAAGGTAAAGGGCTTATCCTCCCTTGGAGTATGATCCATGGCACCTTTGAGGAGTATGGACAACCTTACAGTACTTCCCTACCCCCAACCCCCAACACGTACACCTCAGTAGCCCCTCAGACTTCCTTGGAGGTGATGGCTATTCTCTGGGACTTAGAGCCTAAAGATTCCTTAGAAGATGGAAAGAGATTACTCATCCAGAAGCCTTAGATTTTTCCAAAGTAATCAAGGCCTTCTCAGTCTGCAGTATGGACCCTGAAAGTATAATGCACTGCAGAACATAAAATAATGCCACCTAGAAAGGTAGGGTCAATCTGGAAGGGTGAGAGCACTGTTAAACAGGAAACCCAAAAAGCCCTGGGTCCCCTAGAACTACCCTTGGTGCTCTAGCCCACTGGATGTGACTGAGCTTTTATGTGCTTGAAGCCTTGTGTGACCTCTTGAACCTTGTCAGCCCTGATCTGCTGTGACCCAGTTGCCAGCAGCCAGAGCGACCCTTGACTGCCTGGCACCGAGCCCAGCCACCCTCTGCTGATACAGGCTTTGTATCAGGTGTCTCATTCATGCTAACCTGGCCTGACTGATTCTGATTGGTTTCTGTCATCTGATCACCTGAACTGACATGTGTGCTACTACTTGTGTCTCTGAGGTGCCCTCTCAGGCTGCCCCACCCATGTCAGCACACTTCCAGGACAGGACATGCCCTGCAGTGACAGGAGAGAAAGATAGCCAGCAGGCCTGGTCTGAGAGCTGTAAGGGTACATGATACCTGGGTGTAACTCAGAGCTCTGCAGCCACTGATGATCCCAGGGCCAAACCCCAGGGGAGTAAGTCTCTTCCTCTACCACCTCTTTCTCTGTCAGGTCAGCGAGGCCAGACTGTTACGTATACAACTTTTAAGCTTAGACTTAGGTGTATATATTGCTTAGGATAGGTAATATCCTTGAAGACTGAGCCAGGGTCCCTATGTTGATGAACCTAATGAAGAAAGGGAGCTCTCCAGGGAACTTAGGCCCAACAGCAAACAGTCCTTTGGTCTCTGGGATCCCTCAGCAGGAAGAGAGAACTACCTGTTAGCCAGGGTGCCAAGCGCCAAGTGTATCCCAGATGATGGACTTACTGAGCAGCTTTCTGCCAGCAACTGGACTGCAAGCCCATTATGAAAGGAGACCATGTTATCTTTCTGGTATCTTCAGCAGACTTGAAACATAGTCACTTTAAAAAGTGATTATTTAAGAGAGGGAAGGTTTGTGTGTGAAGGAGGCAGAGAGGGAGGAGAACACAATGATCTCCTGGTCCACAAGAATAAGACTGCCTGCTGTACCCACCATTGTTACAGCTTAGAGAAAAGGCTAGGAGCTGGATTACAGTCAGTGGTCCGTGGTCAGGAGATAGAGGCAGTGGGTCTAGGGAAAATCTGTAAATATAAATGGAGGTAATAATGTTTGATTCAAGTGGAGGAAGTTATTCTATAATAGTACAATTATAGAAGAATGGTCCAAAAGGTGGCTTGGAATGCTTCTTTTAGTAACTCATTAATGCCTGTAATGATACAGAGAGCTCTTGGTGTGGGGAGGCAATGCCTAAAGTTTAGTCTGCTGAGAGCCTGTGTTGCCTGTTGCCCAAGTTGTCTTGCTTCTTACAATCTGGAATCCCACCAAGTGAAAGTCCATTCGCGGTGAGTGAGACCACCTGTCAACAACTCACGTCCACAGCCAGCTTCTCTTCCCCGTGCAGGCCTCTCCTGCCCTTCTGCCTATGCCCTCATTCTGCTTCTGTGTTCGGTACAATTAGGTCAGGGGCAGGTAACAGGAAACCCAAAACATAATGGCTCATCCAGGATAGAAATCTGTTTCTCTCTCTTTCCCTTGAGAGAAGCCGGGGGTCCTAAAAGAAGGGAGGCAGTCCAGGGCTTCCAGGTAGTACGTGAAATCATCAGGCCTCCACGCTCTTTTTGCCTCACAGTTCTACCATGTTTTCTATGGTCCACAGTGGATGTTTGAGCTACAGCCTTCATCCCCACGTTCCAAGCAGCAGGATGGACAAAGGGAAGAAGGAAGCATTTTTCCTTTTTTACATTTTTTTGTTCACCTTTAATGTAATTTCCGTCAAAAAGGCATCAGTAGTTAAATAGCATTGGGTAGGAAGGAGAGGAGACTCTAAGAGGCAGAATGGTTCTATGTGTAGAGTAATTGGAGGGCTCTGAGCTGTTGCACCTTGATTTATCTGGGAATAAATAATAGCCATGAATTGGCACAAATAGATGTGGTTGTTGGCCGCCTGAAATCAGGCAGCCGTGGGTTCAAATCTCACGCAGGAAGCTCTTTTCTATTTAAGGAAATTCCTTGAAGTCCCACCTAGCATTTTCATATGTATTGTGTTAACCAGAACTTAGTCACATGGCCATGTCTAGGTGAGCAAGAAAGTCTGGGAACTGCAGTCTTTTGACTGGTGGCAGTGTATTCTGCTAGAACAGGAAACCTCCTAATTTGTGAGAGAGGGCACATGGGTAATTGGTAAGATTTTGTTGTTTTTGTTTTGCCTCCTTAGAAATCTTGTACAGTTTTACTCCCCTGGCACCCCTCCCCACCCCCACCCCAAAAAAAAGGAATCAGTAAGGGTTGTTAGGGGCGTATGACCCAAGGGATAGAAACAAAATGTCTGACTCCAACATTACTCTTCCTTCAGAAAGCTGTCCAGTTCCTTTTTTCATTACAGAAACCTGGATTCATGCTGCCTTGTCAGAGAGGAACTTTGTAGCTAGATTAGTTGTAATTTTTTATTACTCCTACTAATTACTTTGCTCTTAATTGTCTTTGCTAATCAGACTCACTGTCTTTTTATAGTATTGTGGCTTTTAAAGCACATATACTGTATTTTTATTATGAAAGCAATGCATTTTTACTGCATAAATTTGGGAAACATAGATAGGAATAAAGAAGAAAATTAAATCACTCAATCATTTTGATTTATTTTCTGCATCTTTTTTCTATGCATTTAGACATGTCTAGGGAACATACCATGAGCATTTTCCTGTTTTATTAAAAATCTAAAAATGTTTATTAATCCATCTCCCCTTTTTTCAGACATTTACCTGCCAATTTTTCCTATTATAAATAACACTGGTGAACAGCCTTCTGATGAATCTCTTTGTTTTGATCTCTGAGTAGGTTCTTATAATAAATTTCTGAATGTGGAATTGCTGGATGAAAACATTTTTTTAATTGATTTTTAGAGAGAGAAGAGAGGGAGGGGGAGAGAGAAAGAGAAACATAAATGTGAGAGTGAAACTTCAACCAGCTGCCTCTCACACGCCCCCTACTCAGGATTGAGCCTGAAACCTGGGCATGTGCCCTGACCTGGAATCAAACCTGCAACCTTTCAGTTTGCAGGACGATACCCAACCAACTGAGCCACACCAGCCAGAGGAAAGATTTGCGAAAATTTTTAAGGTTTTTAATATATTTTGCCAACACATCTTCAGGAAAGATCGTTTTGTTTGAACTCTTCACCAGCAGTGTTTGAGTGTACCTGTGATCTGTGTAGTGGGTACATGCTAGATATGACTTTTGATATACTGGTTTTACTTGCTTAAGAATGATAAAGCTATTTTTTGATGGCTAAACTGGTTAATACTGTGCATATATCTTTTTAATAAGACAATATATTGTGTTTTTCTTTTCCTTTTTTTCCCCTTCTTTTTTTCATTCAACTTTGTTTGGGGGCTACAGATCCTGTCCAGCCTTCAACCATCAGAAATATCCGTTCTTGGAGCAACATCCCATTTATCACTGTACCCCTTAGTCGCGCACATGGCAAGTCTTTTGCCCACCGCAGTGAGCTGAAGCATGCCAAGAGAATCGTGGTGAAACTTGGAAGCGCCGTGGTGACCCGAGGGGATGAATGTGGCCTGGCACTGGGACGCCTGGCATCTATTGTTGAGCAGGTAATTGCCAAGATGGAAAATTCTACTGAACCAAAATAAAATAGGGTTTTTAAGCTGTCAGTTCAGGTTTATCAGCTTGTACAAATAATCTTGATTTGAGTGTAATAGATTTAACCTAATCTGAAAACTCCCTTTCTCACTGAAGGTGCCAGTGGGAGATATCATCCTACAGTAAGCAAAGGGGATGTCAAGGAGAAGAGCTGATTCTGCAGTTCATCTCTTGGGCTTCTTAGTGACCAGGAGCTGTACATGTCAGTGATTCTCAATCCTGCTGCACATTAAAATTCTCAGGACCTGGAGATGCCAGGGCTGCACACTCAATCATTTAATACTAGAGGCCCGGTGCACGGATTTGTGCACCAGTGGGGTCCCTGGGGCCTGGCCTGTGCAGATTGGGCCAAAACTGGCTCTCCAACATCCCCTGAGGGATCCTGGATTGTGAGAGGGTGCAGGCCAGGCCAAGGGACCCCACCGGTGCACAATTGGGGCCAGAGAGGGCTCCGGGGTGTGTCCAACACATCTCACCCAGTCCCTATCGGCTGGACCCCAGCAGCAAGCTAACCTACTGGTTGGAGCATCTGCCCCCTGGTGGTCAGTGCATGTCATAGCTACTGGTCAAATGGTCAGACACTTAGCATATTAGGCTTTTGTTATAGGATGTGTCTCTGGGGTGGGGCTCAAGCACCATTGTTTTTAAAGTTTCCCAGGTGACTCTAATATATAGTTAGGGTTGAGAACTCGGGGGGATGTGTGTAAATATTGAGCTTTTTCCTGTTTTGCTGGGCTTTTTCTTTTTTAATTAGCCCAATAATCTTGAACTAAATAGGGTTTTCCAAGGCCAGATATTTAAAAAGGACTCACCAGACTCCACAGAGAATACCCATGTAAGGCTTTCATTTAAGGCAAAGAATACAGGCAGTAGGAGAGAGAGTGCAAATAAACAGTGGGGGTCTGAGAGACAGGGACAACACTTAGTCTCCAGATTGAGTCACAGGATATCTGTGTAAGGAATATTGGCTTTAGAAGGCTCAACACAGAAGTTTCCGGTGGGGATTTAATGCTCCACTGGTCATGCAATCACGCCAGGCCGACCACAGATTATCAGTAAAGAAACTGACCTTGGGGGTTGACAGTAGGAATTTTGGACTTTAAACGTGTCACAAATCCCACTACCCTTATCTTTGCTGAGAGCAAGGTTCAGCAAATTTTTTCTGCAAAAGGCAGATAATGTTTTAGGCTTTGTAGGCTATGTCTGTGTCTCAGCTTCTCAGTTCTGCTGTTGTAGCATGAAAGCCACCTTAGACGATATGTAAATTAATGAGCATGGCTGGTTCCAGTAAAGATTTGTTTATAAAAACTGGTGCAGGACAGATTTGACCTGTAGGCCCTGGTTTGCCAGTGCCTGACCAAAGTCAAAACCAGACACCAGGCATCCTGGAGCTAAAGCTAGAGCTTTTCCACTCTGGCTGTAACTCACCTCAATCATATATAACCATGTTTTCAGTTTATAATAACTTTATTGAGGAGCTGGTATTAGGAAACTGCTAACCTGAAATTTAATGGCATCTTCTTATATTTTCTCTATTGAGCAATGATCAAATCTTCCTCCCAAATTGAGTCCATGAAATCAATTCAGCTTAACAAATATTTGTGTAAGGGCTACATTTTGGGGGGCTTGGGGAGCCAGGACTGGGACTCCTGAAACAATTAGGTGATTGTTTAAGGCAGTAAGTATTCAAATGAGTGGGCCCAAATGACAGTCACTGATGGGTCCAGAGATGGGAAAGTCAAATGACAGTGTGGTTATTCTTGGGGCTTCCTAGGAGAGCTGGGACTCAGCCTGGGCCTTTACACCTGGCTGGATTTGCACCAACAGAGGGGAACTATTCCATCCGCTGAGTGCACAGTGTGAGTGGTGCCCCCGGAGTTGTGCAGCCAGTGCTTCTTAGAAGAAGAGGCTCTGCAGGTTGATCCCACATGGGGGACAGGGAGGGAGGAGTTTGTGAGCAGTGGCAATGATCTCTTCAGGGAGAATGGGAAGTGGATCATTCCATCAGGCAGGGCTTTGGCAAGGTAGAGGAATTGGGGTCCAATCTCAAAAGCAGTTTGAAGATTTTGAGCAAAAGAGAAAGTTGAAACAGTGGGGAGAACCTGGTAATGATTTCTTAGGTCACCAGCTCCCCTTCTAGAAACCATGCATGGACCTAATGGAAGGACTTTCTGGATCAGGGCAGTGCTAATATGTCTCATCCAAAGCACCTGATCATGTTCGCTGGACGCAGGAGCCAACTTGGCTTCCACTGGCCAAAGATGCAGAGATAATTACTGCAACAAATTTAAACACATGAAGTATGTTTAATCCATGAATTCATAATGATACTTTAAAATAACTCATTGGTCATCTTTGGAGGATACTAGAGGACCTACTCGTTATTTTAAAAGCTGGTAAATAAAGGAAAAGAGGCACACATCTGTCCTGCCTTTCATAAACAAACTATACCTCAAGGTGACCAAGCACTTAATGAAGGAAAATTTCCCT
The DNA here is from genome assembly GCF_951640355.1 of Cnephaeus nilssonii. Taxonomy (NCBI): domain Eukaryota; kingdom Metazoa; phylum Chordata; class Mammalia; order Chiroptera; family Vespertilionidae; genus Cnephaeus; species Cnephaeus nilssonii. The sequence continues at coordinate 40,457,038 of NC_137087.1, read as the reverse complement.
TTATGGAAGTGTTTAGCCTATGAATGAAGAAAAAAATGAATAAATTTGAATGTCAGCCTTTTGAAGCCCTAATAATTAATAGAGATCTTAGTGACGATCATAAATAGCGGTTAACATCACAAAAAGAAAGATAACCAGGAAATATGTATTCCCTTGATGGACACCATGACCTATAAATTCTTGACAAAACAAATCAAGCCTCCATACCTAGTAGCAGTTTATCCTATCTAATAAAATAATAATATGCAAATTTACTGTCACTCCAACACACAAGATGGCTGCCTCCATGTGGACACAAGATGGCTGCCACAAGATGGCCAGCAGGGGAGGATAGTTGGGAGGGACCAGGCCTGCAAGGGAGGGCAGTTGGGGGCAGGAGAGGGCAGTTAGGGGTGACCAGGCTGGCAAAGGAGGGAAGTTGAGGGTGACCGGGCCTGCAGGGAAGGGCAGTTGTGGGGGGGACCCAAGCCTGCAGGGGAGAGCAGTTGGGGGTGACCAGGCCTGCAGGAGAGGGCCGTTAGGGGTGACCAGGCCTGCAGGAGAGGGCCGTTAGGGGCAAACAGGCTGGCAAGGGAGCAGTTAGACATCAATCAGGCTGGCAGGGGATTGGTTAGGGGTGATCAGGCTGGCAGGCAGAAGTGGTTAGGGGCAATCAGGAAGGAAGGCAGGCGAGCAGTTGGGAGCCAGCAGTCCTGGATTGTGAGGGGGCTGTCTGACTGCCCGTTTAGGCCTGATCCTACCTGGATTGGGCCTAAATGGGCAGTTGGACATTCCCCAAGGGCTCCCAGATTGGAGAGGGTGCAGGCTGGGCTGAGGGACACCCCCCCCCCCCCGTGCACAAATTTCATGCACTGGGCCTCTAGTAGGAATATAAAATACGGCATTAAACTTACACCACAGGCCCCACCAGTGTGGGTCAGTGGTTGAGTATTGACCTATGAACCCAGAGGTCACAGTTTGATTCCCCATTAGGGCACATCCAGATTGCAGGCTTAATCCCCAGTAGGGGGCATGCAGGAGTCAGCCAATCAATAATTGTCTCTCATTGATGTTTCTATCTCTTTCTCCTTCTCTGAAATCAATAAAAACATATTTAAAAACAAACAAACTTACACCACAGGGACACAAGCAGAAAAATTGAGGCTGGGAAACTCTGAAGGACAAACAACATCAATTCTTTAACAAAAAATAGTGAGGGGGGGCGGGTGGGGGTACACCTGTGGATTAAAAGAGATGTAAGAGATATTTCAGTTAATTGCAATATATGGGCTTAAATTTATATCTCAGTTTGAGCAACCTGAAAAAAATGAAGAATTGTGAACACTGACTTGATAATTAATGAATTACTTAAATGTTTTAGATGACAGTGGTTTTATGGATGTATATATATGTATAGCATGTCCCCAACAAATGTATACACACTTTAACAGCTGATAGCTCAATTGATGTTTCTTTCTTTTCATATTTAACCCATTGGAATATATAATTATTCAAAGTGTATATACATTTTTGGGTACACCCTGTATATTCCCTGTCTTTTAGCAATTACTGCTAGAGTATTTACAGGTGAAATTATATGTCTGGGGCCTTGGGATTTGTATTGAAATAATGGTGGAACTATACAAGGAGTATTGGAAAGTGAGATATTGTCCATAAGAGATCGTTGTTGAAGAGGGGTGATGAGTACGTTTGAATTCATAATACTGTTCACCACTTTGGTTAAGTATGAGACTTTCTGTGGTAAAACATTATTTTTTAAAATAACTTTGTGAGTTCCTGAACCAGGTTAAAGGGTTCCAAGCATCAGGAATAAAGGACAGGTTAGAAATATTGACTGTATTTGCATCTTGACTCCTTGATTCTTTCTTGTGGATCTGTCCAAGGTAGGGGGAAAAGGGCTGGGTCCTGGGCAGACAGAGCCTAACAGGGTGAGCACCTGTCTCTGGTCCAGCCACAGGTGACCATAGCAGACATACCCCTTTAGGATTTGAATTCATCCGCTAAGCTTATCCAAACTTTTCTTCTGGCCTTGTTTCCTGTAACAACTAGGCCTTCTGCAGAGACCAAACTACAACAGACACCATCAAGCCCTGTAGATGCCAAACCTGGCTACACACCAGAATCCCTTATTTAAAACTTCTGATTTCTGTCTGCTACCTGCTTACCAGATTTGAGTCAGCATGTAGGAATCTATATTTTTACCAAGCAACTTGGGTGATTCTTCCCAGGACCAGCCCAGGGCTGGTCCATAAACCAGCATTTGAGATCCATTCAGTTGTCCATCTTACCTGCATTTCTTGTAAAGAGAGGAAAGAGATGTTACAAGTGACTTGTGGTGCCTTTTTGTTCCTCACTGTCAGGTGTCAGTGCTACAGAATCAAGGCCGAGAGATGATGCTGGTAACTAGTGGAGCCGTAGCTTTCGGCAAGCAACGCTTGCGCCATGAGATCCTTCTGTCTCAGAGCGTGAGGCAGGCCCTGCACTCGGGGCAGAACCAGCTGAAGGAGATGGTGAGTGCTGCTTCCCACCCCTTGGAATGGGCCCTCAGCCCTCCTTCCCTCTCTCTCAACTACACCTTGTCTGTTGGTGTGTTCCAGGCAATTCCTGTCTTAGAAGCCCGAGCCTGTGCAGCTGCGGGACAGAGTGGACTGATGGCCTTGTATGAAGCCATGTTTACCCAGTACAGCATCTGTGCTGCCCAGGTGAGAGGCTGGCCTTTGCAAGGGGGCATGGGACCTGTGAGGGTGATTCCCGTGGAGCAAGAAGATCATGAGCAGGGCTGTGGAGCAGACCACCAGGAGACAGTCTGGGCTTCAGCACTTGCTAGTTGGGAGATCTGGAGAAACTCTTTCAATCTAACCTTTTTGTGCCTCAGTCTCTTCCTCTGGAAAATGAGGATAATATCAGTGCCAATGTCAGGGTTTTTGGATGGGCTTACTGAGAAAATACTACATGAAAAACATGTAATGCAGTGTTTAATAACAAGTGTTAGCTCTGGTTGTTATACTAGTACCTCTTAGGGCTGCAGCTGCTAATTCTTCTGAAGATAGATATCTTTATTTCATTGGCTTGCTTCACTTGGTAGTGGTTGCCTTAGATACCTGCTAAGCATTGAAGGTAAAAAGGAATGTTGGTGGTTGGTTAGGTTTTTATTCATTCAGCAGATATTTTTGGGGTACCTATGGTGTACCAAGGAATCTGTTAAGCATTGGGGATACTGTGGTGAACAAGTCAGCCATGGTTCCAGTCTCCATGGAATTTAGAAATGTTTAGTGATTACCTCTGAATGTTCTAGAACCTTCTTCCTACCTTATTTATTTTTTACCTAAATTTCCAGAATTTTAATAAATTGTATTTTTCATCAACTAAACATCTACACACTGAATAGAAAGATCTAAATATCACGAAACAACTGAATGGTCACTTCACAAAACAACTGAAAATAATCTAACTCCCCAGGTTATTCTTTTCAGACGCCCTTGCTGCCTCTGATCACTTACACGGGTTATTTTACACAGGTGATGATATATGTGCATCTTTCACTTCCCATTGCTTTGTGTCCTCCTCATTTTCACAGTTGTTATTCAGTGATGTTCTGGAATTATACTAGAGTGTCCTTGAAAAAGTGAGCTGAAACAGAAAGGTGTGGACTTACCCACCTGTTTCCTGTGGCTGGAGATCCCACTCTCTGTCATCTTAGCTTTTGTGGTTTTTGTGTGTGTTTTTTCCTGTTAGCATAAATACAATGGAAATCTCAATTTCTGTCCCCTTTTATTATCAGTTCTTCTCTGCTATAATCCCATGACAGTCTTAGTCTTTAATTTTTTTAAAATGCCTGGAGCCAAATGAGGAAACTTACATCCAGGAACTATGTTTTTGTTTTGTTTTGCTTTTTCCCAGGTTTGTTTTTTTTTTGGGGGGGGGGTTTTAGGTGTTTCAGTTGTTGGTTTTTTGGTATGTGTTTTTTTAAAATATATTTTTATTGATTGCAGAGAGGAAGAGAGAGAGAGAAACATCAACGACGAGAGAATCATTGATCAGCTGCCCCCTGCATGCCCCCTACTAGGGATCGAGGCCAAAACCCAGGCATGTGCCCTGACTGAGAATCGAACTGGGACCTCTTGGTTCATAGGTTCACACTCAACCACTGAGCCACGCCGGCCAGGCAGTTGTTGGTTTTTTAATATGTTTTTATTGCTGTTAGAGAGAGAAGAAAGGAGACGGAGAGAGAGATAGAAGCACCAAAGAGAGAGAAACTTTGATCAGCTGCCTCTTGCACGCCCCCTACTGTGGATCATGCCTGCAAACTGGACATGTGCCCTGACCGGGAATCAAACCAGCAATCTCTTGGTGCATGGGTCAACAGTCACTGAGCCACACTGATTAGACTTTTTTTTTTAATGAAAGTCATTAAAAGTCAGTGCACAGTAACCATCGTTTCCATTAATGTTGATGTGAAGAAAGAGTTCTGCCCCCTCCACTTTCCAGCAAGCATCCGCCCTGGGCCCCTTCCTTTGCCTTCCCCACTGATCTTACCTACCAGAAGTCTTTGCCCTTTGTACCTTAGCCTGTGGTTCCTTGTTTTCTTTACTAATCTCGTTTGAAGACCATTTTCAGGGGCTGTGGAAATCTCCAGTAAGTTGTCAAGTGAAAGACTTAAACAAGTAAAGCAGCTTATTTTTTCTTCATAGACGTGACACTGGTTTGCATGGTAACAGGTTGTCCTCCAGGCACATACTTTTCTCTCTTAGGGCTCTTGTCTCCTCTCTCTTGCGTGTTCAGTTGTTTGAGCAATAGGTATTTTCCCTGGACCTTTATACCTTCTGCTTGCCTCTCCTACATACATGTGGTTACTTTTATTGTTTGACCTTTCACCACCAGGACTAGAATCCATTGTTTGCCTTTGACTCTGACCTGTTTCCTACAGGACTAAGCTTTTCTGAAGAGGAGTTCATGATCTATATCCATATAAAAACAGGCCCTATTCCATCTTACCCAAACCCTCAACGTTTTTATTCTCCATCCCAGCAGCTGGTACAGGGCCTGGCATTCCAGAAGTACTCAATAAATATTCTATGGAATGAGTGAGTGAATTATTTCCCTTAGACATTACCATTTGGTCTTCTTCACTCACATTTTGTATGTCATTCAGGCTGCTGTTACCTTAGTTACCATTGCCCAACCCCAGTTCAGGGCTCAGCCTTTCCCAGTGTTTAGCCCCTTCCTCCTTGACCACCTGCCTCCAACCTTCCTACTTCAGCCTGCCTTTCACCACAAGAGCCCCCTTCCTTACCATCAGAGGGTTTTTGGTGAAACGTTTTTTCATGAGCTTCAGGGTTTGTTGCCATTTAGTTTCTTGACACCATCTGCCTTTACCTCTCTCCCCTGCTAAACCCTGCTGAAAACTTGGATTCAGGCAGGGAAGCAGAGCTGACCACCAGCTCTCCACTCTACCTCTGAGCAGCGTATGCTCATCCCCTGCCCTGAACAAAGTTACATTTAGCCCTTCCTTCAGTGTGTGACTAAAGAGTCACCTCCATACACCTCTCAGATTAGCCCCACATGCTCTCACAGTCTTTAAACTCCAGTAGTGGTCGGCCGCAGAGCGAGAACAGTGATGACACAGCCCTATTTCCTTTTATCTCAGACACTTCCCAGCAGGGAAAACCATTCATTCATTCGCTCAGCAAATGTTTCTATGCCTGAATCAGATGCTAGGATACAAAGATATTTTAGAAGTTAATGACAGTCATTACTTTCCCCAAAAGCACTCCCAAGTAGATACATTCATTTTTCTTAATTTTGTAAATGGGTGAGATTTGGTAGTGCCCTGAGAATTAAAGTACTTTTACAAGAAGTCCTGATCTTCCAAGTCATTCTAACTTTTTCCTCATATCTAGAATAATTGAGTAGGCATCAAAGATGTGTGTTACATTCCAATCTGTGTAGGATTGCAGAATCCTGATGTTTAACTTCTCCAGTCTTAGCATCTTTTGTAAGCTATACCTAGTAATTTCATCATTTTTCTCCCCCCTGTGTTTTTGATCTCTTTAAACCTTTTAGATTTTGGTGACCAATTTGGATTTCCACGATGAACAGAAGCGCCGGAATCTCAATGGAACACTTCATGAGCTCCTCCGAATGAACATCGTCCCCATTGTCAACACAAATGACGCTGTTGTCCCCCCAGCTGAGCCCAATAGTGATCTCCAGGGGGTAAATGTGGGTAAAATGCTCCGAAGGGTCGAGCATGCCAGAGACACTAACGCCACACGGTGCTGCATGTACTAACACCGGAAGTCTGGTTCTAACGAGGTGGAAATTGGGAGTGAGTGGTGTCCTGACCAGTGGGGCATAAGCTCTCCTGGAGTCGGAGGGTTTCCTTCAACGGGGTTAGGTGTGATCGCGATTGAAGCTGCTGCTGTGAGCATGGCTTGTGTATGTCAGTGGATAGAAGGGTGCATGTTTGGTAAGGGGGGTTGCCAGAGGGATGGTGTTCTGCAGACAGGGGGCCTGCGGAGCCTGGCTGAGCGTTTCTGTGAACTTCCTTTTGAACTGTGTAGTTCACTCATGACTTTTCACCTGCATTCCAGGTTATTAGTGTCAAAGATAATGACAGCTTGGCTGCCCGGCTGGCTGTGGAAATGAAAACTGACCTCTTGATTGTTCTTTCAGATGTAGAAGGTACAAAGTAACGCCTTTTCCTTTTATCCAGCCTTTGTTGTAAATACGACATGTGTGAGCATGGGTTTCCCTCTTTCTTTGAGTCCTTCTGATCTTTTTTTCTATGGAACATTATTTTCTGAGCCATGTGGTGTGATGAAGGCTTTTTATGGCTCAGAAGAAGGTGGGGGAGTCTGGGAGATGCAGTTTAAATGCTGAAAGATTGTCGTTTTCCAGCACTTTCATTTTGTTTTTTATAACAGCTTTATGGAGAATTAATTCACAGACCATACCATTCACCTGTTTAAAGTTTACAATCCAGTGATTTTTAGTGTCTTCATACAGTTTTTCAACCCTCACCACAATTTTAGAACATTTTTATCCCCACCACAAGAATCCCATCCCCATTAGTAGTCACTGTTCACTTCCCCAGAGACTCTCCAACCCCACGCAACCCTCAGTCTGCATGGTCTCTGTTGATTTGCCTGTTCTGGACATTTTATATAAATGGAACCATACACTAATGCTGCTTTGAACCTTTATGTACAAGTGTTAGTATGGATGTATTTTTTATTTTACTGAGGAGCAGAATTGTTGGATCATAAGGTGTAACTCTTTGAAAGAAGTGCCAGACTGTTTTTCAAACCATGTATATACCATTTAGCCATGCAAACCATTTCCAGAATGGTACAAAATGCACCCTTTTACAATCCCACTCACAGTAGACAAGGGCTCTTGTTTCTCCACATCCACAACACTTACCTCTTGTCATCTGCCTTTTTTATTATAGCCATCCTAGTGGTGTGGAGTGGTACATCATCTTATTTTTTATCACTTTCAGTTTTTAATATAATTCATGAGACATACCATTTTAAATTGGAGCCACTGCAGAAAATCCAGGCTGTCTGGCCACCTTGGATTATGTATTACTCCCTTTTTCCCTTCTCAGGGAGGGGCCCCTCGTGGCTCCAGTTTGACTCTCCATTCACTCTTCCACTTTGCTGAGTTGTACCCATTTACATTTTGACCCGTAAAGAACATGAGCTGTGTCAAAAACAGGCCAAATCTACAGGATCCGCAAAGCTCCCCATTACATTCCCAGGAAGTCAGAAAAGCCAGTTTAGTACCCAGCCCACCCCCTAGGCAGAATAACCTGTGCCAAGGACATGGTCCATGCTCTGATGCTGGCAAACATTCACTTACCAAGCTGGTAATAAAGTATGCAAGGTGCGTCCTGGAGCTGTTCCTCAGGGGGGTGGACTCCCGGAATCCCCCATCCTCCTTCCTGGGTAGAGCTGATGGAACAGCAGAATCCTTCTGGATGGGTTAAGTACAGAGTGGTTGGCAGTGCCTGGGAGGCCTCTCTTGAGGGACATTTACTTCCATTAAAGCAGTATGACTGACTCTTGTTTACTTTTTAGGCCTCTTTGACAGCCCCCCAGGGTCAGATGATGCAAAGCTCATTGACACATTCTATCCTGGAGATCAGCAGTCTGTGACATTTGGCACCAAGTCAAGAGTGGGAATGGGTGGCATGGAAGCCAAGGTAAGAATCTGGTGCCTTTACCGCCTGTAACATTTATAAAGCCAAAATACCATTTTATCATTTTTACTTTTGTAATTCTTTACAGGCTAATGGTGCACATGCTAGGCACATAACACAATTACATATGCACATATCTAAATATAGGCTTAACCTTTTGCACTCAGATGTCGAGTGTGACTCAACACAGTTAGCATTAGAATAAAGGAATCGAGAAAAAAGCAAGCGAGTGCAAAAATATTGTGTACCTGTATTGAGTCATGTTTGTGTATGCTTTTTTATTAATATTCTATATTATATAAAGGCTATTCATATTGTAAACTCCTTAAGGGCAAGGTCTGTATAGTTTTCATAATTCATAAATCTTCTAATGTTATCAGCTCAAATATTTTTTGATGACATCTTGCAAAAATTCTTGTCTCCCATTAATTTTTCTAAGAAGTTATGCCTTAAGGTACAGCCTCATATGTAGCAATGGTAGAGGTGAGGACAAAAGCCCCATTCACAAAAGCTAAAAGTACTCAGCTTCAGACTTGGCCAGACACCCGGCGGGACACTGAGTTGAGGCTCAGTGCGGCAGATGTGGACATGGGGAGTCCCAGTGTAGAGTCTTGGAGAGGGAACGCTGAGCAGGAAGGGCAGATTGGTTCACCTTTAGGCAGCACACGCCACGGTTGGACTGGAAAGAGTGATGGGCTGGGTGTGTTTTCGGAGCTTCTGAAACGGTCCTTTGTATTCTTAAATTGCTCCGCATCACATTGTATTTTAAATCTTTTGCAAATTTAAAGTGCGGGTGACAAGACCCTGCAAAGGTCTGAGTCTCATCTTTGGGTCTAACCTCTCCTCTAGGTGAAAGCGGCCCTCTGGGCTTTGCAGGGTGGCACTTCGGTGGTTATTGCCAATGGAACCCACCCGAAAGTGTCTGGGCATGTCATCACAGACATCGTAGAGGGAAAGAAAGTTGGCACCTTCTTTTCCGAAGTGAAGCCTGCAGGTAAGTATTCTTCATGGAGTCCTGTGGTCAATGATCGCTAGTGACACCATGACTTAGATGGGACCGCAGGCTGAGCTCTCATTCTGGGAACAGAGATCACAAAATTGATGTGCCAATGTTAGGAAATATGGTGTTTTGAACACTATTTGCAAAACGATTTTGCTTTGCTTTCATAAAATTTATCTAACCTTCCTAATTAGACCTCCTAATTCTCTCTAAAATCACTAAGTTAAAGAATATAAGACCATTTTATCAACAAATACTGTGCTAGGCCTGGGCTGGATGCCAGATACTAATAAACATGAGAGACGCCTAAGATATGGTTTGTGCTCTCACGTGTTCACAAAGATAGACCTGCATCACAATCTATGTTCAGACATGTAGACTTGTTAGGAAATGTCAGCCAAAGTGGAATTGAATGATGGAGACATGAGTTGTATTGTCTACCCCAGAAGTGCAGGCAAGTTTCTTGTGTTTATGCCTGAGTTAATCTGGTATATCCTTTTGCCATTTTACTCGTCAGAGTGATCTCTGTATGTGCAACAGACATAGCAAGATACCAAGTGTATGATCCGTGCATGTGAGGAACCTATGCATGTGCTGAGATAGTGACAGGGAACTGCGCTGACCGTGATCTGATATTTGCAAATGTGCTTGCAGGCCCTACTGTTGAGCAGCAGGGAGAAATGGCTCGATCGGGAGGACGGATGTTGGCCACTTTGGAACCAGAGCAGGTAATAAACAACCTAGCTGATAGCTCTGTTGTTTTCAGAGTGGATCATGCTGAGGTTTAGTACACAGTCAAGCCTGCTATCTCCCCCGTTGTTCCTCGTGTCCCCCAGAGTTATCTGGGTTTAGCAGCAAGGCCTGGCATGCTCAGAAGAGTAGATTTAAAGGAGCAGGCATGCATTCTTCTTGAATAATATTTGCTTAATTTTCCATCTTTTTCTAGAGATCAGAGATTATCCATCATCTGGCTGACCTGTTGACTGACCATCGTGATGAGATCCTGTCAGCCAACAAGAAAGACTTGGAGGAGGCAGAGGGTAAATAACCTGGCAATTTGGAGTCAGTTTTAAGCAGGGTTTTGTTTAAGTCTTATATCATAATCTACCTAAAGTCAAGATCGTTATAGAAAATGTCATATATTCTGTATCCTATTTATTGAGGGTTGGTGGTTAATGTTCATTGGGCTCTTTCAAATTATACACACCTCCTTTCCAAGATATTCCAGCACAACCTCCATAGGAGCTTTTTCCATTCCTTACATGGCTATTATGGCAATTTCAAGACAAAAAAAGAAAAGATTAAAGACCTCACCATTTTAGACATTCAGCTAACAGTTGCTAACATTTCTTCATAGTTTTCTGTGTTGCCAGGCATTGTGCTAAGGGCTTAACAGACAGAATCTCATGTGCCCTGACCAGGAATCTAACCGTGACCTCCTGGTTCATAGGTCGATGCTCAACCACTGAGCCACACTGGCTGGGCTGACAGGATCTCATTTTATCTTTGCAATATAGCACTATGAGGTAGCTACTATTTATTATCCCGATTTTACAGAGGAGAAAAGAAGCAGTTTTCAGATGCCTGAAACCATGGCCAGTGACAGATCCAGATTTAAACCCAAATGGACTGTGTCTGTAAAATAGTTATAGAATAGTTTATGCAGCCTGTAATGAAAGACAGCTCATCTCCTACTGTGTGGTCTGCCCAGGGTTAGCAACAGGCCCCAACAGAAATGCCCTCAAGGTGCTAATGGTAGAGGAGTGAGATGGCTGACAACTAAATATGTAGAGCCAGGTAGGCCCTCACTCTGTCTCGCCCTTTTCCTAATTCTCTGTCTTTGGCACCCTAAAATAATGGGGATTGGTTTTAATGGGATTTTTTTATTTTATTTTCTCTTGAATAAATGTGCCTTAAATTAAACATCCAAGTTAGTTTTATGCCCTTAAAAGAAACCTTGCAAGGCTTAACAACATTATTTCCATTCCTTAATACATGTTTGAGCCATTGCTTTCGAACTTCCTGTAGAGAAATGGAAATCTTTGATGACATCCTATCCATTAATTTAAAGTAAAAGAATTAAGACCCACAAATGTTTTTCAAAATCATATGACTCGTGGTTAGCATCCCAATTATCTCTGGAAATTCACGAGACTACATGGTGGCTTGAGAACAAAGTCCTGGGTCATCATGAGCATGGTAACCCCTTTCACTCAGGAAGCCCATTGCAGGAAATTTATTCCAATAAAATACTTCAAGAGGAGAAAACAGCTCTATATGTGACGATTCTTAGAGCAGGATTATTTGTCACACTGAAAACTGGAAACAACCTGAGTGTCTGATAACGTAAGTGTGGTTAAGTGCATTAACCTGTATCAACTCAATGAAATATTTAGTAGTAATTAAATTTTTGCAACATGGAAAATGTACATGCATTGTAAGGTGAAAAACTAGAGTGTAACATTTAACATGCACTATAATTAAAACTTGATTTTTAGCACACGGGAAAATGTGAAGAAAATTCATTCTTATATAGTTAAATGATATTGGTATTGTTTGGTAGAATGATGGTTTAATTTCTTTTCTTTTTTTAAATATATTTTATTGATTTTTTACAGAGAGGAAGGGAGAGGGATAGAGAGTTAGAAACATCGATGAGAGAGAAACATCGATCAGCTGCCTCCTGCACACCCCCTACTGGGGATGTACCCGCAACCAAGGTACATGCCCTTGACCGGAATCGAACCCAGGACCCTTCAGTCACAGGCCGATGCTCTATCCACTGAGCCAAACCAGCTAGGGCTAATTTCTTTTCTTAATATAAGGTTGGTTTCTCCTCTCAAAAAAATAAATATTTTTATTATCTAGCTGGCTGTGGTTATTAAAAAGAAAGGGAAATTTTTCATAATCTCATGTCATTAACCACAGTGATGATTTGTGATGTGGGATTCCATATGGTTTTCCTGAGTATATATTCATGGATGTATTTGAACATGTGTATATACAGAGAATCACTCCATGCATACCATTGTATTTAAATTTAAAGAAAATTTTACTTGTTAACTTGAAATTCTATTTAAGTTTTTATTTTAAAAGAAAACATCTTCATTGCTTCTAATCATTTCTTATAAAAGATTAAAATAATGCAGAAACATAGACAGCGATCACCACTGTTCTTGATGCCTTCCAGACTTAGAAACATGTCATGTTTCATCAATAGGATCCTACCATACATACTATTTTGTAGTTTTCCTTTTCCACAAACTGTATTCTCCATATCATTTAATATAGCTATTTATGTTAACTGCATGGTAGCCCACTGCCTGATTTTATAGGTGGGACCCAGTTTCCCACTATTATAAAAATGCTGTGTTAAGTATCCTCCTTACACGCAAGTTCACTCATGCAAATGATAAGCTTCTGGAGCTGAACTTGCACAAAAGGTGTAGGTTTATATACCTTTATGTGGCGAGCTATTACCCTCAGAAAAGCTGTATAAATGGCCTGTCCTTGTTTTCCCGAGAGCCCCTTAATTCCATGTCTGTCCGAAGACAGCACCACACGTCCAGTAGGACAGTTGCTGCTGCCCAGGTCTCCTCCTTTATCATGCATTTTCACACCCCAGGGAGACTCGCACCTCCTCTGCTGAAACGACTGAGCCTCTCCACGTCTAAGTTGAACAGCCTGGCCATCGGTCTGCGGCAGATCGCAGCCTCCTCCCAGGACAGTGTGGGACGCGTTTTGCGCCGGATCCGAGTTGCCAAAAACTTGGAACTAGAACAAGTGACTGTCCCAATCGGAGTCCTACTGGTCATCTTCGAGTCTCGCCCCGACTGTCTACCCCAGGTATGTGACTAATGCCGAGATAAATCTCCCAAAGATTCTTTTTTTTTTTTTTTTAAGTGAGAACGTTTATCTTCCCCCACCAAAAAATAAATTTAAAAAAATATTTTTTTATTGATTTCAGAGAGGAAGGGAGAGGGAGAGAGAAGTATGTGCTGCGCCGGCATGGCCAAGGGTGACCCTGAGTGGGGGCGTCTTAAAGGCTTAGAAAAGACAGACAAGAGAATGAAAGCTGGGTCTCGGTGGGACGCTGCTTCCTCATGGAGAGACAGCGCCAGCGCCCACAAGCCGTGTCTTTATTCTATAGCCAGATTTCCACGAGGCAAAGTAAGGGCGTGGTCAGGATGTATACAACATTCTCGTGGGTTTCGATCCTACTCAATTACATGAACCTGAACGCTATCACTCAGGCATGTGGGGCCATGTGTTCGGACCACAGGTTCAAGCTTACAAGTACAGCTGTTGGCTATAATTGTGCTGGGAGGGCTCTGCCCTCCAAGCTGGGACTTGCACGTGGCCACGAGAGGACTGTGCCCTCTCATTAATCCAAGGCTTGAACCTGTCCAAAACACTGTAGCTGCGCCCCACAGAAGTAGAAACATCAATGATGAGAGGGAATCATTGATCGGCTGCCTCCTGCACGCCCCCACTGGGGATCGAACTCACAACCCAGGCATGTGCCCTTGGTGGGAATTGAACCTGGGACCCTTCAGTCCACAGGCCAACGCTCTGTCCACTGAGACAAATCAGCTAGGGCCAAAAAAATAATTTTTGAGACTTTATTCTCATGTTGTTCTTAAGGTAAATTATGTTGCTGGTTTTTCCAATAATTCTAAAGTAGGTATTTATATGTGCACTTTACAGTTGAAGAAACTGAAGTTTATAGAAGGTAGTAGTATTGTGAAACTTATTAATATGGATCTAAGCCTTAAACCCAGATGAATCTCCCTTACCACAGGAGCCCACTTCCTAGTATCTTAGCTCACTAGGCACTTTGTCCCTCACCCCAGAGTCCCTGCTAGCCTCCTGCAGGTCCTTCCTCTCATAGTTATTTTGCCCATGCAAAAAAGGGCCGTTTATTATCAGTGTCTCAGGTGGCTTCCTGTAGGTACATCTTAGAAAAAGAATGTCTAGCCCTAGCTGGTTTGGCTCAATGGATAGAGCGTCAGCCTGCGGACTGAAGGGTCCCGGGTTCAATTCTGACCAAGGACACATGCCTGGGTTGCGGGCTCGGTCCCCAGTGGGGGGCGTGCAGGAGGCAGCCAATCAATGATTCTCATCATTGATGTTTCTATCTCTCCCTCTCCCTTCCTCTCTAAAATCAATAAAATATATATATTTTTTAAAACTATGGTATATCTACACAATGGAATACTAAGCTGGTATAAAAAAGAAACTTTTTTAAAAAAAGAAAAAGAATGTCTAGTAGTGATGTAAACTATACTACAATCATCTTCCAGGAATCTGACATATGAGAAAGCATGTATTAAAGAGCTTGCCAAGCAGCCATGCTCTTGCCCTAAACTTTCTCCCAGAAATCTTAGATTATCCCCCACTGGACTGTCCAGTACGATATCAGCTCTTTCTTTGGTCAAGCCACGAAGTCTCAGGGAGAAAGTCTATTTAAAAACAAACAACCAGCACTCTTTACTCCATGGCATCAGTGACCATGGGAGTCCAGCATGCTCTGTGGAGGATTCTCCTTGAGGACCTAAAACCAGCCTGTTCACCATCCAGCCCCCTCTGCTGGTAGAAATGAGTCCTAGTCTCTGTGCAGCAGTGTCCATGAGGTCTCTCTGCTCCCTTTTAGCCACACTAGCTGACACTTCACACGGTAAAGGTTTCCTCTTTGGCCAACTGTAGCTGAGGTTCCTCGCTTGGATAGCCTCACAGAATCCTGAATCCTAAAAGTTGTATGCAGAATTCATTGGGTTTGTGCATTTATCTGGAGAAAGTACATAACTTTTATGAGGGCTTCAATGAGCAACAACAAAGATTAAGAGCCACTGATCTGGAGGTGAACATATTCAGGCAGTGTTTTTAGGAAACTGTCTTTAGCTACTTTAAAAAAACAAAACAGGAAGGTTCTCCTTTACCCCAGGAGCACTCAGAAAGTTAAGCTCCAGGCCTTGGGTGACCAGGTCAATGACTGATCCTCCTCCTACATGGCCTGCTTCTTCCTTCCCAGACAGACTGTGCTCCGTTCCCAGCATCTCTGCCAGAGCTGGCGGGAGCCTGGTCCTCTCCAGAGCTCTCAGAACAGTGACAGGGCCAGAGTAAGATGTGGCCAGCAGTGCTGCCCATCCTCTGCTCAGCAAGTGGAGCAAGCATCTGGGTCAGGAGGCAGCTGAGCACCCTGTCCTCCACTGTGGCCACCTTAGGGAGGGGCCATGTGACCCTGGCCACTTAACTCAGGTTACTTTGCTGATGATGCTAAGGAAGACTCAGAGTTTAGTTTCTAAGATCTGGGTGCTTTGGCTCCAAGTCAGGGTCTCCTATTCCGAAGATTAAATAGGATAGGCCTTTTGAAGTGATTGACATTGACACTGCACTCGCCACAGAAAAAGTGCTCGGTGAGTGCTAACGTTACTGTTACTCTTACTGCTTTTCCCTTTGGCTCACTGCTCTCCCCTTTGGTCTGCAGGTGGCAGCCTTGGCTATTGCAAGTGGTAATGGCTTGTTACTCAAAGGGGGGAAGGAGGCTGCACACAGCAACCGGATTCTTCATGTCCTGACCCAGGAGGCTCTCTCGATCCACGGAGTCAAGGAGGCCGTACAGCTGGTAGGTCCCTGAGAATGAGCCGTGTCGGGTCCAGAGGAGCCAGGTCAGGTCTTTGGGTATTTGAAGCAAAGCTTAGGCCATGTGCGTCTGAGCCACTTCCATGGGCAGGCTTAATTGAAGTGGCAGCAGGACCCGAGCAGGACAGTGCCAGATGGGTCTTCAGTGGCTTAGGAAGGATACTCTCATATGGCTGTGTCCCGGCACCATTGACTTCATGAGAATGCCTATTAGCCCTTCATTGTCTAGGTCACAGGGCAACAGGAATACCAGCACTAGAGTGTGAGGCCTGGGTTCTGCACACTGGCAGAGTCATTTAGGCCAAGTCAGATGAGATCAATTTATGAAAGTTTGTCATAAACCATCATGGGAGCGTGTAAATATGAGGTCATGCTGTTATTATTATTATTGTTGTTGTTGTTATCTTAACCATTGTCTTATACTCCTCAATTGTCAAGTAGAATTTCTGAACTAGATAGTAGGAGCTGCAATTTATTGAACACCTGCTATGGGCAAAGCACTTTCTTATCTCTCACTTCATCCTCTCAACAACCCTATGAGAAAAATATCATCAACTTTAGGCCCATTTTATAGATGGAAAAAAATAGGCACAGAGGTTAAGTAACTCACACCAAGTCACACAGTCTGTAGTGGTTTAGATTTGGACTTAGGCTGGCTCCGGATCCTTCCTGTTCCATCGAGGCTACTCGCTCCCACATTGCAGGATTCTTTGGGCTGCTGGGAGAGGGTCTTCAAAACTGCTGCATCACATGCTCACTGATGAGAGTCTGGGTTTTTCTCATGGCAACATAGTGGTGGATTCAAATCCCAGCTCTGCCACCTCCTAGCTTAATTCAGAGGCTTCTGCTTCCCTCCTTCCTATTGATGTACAACATATATGCAGTAAGTATACAGATCCTATGTGATTTTGTCCACATGTACATGCACATATGTAACTACCAACCATATCAAGATACAGGACATTCCCAACACCCCAGAGGCTCCCAGATCCCCTTGCCTGTCAGTATGCGCCCCCACCACCAGATAACTGCTTTTTACTTCTTTCACGTTCAGTTTCTTTTGCCTGTTCTTGAACTTCATATAAATGGAATCACACAATGCATTCTTTTTTTGTTGTATTTTCTTTTGTTCGTTATGATGTCCATGAACTTCATCCATGTTGTTGCACCTAGCAGTAGTCTTCTCTGTCACTATCGTGTAGTATTCCATTTACATGCATATACTAGTTTGTCCTTTCTGCTGTTGATGAACATTTGGGTTGTTTCCAGCTTTGGACTATGCAGATTAAAGTTGCTGTAAGCATTTTTTTAAACATATATTTGTATTTCTCTTGTAAGTAACATGACCATATAGGGGACAATGAAAAATCAAGAAGATAAAACGCTGCCCACAATGTCAGTGTCCGAACATAAGTACTTTCATTAGCCCAGCCAGCATCCCAGGGTTGAGGTTGTCAGCAGAAGCCATGAAGAACCAGACTCCCTAGCAAGTCCCAACTTGTCACTAAGGCTGTGGTTAGAGAATCACCAGGGCAGCCACTTTCTCTTGTGATCCTCATCACATGGCATAATCTGTGCCTCCTCTAATTCCAGAGGTGGCACTTTTACCTCTCCGGGCATTTAAAAAGTTATCTGCCCAGTGTATGGCTGGTTGTGTCCTAACCCCCTCTTCCCCACTAGATTCTGAGCTGCTGGAGGCAGGGACCGGGTCCTGCCTGTGGTCATGCCCAGCAAAGCACTTAGTGTGCGGAGTTTGGTGAGCATTTGCAGGACAGCATTGATTCCCATGATCAGGGACTAGTTTTATTTTGGAATGAGTTTTCACAGTGCCTGGTTAGTGCTCAGGAGGTGCAGACATGTGACTGTAACGGGGATGTTGCCACTTCTATATTTCATGAGGTTAGAAGATACCCTCTTTATCCTTTTATTCTCTACCTCTTCAGGTGAATACCAGAGAAGAAGTGGAAGATCTTTGCCGACTAGACAAAATGATAGATCTGATCATTCCACGCGGCTCTTCTCAGCTGGTCAGAGATATCCAGAAAGCCGCCAAGGGGATCCCAGTGATGGGGCACAGTGAAGGGATCTGCCACATGTATGTGGATTCAGAGGCCAGTGTCGATAAAGCCTCCAGACTGGGTGAGCTGGACAGGGTCCCCTGTTCTACAGGCAAAATATTTGTCAGATCCTCTGTGGCTCTGGATCATGTTAATCGAAACAACTCTTTGTTTTCTTTCTTTAGTCAGAGACTCTAAATGTGAATATCCAGCTGCCTGTAACGCTTTGGAGACTCTGTTGATCCACCGAGACCTGCTGAGAACACCCCTGTTTGACCAGATCATTGATATGCTGCGAGTGGAACAGGTAAGACAAGCCCACAGGATCGCACCACTTCCTGCCTCTCACGTGGAGACTGAGAGCCTGTGGGACTAGACCAGGAGCATCTCCACGCCAGTGAGGCCATTCCAGAGGCAGCATTTTTGAGCATCTGCTATGTACAGAGCTCTGTGCTCAGTAGACAGAGAGGAGTAAGATGAAGACAGGCCCCTGTCTTCTGACAGCCCAGTGGGTGGGAGAATCACACACACAAATAGCTTCATTACCGAGTGGAATGTGTTAAGTGCTAAAGAGGGGTTAGAGATAAGACAGACCGCATGGCAGCCCGTTGAATGGACTGTTTCTGGCAACATTTATTCAGGCGACATAGTTTAAAGTTTGTGAATCTGAACACATTCCTGTTTGGATTTGATTTGAAAAGAAATGTTCTCAAACCAAAATGTATTGCATCCGCCCCTCCATAAATGTCTTCAATTACCAGTATTAACCTACTTAATACAGTGGTATTGGGAGTCAACAATTTGTGTAATATCCTCTTTTTCTGAGATTATTTTATTAAGGTTATAAACAACCAATACCAGTAAGTTTCCAACGTAAACATATGCTCCATCTTACATTCCTATTGCAAGGAAATAGATGCTCCCCAGACAAAAACGGACAGCCTGAGGTTTTCCGTCAGATGTATCGGACGTCCTGGCAGAGTTCTGTGCAGCAGCTGGCAGAGTGACTGCTGGCCTTGGTCACTTTGACCTGTAGCACGTGTTTCTTCCCTTCCATCCTTTCCTGGAAAAGAGGCTCCAGTCAGCTATAAATATGGCACAGACCTAGTGAGAACCTGAGAGCATTGTTTGAAAATGAAGATGCACCCCACAAATTAAAAGGGAGTTAGGGCACATGCTCACTTATGCTGGGCCTTCCTTCACGCAAATGGCCTCTGATCGGGCCTGCTGTTGGTCCTGGAAGAAGTGTGAGCTTGCTTCCTCATGTGGGTTTCTGTTGTTGCCCTGGACTTCCTCTGTTCCAGGTGAAAATTCACGCAGGCCCCAAGTTCGCCTCCTATCTGACCTTCAGCCCCTCGGAAGTGAAGTCCCTCCGAACTGAGTACGGGGACCTGGAGCTGTGCATTGAGGTGGTGGACAGCGTCCAGGAGGCCATCGACCACATCCACAAGTACGGCAGCTCCCACACGGAGGTCATCGTCACGGAGAACGGTCAGTGCCAGATGCTGCAGCGGAGGCGCCTGCTCTCTCTGCCCTCGTCTTTACGGTGGTTCTCCACTCAGTGCCTCCTGGCCTGTAGGAAACGTAACTGAACAAACTGATGAGAATGCTGGCTGTCGGTTGCATTTGCTGCTTTGCTGAGTGCTCTCACATCTGTTACCTCATAATAGAGTGATGGTGTCCCCGTGGGAGGAGGCAGGAAAGAGATTATTAGCTTCACTGTAAAGATGACTCCTGCATTAGAGGCGCTACCATTTAATCCACACAACAGTCTTTCCAGGTTATTGGAATAAACCCATTTTACAGCTGAGGAAACCAAGGTTCAGGAGAGTAAGGGCAGAACCAATGCCACAGTCATTCATTCACTGTACAGATGTGTATTGCAGGACATGCCTGGGTGTCAGGCCCAGTGATTAAGAAAGCCGGTATGGCCCCCTCAGGGAATTTGCAGTTCACTTATTGGGGAATCACAACAGCACTAATAGTAACAGCTAACATTTACAGAGCACCTACTATGTGCTAGACTGTGATGAGTGCTTTGTGGATGTCAGTTCATCTTATTCTCTCCACACACTGTGAGCTAAGTCATTGTCAGTCCCTGTTTTACTTAGGCACAAAGAGGTTCAGAAACCTGCCCAAGGTCACCCAGCTAGTGGGTGTGAACTTGGACTTCAGACTTAAAGACTCTGGGTCCAGAGCCTCTAAATAAATAGTGTAGCAGCGAGGGTACCTCTGCAGTGGGAGCTCCCAAGCAGCTACTCTTTCCTCAGCAGTGACTGATGAAGCCGGTCTACCTTCTTCCTCTTTGGATTTTTCACAAATCCATGTTTAACACACGGGGAAGCCCCTTGGTGCCTGGACCCTGCCCCAGTCAGTCCCAGGTGAGGGGCTGGAAGCAGGGTGTTCTCTGTGGGTCATCCTAACTCAGTTTCTTCTTTTTCTGCTGCAGAGAAAACAGCAGAGTTCTTCCTGCAGCACGTTGACAGTGCCTGTGTGTTCTGGAACGCCAGCACCCGCTTCTCTGATGGCTACCGCTTCGGGCTGGGTAAGGACTCTGGTCATGGGAGAAAGGACCGCTGTGTGGTTGAAGGAGCATGATGAGGGTGGAGGAGACAGCTCCCTCAGTGGTCACATGCTTGGTCAAGATAAGAGAGACAGAGTTGTGGGAGGGTGGGAATGTGAGAGAAAATCATAGCTGATAAAGTCCTATGCTCTGGGTGTTCCACATATTAAGAAGGTAGGTACTTGTATTTTCTTTTCCATAGATGGGGAAACTGAGGTTCAAGGAAGTGAAGTAACTTGCACAAAGTCACACAGCTGGCATTCAAACCCAGACTTGTGCAAGCCCGAAGCCCCGGTTGCTCTCACCGCAGTGCAGGCAGACCACAGCCTGTCTCCATACACAGGTGGTAACAGGGGTCTGTGCCAGTCCCTTGAGAACACTGCGATTGCAGGTTTAGTTCTTTAGAGAGACACAGCCAGGTTGCCTCAGAGCTAGGAATTCCCCATGAGGCAGGACAAAGGTGTTAGTGCCTATGCTGGGCTTAAGTGTCAGCATCGAAAACAGACAGGTAAGCCCGGGGTACAAGGTTTACTTCGAAAAGCTTCTGAAAGACACCCTTCTCCCCTTCCATCTTTCACCCAAGCATGGCTCAGTGGTTGAACATTGACCTATGAACCAGGAGGTCATGGGTTTGATTCCCGGTCAAGGCATGGGCTCGAGTTGCAAGCTCAATCCCCAATTTGGGGGGTGGGAGAGCATGCAGGAGGCAGCCAATCAATGATTCTCTCTCATTGTTGATGGTTCTATCTCTCCCTCTCTCTTCCTTTCTGAAATCAATAAAAATATATTAAAAATAATAATAATAAAATCTCCATCCCCAGTAGTTAGGGTTTTTTCAGACCATCTCTGGTTGTCAGGGGTGCCATTATACAAAGCTTTAATAAGGCAGTTATGACACATCTGAGAAGTAGTGTAAGCATTTGAAACATTGTAATCCCTCTGAACTTTTGAATAGATGATCTGCCTAGAGAGAAATAGTTCTCACTGAATTGTTAAAAGTTATTAAAGGGAATTTTACTCAGTTATTCTTAGTCATTAGACACCTTATTTTTAGTTCCCTGACTCTATTGTGTTGGGGTTTTGATTTAATATCACATCACTTGCACTGAATTTTGTATTCCATGGCCTTGAAGAAGAAATAGCAGCATACGTTTAAGGGCTGAGGAGCCCAGCTTCGAAGCGAAAGTCAAGATGTGGGGAGAGCCAGGGATCCCTCCATCGTCTTTCCTGGCTCAGAGCAGAAGCTCAGGCTCTGGTTGAGTCAAATGCATTTGTAACACTGACAGATAATACTTATTGGGCATTTACTGTATCTCCAGCACTGTGTTAAGTGCATCACATGCAGTATCTCCCTTAGATCTCCATAATGGATCGATTATTTTACTCATTTTTTTAATGACAAAAATCAAAGCACAAAAGATGATCAAGGCAACACTCCCAGAGTCACATGGTCTCTACATTAGTTAACAGAATTGGAATGTGGTGCTCACAGGCTCCTTGCCAACCACTACCCCAAGCTCATCCCCACTCGGTCTCCTCACTCCTCTCTGCCTGCAGCACCCTGTACCTGCCCTCCCCGCTGGCTCCTCATTGTTCTGGTTTCAGCGGAAACGTAGCTTCTGCCCAGTGTGTCCCCCACCCGCCCGCGTAGTCTGTCACAGGAGTTCTTGGCTGCCTTGTTCATAAGAACATAAACTCCACAAAAACGGGACTGTATCAGTTATTCACCACCTTATCCCCAGGGCCAGTACGTGCTCAGTACAGTTGTGATGGACATGGGACCCTGCCTTCCCCGTGGGAGGCGCAGAACACTGAGCCAGACCCAGGAAGACTCCTGATGGCCACGTCTGAGCCAGGAGCGAGAGGAGTGGGAGATGAGCAACACCCTTTCATGTATTCAGTTTAGTGCTAAGAATTCTGGGGGATCCTGAGAACTTATCCCTTTCTAGGATTTGAAGAATATTTAGGGAGATGAAACCTCCATAATAAGCATTGTTATATTACTCAGAAAATGCCCCAATGTCAAATTACGGTGCGCAGTCCACACACTGAACAAATAGCAGAGAGCACTTCTGGTAAAGCACAGGAGAGCCCACACGCTGGGTTTCTTGAGAAGAAGGAGGCTCGGCATGATGTACAGCGACCAGAGACACGTGGGGACAGTGAAGCTCAAGCTGGCCGGGAGGATGGGCAGGGGCGGGCGAGGGGCTGGTGAGCAGACAGGAAGCAGAGGCGGGAAACGCCACACCCTCATCCGTGCTTCTTTGCAGGAGCTGAAGTGGGAATCAGTACCTCGCGAATCCACGCTCGGGGACCAGTAGGACTTGAGGGACTACTTACTACTAAGTGGCTGCTGCGAGGGGAGGACCACGTGGTCTCGGATTTCTCAGAGCATGGAACTTTAAAGTATCTTCACGAGAACCTCCCCGTTCCTCAGAGAAACACCAACTAAAAGCCGCAGAGGAGAGCGGGTGTTCTGAGAGATCCTCACCGCTGAGCTCGCTCCAGGACCTAGGCTGAGCCGGTCGCAGCTCCCGCGTCCCGAAGGCCTTCCTGCTGTGGGCTCATTTTGGCAGCATTGGTCTTAGCTAATGACACAATCAAGCTCACCGTTTTCTTTTTATTTTTTTAAGTTAGAAAGTAATTATTATGGCCCTAGCTGGTTTGGCTCAGTGGATAGAGCGTTGGCCTGCAGACTGAAGGGTCCCAGGTTCAATTTCAGCCCAGGGCACATGCCCTGGTTGTGGGCTCAATCCCCAGTAGGAGGCGTGCAGGAGGCAGCCAGTCAATGATTCTCTCTTATCATTGATGTTTCTATCTCTCCTTCCTTCCTCTCTGAAATCAATAAATAGATTTTTAAAAAGACAATAATTATTATGGATGGGGACTTTGCTTAATTGCTCCAAATAGGGACTTTGCTTTGCATGGTCCAGTTTTCTTCAGTGATAGAAACACAGATAAGGTTTCCGAGGTAGAGGCAATGGAAAAATTATGGCTGCTTCTCCCCTTTTTATTGCCTCAGTGAGGTAAAGTCTCCCTTGGCATTTGGTTGGTACCAGAGCCAGCCATACCTAATACAGGTTTCCACATTTCTTTCACACTCATAGTCATCTTCAAAAAGGAAAGGTCTGGAACTTAGATGAGGGGCATCATTCTCATCAAAAACAATCACCAAAATGGGCCAATCATTTCCGCTGGGAGGTTGATCTGTATTTATTTGTGGAGTAACTATAAGCATTCCGGACGCTCGCAGCCTCTCCGGTCCAGGAGATTGGCAGTACTCGTGATGCAGTTGGAACCTGGAGCGCAGACAGGAGGTGCAGGTGTCAGGGTGAAGTATCTGACGATTATGCTTGAAATTTTTATATGAATTTTTGTCATCCTATCCTTTCCCTCTAAAATAAAATTAGAGGTTTATTTTAATACTTTGGATTCTTCCCCCTTTTTGAGAAATAAAGTTCTTATGAAAAGCCTGTGTGCCGGATTAATGTTTTCTCCCTCATTGGCTATTCCCCTCCTCCCTTTCCCCGTCTGGCAGCCCTCACAGCCTCGCTTTTACACATTGTCTCCCTGGAAGCTGGTTGGGAGGCAGCCGGGCCCTCCCCCGACAGCGCCAGTGCAAGCAGCCCCGGCAGGTGCCAGGGGAGGGACTCAGACCAGACTAGAGGCGGGAGAGGAAAATGCCAGGACTTGAAGGACTAACAGCATGGCGATGGTCTGAAGTTGGGGGTGTGTATGACACGAGCATGCCACCATTGTGCAGGTCCGCACAGTGTCCACCTGGATGGCCAGGGCCCCAGCTGACCTCCTCACCTCAGGGTCACCTGTTTCATTGGCAGCTCTCACCCCTCACCCTCCTCCCAGCTCCTGTTCTTGGGGGTCCCTGGAGTCTACAGCTGAAAGATTTCTGGTCTCATGGAGGCCCTCCCCAAAAAATAACCATCACTTACATGCTGCTGCTTATCCTCGGAGGATGTTTGAAGAATTACGGTGTCATGTGGATCATGTTCCCAGGCTGGCTCTAAACTGCCTCTCATCCAGACCCCGACAGGGTCTGGCAAATTAGCCTGCCTGCGGTCCTCTGAGTGGGGAATTCTGGCATAGCTTGCCTGAAAAGGCAACCAAGTCCCGCCTGGAACTGCATGGCGAATACCACCATCAGCGCACAGCCAAACAAATGTCCCTGGCGTCTAGAATAGCAAGTGACCCACGGAGGCCCTTGGGGAAGACACCAAGGAGGCAGGCCTGGATCTGGGCCCCAAGCAAGACGCCGGGAGTGAGGAAGTGGTGGGCAGAGACTCAGGCAGGGGACCGTGCAAGCAAAAGTCCAGGCATGGGGGCTGAACACAAGTGAATACTCCAATTGGGGCAGAAGTTCACGTGGGTAAACAGGAAGGTATTACTTCCAAATGGCTGATGGTATCATCTTGACTGGAACTACTCTTCTTAAGGCAAGGAATGGGGTGGGGTTTGGTCCGAGAAACAGCTACAGGCTATATTGCAATAGGTGGTGTCTGCTCTGCTCTGTCCCCCTTATTTTAGGGAACCATCTGCATTTTCAGTAATTCGGCTCAGTCTGTGTGGTTCCGGGGAGGGATGCTGATATCCCAGTACCTGGCTATTTTTAGTGGTAGTCTTGTGACCTGGGTCTGAGAAGTCTGTTTCCCTGCTAACAGCAATGGCTTCAGGGCCAGGCATGTGATTAAAACTTGGCGACACAGCGTACTGGTGGAATTGAATTTTCACTGCGGTTATTAGAAAAAACTCTCTGGAGTTATAAACTCTAATTCTCAAGGACTAAAGCCGGTAAGATCCATCCTTCCACATAGACTGTGTAAGCAGTATCCACACAGAGGAAAGGGAGCCAGGGGAAGAGAGAGACTGGGCCCCTGGTTCCATCTGTGCCTGAAACCACCCCTGGACTCAATTCAATAATTTCCCTTCTTTGCTTAAGCTAGTTTGAGTTGGATTTCTATCCCTTTCACCTTAGAAGACTTGGGATGATGTACCTGGGTTCAAACATCTGCTCTGCCACTTAAACAAGTGACTTTGGGCAAAGTCGCCTGACTTCTGTGAGCCTGTTTCCTTGTAGGAATATTGACACCTCCTACCACATAGGTAGTAGTCTAAATACTTGGCACAGCATGGGCACATAGCGAGCACCCAATAAACCAGAGAAGGTCACTTGCGGCTTTCAGGTGCCCAACTGCGTGCTTGACTCTGCACTTCACAAGAAACCAGACGTTTCTTCTGTTCCTCATGAGGCAGTTTTCAGGAGCCGGATTTCCCCATGCCAGCTCCATCTGGTCACCAGAAGACCAGCCTTGCCCTCCACAGGAGCAGGGAGGAACAGAGCGCTGAGTTTCATTAAACATTTAAGACCTGGAGTATGTGGGTGGCTGCTACTGAGGAGGGCATGAGCAGTAAAAAGCCTATTTTGGGTCTGAGATAGAGAAAGGAGACTGTTTCTGGCAACATTTATTCAGGCGGCACTGGATAAAAAAATTGTATTGCCTTAGCCAGGTTTGATCCTGGTCAAGGGCATGTACCTCAGCTGCAGGCCCCTATCCCTATCCCTAGTTGGAGTGTATGCAGGAGGCATCTAATCGATGTGTCTCTCTCACATTGATGTTTCTCTCTGTGTGTCTCTCCCTCTCTTACTCTCTACAAATCAACGGAAAAATATTCTCGGGTGAGGATTAACAACAACAACAACAAATCTATTACCCTCCTACCTCCAGCACGTGATAGTGGTATCCCAACCATCAGGACAGCATCCTAGACAGCAGGAAGGGGAAATAACTGTGGGCAAAATAGTATTGCCAGCTGCCCCTTCTAAGTGAATTTCCAGGAAGGCCCAACCAATGGCTTGGCCAGAATTGGCTTGTGGCCTCCCCTGTCTATAAGGGATCTGGGCACATTGCAGCTCCAAGAAGTAGGAGTCTATTGGTAGGGGAGGATGGAAACTGGGTAGAGGGAAATTATCCTAATTGATCATGGAGCTGGAAGTGGGATCGATTAGCTTAAACATGGCTGTTGGGAAAGGAACTGTTTGTGGCCACATGGACCATTCTAGCTGCAAGGGAAGCTGGGAAATATATTTGTAGCTGGGCACATTCCTGTCCTAACAAAAACCAGGATCCTCTTCGTAAGGAAGAAAAAAGGTAAGTATTGGGTAAGCTGCTGGCACTATTTGCCACAATTACCCATAAGGATTTTCTTGGACGGTTCTTTTGTTTTCTTGAGCTCATTGATGGGTTTTGTAATTCAGATTTTGTGGTAGGATGGGAAAGCTAAATTGCTCTGTAAGAGATGAAGAAAAGCCTAAATTCTTGGGCAATTCTGGAGAGCAGAGAGTGGGTTGTAGACCTGCCCTAGATCAGTGGTCGGCAAACTCATTAGTCAACAGAGCCAAATATCAACAGTACAACGATTGAAATGTCTTTTGAGAGCCAAATTTTTTAAACTTAAACTTCTTCTAACGCCACTTCTTCAAAATAGACTCGCCCAGGCCGTGGTATTTTGTGGAAGAGCCACACTCAAGGGGCCAAAGAGCCGCATGTGGCTCGCGAGCCGCAGTTTGCCGACCACGGGCCTAGACCAAGGATCAGCAGGAAGTTGGGCTCGAGAAAGCTAATTTCCAAAGTATAAGAAAAGCATCTGTTTTTAAACTGATGACTCAATGGGAGTAATTCTCTTGGAAGTACTCGCATTTTAGAAAAGGAGACTTGTTATTCCAAAGAATTAGCCAGAGTGACATAGAGGGAAGAGCATGCATTTGGGAGTCATACTGGCCTGCACTGCCAACGAGAAATTATGTGAACTTAGCAGACATACTTTTACTAAAATAAGTCTCAGTTTCCTTATTGGGAAAAAGTAGAGGACTAACACCTACCTATCAGGAGAGAGCCAAGTAATGGAGTAGACACCTAGCCCACGAAAGAAGCTCCCCCAATATTGGCCACAGTTAGCAGTAGGGACACAGCTGGCATATCTGTCTTTCTGTTCCCCACTGAGCGCAGCTAGGAGCAATGCATGTAGGTGCTAACTGATCAACAATTTTTTATTGAGGTATAATTGGCATAACATTATATTAGTGTCAGGTGTGTGACATAACGATTTGATATTTCTATATATTGTAAAATGACCATCATCTTAAGTCTAGTTCATATCTGTCACCATATATAGTTACACATTTTTTTCTTATGATGAAAACTTTTAAGATCTACTCTCTTAGCAACTTTCAAATATCCAATACAGGAGTATTAACTCTAGTCACCAAGCTGTACATTACATCCCCATGACTTATTTATTTTAGAACTGGAAGTTTGAACCATTTGACCCCTTTCATCCATTTCACCCACCTCCCACACCCTGCCTCTGGCAACCACCAATCTGTTGTCTGTGTCTATGAGCTTGGTTTGGGGTGTGTGTGTGTGTGTGTGTGTGTGTGTGTGTGTGTTAAGATTCCACATATAAGAGAGATTGTATTTGTCTGACTTGTGTCCTTTTCCTTACCAGAATGTCCTCAATGTTCATTCATGTTGTCTCAAATAGCAGGCTTTTCTTCTTTTTTATGGCTGAATAATATTCCATTATATATGTACTAGAGGCCCAGTGCACAAAATCCGTGCACTCAGGGGAGTCCCTCAGCCGGGCCTGCACCCTCTTGCAGTCCAGGAGTCCTTGGGGGATGTCCGACTGACGGCTTAGCGCTGCTGCGAAGGTGGGAGAGGCTCCCACCACCACCGCTGCGCTCGCCAGCTGTGAGCCCAGCTTCTGGCTGAGTGGCGCTCCCCCTGTAGGAGCACACTGACCACCAGGGGGCAGCTCCTGGCATTGAGCTTCTGGCCTCTGGTGGTCAGTGTGCATCATAGCGACTGGTCGTTCCGCTGTTTGGTCGATTTGCACATTAGCCTTTTTTTAATATAGGATAGGATATGCCACATTTTCTTTATCCATTCCTCTATTGATGGACACTTAGATTGTTCCCATAGCATGGCTAGTGATTATCTATCGAAATGGATGACTTGGGCAGAATTAGGGAGGTGGAGGGGGTCTTTTCTGAGAGCCATGAACCATTGGGGACATCGGAGTGAGGGTGGCAACCTAAAATGACATTTGTTAAATTTTGAAACTGTGTGGGGCAAGAGACCAAAGAGCCTAAGCTCCTAAGAAT
The DNA here is from genome assembly GCF_951640355.1 of Cnephaeus nilssonii. Lineage (NCBI taxonomy): Eukaryota > Metazoa > Chordata > Mammalia > Chiroptera > Vespertilionidae > Cnephaeus > Cnephaeus nilssonii. The sequence continues at coordinate 40,428,391 of NC_137087.1, read as the reverse complement.
AGAACTGAATCTTCCACAGGCTTTCAGGGTTGAGAAGACCGGCAGGCTGTCAGTCAATGCCTTTGCTGACCCCGACTTATTTCTGAAAAACTGAGGAGTGTCACCGTTCTCTCCGAGTTGTGCACGTGAACCTGCCCTTGGCGTGTCCTGGAGTGGGCGGTAGGTTACATGTTACAATTACAGTGTCTTTTCTGCTAGTGCTTCTGGCAAAACTCAGTGAATAACCTTATAACCGCTCTTACCTTATAACCCTTTTAGTGAGAATGAGGTTTAAAACTTCATTCACTACTCAGTGAGCACTTCAGTGCTACGTGCTGGAAATAAGAGACATTTCCCCTAACCGGTGGTTCAAAACTAGTCTGAGAATGCTGCCCTACCCCCAGATAGTAGTTCTTAATTCCCAGTGCTTATCCTTCCTTTTGCCCCAATTCCTAGGAGAAACCCTTTGGACAAAACAGATAGATCTGCTCCAGTTTGGAAGGGAGGAGAGTTCATTGCCACCTCGGAAGAAAAGCAACTCACTCTTTATTTCATCTTGCCCTAAGACTCCTCTAACACTAGGGGGCAGTCTGGCCCCACAGACCTAAGGAGGTCAGCCCTCCCTCAAGTCCTGGTGCCTGCAACCCCGCCCCACCACCACCCGGCCATGCTCACCTACAGGAGTGCTGGCACAGTAAAACAACTCCCTGAGACCCTCTCACCTAGAGGCAAGGACACAGGCTTTTTGGGGGATGAGAGACAGAGCGGGGTTTGGATCTTGGTTCCGCCACTTACTTGCTGTTTGACCTGGGGAAAGTCTTAAGTTCTCTGAACTTTGATAATGCTTATCTATAAATGGGCTTTGTGAGATTATAGGTAAAGCACTCGGCACAATATCTGGCATATGGTAAACCTTCAATAACTGCTGTTATTATTGATTCTGTTCTAAGGAGTAGCTTTCTCTTAGTTCTGGATATTACGCTTTTATTTAAAGTCCAAACATCCATTTCTAGAAAATCAGGTGGAGACACTCTTAAGAGATATCTACAGTGTACCAGGCACTAGAATAAAAGCCTTATGCCACAACAAAATGAGTGAGGGCATTGTGATCTCCTATTTGACAGGAGCAGAAAGTGAGGATCAGAGAGGGTGAGTAAATTGCCTAAGGCCACACAGTTGGAAGTGGTAGGACTTGGATTAGAACCCAGAAACTGGGCGTCAATGCTCATAACCGCTACGACAGGCTATAGCAGCAGCGTTTTCCCAGAAGCTTCTTGTACCTTAGTCCAAGGCAAGTTGTAAGGAAGGCTGAAGAAGGAGGTTGCCATAGCTACTAACTGGACCCCTTTGCGAGTAATCAGATCCTCAGTCTGCTCCAGTTTTGCAAGAGGAGATGCTTGTCTGGAAACTCTCCTCAACACCTGCCCCTGGAGGGAGCCAGCCGCACCTGAATTATTTAGAGCGTCTCTAGACACCTGATATAATGAGCAGGTGTGGATGCTTCTCCAACATTGCCTGACATGCCTTTACTTACCCCTTTCCCCCTCCCCCTTGTTGCCTATGAAGAAAAGGGAGGCATCGGCTATCTCCACATTGTGTGTCTACCTCCTCCGCCATCCCCCCTCCTGAAAATTATTTGTTGGAAATGGACTGTTTTTCTGCAAATTTCAAATCATGTTGATTTGAGTTTAAATTGGTGGTATAAACAGGACCCTAACTAGTGAGTGTATAACTTGTCTTTTTCTATTGATACACAGTTCCTTTTCCTCTATCCTAAACTTACACAAATAAAACCCAAAGACTGAATTTGTACAAATGAAAAAAACACACAACAGGTATAAAAATATTCATAGTTTAGATTTCACCTATGTAAAAGGAAACAACTATACTTAGAGAAAGGGGAGGGAGTATGAATACAGAGGTGTCCCATGGCCTATAATTGTTAGGCCATCATAGCACAGGGAATAGCACGATAGCAGTTATACGCAAATTCTGTGATCAGGGCCATGAGCTTTCTAGGATCCGCTCCCCACTCATGCACCCTCACCTGTTGCTTACATACACCCCTCGCCTTGACGATCCATCCATCCATCTCTCCCTTTCTCTCGCTTCCTGTTCAGGGGCCAGTGCTGTGGGCTCGCTGTGCAGTGGGAACTTGTCCTGGGAGGGAAGAATTGCTTCCAGGTCTGCTCCTCATCCTCTCCATCTGGTCGTGAATGTATTGTTATCAGCATCCTTTGTGGTACCCTGATTAGATTGTAATGTGAAATCAAATTGAATCCTAATTAATAATATTGGAATTTTATATCTCTTTATAGTGAACTATTTGAAAACAATGAGCCATTACAAATCAAAGAGTATTGACATAGGGTAGAGGCTCACCACAAAACATTGAATAGAAAAAAGCTAGACTATGAAAGAAGTATAATTGACATTTCCCAACGATATTACATATATATTTGGTCAGAAAAAAGACTGGAAGAAAATATATCAAAGTATCATGAGTGATTCTTACTGAGAAGGGAGGCTGTTAGTGAGTTTTATTTGTCATTATATTCTTCTAAGTTTCCCAAACTATTTTACTGCTTGAATTATTTTTAGACTATTTTTCTTGTTTTCATCGCTACTGATCTTTATTCCTCTGGGAAATTCTTGGTACAATGGTGAAAATAAAATTGGTGATAACAGTTTTTGAAATCAAAAGAGAGGCTTATTTTTCCATCCCATCCCCCTTTGCAGCCTGCCTTTTGCAGACAAGAAATCAAGGCGCAGGGCCTAAGTTCAGACAGGAGCCCCGGCCACTGCCTGTTTGGGGATTGTGGCCTCAGAGGAGAGGCTGGACTGGCAGCTGCAGGGAGCCTCTAGCCTGGGCTCTGTCTGTCGCTGAGCTGGTTTCACCCACTTTGCAGGAGAACTTCAGAAAACCAGAGGGGCATCTGCTCCAGGCACTTCACCAAACTCTGGTTTCCCTTCTCTAACTCGCAAATAAGGCTACATCGCTGACTGTGTTTCCAGATTCTGTTTCAATGCAGACAATTAGATGGTAAATAATTCAAGAGAACGGAAACTGGCAAAGTGGTGTGTGATGTCCAAATAGCTATCTTGTTTACCCTCTGGTGTAAACTTCAGGCTCGCCTGCAAATCCGGAGCCCAGGAGTGGGTAAAATGTGCAAACACAGGAATTTCCCTGCTTGCATTCCTTCCCACCTGTGAGCATTGTCCGGAGTGAGGACAGTTTCCCAGCTTGATTCAAGTGAAACAGCATAGCATGGCTTTGGCAGTCAGATTTGATGACTTCTCAAGCAAGTCTGAAGTTCCTCCCACAGGGTTGAATTTCCAGAATCCAGAAGCATCCTCTTCTCTTTGGGGTGAGGTCTCGTGATCAAAGTGGAGGTCTCAGCAGTATCACCATCCCTCCGCTCCCTCTTCCTTCTGAGCAGTGAGGGAGCTACTTTCACCAGGTCCTTCTAAGCCTGCCCATCATTCAATAAGCAGTCTTATTTAAGGCTCTTTGAGTTACAGGTAACATAAACCACCTCCACTTTGCTTAAGAAGAAAAGGATAATGTATAATATGGACACAGGGTACCTCAGAAAGCCCAAGGCCAAAATAAAATGAAAGGAAGGAAGGAAGGAAGGAAGGAAGGAAGGAAGGAAGGAAGGAAGGAAGGAAGGAAGGAAGGAAGGAAGAAGAAAGCTCGCCCAGCCGCTCAGGAGACAGGAACTAGCTCAGCAAAAAAGAGTAATTAATGTGTGTGGCTCAGGTAAGCAAACCACAGTGAGCACCAACGACAGGAGTCGGGGCCGACAGCATCTAGCCCAGTGGTCAGCAAACTCATTAGTCAACAGAGCCAAATATCAACAGTACAACGACTGAAATTTCTTTTGAGAGCCAAATTTTTTAAACTTAAACTTCTTCTAACGCCACTTCTTCAAAATACTCACCCAGGCCGTGGTATTTTGTGGAAGAGCCACACTCAAGGGGCCAAAGAGCCGCATGTGGCTCGCGAGCCGCAGTTTGCCGACCACGGATCTAGCCCCTGGAAGCTCCTCTGCCTCTTCTCCATGTGGGAGGGCTTCATTTCCTGCTGGAGACTGGCTTCTTCCATGCACATGGGACATAACCAGTGGAACCTCCAACCTCTTCTCAGAGCTTTCCCCACCTCCCAAGTATTAAAAGGTTCTTGGCTCCACGTTCTAGTGCAGGAGGACTGTGGTTGGTCCACTTGGGCTGCCTGTCTCCTTGCTGCATGTAGTGATAAAGAGGAGGGCCTTGGCATGATTTGGCTCATTCAGCCATACATCATCCATATGTCCTGGCATTCATGTCATATCTGCATGACCATAGTGTGGTTAAGTCTTTTTTTAAAATATGTTTTTTTCTGATCTTTAGAGAGAGAGAAAGTGAGAGGGGTAGAAAGAGAGAAACACGCCCCCTGCTGAGGATCGAGCCTACAACCCGGGCATGTGAATCAAACCAGTGACCTCTTGGTTCATGGGTTAATGCTCAACCACAGAGCCACACCGGCCGGGCTGTGGTTAAATCTTGAAATAATTTCATAGGACTTCTTCTGGATAGGATGGGGTATGTAGCAACAAGCCAGTGTTCCTGCTGAAACAACTAGAAACATTGGGTAAATTATAAAATCATATTTTTAAAGACATTGGATTGATGTAGCAGCAATGAGGACTAATGAACTAGAATTCTGGATAGGAGAGAGTCCTTTGTAAATGAGCTGATAATTTTCTTCCCTGGGGGGGGGGGGTGTTTGCCAAATCTGGGTGCAGGCCTAGGATAGAGCTTGGTCTGGGCATAAGGTCTTCACTCGGACAAAAGGAGACCAGTAGGGCCTTGATGATCAACGTGATCTAGAGGAGTGTAACATTGGAATCTACAGGACTCTAGGCACATGGTCCGTTTTCCCCAGGGACATTTGCTGAATTCTGGGATGGAGCAGGAGCGGCTGGGCTACAGGTGTCTAATAGCAGAGGGAAATTTCCCACAGAGTTATAGAACACAGGAAACAAAATCCTGTTGCAGGGAGGAGGGCCGCATCAAACATAAGATGGCTATCCCCTTCAGGACATTTGCTACATTTTGAAACTGTGTGGGGCAAGAGACCAAAGAGCTTAAGCTCCTAAGAACAGAACTGAACCTTCCACAGGCTTTCAGGGTTGAGAAGACTTTGGCAGGCTGTCAGTCAAAAGACTGAGTGGGCTCCCCCAAGGAACAAGATGACTCCAAGTTGGACTGGGACTATTAAAACTGCCATCCAGCCCCGACGCAGCTGAATCCCTGGCCAGATTGAGGTGATCGGTCCCTCACCCCATTTGCTAACAGAAGCAAAAGAGCATCGTCACTGGAGAAAACTAACATCATGTACAACCCCCACGGTTATTTTATACAGCTATAAGATACTGCAAAGAGCAGAAAAATATGACGAATAATTCAGAGAAAAAGCAGACCCACGAATGATTCTGATAACTGAGCTAGCAGACCAGGACTTTATAATAGGGATTATAAACATGTTAAAGAAAATGTGTTTTCACAAATAGGGAAAGATAAAGAATTTCAACAAAGAATTGAAATCTATAAAAACAAAACAAAACAGTGAAGTCTACCTCTTCTCACTTCAAACACTGACTCGGGATGTCTGAGCCAGAAGGACCACACTGCCCTGGCATTTGCAGAAGTGCCATTGTTGCCCCATGTGTCGTAAGTCTGAATGCTTAGAGCTCTACATGAAGGTACATTCACCTCTGCCCCATGCTCCCACCCAAGCCTTTCTCTTCCCCCACAGCCTCTGAGAGACCTGGAGGCTAAAGACCCCCGTTCTCAGCTCCGTCCTGCATCTGGCACCGGAGCCAGATGAAGCAGGGATATGCTGGGGCTGGGCAGAGCAGAAGCTGGCCCCAGGCCCGGGACTCCTGGGTGGTGACTGGTGGTGACTCGGTGCACCCAAACCCAGGATAGGGAGTCACCCAGTCAAGCTCCCCTGGAGTTAGGGTGTCAGGTTACCCTCCCCTATACCTTACTTGTCAGTCCTAGGTGCCTCTCGAAACTGCACCACCCAGCTGAGGAGCAGGGAGTGGGGATGGGGATGGGCGGGAAGGTAGTTATCGGGAAATCTGTCTGTCTAGACGCCCATTTGGGTTGACGTGAGAGGCCAGCTTTAAACTGAAGCAGGCACTCTTTTCCGGACTCCCCAGGGCAGAAGCTGTGGTTATTGTCACCCATTCCCCACACACCCACCCCATTCAGTGGCAGTCTCAGCCCTCATCCTCGGGCCTGAGGGGACTCGTTGGTCCCACACACATCCCCTCCCTCCTTGACTCAATCAGCCACCCACCTTTCAGAGAGTTTTCCTATGAGACCCCAAAAGAAAAAAAAGCACTTGGTATCCCTGTGTTGCTAGGGGAAGCCAAGGACAGGGCTCCTGTGTCCCAGGTCTGAGGTCAGCGCTAACAAGGACCGTAGACATTATCTCAGAAGCTGAGTCGACGGAAAGTAAGAACCTGTCACAAACTTCCAGGAATGAGATGAGCAAGTGCTGGGCTGTAAAGGACAGATGGTGACTGCAGTTACGAGTGCTGTGTTAGGTGTTTGAAAGTTCCTAAGAGTGTAAATCTCGAAAGTTCTCAACTATGTGAGGTGATGGATATTAGCTAAACTTACTGTGGTCATTATTTTGCAATATATACATGCATCAAATCATTGTGTTACACACTTTAAATTAATGCAATTTTGTATGTCAGTTATATCTTAATAAGACTGGAAAGAAAAAAAGAAAGTAGGAACCTCAAACACCACTGGAGTTGGGCCAAATGTCCCTACAATCCCAGTGGCCAGTGATAGAATAATTAATAAGGATTATAACTTCACTGAACTCAAATTCCTTGAATATATTTAAAGCCAGGAGTCTGTAATAGCACTTTTTAAACCCTCATTTGTCATCTTTTGAAGGATGCTAGCCTATTATTTTGAAACTGGTAAAGAAAGGGAAAGAAACAGCATTTACTCTGCCATCTCTTTCCAGCTGTGTATAAGGATAGGGATAACCAGGTTGCTGAAGGGAAGTGGTTCTTTATAGAAATGTGTCCGCGAATAAATGAAGAGATGAAGCTAAGAAATGAAGTTAGCATATCAACATTTTTGCAACTTGCAATGAAATCATGGATCTAGACAATGATCATCAATGGTTGCTAACATTAAAAAATATATATATATGCCAAAACCGGTTTGGCTCAGCAGATAGAGCGTCGGTCTGCGGACTGGAGGGTCCCAGGTTCGATTCCGGTCAAGGGCATGTACATTGGTTGTGGGCACGTCCCCCGGTGGTGGGTGTGCAGGAGGCAGCTGGTCGATGTCTCTCTCTCATCGATGTTTCTAGCTCTCTATCCCTCTCCCTTCCTCTCTGTGAAAAATCAATAAAATATATTTAAAAAAATATATATATATATAAAAGGGCATTATATGCCTTCTGATGTAAATACAGAAAACTACCTATGAAGCATTCTTAAAAATTCAAAAAGGACCTAAACCTGATCAAGCCTTTTGACTTAACTACCATTTTGTAGGAAATACAAAGTTCATGTATTTCCTTTGAAATACTGTGGAGAGGCAACTAGCAATATACCAACTGTGGGAAATACTGGGACAAGAGACCAACTCCTTTCAAAAAGCAAATCACAGGTGGGTGGGTGTGGCCGGGCGGAGGGGGGTGGCGGGGAGGGGTAATTACAGAAAACAATATACATATCACCCAATTGCAATGTTTAGATCCTAATGTAAACAACCTCTAAAAAAAACATTTTTATTTTTTTAAAATAAATCTTTATTGTTCAGATTATTACAATTGTTTCTCCTCCCCCCCCATATCTCCCCTCCTCCCAGTTCCCACCCATCCCTCTGCCCTTACCTTCCCCCCTCGCTATCCTTATCCTTATCCTTATCATAGGTGTATGATACTGTCCAGTCTCTTCCCGTACCCCCCCACACAGACACCCCCTTCCCCTGAGAATTATCAATCCACTCCCATTCTATGCCCTTGATTCTATTATGTTCATCAGTCTATTCTGTTCTTCAGATTTTTAATTCACTTGACTTTTAGATTTATTTGTTGATAGGTATGTATTTGTTGTTCATAATTTTTATCTTTACTTTTTTCTTCTTTTTCCTCCTTTTAAATGATACCTTTCAGCATTTCATGTAATACTGGTTTGGTGGTGATGAATTCCTTTAGCTTTTTCTTATCTGTGAAGCTCTTTATCTGCCCTTCAATTCTGAATGATAACTTTGCTGGGTAGAGTAGTCTTGGTTGTAGGTTCTTGCTATTCATCACTTTGAATATTTCTTGCCATTCCCGTCTGGCCTGCATAATTTCTGTTGAGAAATCAGCTGATAATCGTATGGGTGCTCCCTTGTAAGTAACTAACTGTTTTTCTCTTGCTGCTTGTAAGATTCTCTCTTTGTCTTTTGCCCTTGGCATTTTAATTATGATGTGTCTTGATGTGGTCCTCTTTGGATTCCTTTTGTTTGGGGTTCTGTGCGCTTCCTGGACTTGTAAGTCTGTTTCTTTTACCAGGTGGGGGAAGTTTTCGGTCATTATTTATTCAAATAGGTTTTCAGCATCTTGCTCTCTCTCTTCTTCTGGCACCCCAAAAATTCGGATGCTGGTACGCTTGAAGTTGTCCCAGTGGCTTCTTACACTATCTTTTACTTTCTGAATTCTCTTCTCTTCTTGCTTTTCTGGAGGCGTATTCTTTACCTCTTTGTATTCCAAATCTTTGACTTGATTCTTGTGTTCCTCTAGTCTGCTGTTGGGTCTCTGTATAATATTTTTTATTTCAGTCAGTGTATGTTTCATTTCTAGTTGGACCTTTTTCATATCCTCGAGGGTCTCATTAAATTTATCGGCTTTTTCCATGAAATTCTTGAAAAACCTTGTAACCGTGGTTTTGAACTCTATGTCCAGTCGTTTGTTCTCCTCCATTTCTTTTTTTTGGGATCTGTTTCCTTGCCTCCTCATTTTCGCTGCTTCCCTGAGTTGGTAAGGTAACTTTGTGTCCTATTGGTTCAACAGGTCAGCCTCCCAGTTACCTGAGGTGGATGCTCTTGGTGCACCCCTTTTTAGACTGAGTGTACAGCCTTGTTGTAGTTAAGTCTTGATTGTTGTTGGTGTCACTGGGAGGAAGTGACCTCCAGGCCAATTGGCTGTGAGGACCCGCTGTATCTATAAAGGAAGAATTGCTATGCTGGAGACACGTTTATGGGCCGGGACTTGTTCCAGTAGGGCTTTGGCGCTCACTGAGTCTGCCTCTTGAATGTGTCCCTTATGAGAGTAGTTGAAATCTGGTGTCGTCTCACACTGACCACAAGATGCCCTCGTTTCTGGGTCTCCAATGGGGTGCAGGTCAGCTACTGTCTGAGGCCACTCAGCAGGAGTTACAGCAAAAACTGCAGTTTTCTCCTCTTTGCTTGAGTGGTTTTGGAGCAGTCTGACTGGAACTGCAGTTTATTTGGTTAAGCTGCCACAGGGCAGGCCATTTATATGCAAAAGCTGCTGTTTGGAGCCTGGGCGGGTTTGTAGAATGTGTGGGGCGGGTCTCAGGGCGGGGCGGGTCTCAGGGTGGGGCGGGGTCTCAGGGCGTCACTAGGCTAGGGCGTGGCAAACAGCAATGGCTGCTAGTCTGCCTTTTCTGCCTTTTCTGCCTTTCCACGTTTCCAAGTCCCTGCGTCCCACGCTCTAACGCAGTAAACACTGATTGCTGGGCACACCTCTGCAAGAAAGTCACTCTCAGTTTCCAACACGATGGCCAAGAGTCCAGCTTCTCCCCGTAGGTGTATGGGTCCCCCGCGTGTCCCCAGAAACTGGATTTCAGAGTGATGGGGAGCTTATCTCCCTTAGGGTTGGAAAAAAAGCTGCACGTCCCTTCACCCGCCACCAGCCCGATTCACGCGCCTCCGTACCTCAGGCCTTCCGCGTTTGTTCTCTCTTTTTCCTTCTTAGTTGTAAATCTACCATTCAGCCAGCTTTCCCGTGGTTCTGGGTGGTAGACGCTTTGTCTTTTAGTTGTATTTTTGAAATTGTTGTGCGCGGCGCAGTTTAGTTGTTTAACTTTGCCGCCATATTGGTTCTGTCTAAAAAAAAACATTTTTAGGACACAATTAGGGAAATTTGAATACTGAATTGACATGATATTTAAGAAAGTATTGTTCATTTTTCAGGTGTGATGCTATTCTATGTGTAAAATACCCATCTTTCAGAGTGACACATTGGAATACTGGTGGGTGAAATTATATGATGTGTGGGAACTGTTTCAAAATAATCTGAGAGGAGGTGTAGAGGTCAGTGGGTGGGAGCTGGATGATGGGCACGTGGAAGTCCAGGCTGTGTTCTCTCGGCATCCGTGTATGTTTGAACCGTAAAGAGAACTTGGGGAGGTGCCAAGCTGGGTGCTAAGGTCGCTTGGATGAAGCAGGTACCATCCCTCCTCCAGAGTGTCCTACATACAGACTCGTTCCCAAACTCTTAGCACAGAGCCCTCTCTTATTATTCTTTTTCCTAGCAAGCTCCATCTTTGAATTATTCTGCTCACTAAATAAATGCATTTATTATGTCATAATTTAAAAGTACTATACCTTTGAAGTGGTTTGAAACATCTAGACATTTCTTCTTTGTGAGCCTTAAAGGAGGTCTTGCCTTAGAATCCCAAAGTCATCCAACTGTTTGCTTTTACAGGGGTGGAAACTGAGGCAGACAGGGAGACTGCCAAGATCACCAGTTGGCGGAGGTGGGACTGGAGCACTGTCCTCCTGACCTTAAGCCCCCTGCTTTCGCCCAGTACACCGCCATCCGGTGAGCTTGGGAGGTGTTCTGGGACTGCGTATATAGTCTGGTTTACTGTGCTAGGCACAGTCGCTTCGTCAGCCCATCATCTTCTCTTTTTAAGGCTGAGCCATGCCAGTGCCTTCAACTTTTCTTCCTAGATTTTGTTTACTCGCCACCTCTGAGGCTACTCCAAAGCCGCCTGACACATTACCAGCGTGTTTAAATCCCCCCCCGTTGATAGGTTGCTTAGCACTGATTTTCCTCACCCATCTTAAGCATGAAATTAAGAAGTGAAGCAAGTCAACTCTTGGTTTTTCAGGGGCATGTTGGCCAATTTCCCTTCACTCATGGTAGAAACAAAACCAAAACCCCCAAAGCCACCATGCACAGCAGGGGTAGAAGAGCAATCGATAGATGCCACACTGGGTAATCTTGATGTCCCTTCCTTCCACCAGGCCCACAGTATGAGCAAGGTCGCTTATTGATAAATACTCTATGCATGAGAGTTTAGCACTTTATTTTGGATGCTTGTCACAAACACTTTCACAGAGGTTTCCCAGTGTTAAAGTGCCCCTCAGCAAAGTTTCCATTGCAACTTCTCCTCCATCCAGAAAGAACCTCCTGTCAAAATGGCAGACTGCATCTCCGCCCAAGCCTTCTGTCCAGCTGACAATGTAGAGCAAGGAACCAACCTCGCTGCCAGTGTTCTCACATGCAAGATTGAAATCTTTAAAAGCCCTTTTGGATGGTACTGTGGTCAACTCTTGTCTCTGTTGGGAATTATTCGGTTTCCTTCCTGAATTTCCATCAGGGGGAAAACGAGGCTTGATCTGCCCACAGCAAGAACAAGTGGCTTTCACAGCAGCTGATTGGAATGGGAAACTGGGATCAGATCCACCTCCAAAAAGCTTTCACGTGAAAAGGGATGAAGTTTCAGTTATCTGCTCCAATTCAAGAATCTCCAAATGCTTCTTGAAAATCCAGAATTGTTTATTTAGATCAATAAAAGAAGAAAAAGAACTATAACTAGAGCCAAGTTTTGCATTGCTACCCTCAAGGGCCCATCACGAGGGCAGAGTATGAGGAGTAACTGTTAGCACTGTGGCCGTCCCTTGGGACAGGAAGCTCCGTCATCCCCCAGCCTGCACGCTTGGCCTCAATTCTTTCTCCTGATATTCCCAGGCTACCTCCCCAGCCAACCTTCTCATCACCCTGCCTCCCTGATTTTCAGTGCTCTGCTTCCAGCCTAGAAACACAAGCCCAAATAACCATAACTACACATTATATACACTTAGCAAACCCGACATGGAAGAGAATCCCCCGCATTGGATAAAGACTACAGAGCACAAAACCTAGGGGGGGAAATCATAATTAGTGGCAGAATATTAGAAGCATTTCCATTGAAGTCAGGAACAAGAGAGACAACTCCCTGTGATGTACGAATACAATGGGCTAGAAAGGGAATGAGAAGCATACATACAGGTGAGAAGGAAAGAGGGCTTCCTGTTTCTCCTGTCCTTACTGCTAACAGCTCCACTTCTGACCTTGATTTTAACCACTCGGTCTGTGGCAAGGAGCAGATGGGAATGGTCTGATCCTATGTGGCAACTACCAATTTTACCATTACCCGGTTGGTCATTTCCCTTTAGCTATCTGCAACCAAGGCAGGAGGCAGAAGCCTATCTAATAAAAAGGGAATATGCAAATTGACCATCACACCATAACAAGCTGGCTATGCCCACAGCAGAGGCAGGGATCCCGTAACACAAGATGGCTGCACCCACAGTGGAGGCCAAGTTCCCGTAACGAGCCTTAATGAACAATCAGCAGGGATCTGAGGCTGCGTGGTGCTGGGCCAGGGCAGGGGACCTGAGGCTGCGCCCCCCGCCTGGTGGGGCTTGACAGGGGACCTCAGGCCGTGCCCCCCGCCTGTGGGGCTTGACGGAGGACCTCAGGCCATGCCCCCCACCCGTGGGGTTTGACAGGGGACCTCAAGGCGCGCCCCCTGCCCCGGCCTGGGCCAGGGAACCTGAGGCTGTGCCCCCTGCCTGGTGGGGCTTCATGGGGGACCTCAGGCTGAGCCCCCCACCCTGGCACCAGGCCAGGTGACCTGAGGCCACGCCCCCCACCCAGCAGGGCTTGATGGGGGTGGAGCCGACCGGGTCTGGATCTAGCCCAATGGGGGTGGGACCAACCGGGTCTGGGTCTCGCATGATTTTGAGGCACATGTAGGTGGGCGGGGACTTGACTCTGGTTCCTGTGGCACGCCCCCAACTCTGACAGGAGGAAGATTTTCATATACATTTTACTAATTTTCTTTCTTCTCTGACACTTCTATTATAGAGAAAGGGCAAATAGCAATATTAAAATATTTCCTATAATTAATTCCCTTTTAATGTGCACGAATTTTGTGCACCGGGTCACTAGTAGGAAATGAAAAGAACACACCAAACTTAACTGGTTAGAGTTGCATGATTTAAAAAAAGATGCGGGGTTGGGGGTGGGGGTGGGACAGGAAGCAAGAAAGAATTAAGTGAGCAAGAAGGACAAGTGAAAGAGAAAGGGTAGACATGTGGATGAGTAGCCAGGAGTAGGTTAGAGAGCAGAATCCTGACATGGAGGGTGATGATGAGAAATGGGAAGAAATAATAGCCAGGAAAACATCTGGATACAGAACCTGGAAGCCTTATCATGCCTGGAGGAGCGTGGAGGTGTCTGTGATGGAACTCGGTTAGCAGGAAGGTTTGAGTGGGAAGAAGTCGCTGTGGGGCACGGAGATCTCAGGTCAGAGGTAGAGTTTGGGGGAGCTCCCAGTCCTCAAAGATGTGCCAGGAACTCTGCTAAGTGCTTTACACCCATCGCCTTATTTAATTTAACCCTTACACCAACTCTATGGTGTAGGTGCTCTTACTCCCCTCGCCCCCTTCTATAGACAAAGGTATTAAGTATTTTGCCTAAGATCAGTCATCTAAGAGTAAGGGGAGCTGGGATTCAACCTGGGTCTGCTGACTCCAGAGCCCTGGCTGGTATCTCTGCAGCTTCACTCCTCCAAATCCTTATCTGGCTTGACCCAGTTTACCTTCCAAGGTTGGGTGTATTCAGGGTGCTGTGGGAGGGATCGCTATGCATTCCTTGTGTGGGTAGGTCAAAAGAATTTTTTGGGGCCTAGTGAAATTATGGAGCCAGTGGCTCTAAAATCCGTGTCCAGTGAGGAACCTTTGGAGGAGCTGGGGCTGGTTAGTCCAGAGGAGAGAAAGGAGGGACATTGAGCATCTGACATGGAAGAGGTGGCCATCTCCTGAGTTGGTCCAGAGGGGAGGGTGGCTGGTGTGACCCAGAAGCTGATTACAGCTCAGCCTTGGGTCAGACTTGCAGGTAAGGCTCTCTGAAAGTGGGATGACCTGTAGAAGCTCCCCATTGCTGAAGGCGTCCAAACCAAGGTTCTGCCGTCCATTTATCTATTCATACTCATTTTTGTGGAGAACCCACAATGTGCCATCTCTACTCCAAGCATTGGGGTACAAAAGGTAACAAGACAAATGTGCTCACTCCTTTTCTTGAAATTTCATTTTCGTGGAGAAAACAGACAAACAAATAGAGAGACAATGATATAAACTACTTGTAGGTCATGATGTGTGTTATGAGGGAACTGAGGTGGGAAAGAAGGGAGGAAACTGGAGTGGACCTTGCCCTGCTCCATCAGGGGTCCCTGCTGTGGTTTCCGCATGTCAGTCACCCAGCTTCTGTGCACTTGCGTTATAAGGACCAACTCGGGCAACTTTGTTCCAAGGACACACAGCCCTTGGGCCACTGGGGCTGGAGCTCTTTGCCCCGTGCACAGAGAGCTCCTCCTGCCCACTGAGCCAGGACTTAGCTGGAAGAGTGGGGGTGGGAAAGCCCAGCCCTTCGTCTTTAGGAGGGACAAGTCTGGATGCAGCCTGGGCCTCCAGGCTTCTTCCTTGCTTGGTGACTGCCGATTCCCTGCATGGCTCCCCTCATTCACGATGGGTTTCTCTTGGGTGCACTTTTTATTTTATTTTATTTTTAATATATTTTTATTGATTTCAGAGAGGAAGGGAGAAGGATAGAGAGATAGAAACATGAATAATGAGAGAATCATTGATCAGCTGCCTCCTGCACGTCCCCTACTGGGGATTGAGCCCACAAACCAGGCATGTGGCCCTTGGCCAGAATCGAACCTGGGACCCTTCAGTCTGCAGGCCGATGCTCTATCCACTGAGCCAAATCGGCTAGGACTCTTGGGGGCACTTTCTAGATAAAACACTTGCTCATGAATCTGCATGTCTCAGGGTCTGCTTCTGGGGAGCTCAACCTAAGATAGGGAGAGAGTCATGATCTGATTTACATTTTTATTTTTTTTTTTATTTTTTATTTTAAATATATTTTATTGATTTTTTACAGAGAGGAAAGGAGAGGGACAGAGAGCTAGAAACATCGATGAGAGAGAAACATCGACCAGCTGCCTCTTGCACGCCCCCTACCGGGTATGTGCCCGCAACCAATGTACATGCCCTTGACCGGAATCGAACCTGGGACCTTTCAGTCCGCAGGCCGACGCTCTATCCACTGAGCCAAACCGGTTTCGGCGTGATTTACATTTTTAAAAGATACCCTGGTTCCTGTGAAGAACAGGCTATAAGATGGAAGCATGGAATAAGGAGACCAGTTAGGGGCCAGTAGTCTGGGTAAGGGATGAAAGAGGGGACAATGGTCATAGCAGGAAGAGGAGAGATTTAAGATCTCTTTGGAAGATGGAATTGACCAGGTTTGCTTGGACATGACTGAAGGAAAGAAAGGAATCCAGAATGTCTCCTAGATTAGATAAGTACACGTCGGGCTGTTATGATTAGAAGTCCTCTCATTGGGTGGGAGGTGACTTCAAAGGCCATGTGTCCATTTGAAAATCCACCTGCAATGGCTGGATTTAGCGACCAAACAAAAGACAGGCGTGAGAGATGGCTGCACAGGAGAACAAGCATAAAAACAAGGGAATGTACATAGACGGGCAGGTGGCTTGCAGAAATCATTAAAGTAGCCCAGTGTGTTTCTATTTCCTGCTCCCATAGCTCCCCTCCCACTTGAATCCAGGCCATGCCTGGGGTTGTGAAATGTGCTGGGCCTTTCTCTAGGAGGAAAGTGGTGGCGTGAGAATCATGCTGACCTTCTTGGCTTGACTATCTCATGTTCTTGCTGACTATTCACCTTTCTTTTTAAAAAAACATATGCTCAGCTGTTGTTATTAACATTTACTGAGTACTAACTAAGTGCCAGGCATATATATATATATATATATATATATATATATATATATATATATATATATATATATATCCCCAAAACATGTATCACACTTTAACAGCTGATAGAACAATTGGTGTTTCTTTTCAACCAGACTTAGGTTTGAACAGAGGAAATTCATCCTAAAATGCTACTGGAAGTTTGAAAATGCAGTTGAAGTATAAACACTGCCTTTATAATTACGCAAAGTGTGTGTATATTTTGGGGACAATATATATTTAACCTTCATGACAACTCTTTGAGGTGGTGTTCTTTCATTCCCCTTTGGAACTGAAGCCATCATGGCTTAGCCACTTGTCCAAAGTCAGGTAGCCTGAGAGTGGCTGAGCTGGCATTTGAACCAGAAGTCCCACAACAGACCCCAAGTTCTCCACCAGTATGATTCAACTGACTGGAGATAAAACAATGTTCTCAGGACAGTCTGAGCATTTCCTCTGCCTTGGCAAAACTCCAGGCACTCACGGCTGTCAGCCCTGGGGCAGTGGGCAGGTTCTCACGGTCTCTCCACAGACACGCCCACTGCCCTATGTTCCCATCCAATCCCAGAGTCCCAGGTCTTCAGGGCACCCATCTAGCTCTGCTCTACAAAACAGGGCTCCCCAATCTCTTGTATTTCTAGTGAACAATCCAAGCTCTTGAAGAAGGCAGTCCCCTCTGTGGTTATGGAATTTCCTTAGGACCCCAAGGACACTTGATTGGGGCACATCAGATCCATTGCACCCATGGTCCCCAAAAGGCAAGTAGGTAAACAATGTCGTTGACTGTAGGGAACTCACAGTTAATGTCTAACATGTTGTCCTGGATGTTCCCAATTCTCTGGAGACTTCAAGGGCCTTTTTTAATTTAAGGGGAGCTCCTCAAGGCCAGAGAAAATGCCTGCCACAGGTGAAAACAGCCTAAATGTCCAAGAGTATTTAACTATTAGTTACCTCACGAGTATAACATTCCACATCACAAAACATTCTGGATCCATGGTTAATAATGACTATATCGAAATAGTGAAATTAATTAATAGTGAAAAAATAACTTACTCCGAAGTCTATCTGCAAAGGCTACATACTATGTAATTCCAACCATATGACATTCCGAAAAAGGCAAATCTCTGGAGCAGTTATAAGATCAGTGCTTGCCAGGGGTTTGGGTGGAGGGAGGGAGGGAGAAAGGTATGATGAACGAATAGGTGGAGCACAGGGAATTTTTAGGGCAGTAAAACTATGTAATGATAAATGCATGTCATTATACAATGGTCTAAACCTACTGATGTACAGCACAAAGAGTGAACCCTAATGTAAACTATGGACTTTAGTTAATAATGGTGTATCAATATTAGCTCAATTTTAACAAATGTACCACACTATAGCAAGATGTTAATAATAGGCGAAACTTTGTGTGTGTGTGTGTGTGTGTGTGTGTGTGTGTGTGTGTGTGTATGTGTGTGTAAGGAGAGGGTGGTGAGAAAGTATATGAGAATTCTTTGTACTTTCTACTCAACTTTTTGGTAAACCTAAAACTGCTCTAAAAAGTGAAGTTTATTAATTTAAAAAATGATAATCTATATTTCAAATATGCAGAGAACATGAACACATATTGATTCACCACATAAGTTTATCTTAAGAGATTGCCATATTTGTTTTAGATCACGTTTTAAAGAACAATATGTAGAAACCAGTATCTTTATACCCTCCCTAAATTTTGACCTCTTTCCTCCCTCCCCAGAGAAAATTCCTTCTATCCATTTTTCTATCTTTTTACACATCTGATGACATTAACAGTATGTAACATTGTTTTTGACCTTTTACTTCTTAAAAATTGAATTATATTTCTGACTCTGCTAATTACCTTTTTATTACTCTTATATTAAGAATTAGTATTTCTTGATGCATTGCAGCTCTTGTTTATTCATTTCAAATGCAGTATAGTATTCCATCTGCATATACCACAATAGGACATTTTAAAGTAATATTTTAGACTGTATCTTTATGACATAAGGAAGTATTCCTAATGTTAAATGAGAAAAACAAGATATAAAATGTTATTTATAGCATGGCATTAAAAATATATACATACAAAATACTGTAATAACAAGTACAAAAAAGCTAAGGACTGTCACTTTGGGGAGAGAAAGTTCATATTTACTTATTTGTCAGTTAAAGTTAACATACAGTATTATATTAGTTTCAGGTGTACAACATAGTGATTAAATATTTATATGACTTACAAAATGATCACCCTGATAAGCCTAGTATGAGACATAGTTATTACAATATAATTGACTACATTCCTTATGCTGTACTTTATACCCCTGTGACTGTCTTTTTGTTTGTTGTGTTTTTAGAGTGTGAAGTGAGAGCGAGTTTATTAGTGACGCAGTGAGACAGAAAGTGGCTACTCCACAGATAGCAGTGGCTACTCCATGTGACTGTTCTTATAACTGGCAAGATGTACTTCTTAATCCCTTCACCTTTTTTTTATCCATGTCCCTACCCACCTCCTATCTGGCAATCATCAATTTGTTCTCTGTATCTAGGAGTTTGTTTCTGTTTTGTTTGTTCATTTATTTTGTTTTTTAGATTCCACATATAGGCGAAATCACATGGTATTTCTCTTTCTCTGTCTGACTTATTTCACTTAGCATAATACCCTCTAACAATGCTATTTTTGGATTGTGGGATTATGAATAATTTTCCATATTTCCTAAACTTTGTACAGTGACTAAGTGTTGATTTTCTAATTTTTTACAAAAGTAAGACTAAAAGCATGCAGTGAGACTGAAACAGGAGTTTGAACTGTGTATCCCACAAAAGTATTACCTCCCTCCCTGCCTCATTGGCCGAGCCCCTGGCGAAGCTGTGATCAGCCCTGCCTGTGTCACCCAATCACCTCTCCGGGGCAGCAGCTGACCCTGCGGCTCCCTGTCCCCACAGCTGTACCTCCCTGGTCTCTGCGGCACATTTGGTTGTTGGTTTTTGATGCCTGATATCCGCAACGCAATTACGGGACTGGCTATAATTACGCCTGCAGTGGTATTATAGGATTGGATATAAATATACTTGCTACATGTGAGGAGGGTTTATTTCTGTTCACAGTTTACCATCTGGCTGCGGTACACCCGTTCCTCACTGAGAGGGTGAAGAGCATTGTCCCAGCTAGAGGTGAAATGGGAGTCAGATTGGAGGCTTTAAATAAGCAACTTCTGCACAGTCCTCTCAGCACCTGTGATGGGGCCACCGGGCCAGGAATCCCAGGGGAGAGGCAGCAGCTTTGAGCAGCTTTGTATTGGGTCTGTATTGTTCGTTCCCTGCCCCGAGCTTGGAATGAGGCTCAGCCAGGCCAGCTCAGACCTTCCTAAGCCACAGTTCTCCTATGCAGCCCCTCTCCCTGCAGAGGTACCCGTGTCACCACCTTCTGCCTCAACTTCCCTCTCCAGCTCAAGTCCTACATGTCCACCTGCCTGCTAGGTCATTCCATCTGCCTGTGCTACAGCCACATCAACAACATCCAGAATTATTTCTTAGATGCCCAAACAAGGTATTTATTCTGACTTCTCTATTTCTCGTAATGGTACTATCACGATCCTGTCATCCAGGGGATCATATTTTTTGTTGTGTTTTCTAATATCTCTTCATTGATTTCAGAGAGGAAGGGAGAGGGGGAGAGAGAGAGAAACATAATGATGAGAGAGAATCATTGATGGGCTGCTCCTACATGCCCCTTACCGGGAACCAAGCCTGAAACCTGGGCATGTGCCCTGACCAGGAATTGAACCGTGACCTCTTGGTTCATAGGTTGATGCTCAACCACTGAGCCACACCAGCTGGGCTACATGGTCTTGCTTTATTAAAAAAATTCTGCATGGTGAGAAATTTGGCAGAATGTAAATAAAATTTAATAGAGATGATGAAAAAATTTTTTGCTTATCAATAGTTTCTAATTTTTTCACAATGATTAAATTTTACTATTAGAATACTTAAGAGAAAATAAACCGAGTGGCACAAAAATAATAGGATATTAAAAACATCACTCTAGCCCTAACCGGTTTGGCTCAGTGGATAGAGCGTCGGCCTGCGGACTGAAAGGTCCCAGGTTCGATTCCGGTCAAGGGCATGTACCTTGGTTGCGGGCACATCCCCAGTGAGAGGTGTGCAGGAGGCAGCTGGTCACTGTTTCTAACTCTCTATTCCTCTCCCTTCCTCTCTGTAAAAAATCAATAAAATATTAAAAATAAATAAATAAATAAATAAAACATCACTCTCTATTTTATGTGTTATACATGTGAGTTAATGACATAATACTTTTGTGACTTGCTATCTTGAAAGTTCACCATTGTGTTCCTTGCTAATTACATCACCTGTTATAGGGGTGGTTTAGAAACACAGAGGTTTGTGTTTACTTATAAAGCAGAAAGGCCTCACTTCTCACAAATGGTGGCTGTCCTGGCCTCTGCGTTACAGCCAACAAATCTTGGCTTTTTTTTTTTTTTTTAACCAGCCTCTGGACACAGGAAACCCTGGGTGAGGGAGTTCTCCTGGCCTGGCCTACGAAGCTCAGACCAGAATTGCCACAGAAGCATTGAAACAATAGAATGTGATGTCGTGGGCATCCCAGGAGGAAATAACGCTAGATTGAAATGCGTGTTTGCATCATTGATTTTCCCTGCTGATTGAGCCCTGTGTATCTCATTTGGCAGATCCGCTGCAAAGTGCATGAACTGTTTGTGCCTCAGTAGTTGCCAGCAGATTGATTTTGCTAGGATTGCGAGTTGGCCATCTTGAACTGCAGCCTGCAGAAGCCTCCTCCGGGTCACAACAGCCACAGCAGCCGCGGCCACCGGAAAAAGGGACTGAGAGCTGTCCTCAGGCCTCAAAGACAGCAGGGCCTTAAATCCTTTCTGCAGCCAGGCAGGATAAAACATGGCCGTGTGAGAAAGCAGACAAGGGTCTCTTCTGCTCTTTCCTTTCTCTCTCATGTATCCTCCATGGTATGTTCTTCCTCTTGCCCTCAAATCTCTCCCTCTCTCTCTCTTTTTCTCTCTTCCTGTCATCTTAGCCTCCTCTTCAAAAGCAAAAAAACAAGGGTAACATTTACAAAAAGAAAACATAAAATAAAGACTAGTTTGTAAAACAGTGAATGGTGAACTACTTGCAATAAAATGATCAGAGAGAAAAGCAGAATGTAAAACTAACCATGCAATATGGCATTGCTTTTTAAAAGTATACAGAGGAAAAAAAAGGTGAAAAGGAAGAAAGCAAGCCAAGTGGGAATAGTGGTAGCTTTGGGCAATAGGAATATAGATGATTTTCTTTTTTTTCCCTTTTAAACGTTTTTGCATTTCAAAATTATCTAAAACGATTAGTAGCATACTTATCCTCAGGAAGTTTTTATAAAAATAAATACAGTAATAATACACACATAAACAACTAAAGTGGCCTTTGCTTTTCATTCAGCAAGGTGTATTGGCCTCTGCCATTTAAAATAACAGAAACCTGACACAGACAATAGGGTGGTGAAGGCCTGGGGTGAAGGGTGGGGGGCGAGCTGGAGGAGGTCAATGGGGAGGGGGAGAAAGGGGACATATGTAATACTTTCAACAATCAAGATTTAAACAAAAATAAATAAAAAAACAGAAACCTAACTCAAGCTAATCTGGCAGGTCCTCAAAAAGTTAAACTTAGAGTTACACATACCATATGACTTAGCAATTCCACTACTAGGTATATACCCAAGAGAACTGAAAACATATGTCCACATAAAAGCTTGTACATGAATGTTTATAGCAGCATTATTCATAATAACCAAAAGTAGAAACACCCCAAATGAATATGAACTGAAGGGATCAACAGATTGTGGTAATACGTACAGTGGAATGTTATTCAGTCATAAAAAGAATCGAATACTGATACATACTATAACAAAGATGAACCTTGAAAACAGTATGCTAAGTAAAAGACCTAAAAGGCTTGGATTGATTTTGCTAGGATGGTATGATTATATTGATATGAGATGCCCAGAATAGGCAAATTTATAAAGACAGAAAGTATATTAGTGGTTGCCAGGCACTGGCAGGAGAGGGAAATGGGGCTAACGGCCAATAGATGTAGGGTGTTTTGTGTATTTGTTTGTTTGTTTACAGTGATGAAAATGTTCTGGAATTCATTTCTAGTGATGGTTGCGCAATCTTATGAATATACTAAAAACCACTGGATTGGACACTTTTGAAAGAGTGACTATTCTGGCATGTGAAATATATCTCAGTTTTTTAAAAACAGGGTGTCTGTCACCCTGTCTTGTCATTGCCTCTATGTTTATTGGTCTCTCCCCCTAGGTTGTGAGCCTCTTGAGGATACGGTCCCATCCTTGTTCCCTGGTTCTCCAGCGCTGGGTGGAGGACCTGAACAGAGCAGGCACATGAAGCCAGTTAACTGGGTGACTAGAGAGTCGCCTCCCCAAAGCCCAGGGCCACCTGGCTGGCTCTGCTCCCACCCTCCTGAACCATCCGGCTGTTTGCAGCCCTAGTCCAGGTATGGAACCAAAGTGTGGAGCAGCCTACAGTTTGAATAGCAGCTGGTGGAATCACATTGCTTTACACCATCGAGCCTTGTCCAGGGTCACAGTGAGTTGAACAAAGGGGCTGCGACTGACCGTTCAGGGGTCCTTACTCTCCTCCTGTTGGAGGGTTCACCATGCATAACCCTCCTTCTCTGCAGGTGGCAAGCTGGGCTGCAGCAGATTCCAGAAACCCGGTTCTAACATGCGGTCTGGTTCTGCTCCATTTCTAATCACGGTCAGATGAACAAGTCCTTGGTTCCCTTGGCCTAAGGGAGGAGACAGGTAACTGTCTGCTTCTCTTTTGTACAAAGTCCAGTTGCCCTCTCTCCCTCGGCTGGGGGAAATGATTCTTTCTTACTTACTTTTTTTTTTAGTTTCCATTTTTATTTATTTATTTATTATTGGTTTTGGGTTTGGGACATGATTCTTTCAGTTTATCTCCTTCTCACAGACAGAGCCAGATAAACAGGTAGGTTGTGCAAGCACTGCTTAGGTCACCAGTTATAAAAGGACTCCCACCTCCCCAGAAATAGGACTTTCCCAGACCTCCTGTCACAGGGAGCCACGTGTGCCTGGCTGAGTGGCGTGGTGCAGCCAGTTGGGGAAGCAGGCAGTGAGATCCCTGAGCAGATGGCTCAGTGGCAAGGGACGGGCACGAAACTGCCATTCATAGCAATGGGCCCAAGTAAGCTAAGGTTTAGGACAGTGATGGGCAACCTTTGGAGCTTGGTGTGTCAAACTTCGCCAAAAAACTGAGCATAACTCGGGTAGTGTGTCACTTTGAGAAAAAACATTATTTCGCGATATTTATAGTTTAAATAACATAAATGTATAATTGTTATATATAATTGTATTTAATAAACCTCAGCGGCCGCGTATCATCAGAAATGGCTACGCGTGTCAGTGCTGACACGCGTGTCATAGGTTCGCCATCACTGGTTTAGGAGATGGCAAGATGGTTGGGGGAGGACCGACCTTTGGAG
Organism: Cnephaeus nilssonii; assembly: GCF_951640355.1. Taxonomy (NCBI): domain Eukaryota; kingdom Metazoa; phylum Chordata; class Mammalia; order Chiroptera; family Vespertilionidae; genus Cnephaeus; species Cnephaeus nilssonii. The sequence goes on along the minus strand of NC_137087.1, from coordinate 40,404,733 downwards.
AAGGGGCCGTCACCTCACAGGCATTCCTGCCGCCTCCCTCCTGCCCTCTCCCCACACTGCGCTGGGCATCTCCTCCTGGTAAATGCTGGCAAACTGTGACTAACTGTCCAGGGCACCATGTGACTCCATTGGCCCTGTGCAATGAGTTTCCTCAGCGAACTCTTCCAACACCTCTGCAAGCTTCCAGCTTGTCAGTGGTTCCCTTAGTAACATTGCTGTTGATTTTTTTAACCTTGTTAAGGTTACATTCGTTTAGTGAGGCTAGGTTGCCCCATTTCTGAAGTTTTATTTTTTTTCTTCAGTCCATTTAATGATCTCTCTTGCCATCTCCCTCACCCCCCCCCCCCCGCCCCTTTTTCTTCACCACCCTCTTTTTCCTCTCCTCTCCCTGCTTATTCCTTCTTCCTGGCTTTTTTCGCTAACCTTAAAAATGATTTTTTTCAGGTAAACACTTCATTAACTACATTACTTCAGAGTAGTGAGTCTTCTGAAGTAAACTCAGCATATTCCCATTGATGAATCCTCTGCCCGCAGCTGCCTTCAGGCGCTCCCCCCTCTTGTGCCCCTCCCAAACCCCTGACCTAGGGCAGGCCATTCTATTAATACAGTGGGAGTGGACAGACTTGTCCTGTACTTCGGATTTCTCGCAGAGGTTTACCCAGGTCAACATTTTAAATGTCTTATTTTGACTACTTCATAGCATGAAACAATCTCAAAGTCAAACCTTACATACCTGGTCAAATACAATGCAATTGTATAGAATGGGGATTCTATTATGTACACATGTTTTTATCCAACTAACAACACAAGACATGTTGGAGGAAGTGCTTTTAGACTGATAAACAGAGGCCTATGACTAGACTTTTGGAGTTACGGATTTATGTTCATTTTGGCCCTGCTTCCCAAGCACAGCGACCCCCACGGCCCCTCTCATTTCTACCTGGCCCCGAACATTCCTCCTGACCAACCTCCACGCATCTCACAAACGTCCCCTAAAGCAGCATCCCCAGCATTGACCTCCAAAGAATATAGAATTCTTGGACCTGGCATTCCACGATGTTCAAATCAGTTTAAAAAAATTTTTTTTAAATTGATTTTTAGATAGAGAGGAAGGGAGAGGGCAAGAGAGGGCAAGAAACATTGATGTGAGAGAGAAACATCAATCAGCTGCCTCCTGTACCCATCCTGACCGGGAATTGAACCCGCAACCTGGGCATGAGCCCTGCCCGGGAATTGAACCAGTGACCTTTCGGTGCAAAGAATGAGCCGCACCGGCCAGGGTTCAAATCAGTTCTGTGCCCTCAGTAATCTACACAGCGCAAGGGGTAGATTCGCTTTTTCTCCTGCTCCCTCTTGTAATGCCTCACACTCATGGCCCACTTCCTCCTGCCTGTTTATGATCCTGGCTTGTGAGCTCCACTCGCCTGCCTGATATTTTTACTTCTCTCCAACAGCAGAAGGACTGCTGGGAATAATCTGATGCACATGAAGAGAAAATGAGGATTTACTAATAAGATTAAATTAAATTTAAGCAGACTTTTATCAGTGTGTAAAGCACACTGCTAAGCACTGTTTGAGATGAGCCTGGACCTCATGGAATTTACAATCTGGGGAGAGGATGAGGAATAAGACTACCCGTACATACATGAGTTCCTGCCAAATACGGTGAAGTCCATGAGAAAGGAATAAATGAAAGCAGGGGTGCTCACGTTTCCCTAGGGAACCAGGAATGAGACCATGTGATATAAGTGAATGGTTGGGATGGAGAGCGGAAAGCCCTGAGCTTTACTCCAGGCTCAGTCACTGGTAAACTGATAAGGCCCTAGTGTTTCTCCTTCCCAGGACAGGCCCTCGTAACGTACAGGGCCCAGTGCAAAATGAAAACGCAGGGCCCCTTGTTAAAAAAATGAAGCATTTCAGGATGGTGAGAGCAGAGCATGGGACCCTTCTCAGCACAGGTTGCACATCCAGGGGCCTGGTCTTCTAGGGGCCTCTGCTAAGTCAGGGGTTACCTTTGGGAGGCACGGAGTCAAGTGCCACCAGTGCCCAGCACAGAGCCTGCTACTCAGACGAACCAGTGAATGACTGGAAATAAGAATGAATTGACATGATTACCTCTGATGATTTCTTGGGTTGCTTTCACTGTTAAAATGTTGTTAGACCATGATTCTGAATAATTTCTGGAGGAGACATTTTAGATGAATCTTAAAGGATAGGATTTTTCTTTCTCTCTGTTTTGCCCTCTTCCCTTCCTTCCTGTTCTTCCTGTATTTTCCCATTTAGCTCACATACTTTAATGGTAATGGTAGGCTTTACAGTGAGAAGCGCAACAGTCACACAGACTGGGACCAGCAGAGGAGTTCACATTTGAAGACTTTGGCCTCATTTAAGATTCCTTGAGGCATACATCAGATGCCCACGGGCAGAGTCTGGTTTTTCATTTTAAAATTATTTTGTTTTATTCTCATTGAACAAGTGGATAGATGCTTTTGAAGAAAAAAAATCAGAAAAATATAGAGGAGCAAAAAAATACTCATAATCCCATTAGAACTATTAGACATAGTTCTAATGGGATTGCAGTATAAAACTAGTTTTCAACTTACTTTTTCATTCAATAACATATTATGAGCATCTTTATGTGTTAATAAGTGTCACTGTACTCCTTTGTTATGGCTGTTGGTATTGTGTCATTTGGTTGTATCATAATTTTCTTATCCAGTCCACTCAATTGGATATTTGAGTTGTTTTGATTTTTTTTTTTCTATTCTAGATGGTGTTGCTCTGGCCCTGGATGGGTAGCTCAGTTGGTTAGAGTGCTGTCCCAATAGGCCAAGGTTTCAGGTTTGATCCCTGGTCAGGGCACATACGGGAATCAACAAATGAATGCGTAAGTAAGTAGAACAACAAATCAGTGTTTCTTCTCTCTCTCTCTCTCTCTCTCTCTCTCTCTCTCTCTCTCTCTCTCTCAAATCAATCAATAAAAAGTTTTAGATGGTGTTGCCCTGAATTTTCTAGGTAGGCAGCTTACTTAGTCTCTCTACCTGTTTTTTTCCTCCTGTGTGGAAAACCTCAGGATAGTTCTAGTATTCCTCCTGGGCTTGTTGTGTTGTGTCAGTGAGTTAATGCAGGTAATGCTCTTAGGACGAGTACAGTACAGAAGAGTGCATAGCAGACTAGATGTGCTCGATAAAGGCCTTTTTATTACTCTACAGGCCCAGAAGGAACCGTCTTGCCTATGTCATGGAGTAAGTTAGTAAGGGAGCCTGGGGAGCCTGATTCCTAGTCTAGCGTTCTTCGCAAAGCAGCAGGATGAGGTGCAAGTGGAGAGCGGCCTGGGCTGGGGTTCCCTAGATTGAGCCGTTTTCTAGTGGTGCCTTGTCTCCTCAGCTGTAGAGTAAGCCCCCAGGTGGCGAGGGGTCTTCTAAAATTCTATTTTTTACACAGAAGAGGACAGCAGGTGCTCAGCAAAGGCTTGTCACCGTTACTTGACATCTAAGTATGTTAGCAGATGTGTTTCCCATCACCCTGTGCAGTCCTCAAGGCCGGTCTTTACTTTGCCACACACAGCCTGTTAACTGGGCATGTGCCCTGGCTGGAGATTGCCAAGGGCAGCTGACCAAAGTCAGTTCTGTTCAGCCCAAGGATGACTGGGATGTCCAGGGATGTGGGAAGCTAAGTCTGGAGGGAGCAAGTTCCAGGCCAGCTATTCGCTGGCCCTGTGCCCTTGGATAAGCAGAACTGGAGGTCAGGATGGCATGGTACAGTGGTTAGCTCTGAACTCAATCTAGTACAGTACTCTTTTCTCCTTGCACATTTCCCTGTTTTATTTTGTACACCCTACTTTTCACATTGCAGGTGATCTTGTTTATTTATTCACCTGTTTGTCTCCCTCACTAAAAAGGAGGCTTCATGAGGGGAGGGCCTTGCCTGCTTGGTTTTTCTGCAGTGACCCAAGGGCCCAGCACATGCCTGCCATGCAGCCCCTGAATAGATGTGTTGCATGAATGAACACTCAGAGCCTGAGTTCAAATCCTGATTGCACCGCTTTCTATATGACTTTGAGCAAGCCATTCAAACCACACCTCCGTTTTCCTGCTTGGAAAATAGGGATTAATAACAGTGCCTCTCTTATAAGGCTATGAGGATCAAATGAGAAAATACACAGGAAGCATTAAGCACACTGGCTGGTACAGGGTATAATAACGAGAGTAGCAAACATTTATGTATCTTGACAGCCAGACAGTGACTTAAACGCTTTACCTAGGCTAACTATACTCATCTTCACTACATCCTATTATTATACCATTTTACAGATGAGCAAACTGGGGCACAGACGTGAAGTAATATATGAACTCAAGACATGATAGCTGTTATTTTTTTTGTCCAAGGTTCCTTCTCAGCTTCTCGTGGGCGATCCCTCCGAAGGGCCAGAGGGCGCGCCGCGCCAGCCTCCAGCCTAGCCCGCTGCGGCCCCGACTGAAAGGGTAACGGGGCCCGCGCGCGCTTCCTCTGCCTGAGAACCGCGGGCCCGCGCGCGGGGCTGACAATGCCGCGGGGCGGGGCGGCGGGGCACTTCCTCGCCTCCCATTGGCGCACACGCCCCTTCCTGTCACCACTGAGCCCGGCCCCGCCCCCTGGCCCCGCCCGCTGCCCGAGCGCCGCCGGAGTGGACGGTTCCAGACGCATGCTAATGAGGGGGCGGCCGCCGCAGCCCATTGGCCCGCCGCGGAGTGTCGGTGAAGTCAGCGCCGAGTCCCAGAAAAACAGAGCGGGGCCAACTGCAGCGTGTAGTGCGAGCGGGGCAGGACGCGCGCTGCCCGCCCGCCCGCCCGGCGACCCGCAAGGTAAGCCCGCGCCAGCCGCCCGCCCGCCCGCCCGCGCTCACCCGGTCCGCTGCGCCGGCGCCGGGGGCGTGCGCCAGCCCGGCCCCCGCGGGCGGCGCCTTTGTTCCGCGCTCGGAGGAGGCGCGTTTAAAGGGCCAGCTATTGGAAGGACTTGGGGGACCCCCTCCCCCCGAGCATCCCCCGTAGTCACAGGGAAACCATGGCCCCCCATGGCCGAACCCTCCTTCCTGTCACTCTTTCAAGGAAAGTTCCCCAGGGTGCGGGGGTTCTGGGAGGTTCCAGGGTTTTTTTTTTGGTGAGTCGGGGGTACGTGCGATCATGGCCTCGGTAGGAAAGAACGCCCGCCAGCTTCAGGCTGGCTGCAGCATGGGCGGTGGAGGCGACATCAAAGCCCGGGTGGGTCCGCGGTGTAAAGTGAAACTACCGAGGAGCGAGAGGCTCCTCTGCCGCAGCCAGGGGAAGGAAGGAGCGAGCGCAGGATGGAGGCGTCTCAGGTGTTCCATTCATCAGCATCCTTCTGGAGGAGAGGGCGGCGGGAGGGGCCAAGGACGACCGGTCTGGCCTAGCGCCCGCCTGAGTGAGCGGGTACATGTGTGTGTCCGCGTCCGGGGACAACGAGCCTCCCATCCGCCCATGCTCCATCCCCCAGCGTGACTGGCAGCTCATCACCGAGACGGGCAGAAAGCGACTCCCTTCTCCGAATTCCCCGGGCATCCCCGGCTCTCCCAGGGCGGCTTTACGACGTGGCTTCCTTGATAAGCGGTGGCTCCGTTCAAGATAGAGGAGGAAAGAGGCTTGAAGTCATTATGTTCCTTTCATGGAGGAATGTGCTGTCGAATTCTGCATCCCCCTGCATCCGCTGTCGTAAGATGGCTTTGAAATTCACCAGTGCATGCTTTCTTCAGGCAGACAGAATTTATTACGCTCTTGCACTGCTACATAAAAGCAGGAGGGATCCCACTGAGAGTGGCTCGCTTTATCCAGACCCTGGGTCTTCCCGGCATGTTCTGGCTGAGCCCTTGGATTTTTGTTTTAAACTGAGCGCTAGGATGCTCCTGTTGTCACAGAGCAGACTTGCTGAAATTGGCCGCATTGATTTCACCATCAATAGGAGGGAGTTCATTTAGCGATATCATGGAACTATTCTGGCCTGCCAGGCATCTGACATCACCCCCTTTTTCCTCTCACAAGTGAAGGCCAGGGATGGCTGGTCTGTATCCACTCCCCTCCTTGTTGGTTTGTTCTAGCTCCTCTAGATTTCAGTTTTATGTTTTTGGCTTGGTGGTGATCCAAGAGAAGGGGGTCAATTAAAAGAGGGGTGGGCAGCCAATGTGGACAGGCACCTCAATGACAGAAAACACACACTGGACATTTTCGGACTCCAGATGTACAGCCCTTAAGAGACATAGGTGAGATAGGTGACCCTCTAAGGGTGTGTGTGGGGTTTGGCTGTGAGGGAGGGGTGGGAGAAGAGGATGCTGCCAGCAATTTTCTGCTCCACCCTCTTGATGCTCCTTAAATAGCTCCTTGCCAGCCAAGCTCTGATGTCCCAGGCTCTTTCCCCCACCCACAGGGAGGAGTTGGTCTGTTAGCTGGGCACTATTAGAGTTGATGGTTGGTTAGTCAAGGGTTCGTTCTCCAGGATTGCTGGGAGCTCATTTCTCAGCTGGAGGGAACTAGCTCTGGTGACTTCCCTACAGGGTATTAGCAACTGAAAAGAAATGCTTCCTACCCCATAGGGTGGAGAGAAGGGAGGGTATTGTCATTTTCCATTGGACACCCACCCCCTCTTGGCCCTCTCCTCCTCTGACCTGCTTTTTACTGTTCTAGTTGGAGAGTTGCTGTGAACTTTTCTGAAGGGCTTGGGGATGTTGGGGGGTGAGGAAGGAGTTATGGGAAAGGACGAGCAGGTAGATGCTCCTTACTGGCAAAACAAAGAACTGTTCAGCTCTCTCCTCACTTCCCCTCTCCAAAATAGAGTTCAGTATAGATAGCAGGGTCTGGGGTTTTCTTTGCAGAGAATGAATGGGCAGGGCTCAGGAAAGCAAGCTTTTATGAGGCCGCGTTAGTGAATCATCTGGTCATCGGATTTAGTTCTAGACCCTTCCCTGGACATGGACATGGATTTGCTGTAGAGGGCACTCACTGGTAACTTAGGATTTATTCTGTCTCCGTGAAAAAGGAAATGGATGGTCTCAAAAAGCTTTGGTGGAGAAGTTTTGGACCAGAGGCAGGACATTTGGCTTTGATCCTAGCCACCAACCTGCTTTGGGCTTTGGGCTAATAGTGGCTTTGGCTCTCTGGGCCTTGGTAAAGTGGAGGGCTTCGGAGCAGACTGTTTCCGGGGTTCCTGACAGAATTACTGTTCTTAGATTCAAAAGTACAGTTTGTGGTGGCATTTTTAGATTTTTTTTTTTTTCTGTTTGCTAAACTGATGTTAAATCCACAATATTGCTCAATGGCATGAATGAAGCGTTTCAAGACTCAAGCTTCTGTTGGATTCAGACTCAGCTTTTTCTTGATTAGTGTGATTCTTGAGGTTTTATTGTACGTAAATAATTCAGAGCTAGAACTGCCCAGAGGAAGAGGCGCAGACCCTCAGAGTGGGTGGCTGGCTGGGCAGATGAGGGTGGGATGGTAGAATGCTGAGGGAAGGGAGTTGCTATAATTCATTCTCTTTCTCTGTGTGCTTAACTCATAGGTTAACTTATGGTTACACAGGTGACTGTTTAGATATTTAGATATTTAGAACATGAGAGTTGGAAGAGTCCTCTGTGATTGCCAGGTTCAACCTCCCTCACTGAGTAACTTGAAGGGCTGGAAGGTTTGGTGATTTGTCTGATGTCATACAGCTAGCAAGATGCAGAGCTGGGCAGAATCCCTGATGGACATAGACTCTAGGTCTTGCGTTCTAAATGTACCTCTGAAGCCCCGCTCCTCTCACAGAAGTGATTCTAAGATGGGATAAAGTGAGGAGGACATAGGGGCTGAAGACCGGAGAGGTTGGAGGTTGAGGGCACTGGGGAGGAGGTTGAGGGCAGGTCAGGTGGGGAAGGGGAAACCAGACATCACGCTTGGAGGAGAAAGGATGGAACTGGAAGTGGGGAGAGGGGCTCGATCAGCTGTGAAGTAGCAGATTTCTGCAGCCCTGAGAGCGAAGTTAGTACGAGAGCCTTGGCCCAGACAAGGGGTAGGGTGGGTGGCCTCAGTCCAGCCTGGGGCTGGGACTAACTCCGTGTCTCCTTGGGAGCGCTCCTGTGGACCCTGCGATTGCAGTGTGGAGGCTGCTTCATTTCAGGGCCAGCTGAGGCCTTTGGAGCCACTGGGGCTCCCTGAACTTGAACATGTGGAAAGTCAGGTGTGCTGGTGATGATGCTGGAGAATGCTGAGGTTGGACTCAGTTCTGCTGAAGTCCCAGTTTTTTGTTGTTTTTTTCTTTCTAATGCAGAAAATGAAAAAAGTTTTCCATGGAACTTCTTTTCAACTCAAGCAGCATTTTCTCCTCTGACTTTCATTGCACGTTTTTTGAGGTAGTGTTTCATGTACTCCTTTTCAGAGGAGATACTTTGAAATGACTGACTAAATTGTAGCTCATTTGGGGGGAGCTAAGTCTCAGAATGTTTCAATGATCAATTGAAGAGCTGTGAACAGTTGTTACCCAGATCTGTAACCATCAGAGGCATAATAGGTGATAATACTTGGAAGTCCATAGCCCAAACCAACAGCTGGCCATGTACAGTATAATCCACTTTGGCTAACTCTGGCGGCCCAGGAAGTGTCTCTGCGGATGTTAGTTGTTCCTTCTTGTTGTGTATGGTTAGGCATGTGTCTGTCCCTCTGTCTCACTATCTTCCCATCCTTTTCCCACATCATCCTCTTCTGTATATTTCTCTTTCTCTCCTGTTGTATTTTTCTCTTTGCGACTCCTCCCCATCCTTTCTTTACTGTCAATGATGTAGCTTTGTAGTGTATTTTAATGTATGTATTGTGTCATTAAAATTTCATCTTCTCTTTTTTTAATTTGAAATCAACTGAGTTCACTCATTTTGAATGTGTATATGTGCTTTACACACAAAACAAATAAACCAAACCCAATTGAATTGCTTTTTACTTCTGTGTGGTCTTCCATTGATCCCCCATCCTCTCTCTTTTGTGGTCAGTAGTGGCTCTTTATAGAAAAAAAAAAAATTCCCAACTCACTGTCATGTGGCTATTGTTATAACAAAAAACAGCTATAACAATGGAAAAAGTTTCCACCCTAGTATTGTGGACACAAGGGACACCCTCTCCCAAGAGATGTGCCCTATTTCTTGACTTCCTGCCCTAGAAGCCTATCTGCAATGTATTCTCTAACAGACGCCTGCACTGGAAGGGGCTGGGGTGGGGGGTGGTGGTGGTGGAGCTGGGCTCTTGTTGGTGGATCTGGTCATGCGTACAGAGGGGGAGGTGGGCAGGCTTATGGCCAAGAGAGCACTCTTCAGTCCTTGGAAGTGTCTCTGTGGATCCTTTAGTGTTCCCTCTGAAAAATTCAGTGCAATGATTTGACTTTGTTTCCCCAGGCTGAGCTAACCCACCCAGCAGGAGCAGCACCCAGGCCCCTTTGGAAAAGAATAAGTCGCTTCCCAACTTTCTGATTCTTGTTGGTTAGGACCCAAGGGGTATCTTGTGGTGACACAGGGAGGGTAGGCAGCCACCGACTGGTTGCTGGTGTGAGGTCCCAGCTGCTTTGATGGATGCATGCTTTAGCCATTTAAACGTTTCTTCTGACTCTGATTAATTACCCAGGAGATTGAGTCTTGGTGCTCATGGTCACCAAGTGAGCCTCCCAAGCAAGAAATCCCCTTGAAGTCTCCAGTTTTGTATGTTAAAAAGTCACATGAGTTTTGTGTTCTATAATATGTGCTGGTTTTAGTATAAAAGCATTTAAAATGCTTTACTGTTGAGTACAATTGATGGCCCAGGAAAAATGTGTTTCTCTTGGGCCTTTACCTGTCCATGTCCCCACTAAATATTCATAGCAGACTCTGTACTCCATCCAGAAAAGCCAGCTGTGGGGCAGGTGCCACATCTGGTGGTGTTGAGAACTGCCCCTCCAGCCTTTTCCGTGGGTTCTGGCAGGCCCAGTGAGGCCCCAGTCCTTCAGAACTCTTCCATGTCCCCTGAGACCAGGACTTGTCCCCTCACCAGAAGACCTTTTTCTCTTTTATCTGGCTGACTCCTCCTTCTCTTTTTAGACTCCCCTGACATCTGAAAGAAGATTTTCTTCCCTAGTTTGCTTTTTAGCAACAGCTGGTTCCCTGTCGATCTTCTCCACCAGATTGTGAGATCTGGCAAGAGAGAATCTGCATTTCATCTTCTTAAATTAAAGATGTATATATGCATATTCAGTTAAAAGTCAAATAATACCTCAAGGCTTATAAGAAGGCTGTGTCCCCCTCATGCTGGTGATCCACTTCCCAGTCAGTCACCGAACATGATTTTCTATTACTGAAGTAACAAAGTACCACCAACGTAGTGGCTTAAAACCACAGAAATTTATATTACAGTTTTGTATGTTCAAAGTCTGAAAAAGGGTCTCACTGGGTTAAGATCCAGGTGGTAGCCTGGCTGCATCCCCTCATGGGAAGAATCTAGCTTTTTCCAGCTTCTAGAGGTCACTTGCATTCTTGGCTCATGCCCCCCTTCCTGTCTTCCCAGCCCCAGTGGCCAGGTGAGTCCTCCCATTGCATCACTCTGCCCTAACAGTCACATCTTCTGAATCCCTTCTTCTTCCTCTCTCTTCCACTTTTAAGGACCCTGTGATTACTTCAGGCTCACCTGGATAGTATAGGGTAGTCTCCCTATTTTAAGGTCAGTTAATTAGCACCTTTAATTCCATTTGCAATTTTAATTCCCCTTTGCCATGTAACATGTTTATAGGTTCAGGGATTAGGACATAAAAATCTTTAAGGGGCAGTTATTCAACCTACCACAGTCATTTCCTACTCTCTTAGTCATTTCTCCTTATATTACTATCATTTGTATTCTATTATAATACTAGAGGCCTGGTGCACGATATTCGTGCACTGCGGGGGAAGGGTCCCCTCAGCCTGGCCTGCGCTCTCTCACAGTCCGGGAGCCCCGCAATCGATCGCCCCGCCCACCCACCGCAGCACCACCAGCCGGGTAGCCTGGGCCTCTCTCTTTGAGGCGATCGATTGTGGAGATTGCCCAGCAGAGGAAGGCCCTGCCCACCTTGCCAGGGCTCTGTGATTCATCGCCATACAAAGAGAGGTCCTGCCTTCCTGCTGCAGTGCCGCCAGCCGGGTAGCCTGGGCCTCCCTCTTTGGGGCGATCGTGGTGTTATGGCGGGGCCCCCCAACCAATTGCATTGTACCCGCCTTGGCTGGCCTGGCGCCAGTGCGTGTCATAGTGTGGTCTTCCAGACGGTCGTTCTGCTGTTTGGTCGTTCGGTCAATTTGCATATTGCACTCTAAATATTATAGATACTAGAGGCCTGGTGCACGGATTCGTGCACCAGTTGGGTCCCTCAGCCTGGGCTGTGCCCTCTCACAATCTGGGACCCCTCGAGGGATGTTGGACTGCAGGTTTCAGCCCGATCCCCGCAGGCTAGTTCTGAGGGACCCCACTGCTGCACAAATGCATGCACAGGGCCTCTAGTATGCATATAAGATCTTTGGTTAATCTCTTTCTGCCGTCCACTTTGCCCCCTTTCCTCTGAGATTCATCAGTCTGTTCCATGTTTCCATGCCTGTGCATTGAGTGTCTGCCCCCTGGTGGTCAGCGCATGTCATAGCTACCGGTCAATCGGTTGAAAGGTTGCTTGGGGCTTTTATATATATAGATTATTTGTAAGTTATCTGTTTATAAAACTGGTTCCTGGTTGTTCATTTTAAATGTTATTTCTTCATGTCCTACTTCGGACTAGAGGAACCCATATTGCCCTCGTTTCCCCTCCCTTCCCCACATACCGGTACTTCCCTTCCTCCCTGTCCTCCCATTAAGGTTACCTCACAGTTTCTATGCTCTTTTGAAATAAAGATTCACATCCTTCAGTTTTTGGAAAATTTCTTTGACAGTTCCTTTTCTCCATTTTCTGTGTTTTGTCTCTGGAACTCACATTAGTTGAATGTTGGACTTACTGGGGGTCGAGTTAGTAATTTTAAAATCTTTGATTTTTTTGTTTTGTTTTCCATTTTATTTTTGTTTTACCTGTTGAGAGATATCTTCCGCTTTATCCTTAATTAACCTTTCGAATTTCTTATTCATGCTTTTATGATTTTGCATGAAACATACTTGCGTATTTTACTTTCTAGAATTCCCTATTTTCTGAATGCTCACTTTTCTTTCTTTTCTAAATACATCCGTTCTTGTTTCATGGGTGCAGTAAGTTCACTTACAATGGGTTTTTGTTTGTTTTGGGCATTTTTCTGCGGTTCCCCACATTGTCTTTGTTCCCCGAGTCCCTTTTTCTGCTTGTCTTGGTTACTTTATTTCCCACTGGAGCCGTCCTTCCGTGTATGCTGATCACTGAGTTGTCCATTTGTACTTTAAGAGTGGACCTGAAAATGCTGATAGGGCATCAGTGCGACAAGGAAGGGGTTGTTAATTTCATTGTAGGGTGATCCCTTTTTTCTGCTGGGGACACCGAGGTGTCAGTGCCTATAGACCCTTTCTCTGGGCATATTGGGTTTTTTTGGAGAGGAGTTTGCCTGCGGGTGTCATAGCTTGGCTGTCCCGCATTCTGGGAGCCTTGGTGGGGAAGGAGGCTGGGTGTATGGACTTTCACTCAATGCATCTATTTTCTGAAAGTTGCCCCCCTTTCTGGCTACCCCCCCCCCCCCCAGTTGTGTGTCCCTCCCTCAACTGTGTCTGAATTTATTTATTTATTTTTTTATTATTTTTTAAAAATATATTTTATTGACTTTTTACAGAGAGGAAGAGAGAGGGATAGAGAGTTAGAAACATCGATGAGAGAGAAACATCGATCAGCTGCCTCTTGCACACCCCCCACTGGGGATGTGCCCGCAACCAAGGTACATGCCCCCGACCGGAATTGAACCTGGGACCCTTGAGTCCACAGGCCGACGCTCTATCCAGTGAGCCAAACCGGTTTCGGCGACTGTGTCTGAATTTAGAGTGTCTAGTGTGATTTTCCTAAACAGGGAACCTTCACCTTCTGCTGGCTAAGGAAGGGGAGTCACCAGACTGAGGAGATTGCAGAGGGACTCTGGCATCTGATTGCTCTTTGTACCAACTTTTAGCAGGCTGTCCTCTTTTTTATCCACTCCTGCTTCTCACAGTCCTTGGTGCCTCCAATTCCTGCGCCGTCTCCTGTTTCTGTGGCATAAGTTGCCACTTGTTTAGTGGTTTCCTCCCGTTTGCACTTAGCAGAGCAGACGAAGCAGAAACCTAAAATCAGCTACTGCTTGGTGGTCAGCTCTCTGCCTTCCAGAGTTCTGTTGACATTTCTTGCCTGCTGCTGTCTCCTTTTCATTAAACAAAAGAACAGACCTCGCTTTTAGCGGGGTTTGGGAGAGAGCAGAAATAAATATGGCTGTTCAACCCTCTGATTTGACCAGAAGTTTGTTTCATCTCTTCATTCAAGCCTTTAACTGGTGCCTGACATATAGTATATTCCCAAGAAATGTTTGAATAATTGAATGCACGTTTCTAAGATCGTATGCATACGATAGTCATCAGATTTCAAAAGTCCCAAACACACAATCTTACAAAAGTAAACCCATGTTTTATTCTGAGATAGACATAATAACAGGCAGATCTTGCCACTCGCTGTGCTATCCGATGAGAAGCAAGGGGAGACAGTGTATAGATTGTTGAGCTGGTGAGTGACAAGGCCCAGGTGCTATCTTCAGTCCCATCACTAACTACTCGGGTCACCTTGAGAAGTCCCTTAACCTGTCTGTGTCTTGGTTTCTTCAGCCATAAAATGAGCTGTTGGTAAAGATTTGAGTCAGGGCCCTGGCTGGGTAGCTCAGTTGGTTAGAGTGCCCTCCCATACACCAGGATTGTGGGTTTGATCCTTGGTCAGGGCAAGAATCAACCAATGAATGCATAAATATATGGAACAACAAATTGATGTTTCTTTCTCCCCCCCCCCCCTTCCTTTCTCTCAAATCAGTCAATCAATCAATATAAAAAGATTTGATTCTGTTTACTGCACTGAGTGCCTACTATATGCAAGGCATGGTATATATGACTGTTACAGCATATGTCACTGAATTGATTGTGCTTGGCTTATACCTTTCTCCTGACTGTAGTTCAGTGCCGTCCACAGCGTAAAGGCTCTGTAAATTTGACCTCTTACTCTTTCTGGACTGTGGGCTCCTTGTGAGGACCACATTGTAGTCATCTTTGTATCTCCTGTGTCTGCCACAGTTCTTGGTGCATAGGAGGTGTATGTTCGGTTTTTCAACTTAGAAAGAGTACATCAAGGAAGTATGAAAACGTGAGTTGCTCTGTCAGAATCCCCAGACCCTACTCGAAGAATGAGGCCTCGCTTTCTGGGAGTTCAGCTGCGCATGCCCTGGCTCATCTACAGAGCCCAGGGGTCCAAATGGTTGATCTCAAAGTTGGCAGAGATAGCAGTTCTGGTCTATAGCCTGGACAGTAGAGGATTATTTCGCCCAAACAGATTGTAGTTATGTGTTTAATCGGCCTCACATTGTTATGAGTTAAGATCAGATTCATATTGACTAGGAAAATGAATGACAGCTATAATCCTGCATTTATAGTGTTTAAAAATGTTTAAGCGCTTTTTCATAACTTATTTTGGTTTTCCCAAACTTGTGAGCTAATTGCTCGGACCACTAAGTAGACTACTCCGGGGTCTATGCTGGGCTCTGGGAATACAGTGATGACCAAGGAGAAACGGCACCTGCCTTCCTGGGACGAATAGACTAGAGCTGAGTTTTCCAATATGGTACCACTAGCCACACGTGGCCATTTAAGTTTAAGTTAATTAAAATGAAACACAATTTTAAATTCACCTTCTCAGTCACACTAGCCACATTTCAAGGGCCCAACAGCCATATGAGGCTCGTGGCTGCCATATGGCAGCACAGGTCTAGAATGTTCCCATCATCTCAGGAAGTTCTCTGGGGCAGTGCGGGCCTACAGAGCTAAGAAACTGTGTTGCTGGACCAGGCATCTGTGATGAGCTGTGTTTCACAGTTGAGGCAACTGAGGCACAGAAAAGCCACTTGTTTTAGGCCATGTGGCCGGATGGGCCTGACGTGGGAACAGCTCTCTTGTCTTGGAGTTTGGCTCTTCTCTCCCTGAGGTGAGTTAGGGGCGGAGGCTGATAAGAGTGTGGGCTCTGCACTTGGGCTGCCTGGGTTCGCACCCTGGCTCTGCTGCTTCCTGGGGCAGTTACTGCTCTGTGCTTCAGGTGCCTCACCCATGAAATGGAGACAATAATGGGCCTGCCTCATAGGATTGTGCAGAGGATCCGATGATCCAGTTAGGCAAATCTTTAGAGCTGTGCCTGACACATGGAAGTCACGCAGTGGTGCTGGTTGCTATATTGCGAATGAGAAGTTATTGGCAGAGTCTAGGAGGCATTATCCAACAGGAGACTGTGGAAGGGGAAAAGCACACAGGCAGGTGAGGCTGAGTTTGTAGAACGACCTGACCACCTGGAGAGGACGTATAGCCGGACGTTTCTAAGCCAGGGCTGCTCCCGTCATGTGAGCTGATGTAAAAATGCCAGCATGTTCACCAGACCCTCTGAGTCCCTGTACTGGTCACTGGTACTCTGCACAAGGATCCTTTTGATGTCACCTTCCTCCTTGTCCGCCTCTGCCCACAGCCCTTTCTCCTGTCCCCAAACGCCCCTTCTCCCCTCTCTGTATCTCCACGTTGGAGGGGTGGGGTCACAGACATTTACCATCACCCCTGGGAGCAAGGGATTTGCCAAAGGCGTGCAGAAGGCAGAAGGGCCAGAAGCCCTGTTGCCACTGTTGGGTCAGCAGTTGGACCCTGGCCTTTTCTTCAAGGTTTCTGTTGTGTGGTGATTTGCATTCCCATCATCACTCAGTCTTGTAAGCAGGTCCGTTTCATGTATCAAG
Organism: Cnephaeus nilssonii; assembly: GCF_951640355.1. Classification (NCBI taxonomy): domain Eukaryota; kingdom Metazoa; phylum Chordata; class Mammalia; order Chiroptera; family Vespertilionidae; genus Cnephaeus; species Cnephaeus nilssonii. Next base: position 40,388,799 of record NC_137087.1, on the reverse strand, counting down.
GTGTCCTAGAGGTGCCCCATTTTGTTGGGTGAAGAGAAGGAGAGCTCTATGTTAGCCCGAGGGATGGGAGGGCGCCCCGTGTGATGGTTGAATCCCTCACATGTGGCTCTTCAATTTAAGAAGTGCTCAATAGCCAGTTTCATTTCATTCATTAAGCAAATATCGGTGAACAGTGTAGACATGGGTACTGCCCTCCTGGAGTTTATTTCTTCATTGACACCAAGAGGGCTAGGCTCTTTCTTATCTTCCCCAGCAGGCATTCAACAGTTTGCTTCAGGTTTTGAAGTAGGAAGGTTTCAGTATGACAGAGTGTGTGTGTGAGGGAGGGGCGGTGAGGGCATGCTAGACACATAACCCATGTGGCATCTCGCCTTGCCCGAGTGAGGCACACAGGACAGCTAGTACAGAGAGGGCAGTGCCGGGCCAGGAATGACCTGCGAGGAGACGGTTCCTGACAACCTGGGTTCTCGGCGTGGCATAAAAATCCTGCCTGAGGACCAGCACCCGTGGTCAGGATGGAGTGCTTGGACCTTAACCTGTAACTGGCTCTGCCAGCCTCGTTCCTGTTTGGGCTTTTCCATCGTGGGTGACGTTCGAGCTCGTAGCAGCTGTTAGCAGGAACGAGCCCTTAGATCCAGAAGCACCCTCTGCCTGCTTGTCGATGTGAAAACTCATTACTCATTTACTACTGTATAATGCCTTTCTCATCGATTGTTAACATCAGCTTGCAGGCCGGCCGTTAAGCTTGGATTCCTAGTATGAAGGGTCACTGGGACATACCTTGTGAAATCCAAACAGTTCCTCTTACTGCCGGGAATTTGCGTGGGACCTGGTGTCTGTGCACACGAGCGGTTTCCTTGACTGGCGTGTGAGTAGATGGTTCGTTGGCAGATTGCTTCTCCACGGAGTGCTTGTCTTTAGTCGGGGCAGAGCTAGTGTTGGGTCACTGTTTTCTGTGAGCGCAGCATGGTGGTCAGGGGTTGTAGGTGCTTGTAACAAACTGACAGGAAAGTGGGAGCATTTTTGTGGACATTGATGTTAGGGGGTCTTTCCAAGATGATTGTAACGTACATGCACTGCTGACTCTTCTGTGCTTGGGTTTCTCTTTATAGACAATGCACACAGGAGGCCGGTGGTAGGAGACTGGGCGGGATCTAGAAGCCAGGGATGAGGTAAGAGGCCGGAACTGAGCTGGGAGATCTGAGCCGCTGCCCCAGTGGCCCGGGCAGTGGGCTTGAGATCCAGCCAGAGATCTGGACGGAGAAGCCAAGGCAAAGTAGGAACCGGGCTGCTGTAAGCAGGACAACATGAGTAAGGCTCTGGAGAAAGCAAAATCCCAGCAGGGTCAGAAAACAGAGTCGCTGGAGAAAGTCGGGGCTCGGGAGAGCCGAGGCCTAAGCAGGGTTTGGCGGTGGTTGCCGAAAATCAGGCTGCCCGGCCCACAAGCCTGGGGCAGGCAGTCTCAGGCCTTTTAGGACTATTTTGCTTGCTTTGTGGGGCCTTTATGCTGGACATGGCACAGGAGTGAGCCAGCACTGGCAGGTGTGAGGGGGCGAGGCCCCCCAGGAACTGGGAAATGTTAGTCATGCCTGAGCACTGACAGAAGATACAGCTCCTCCTCGAGACAGCTGCCGCGGGAGGAGGCCCCGCCGCCCGCCAGCCTGCATTAGGATCTATGGTCCTGGTCTTGTCTTTAATTATTCAAGGCATGGGCTATTTAAATGCTCACCTGAAGCATCACGGTAAATAATTTTCCCTTCCTGGGGTGAGAGGAGCTCCGGTAGAGAAGAGTTTTGCGGCTGTGGTTCTAGATTGCCCAGGTTGCTCCCTTAAGGAGCAGGCACCTGGCAACCAGGAAGCCCGGAGGATGCCCTGACGGTGGGTGCGCACCTCCAGACTGTCTTTCCGATTGGCATTCTATTTGTGTAAGTAGGGAAGGAAGAACCGTGCTGTTACATGATGTGAAATATTTAACACGCTCCTTAAACCATTAAACTGCCCAGGAGCCTTTGATTGGTGGTGCCCATGGCAACATGCATGGTTTTCAGAGGTGTCTTCCTGGGGCTTTTGGGCTCCTCAGAGGGAGTGGGGGTCCTGTCTGTGGGAGGACTGGGCAGAGGCAGGGCTGAGTGACCCCTTCAGAGGTCCGCAGCTGGGCGGTGGTCCTGGTAAGTGGAGAGGAGTAAATGGGAAAGAAGAATGCGCCATCCTTTGGGGGCCTGTTCACTCGTTCACTTCGCTGGCCTCTCCGTCCAGCCTCAGGGCTTATTCCCATTCCTTAGCCGGCAGTGCGCTTTCCTCCCTTCACCTGGTTAGCGCTGCTCCTCCTCCGGATTCACCTGGAGCAGCAGAGGGGGCAGCCTCTCTGACCCTTTGGAGCAGGATAAACCCTCCTGCGTGAGACTCTCATGAGCATTCCTCACAGCACCATCTCAGCTGCTTTGTCCCACTTGGTTAGAAAATCATTGTTTCTGCCCAGCCCTCCAGTCAGTCAGTAGGATGGATCCATGATGACAGTGGCCAGGCTGTTTCTCTTTACCTTTCTACCCCCAAAGCTGGCATGTCCTGGCCCACAGTAGCTGTTGTCTATCTGTGGTGTAAGTTAGTTCATTTGGTAAGTTTTGGGTTCTGTACCAGAATCTGGGAATACAAAGAGAATAAACCTCCTTTGCTGTCCTTGTTGTTTGTAAACCAGAGCAGTGGTGAGCTCTCAAGATACCCATTGAGGGAAGGAAGAAAACTTACCAATTGAAGTTCCACTTATTCTTTAATTCAGGTATGGAACAATGTAGCTTTCCTACTTATAAAACAGAGTTGTTAACTTATAAGTGAGTATGCTCAATGCTATTTTACTAATAGAAAAGTGTGACCAAAGAGTTGAGTGACCACTGGTCTGAAGGGAGACGTAGGCACATGAAAAGGTTTTTGTGTCAAAATGTTATAAGCACTAAGTAAGGGCAAGTACAGGGTACAGTGGGGGCCACGCATGCAAAGGCAAGGGAAGGCTTAGTGCATTGGGAGAAGCCCATATATTTCATTTTATTTTAAAAATCTACCAGGCCCAAGGTCATTCAGCCCCTCTCTTCATGTAGAGGGGAAGGGGAGAGGCCTGGGGATCGGCTGTAAGCTCTTTCAGGCCCCTCTCAGGGTTAGGCTTCTCCATAAAGTTCTCCTTCATCTGTTCCCCCCCCGGGGAGATTTTTACCGTAATGCCATTTAGTTCCCTCCGTGGACTGTATTTTCTGGGTCACAAAATTGTACATGAACAAGAAAATGGAATACAGTGTATGTAAATATACATATTTGATGTATTTATTTAACCGGTGTAATCATATATACGCCTTTCTTTTCTTTTTTGTTTTTAAGTCCCAGGGCTTGAAGTAATTATGTAATTAGAATCCACATAGAGTATGGCTAGATAAGGTGTAATTAAAGAGGAAAGCCTAATTTTGGAAGAATGATAAGAGGTCATTTGACTCAGTCTGGGCCCAAATCCAATCTTGGAAGAACAGTAAGAGGTCATTTGGATGTACAGAGCTTGAGGCCACCCAGGAGCCCAAACTGGCCTGAGAATTGGACAGATTCTGTTTCAGTTCACTGTGAAAGCTATTCATTGAGCATTTATTGGTATAGGGTGTTGCGGGAGGTCCAGCCATGAGTAAAGAAAAGGTCTGGGTCTCGGAGGACACCGGGGGACATTGGCTGGAGAACAACTAGGAGGTCCCAGGGTGTAGACGTGAAGACTCCAAAGGGTGGGGGGTGGGGGCTGGGGGAGGTGAGGTGGGGAAGGATTCACAGAGTAGGTAGCCTTTAATAAATGCCTTGAACGGTAAGGAGCATTTCAAGAGCAAGGATAAGAACTTTCTGGCATATTAGAGGCACTCAGATAATATTTGTGGAAAGAATGCCAGGCTGAGTTTGGAGGTGGAAGGAGCATGGCCAAGTTGTTGGGTGGCCATTGCCGTTTGGTGAGGGTAGAGCTCATACAGCTCTGGTGGTACGGTGGCAGCAGAGGCCAGGAGGGCTTAGGCACCAGGCTTAGGCAGTGGCGACTGAGCGAGAGGAGTCAGGGATTGCTGTGGGCCATAGAGGTCAGGGGAGGTGTCCTCATGGAGGGGGCCTTGGACAGAGCCTGGAAGAACCCATTGGATACGGGAGAGGGGAGAAGGTAAGACTTGCCCAAGGAGGGGAGTGATGGGCCAAGGTCTAGAGAGGGAGCTGAGAGATGATCATCCAGGAGAGAGGGGAGGGGGCACAGAGGGGAGCAGGCCGATGCTCTATCCACTGAGCCAAACCAGCTAGGGCTATCTGCAGTGGGTTTTTTTTAAATCACTGAAGGGTTACTGGTCTTGGTGATATGAAGAGGAGAAAAATAAGGCAAGGGAAGAGGTAGAGGTGACTGCAAGCTTCCTAGCCTGGGAGAGTGGTGACACCTGAGACAGGAGGGGGCCAGCTGGTGGGAAAGAGGGTGTGGGCAGAGGCTTGGTGTGGCTGGAGCCTGGAGACTACTGCTCTATCCCCAGCTCTGCCCCTGAACTAGCGGGGAGACCTTGGGCCAATGTCTTTATCTCCCAAGCTCCGTTTTTTTATCAGGAGGCCCCTCTGCCTTGTGGCTCCAGCTCATCTCACACAGTGGAGTCCTTAGTCTTGGGGCTTCTGGGCTGGAGAATTGTGAGGCCGTTGCGTGGAGGTGAGAGAAGAAACCGCCCAGTCCTCTTCCTTGTTTTCCTGGAGTGTGGCCGAGGTCAGTGCTCCATTCTGGGGCGGCACAGGGCTGGGTAGTTAATCTTCCTGAATTCACTGAACGGAGATTGTCAGGGCAGGGAACTGGTCATTAGTGAACCCCTTACCTTCCTGCTCTCCCCTGCCCCACCCCCACTCTCCATGCCTGTCTTTGGGAAACTTACGGCTTTGGACCTTTAGAAATAGGGTCTTGCAGAGAAGACTTCCTGGCAGAGGAGGGCTTGGGCAGAGCTTGGGAAAGGACTGAAGGAAGGCTTTCCAGAGGAGATTGACAGGGACTTATGTTACAGACTTTAAAATAGTCCAGACAGAAGGCATATGCTTTTTGAATACCTTGTGTGTGTACCAGCTCTGTACCAGCTTTCATGATCTTTGTTTCATAATCTTTCCATCATTTCTGCTCTCTACTATCCCATCTTACAGAAAAGGCAACAGGATTAGAGAGATGAACTAATCTGTCCAAGGTCTCAGGGCAACAAATACCCATTTCTACATTCTGCAATTACTATATTCTACTGGCTTTTGGGGGAGCCCAGGGAAAAAATAGAATGATTTGTCTTTATGATCCTCATTCCCAGTTAAGCACTTACTTGAAATGTGGTCCAGCTGCCATCCGTACGGCAGCGTTCCAGTCCAGGGCAGCACCTCAGAGACGGGTGGGGCACTCGGAGCTCAGCGGCCGTCGTTTTACAGACCAGGAAACTGAGGCCCAGAAAGGAGGAGGGACGTGCCAAGGTGAGGGGCAGAATGGGAATGAGAGCTGGAAGAGTCTGGGGACTTTGAGACTTTTTGGCTCTTTTAAGGCCTCCCTGTGGAAAAGTTTGTGTATAGACGACAATGGAAACCTTTGTCAGGAGAGTTGGTCTGGGCAGGGTTGGATCTGAAAGGTCCTCTGTGTGTGCGCGCTCTCTTTCCTTCACTTTAACCTTAGATGCCTTTGAACCAGCAGGAAGGATTCCTTCAGACCAAAGGTTAAGACCAAAGGCATTTAACAGGTGGAAAGGGCGTAGGAAGGAGGGGGAAGATCAGAAGCCACCGAAATAGAAGACTTAAACTCTAGGCTTGGCTAAATGGAATGTTCCAGGCCTGCAAATAATCTCCCACATTTATTGAATGCTCATTGTTCCATTCAATCTTTATGTCATTTTATGTAACTGCCATGACCTCCCCTTGAGGTGTAGGGGCTGTTTTGCTGTTCCCATTTTACAGATGAAGGAGCTGAGGCTCAAAGAGGTTGAGTGACCTACCTAAAGCCACGGAGTTAGTAAGACATAGAGCCAGGACTCCAAGCTAACCTCCTAAGCTTTCTGTAGGACTGGGAGCTCCAGCTGTCTTCCGTAGTAGTTCTTGGCCACAGGCAATCTTACCCCGAGGGCACATTTGACAGTGTGTGGAGACATCTTTGATTGTCACAGTTTAGGGGATGCTACTGGCATCTGGTGGGTAGAGATGCCAGTAGCATCCCCTAAACCTCTTACAATGCACAGGACAGCCCATGACAAAGAGGTGTCCCACGCCAAATGTCAGTGTGCTGAGGTTGGGAAACCCTGCCCTTCGGGGACCTGGTTATATTTTTACCTCGGAGTGCAGGGCTGGTGCAAGGCCATCTGGAAAGCCCATCTGAGGAACCTGAGTTATTCCTTTAGCTCCAGAGACTTATGCTGTATGTTAATGAATGTTTGCAGTGTGGGCCCCTCGCAGGCTGAGTTCTGAGGGGCCAGGGTGGTGGTAGTGGAGGGTGGAGGCCAGGAAGAAACATCCCAGCAAGGCGTGTCAGGCCAGGGTGGCTCAGGGCTGCAGATGAGCTGGGCAGGTGACAGGTGTGCGGGGTCCTGTCCAGGCTGCTGAGAATTGACTTGATTGTTTCTCTGTGTGTGACTGAAATAAGAACTCAGATCCAGTTAATCGTCTATTTTTTTTCTTCCTTAAATGCCTCTATTAAATGATTGCTATGACTAGGCACTATGGGAAAGGCCTGAGAAAGGGGTACACATGTTACGGATGTACTTGGATTCAACTATGCTGCTGGCCAAGCGCCCTTGCTGCTAGTTACTGTTTAACTCTAGTCTGCCCCATGCCACTTAGGGCAGAAAGACAAACAAATTTGGGGAAGTCCCAGGACTTGGCCTTCACTTGAGCTTCTGCGAGCAGCTTTATCTGAGCATTTCTGTGGTTGAATAGGTCAGATCGGGTAGCCCCGTGCCCTGAGGGGCGCTGCTGGGGCAGACCTGAGGAAGGAATTGCTTTACTCGCTCTGCTCTTACTGCAGGCCCCTCCCTCTTCAGGTCAGACACAGAAAAGGAGTGTCTGGGCCCTTCTCTCGCGTGAAGTACATCACCAGGTAAGGTTTTTAGCCTCAGTAGCAGGCCTCCCTTTGTCTTCCCTTCCAAATTTCCTACCATGGTGCCCTTCGAAACCCTGCTGGCCTCACTGGTGGAACAATCACCCACTTCCTGTCCATCCCCTGGGCCCCACCCCGAGACCTCCTTCTCCAAGCTCTCTAGCCACTCCAACTTCAGGGTCACCCCCCTCCTCCAGACACCTCTGCCCAGTGACTCCTTTGGTCCTTTATCTAGTTGTTGGGCTCTCAGGGTCACCTTCTGACCTCTGCAGTGGCTCAGTCACTAACCAGCTGTGTGCCCTTGGTGAGTGAGTCACTTAACCTGGAGAAGCGACACAGTGTTGAATCAGGTGACTTCAGTGCCCGTCCAGCACCAGTGTCGGGGGAGAGTCCCAGTTGTAGAACCTGGCCAGTGGGAAGTCATGTTTCCCTTTGATCCCATACAGATTCGTGAGAGCTCAGAACTGGTGTGAGGAAACTTTTCAGACTAAATAAGTAAACTTTTTCATATTAATTCTTTACTCAATAAATGTTTGTTAAATGCCTGCTATATCCAAGGGTGTGTGCTGGGTTCAGCAGGGCTGGAAGATGGGTGTCTTGGGCTTTGCCTTCAAGGAGCTCACAGCCTTGTGGGTTGAGGGTGAGGTGTCTGTACAAAATCACCACAGAGTAGACTCTCTAGCTTCTAATCTCCCTGTGCCCATCCTTGGTACCAGCTGTCACAATTGTGTACTAGTACACACACACACACACACGGATTAAAGTTCCATTAGAGGTGGACTTTTTTCAGTCTTCTTCATTATGTGTCTAACATAATGAGCAGTCAGTAAAGATTTGTTAAATGAATGCAATAAAGAATGGTACCATTTGACTTGGGATTTGAAGGGAACATAGGAGGAGAAGAGGCACATTACTGACTGGCCAGGGATGGGGAAGGACAGAGGCAGGAGGAGGAAATGGCGTGAGCAAATGCACAGAGGTAGTGAAGCCTGCGGCATGCTGGGTAACGGCCAGACCATTGGGGTTGGATCATGTGGTATGGTCAGGATGCAAAAAGTGATGAAGGTAAGCTGGGCCAGATGGTGGAGTGTCTTGAATTCAAGCTTATACTAAAGGGACTGGATTTGTCCTACAGTAGGATGACCTCACATTGTAGTTTCCCAGGGTGATTGTGAATAGTGCCCCCTTTCACTCTCAAGTGCCCGTGTTTGGGTGGACAATTACATGATTCTGTGAGGAGCCCTGAGGGTTCATAGTGGGACATGGTCAGCTGACCTCTGGGAGGCAGGAGTTGAGACATTCTCCAGGACCTGTGTTTCAGGCCTGAGCCCGAGGAGCGGCAGTGTGAAGGGAGGAGACGGTTACAAAGGAGACTAAAGGCCAAAGTGCCAGCAACATCTTTAAGAGGCTCCAGAGCAGCTCTTCCAAAGAAAGACCCGTCCTAAAGCTCAGGCATCCCGGAGACGCGCTTTTCTAACTTGAGTTATGACTGATGAGGAAAAAATACACGTGTGTCTTTTCTGAGCAATTAAAAGTCAGAGGAGCTTCTCCCAGGCTCTGAAACGTTCTGGTGAAACGCCCTGGCATTCACTCTCCTAAACCCCAGCATTGTTCCTTGGAATTTAAAATAGGTTATGAATGTGCCTGATGTCAGGAAAGATAAATCTGTGAGGAGGACCGTAGTCAATACATTTCCTTTTTAAGTAGAAACAATATAAAGAGCTTGATTCAGCCCGGAATCAATCTCACTTTGTTGCCATGATTGTGTAAAACCTGAACTGCTTTCTGTCTGTCACACTGTTTATATCCCCGGCGTTCCCCATCTCCGCGGCCGCACGGAGTCCAAGCCTTTTTAGGCCATGCACAGCGCTCCTCTCCGGCTGCCTCCCGGTGCGCTGCGAAGGGTTGTGCTGTGAGCGGTGACTTCATTGACTATCTAGGGGTGCTCTTCCGGGTGGCTATTCACTGGTGCCCCCAAAGGAACTTTTTTTTTTTGTCCAAGAGAGTTAGAAGGCTAAATTCTTGGGCTTTTTTTCCTTCCTATTCAAAAGATTGTTACATTTTCAAATAGTTGATACAGATGGTTCAGAAAGCAAAACACTATAAAAATGTATGCATGGAAAATTTTCACTGACAGCCCGTGATGTCTACTTCACCCCCTCTCCCAACCTGGACCCCGTTAGGTGGGCCCAACATACATTCCAGGGTGCCCATGACAGTCCTGGTTTGTGTTCTTTGTGCCAGTGGGTGATCAGAAACACCCTCTCTCATTCTCAAATGTGTCCCTAATTAGGTGATAACTGATACATTCCCCTACAGATTGATAATCACTTTTATTAGTTTTTTTATATGCTAGTATTCCTCTAATATTTCTCTATGCAGACACACACATAAAGTGAGGGGTGGCTGACACTGCCTTTGTCATTTCACAATAGGTCCTGGAAAACCGTACCCGTGGAAATGCAATGTCCTCATTCTGCTGAGCTATCTTTGGCTAGCAGTGTTTGTAGAGACTGTCAGGCAGTGTCTTTTCTTTGCTTTATCAATTTAATTGCTATTTAGGAGTGGCCTCTGTTTACATAGGGAGAAACAAAAGGCTGTGGGAAATGAAGCTAGTTTCCTTCACTCAGGAAAGCCAGTTCAGTAGTGAACTCATCCAGGAAGACCTTACTAAGCACCAGCTTTCTGCCTAAGATGGTACCAGGCAGGTTGGATGAAGTGGCCAAGTGCTTCAAGATCCAACTCAGATGCTCAGCCTTCATGAAGATGTCCCTGATTCCATGGCCAGAATTCTTGGCTTCTCTGTCCATCCACTGCCCATTCATCCAACCACTGTCCGTTTCATCAACCAGCATCCCTGCTGCTTCCTTCCATTCACTGAGTACAACCGGCATTCCACAGGTGCTAGGGCCTGTGCTAGAGACGTGGAGATGGACAAGACGAGCTCCTGCTGTAGGAGACAGAGACGCGAGTGAACGGGCAGTGGTTCATCTAGGCAGCTGGTATCCTGCAAAGGCCTCTCTAAATCAGTGCCTGCCCCTCCCTTCAATCGTTTTCTTCCCATGCTACGTGGTCTCTGTCCCCCCTCCATCCATTACATGGCCATGGTAAGAAGCCTCCTAACTCTGACTGATGTTGAAAAGAAAGAGCTGTGTGAAGGGGAGCCCCGAGTCCCACCCCTCTGTGCTCTTGGTTTCTCCCTTGGAATGAGGGGTGTGGGTATTTGACATTTCAAACGCAGTGATTTCAGGAATCAGCCTGGTGGCTCAGCCAGCTCCTTCTTTTATCTTCTAATAAATACAGCTTCCCCTGCAGTTTCCTGGTGCCGCAGAGGGTGATCGGTCCAGGATAAGAAATAGCCGGGCCAGGAAAATGACCTTTTAATAAAGTTGAAAGGGCCATTGGGAGAGCCGGGACGGCCAGATGGATGGCTGTGAGCCACTCTGGCCTGTGCCATGTCACCGAACGAGGCCCAGGTATGACTCCGGCTGTAGCTGCTGAGGAAAGGAGTAGTCGGGTTGTAATGGAAGAGGGTTCTGGCTGAATGTTAGCAGATGTTTTTCTACAACTGTGCAGAGCAGCCTTTTGTGGGAAGAGGTGAGATTTGTTTGACAACCACACTCCCCTCGGTTCTTCCTGCAGTAGCTTTTCACAGGAAATAGGCAGAGGGATGGTGTTTCTCTGGAAAGTCCATTTTGGACCAATGCTTAGGGTGTTGACTGTGTGCCTGGCCCCACTGGGTATCTCTACCTTCCATTAAAGCAGTGGTTCTGAAACTGGGGGGAGCCCCGCAGTCAGTTAAAAATGCATATTACTCCCTAGTGGGACCCAATAATCGGTATTTTTAACATGTTCTATAGGTTTTATCCAGATATTTTAAGCTACAAGGAACAAACTCCAGCTCAGATTGGCTGACAGGGCACATCACTGCCTCTCAGACAACTCCAAGGCCCACCATTATGTGGACTGCAGTGTGAATTGTGTCCCCGGGGGTTGTGCAGTGGGGCGGTTCTGAACCCCGAGATGGGGCAGGCTTCAGGATTGATGGCTTCAGTGGCTTCGTGATGTCAACAAGGCCCCCGGTTCTTCCCACCTCTGCCATCTTGGTGCTAGCCTCGTCTGCAGGCTGGGAATATGACTGGCATTTCTAAGCATCTCAGGCACACTGCCATCCAGAGGAGGAAGGGGGGCGTAGATTGATTTCTCTCTGAGGCATGATGCCTCCTTGGCTGGAGCTGGGTCACATGCCCACCCCTGAGCCAATCACTGAAGGTGCTTATACTTTGGGAGCTGTCTGGGGAAGGGGTGGGCACCCTAGCAAAGTGGAGGCTCTGTTAGCAGGGAGGGAGGGAGTGAGGGAGGGAGGGGACTGGGAGCTGGGAAGGCATCCACGGGCCCAGTGCACAGGTGGTTTGCAGACCACACGCCAAGGTACATTGCGTCACGTCGTCCCGAGCAGTGGTAAGGTTATCTCTGTTGTGCAGATGAGGAAATGACACTCACTGAGCTTCAGGCTTAGATAACACACCCGGAGGTTGTGCGGGTTGGGAGTGAGGGAGCGGGTGTTTGAGAGGCCCTTTAGCCCTATGAGAGCAGTCATCCCTTTCTCGCCTTCCTGAGGTCTCCAGGCAGCCCCTTCATTTCTGATTTCTCCCCCACGACTGCGGTTATTCATGCGGCAGGCCTTCCTGAGTATTTCCTAGGGAAAGACTTCTCCAGACATAAGACAAAAGATATATTTTGCTGCCCCCACCTCCACATAGGCTGTGCCCCAAAGCAGTTGAAATAATGATACCAGCTCAAATTTTGGGGGGCTACCCAATTCAGCCCCCTGTGCTAGGTATAGTGCTGACATTATCTCTAATCCTGGCAACAACCTCTGAAGTTAGGTCTTATTATTGGTGTGTTTTTTGTGTGTTTCTTTTTTTTTAACAAAGTACTTTAAAAAAGATTTTTATTGATTTCAGAGAGGAAAAAGTGAGAGAGATAGAAACATCAGCGATGAGAGAGAATTATTGATTGGCTGCCTCCTGCACGCCCCCCACTGGGGATCAAGCCTGCAACTGGGGCATGTGCCCTGACTCAGAATCGAACCATGACCTCCTGGTTCACAGATTAGCGCTCAAACACTGAGCCCGCCAGCTGGGCTTATTATTCGTGTTTTATGGATGGGGAAATTGAGGCCCAGGAAGGTGAGCTGGCAGTGGGGGAGCGAGGCTGGCTGACTGCCTGACTCAGATGGTGCCGCTTCTCTACCCCACGCTGGGGCTTATCAGCAGCTGCCAGCCTTCTTACGCCCCCAAGGACGGTTCTCAGGGAAGAGGGTTTTAGGGTCAAAAAAGTTCCAAAGGAGCTGAATGTTTCCTATGGGAATAATTCTCAGGGCACTAGGAAAAAAATATCCTGAGCATAATAAACACAAGAAAGAAACAGGAAGTCTGGTTTGTTATATGGCAGTAAAATGTGAATAGGAAGAACTCTCAACAAAGCCTGAAGGTTTGTTGGATTTGCAAGTGGAAGGCCATGGTTGAGAGGGTAGGACAGGCACTCTGGGTTCAGGAGACAATAGGTAAATGGTAGACTGTGCGGCTGCAGTAAGGAGTGTTGGGCAGAGAATCTGAACACCCCGCTATTCCCCAGTTCTGCCTTTTTTTTTTTAATCTTTATTGTTCAGATTATTACAATTGTTCCTCTTTTTTCCCCCCATAGCTCCCCTCCACCCGGTTCCCACCCCCCTCTGCCCTTAGCCCCCCGCACTGTCCTCATCCATAGATGTACGATTTTTATCCAGTCTCTTCCCGCACCCCCACACCCCTTTCCCCCCCGAGAATTGTCAGTCCACTCCCTTTCTATGCCCCTGATTCTATTATATTCACCAGTTTATTCTGTTCATCAGATTTTTTATTCACTTGATTTTTAGATTCACTTGTTGATAGATATGTATTTGTTGTTCATAATTTTTATCTTTACCTTTTTCTTCTTCTTCCTCTTCTTAAATAATACCTTTCAGCATTTCATATAATACTGGTTTGGTGGTGATGAACTCCTTTAGCTTTTTCTTATCTGTGAAGCTCTTTATCTGACCTTCAATTCTGAATGATAACTTTGCTGGGTAGAGTAATCTTGGTTGTAGGTTCTTGCTATTTATCACTTTGCATATTTCTTGCCACACCCTTCTGGCCTGCGTAGTTTCTGTTGAGAAATCAGCTGACACTTGTATGGGTGCTCCCTTGTAGGTAACTAACTGTTTTTCTCTTGCTGCTTGTAAGATTCTCTCTTTGTCTTTTGCTCTTGGCATTTTAATTATGATGTGTCTTGGTGTGGTCCTCTTTGGATTCCTTTTGTTTGGGGTTCTGTGCGCTTCCTGGACTTGTAATTCTGTTTCTTTCACCAGGTAGGGGAAGTTTTCTGTCATTATTTCTTCAAATAGGTTTTCAGTATCTTGCTCTCTCTCTTCTTCTGGCACCCCCATAATTCTGATGTTGGTACGCTTGAAGTTGTCCCAGAGGCTCCTTACACTATCTTCATATTTTTGGATTCTTTTTTCTTTTTGCTTTTCCGGTTGGGTGTTTTTTGCTTCTTTGTATTTCAAATCTTTGACTTGATTCTTGCGATCCTCTAGTCTGCTGTTGGATCTCTGTATATTATTTTTTATTTCAGTCAGTGTATGCTTAATTTCTAGTTGGTCCTTTTTCATATCCTCGAGGGTCTCACTAAATTTATCGGCCTTTTCTAGAAAATTCTTGAAAAACCTTATAATCGTGGTTTTGAACTCTATATCCAATAGTTTGCTTTCCTCCATTTCTTTCATTTGTGACCTATTTCTTTGTCTCTGCATTTTGGCTGCTTCCCTGAGTTGATAGAGTGGCTTTGTGTGCTAGGTGTCCTATAGGCCCCAGTGGCTCAGCCTCCCCAGTTACCTGAGGTGGACACTCTTGGTGCACCCCTTTGTGGACTGTGTGCACAGTCTTGTTGTAGTTAAGCCTTGATTGTTGTTGGTATCACTGGGAGGAATTGACCTCCAGGCCAATTGGCTGTGAGGATCAGCTGTGTCTGCTATGGTAGAACTTCTGTGCTGGAGACACCCTTATGAGACAAGACTTGCTTCAGTGGGGCTTTGGTGCTTACTGAGTCTGCCCCCTATGGATCTGAGGAGTTGTAATCTGGATGGTCCCACTCTGACCCCTGGGTACACAGGCTCTTGGATCTCCAAGGAGGTGCTAATTTAGCCTCTGCCTGAGGCCACCCAGCAGGAGCTTTGGAGAGATCTGCAGATTCCTCTTCTTTGTCTGGGTTTTGGAGGTGCCCAGATGAGGCCCAGCTGTGAAGCAATGCAAGCTGCTTTGGAGCCTTGGGCCTTCTTTTGGATGTTCTGGGTCTGACTGACTCAGCTGCAGTTTGTTAGGTAAGTTTAAAATTCAAAGGACCAGGCCATTCATATGCAAAAGCCTCTGTGCTCAGCTTGGATGGGGCGGAGTCTCAGGGCGGAGCAATCAGCAATGGCTTCGTGGGGCCGGGATCTCAGGGTGGAGCTAATAGCGATGGTTTCCCGTCAGCCCTGCCCTAAGAGGCCCCTGGTTCTCAATGTCCCGTGGTAATCGCTGCAAGCACCTCTGAGAGAAAGCCGCCCTCGAGTTTTGCCCGCTGCCAGACAGTCCAGTTTCTCCCAGTATGAGTCTGGGTCCCCAGAGTCTCGCCCAGAACTGGAGTTCACAGCAGTCGGGAGCTTTTGTCTCCCTCCGATTGAGAAAGCCAGCCGCGTACTCAGTTGCCAGCCCTCTCCGCGCGCATGCCTCTGTACCTCTGCCTTCTGTAGCTCCTCTGAGTCTCAGTGTGTTTTCTCTTTCCTTCTAGTTGTAGAATTTCCACTCAGCCAGCCTTCCTATGGTTCTGGATGATGTCCGTTCTGTCTTTTAGTTGTAGTTTTGAAATTGTTGTGCGAGGCAGCAGCTTAGGTGTTTACCTATGCCGCCATCTTGGTTTCTCCTCCAGTTCTGCCTTTGAGACACGTAAAATGCAGCTCTGTGGGCAGGGGGAGCAGAGAGGTAAAGGGTGGAGTAAGCCATGTCAGCTCTACAGGGCTTTGCAAAGGTGATGGCGTGTCAGGGGGAAGCTCCAGAGTTGACACTTTATAGTTTTAAACTCAGTGCAGCTCTACCTGGTTGTGAGCTGTTCATTGCCTAGAGTGCAGGGGCACGTCAGAGCCAGTGGAGGGCAGATGTTTGGCTTCCGCCTCATCTCAAGGAGAAATCAGCTTTGCCTGAAAAGCCCCTTTTTAGCTCTGGACATTTGGAGTTCCTACTTGGCTGGTTGCCTGGCCTGTGCCTCAGGGACTATTGTCCACAGATGCTCAGGGGAGATAACCACAATGCAAAGTACAGAACTTGGCTGCTCTGGGGAGGATCTTGGGGGCTCAGGAAGTTCTGGATACCTGGGAGGTGGGAGCTGAAGATGTGTGTTGATGGTGGACCACAGGTGTGTGTGTGTGGCGGGGGGAGGGGGCATCCACAGGTGAGGCCCTTTCTAATTGTAGACAACACACCCCTGATCACAGTGGCTTTGGAGAGACAGCGACTTGACTTTATGAACAGAGGAAGTAATAGGGAATTTTTCCCCCAGTGAAGTACACCTGCAACTTTAGAGTTTTGAGTCTGTAGCAAGATATTTAAAATAAGTTTCTCCTTTCCATCCTTCCTACACCACCTCTCCCCCCTCCACTCCCCCCCCCCCCCCAATTTATAAAAAATTTGTTAAGCAATTTTTGCATGGCAAGCTGAGCTTGGTACTGAGGTTTCAAAGACCAAAATCATTGCCTTCAAGGAGGAGTCTTGTACGTAAACAGAACCATTATAATGCTGTGTGATAAGTGCTAACAGGTATGGACAGGGTTCTCTGGGAGAGATAGGAGGGAACACTTGATTACGTGTGGTGGGGGAGGGGCAGTTATTTCTCAGAGGAGGTGACACCTGAGCTGGGGCTGGAAGGCTGGGAGAGAAATGTGCCAGGTGCACCAGCTTCTTGGAAGGGATTCTAGACAGAGGGCGGTAATAGCTTTCATCTGACAATACGAAAAGTTCATGGAAGCCTGCTGTGTGCTGGCGGTGATGCAGGGATGGATGGGACTCGGTCCCCGCCTGCAGATGCGCGAAGTCAGCGGTGGATCGGAAATGACCGTGCAGGTGGCAGTACGATTGGAGTGTGGACAGAGTCCTGTGGAGACATAGGGGCCCTGCTTAACTTAGTTATTGGCATTCGCTATTCATTCTTCTGCTCAGGAAGGTTCTTTCTTTGCAGGTTTTTGCATTGGTGAGAGGCTCTGTTTAAGAAGCTAGCTTGCTGCCTGCTGCCCTTAGGGGTTGGCCATGCCCTTCAGCAATTTGGATTATACTCTGACATTTGTTTAAACTTTGATTTCTTCCTCCTGGTCTTAGGAAGTTGGACTTGGGCAAGGCATTGCACCTCTCTGGGCTTTATTTTTCTCACTTATGAAATAAAAGGGCAGTTGGACCAGGCCATTGTTTCTCAAACAGCAGTGTAGGGACCACCTACTTTAGAATGGCATGGTACCCTGCGGGGTGGCTCAGTGATTAAGCACCTACCTACAAACCAGGAGGTCATGGTTTGATTTCCAGTCAGGGCACATGCCTGGGTTGCAGGCTCAATCCCTAGGAGGGGGTGTGCAGGAGGCAGCCATCAATGATTCTCTGTCATCATTGATGTTTCTGTCTCTCTCTTCTTCTCCCTTCCTTTCTGAAATCAATAAAAATATATTAAAAATAAAAAGGAATGGCATGGTGTGTGGAAGTCCTTGTGCGGTAGCTCCGCCCCATTCGTACTCCAGATGCTTGGGAGAGGGGCCTGGGAGTCTGCATTTAACAGGCACTCCAGGTGGTTCCTAGACACCTTGGAGTTTTGGCACACCTGGACTACATTATTTCAACCTAATCCTTTCAGCTCTGAACTCCTCAGCCATAGATATGTGCACAGGAACTGGAAAAACAAAGTGTTAGTTTCCTGATGTTTTGCCCTTGCAATGGTGCCTGCAGCAAGCTGCTCCTGGTCGAGGTGTCCCGACTCTGGGCAGCTCTGCTTGTGAGCTGTTCGCAGGCGGGTTTGAGATTCCTTAAGGAAGGAAAGCCTTGCTGCCAGGCACCTGAACGTGGCTGTCAGAATCTGTTTAGGAGCTGAATCGTTACAACAAACACCCGTCTCAGCTTTGCAGCTCTGGCTCCGCAGTGTTTGACTGGCTTCCCTGTCCCCAGCCCTTCTCACTGGCCTCCTGCATTCTGACGAGGTCATTTGCCTTGGCGAACTGAAGCCAAGGTTTCATCTTCTCTTTCACAAACGGCGTCTCCACTCCGGTTCCCCTCAGATCATCTTTGTGAGGTTACTAAGCGAGGCGCACACGGGTTTAATAGCTGCTGCATGTGTTCTCATTTTTTGAAGGTCTGAAAACAGCTTTTAATGCACAAGTTAGTAAATAAGGGCTTCATATAGCTGCCTGGGAGTTGCTCCAGTTTCTTGTCCTTTCCCCTCAGAAATCTCCTGGTAGCCCCTAAGACTCCACAGCGCCGGTGGTGTTGAGAAGCTGTTTCCTAAGAACCTCTCTCAGCTGGACCCCTTCATACCATTCAGGTCCCAGGCGAGGCCATTCTTGCCTGTTATAAAGATGAAACCTCGCACCTAGTATCTGAGATCTTAAAAATTGAGAACGCTTCTCTGGATTTGGTTCTGTTAGTCTGTGTTGTGGTTTTCTTTATTGAAATCAATCTGTAAACACAGGATTCTACACTAGTAAATTCTGATGAACCCTTGGATGTTACTCAGGTGGGAGGAAGAAGGCAGAGCTGGGCGTGATCCTTCCCTCTATTTCCCGATTCTCCATCCATAGTGGGTGCCCAACATGTGGCTGTTGGGAGCATGGACTAAAAAGAAAAAAAAAAATAGGCTGATCATTAAACTGGTAAAGGCCTGGCATTCAGAAATCGGATCAGTGTGAATTTGAATTGACCCTTAGTTCTTCCTTAAGTTTAATTTTCATGGAAATATCCGTTAGATGCAGGATTAGTTGCAGTGCAGAATGAGAGAGAGGAGAAAGGACAGGTGTTGTATGCATTTCAAGTACTTTGTTACATCTGTTAGTTGTTCATTATTTGCAAGTCATTTTGTTAGATAATCCCCAGAGCTTGATTAGCAAACCCCTTCATTTTGTGTTCAGGGAAACTGAGGCACGGGAGTGAAGTAAGGAGTCTAAGTTTACATACTGAAGCTATTGGCAGACTAGTTGACTAATCATCAAGAAGGATTTATGGAGTACTTCGTGTCTGCCGGAATACACGTGAATTAAACTGTATCTTTGTAAATGCTGTCAGAGGGGATGGAGGTCACCTTGGAGTGCATAGTTGCTTTGTGACATTTCTGTCACTTGGCTGTCACTTGGCTGTTTGGCTTTTGCTGGTGTCTCTCCAAGGACAGGGAGCTCACTGTTTACGGAGGCACTTCATATTATTTTTTAATGTTTCTAATTATTACAATTCTTTAATATGAGGTACAGTCATCCTATCTTATAATTTTCTTCTTCAGGACCCATGTCTCACTATATTTACACCCTGATTCATTCGTTCATTCAAGCATATGTGTTGAGCACCAAGTATGTTGTAGGTTCAGGAGGAATAAGAGAAAACAAGGTAGAAAAGGTTCCTGCCTCCTGGAACTTAGAGCCTGGGGTTGGTGCACTGGAAGGAACATTGAACTAGATGTCAGAAAACCTGACTGCAAGCTAAAGAAAATGACTAAAATAGAAAGAAAGGAAAAAGAAGTGAAGGTTTTTTACCACTTGCACACTGTATGAACTTAGCTAAGACACTTGATTATCTGTTTTCACTTCATTTTCTAGAGGACATTATCTCAATTGGACCTTTCAAAGCCGTGAAAGTTCCTTGGAGTGATGTACCTTATAAAATGTTAGTTGCTGTATATTTCTAAGAGTAGTACTAGCTCTTGCTTCCAGAGCAGAGTTCTCAAAGTGTAGTCCCCACGTCAGCAGCATCACCTGGGAACTTGCTAGAAATGTGAATTCCCCAGCACCACCCAGAGGTGCTGACTCAGGAACTCATGGGTGGGGCCTGGACCAGGTTTGCCAAGGGCTCCAGGTGACTGATGCCTTCCCTGCTTGGAGAACTATGCTGTGTGTAGACTACAGCAAGAGTTCTCAGTCATGGCTACACATTGGAGTCACCAGAGAGGGGGGCTTTTACACCTGTGCCTGCTGTGCCCTGACGAGGCCGATGAGAATCTGAGGTGGGGCCTGTGCAGAAGCCTCCCAGGCCATTCTGTGCAGCCAGGGCTGGAGGGACTCCGGGTTGTGATAGTGAGGAGCTCATATGGTGGAGTTACCCAGTTTGGGTTGTGTCCCGGCTCTGCCCCTTATCAGCTCAGTGGAATTTGGCAGGAGGACTCTGGCCTCAGTGTCCTTATCTGCATAATGAAGATAAAAATGCCCATCCCTCAGGGTTGTCATAACAATCAAGTGGGATATGTGTGCAAATCTCTGAGGATGTGTCCGGCATGTGGTAAATGAAATAGGACTGAACTTATGGTGGTAGCTGTAGGTATTTGAAGCTGATGGTGCTCATCTCTTCTCTCAGCCCTCTTTTTTTCACCAGGACCACTCCACAGATAAACTCGAGGAAGTTTAGAACTGCCCCTTAGCCCCTTTACCTCTTTAAATAATTTTCGGTCCCCTCTTTTGGGAAACTCCATGACTTTCTTTAAAAACCAAGGTCTTGCCCAGCTGGTGTGGCTCAGTGGTTGAACATCGGCCTATGAACCGGGAGGTCCGTGCACATGCCCGGGTTGCAGGCTTGATCCCTAGTGGGAGGTGTGTGGGAGACAGGGAATCGATGATTCTCTCTCATCATTGATGTTTCTATCTCTTCCTCTCCCTTCTTCTCTGAAATCAATAAAAATATATTAAAACAAACAAACAAACAAAAAAAAAGCCAAGATCTCATTTGACAATATCCATCAAAATTACAAATGCATTTGCTTTCTTTCCTTGTTCTTGGACTTTGTCCTACAGTTCTTGGACTTTGTCCTACAGATATACCTTCACAGGTGAGAAATGATGTATGTTTATTCCTTACAACATTGCTTGTAGGAGCAAAAGACGAGTAACCTTAGTGCTCATCATCTAGAATCCCCACGCAATCGACCCCTGTGCGGCCGTGGGAAAGAATGAGGCTGCTCTTCTAGTACTGTGGTGGGCCTCTAGGATCTATTTTTCATATGAAAAAAGTAGAGTGTGGAACTGCATATATGATGTGCTACCAGTTGTGCAAAAAAAGGAGAGGACAACATGTGTTTATTTGCCTGTATATACATAGAGAGCCCATGGAAGGGCACAAAAGAAATGGGTCATACTGTTAGCCTTTGAGGAGGATACTGGGTGGAATAGGAACTTTTCACTATAAACCACTGGGTGCTTTTTAAATAACCCATTTAAGAAATTTACTTAAAAAAACTGTGGTGTCCTGAGCTGAATCCTCCACTTGTGGCCTGACCGCTGTGAGGTGCAGTGGGAGTATTACCATTTTTCTGGGATTTGGACACCGTCCTACTTTTGATGCCATTGAAGATTGCATTACTCTTGGCCTGTGGGCTCCAATGAACCTTGTGGTCAATGACAGTACCCAGCTCTGTTTCCCGTGAATGGCGGCCAGGGCAGGTCTGATGGACTCGAGGAAGTTTAGAACTGCCCCCATCCTGGACTTGCACAACCAGCTTTGTGTTTGGCCAGAATTAGGTTGCCGGGAGCATTTGCATCTTGATTCTGTCATCTATAGTATTAGCTCCTCTTCCCAGTCTGGTGCCATCTGGGGGTTTGATGAGCCTGACTCCTGTGTCTCTCTTCAGTCAAGTGATTGTTAAGACATTGGACAGGTCGTGGTGAAGAATTGAACCTTTCTCTACCTTGTCGTCAAGCCATTAAAGACCTCAATATGCGCAGATGTTTAATGTGCGCCTGCTATGTGCCAGGCACGTGCTAGTGCTGAGGGTACACAGGAATGAGACAACCTTCCTGCCTGAAAAAGGATAATCATCTGGAATAGAGGTAGGAGAACTTTTTTCTCTAAAGGGCCATAGGACATAGTTTTAGCTTTGTGGGTTGATCTCTGTTATAACTACCTAACTCTGCCCTGGTAATGCCAACATAGCCATGGACATGTAAATGAATGGCATGGTTGGGGGGCTAGATGCGGCCTGTGGGCCATAGTGTGCTGACCCCAGGTCTAGAAGGAAGACAGACTAGGAGCTCAGTCAGGTTTAATACGTGCCATGAGAGGGATATGTACAAAGTACAATTGTGGCCCAAAGGAGGCAGAGATGTACATTCTGTGCGGGTAGTTGTTCAACGGGCTAGATAGTCGTACGCTAGTACAGGCTGACTCGGTGTCACTAATTTACCTGTCAGGGAATCACTGGACATTTTTCTAGTTGCTTTGCTGAAATCCAGATGCATTTTCTCTCTCACATGCCACCTGGTCTGCCAACTTGGTAATCACGGCAAGAAACAACTGGTTGCTTTTTGCCGTGACTTGGTCATCGTGTACCACATTGCCTTTTCCCAGTGTTCCCATTCTTTTCTAAACGTCCCCCGAACCATTTGTTTTATAGTTTTGCCAGGACTCTCTTAGTTTGTTGTTACCAGCGCTTTTTCATTTGGAGATGTCAGGGTGGCCCCTTTCCTGCTTTAAAACTGGCCATGTCTCATGCTGTCAGACCCCTTCCTCCTCTATGCGATTTTTAAGCTGGTCAATCACGGTGCTAAGAAACTTTCATAGTCAGTTAAATATGCGTGAAAGAATTATATGTTGTCTAAAGAAAATTTGGAACCACATCAAAAGTCGAAGGAATGCTAAAACAAACCAGTCATGGTGCGCCACTCCAACTTGGCCCCTGTTAACATTTTGGTGTCGTTTTTGCCAACTATGTGAAAAATAATCCAAGTTTACAGTCAGACTGCTTTGGAAGGACTGAGGTCTATCAGGGGAGCCTGATGTGTAGGCCCATTAGGAAAGTGTCAGAGGAGCATGCTTCAGAGGATAGTGGACGCAGAGAGGACGGAAGAGGTCAGTTTCACCTGGGCAAGGGGGTGGCTGGGAAAGGCTGCGTAGAACAGGTGACCCTTGATAAAGCAGAAGTAGTTGTTGGAGGAACAGGAAACAGTTGTATATAAGCTACAGTCACAACCTTGCTAAATGTATATGAAAAAATCTGCAAGGAAATGTCCCCAAATAAGACCGTGGTAGAAGTATTGGTGAATGTGGTTTTATTTTCTCTGGTTTTTCAAATAGAACTATATTGCCTCTTGTTAGTATTTTTCTTAGCATCACACACATGTGCCCCGGTTGGTCGGCAGTGACTCAGGGTTGCAGAGCTTGGCTGCAGGTTTGCTGCAGAGCCAGGAGCTCGGAGCCAGACCGGCAGTACCCATGCACCCCTGGCATTGCCATCTGTGGTATCTGAGGACAAAGTAGAGAAGCTAATAATCCTCTGATAGCCCCGATCCCTGGGAGTCATCTGGTGTTATCAGTGAAATCTGAAAGTTCTAGACAAATCTTGGATGTAACTTGAATAAAACAGTACAGATTGCTTCTTTGCAAGCCAGCCTGATTAGGCCAGACCTTGCTTCTCTGGCCTGCAGTCTTTTACACAGCGAGAGCCACGTTCAAAATGTTCAAGTGCAGAACTTGAGATAATGCTTTGGGAGGACAGTGACATTATTGGGTGCATGCAGAAAATATTTACATACAGATTTCTCCCTTTCCCCTTCCCTCACTTAAATCATGAAAAACAAGCACGGATTTACTGCCACCATTCCTCCTGATATTTCTGGTACACAGCTTTCCCACCCCAGCATTCATTTTCACCGCCATGTCCAGACACAGGATGGAGGGGCACCAGCAATGGGAAGGCTCTTGCCCCATGTGCTGCTGGCAGTGAGTCCTGTCTGACTCTCCACCACCGGGGAGAGAAGAGTTGTTGGGCTGCCCCGAGTTCATATTTTGTCTTTGCCTCTTACTTGCTGTGTAACTGCAGGCAAGTCTTTGAGCTCAGCTTTCCCCCTCTGTTAAACTGGGATGATAACATTGACCTCACAATTGTAAGGATTGAACCAGGTGATGTACGGAGCCCTGACCTAATGCCTGACCCATGAGCAGGTGCTCAGTACATCATGGTGGCTGACCCTCATTATTACTTCTGGACTGACAGTGCCATTGGCTCATGTGTGTCCCACCTGTGGTTGTGCAAAGAGAACTCTGGCCTTGCATTCATTATTGGTACTTTGCACCCATGATTCTTTTTTTTTAAAAAAAATTAATTTCCAAGAGGAACAGAGAGATAGAAACATCAATGATGAGAGAGAATCATTGATCACCTACCTGCCTCCTGCAAGCCAACAATGGGGGATCGAGCCTGCAACCTGGGCATATGCCTTGACCAGGAATTGAACTGTGACCTCCTGGTTCATAGGTTGACACTCAACTGCTGAGCCATGCCCGTCAGGCGCACCCATAATTCTGAGGATTGATGTGAAGTTGGTGGGGTGTGGGTCATTGGGGAAATTTCAGTTCAGAGATTGTTTTTCACAGAAGACTTTCTACAAGATCCCCGAAGGGCAGACTTCATGAAATGTCAGGTTCCATGTACAGTTGCATTGTGTTGATGAAGGCTATGTTAGGAAACGTGCATATGTTAAAGTAAGCGCTCAAGAAATGTGTTCACTAGAAAACAAAGCAACAGGGAAGAAGAAAAGAGAGAGAAGGAGGCCCCACTGGGTTGGGTTTGAGACTGTGTAAAAGCTTTCTCACCCTTCCTGTCTCTAACCACACTGGGACCTGGCTCTGAGCTTTATGAGGGCCTGGAAAATTTGTCTTCTTGAAGGTAGTAATGTGATTTCATCCCATTTTCAGGACAGCCCAGTTTTCACTTTCCTATTACTCTAAGGTCCTGCTGAATTCCAGATCACTGGTGATCAGAAACAAGATAAAATTAGCGGGGGGAGGGGGGGAAGTTCTGTCCTCAATCAGAAGGACCTGAAGGGTAGGAAGATTGACTCAGCAGCCACCAGAGAAAAGATGATGAAAGAATTTATCAGTCTACATTTGTCTGCCTCTTAAGATGAAAAAGTCATCTCTAAATTAGGGCTGACATATTCCTCAGTTATGTGGAGCACGAAGCTGTTCACCTTGGCCTGCTGTTAACTACCAGCTGAATCTGAAGGCATGGCATTACCTTCAGTCCCCTTTCTCTGTTCCTAACCTGTCACAGCTGTTTGGGAGCTGGGAAGACAAGGGGTCAGGCGAAAGGTGGACCTGAGCTCTGAGGTCTGGCACATAGTAGGTGCTTAATAAACACTCTTTATCTCATCATCCAGTGCAGGACCCATCTGTAGTAATTACATCAGATTCAGGGCATGGAAAGAACTAGAACCATCTTTTGTGTTTGTGTCTTTTTAATATCAGAACAGTAGGGTAGGTGGTATTCAGAGTACTCAAATTAATAGACACCACTTTAAATATCTTTTTGTAGAAATGTTCATTTTAAACACATCTTACAGGGTGAAAATCTATTGATCTTCGTGAGCTGCCTATTACTCTTTTCCCTAATTTGTAGAACCGTAGCTTTACATCTATTAGATTAGATCTGTCCTCAGTCTTACTATACTCTTAAGCCTTCCAGTATTTATTGCAAAACCCTATCCTGATAGGTTTTCATGCCCTTTCATGCAAGCACAATGCATCTGTTATTTTTTTAAAACTTAAAAGTTTGTATTTGATAAATGTATATTTCATCATTTAATTTGAAAGGATTTGTTTGCCTAAGTATATTTTAGAAGCTAGAAAATGTCTTCATACCTTGTATCTGGTATCTGACGTGGTGGTGGGTCCACTCGACTTGCCAGTTTGCTTTTCTTATTTTGCAGATTGGGTGCTGACGTAGTACAGTTGGTTTGCTGGGGTTGTTATGTCTTTGATGTTTGATGTTTAGGGTGGAATCGCAGACCTCCCTCATGAACAGCCTTGGTAAGTAGTAGGTCTGGGGGAGCA
The DNA here is from genome assembly GCF_951640355.1 of Cnephaeus nilssonii. Taxonomy (NCBI): domain Eukaryota; kingdom Metazoa; phylum Chordata; class Mammalia; order Chiroptera; family Vespertilionidae; genus Cnephaeus; species Cnephaeus nilssonii. Next base: position 40,363,602 of record NC_137087.1, on the reverse strand, counting down.
AGACCAAGGTTACTGAGGCTGGGTCAGGTGGGGCAACTTGACATTGGGCTTCCTCTTTAACACCATTCACTTCTCTGTATTTTTTCTTTTCTTCTTTTCTTTTTGCTCTGTTTCCCTTGTTTCTTTCCACTTTCCTACCCCTATTTGTTGCTAGACTTAGTGCATCTGGGCTTGTGGTAAAGAAGGCGGCGTTTCCTTCTCCACTCCTTCTTCTCCTCATAGTTTAGGCTTTATTTTACTGAACATTTTGCAAGCTATCTTTGGCCACTTCCCCTATGCCTTGCCATGCATGTAAAGTCAGCATGGGTTTTACAAAGAGGGTGATAGCTCAGGGGTCAGCAGCCTTCCCCAAAGTGGAGGTCAACTCTTTGTGACTCCTATTTTGGTGCTGGGGTGACTGTGTTTACTCTTGGCGGGACTGGCAGGAGGCGGTCACATTCATGGGGGTGGTGGCAGCGCAGGCCCAAGTGCTGCTGAGGCCTGGCCAGCCGGGCTCCTGGCTACTGCTGTGCCGCTGCTGACTCCGCGGTTTGGCCAGTGAGTTTTGGCTTCTGAATTGTCCTTGTATTGGCCGTTTAGTCTGTGCTGTTCCACAGCCTTTCATCATAGGAGTGATAGATACAACGTGAACATTTTTGACCTTGTAAGGCTTTGCAGAAGAGGCTGTAAATTCCAGATCGCTCTGTACAGCAGTGCAGAGGCCGACTCTAGGGAGAGACTGTTTCTGGGACAGTGGCCCTGACCTCTGAAGGCCGTTCCTGCAGTTGGTCTTGGGTATATGTTTGTGTGTTTTTTTTTTAAATTTATATTATTTTTATAGATTTTTAGTGATTTCAGAAAGGGAGAGAGCTAGAAACATCAGTGATGAGAGAGGACCATTGATTCGCTGCCTCCTGCATGCCCCCTACTGGGGATCACACCTGCAACCCAGGCATGTGCCCTTGACTGGAAGTGAACCCGGGACCCCTCAGTCCACAGGCTGAGCCAAAACAGCCAGGGTGGTCTTGGGTATATGTTAAACCCTCCCAGAGGGAGCTGGTGCTGCATAGGAGACTGCTGGTGGGCATGAGCCCAAGGGAAACTTGGGGGGCGACAGCTGCTTTTTCACAGCATATGATGGAGGTTCAGCTTTAATTGAATGTATGGTAAACAGTCTCATTTCCCTTGTTGCTTATCCTTGGTTCATTCCAAGCCTGTTTCAGAGGGCTTGGTAGAAAAGTCAGTGGCCTCTGTCGTTCTTTTTTTCTATCAGAAAGCTCAGTCTCTGGTAGTCCTCCACTCTGGGTGAGGGAGAGCTGAGCAGGCCTATAGTGGAGTCCAGATGAGGACCAGGCTGATGTGATTTTTAAAATATATATATTTTTGTTGATTTCAGAGAGGAAGGGAGAGAGAGAGAGAGAGAGAGAGAGAGAGAGAGAGAGAGAGAGAGAAACATCAATGATGAGACAGAATCATTGATTGGCTGCTTCCTGCACACCTCCTCCTGGGGAACGAGCCCACAATGCAGGCATGTGCCCTGACCAGGAATCAAACTGTGACCTTCTGGTTCATAGGTCTATGCTCAACCACTGAGCCACACTGGCCAGGCAGATATGATTTAATGGTAGGTTTGACTGGCAGGCGATTTCATATGCTGAGCAGCACTGGCTCTTGTCAACGGTCATCTGGTCCACCCTTCTACATGACTGGGGGAGAAGTCTTCCTGGGCCCAGTGAAGTAAACATGACTTACCCTGGGTCACATAGTAGTGGAAGAACCTGGATAGAATCCTCTCACCACTGCATTGGCCTGTGCATCTTCAGCCTGAAGAAACTTAAACCCTTTGGGGAGAGGTAGTTTAATATGGCCAAGAGTACACACACTGTGCAATCTGACTAAGTTGGATTTCAGTTCTGGCTCTGCTTACAAATGTGATCATCAGTATGTTCCTGATTTCCTGAGCCTCTGTCTTCTCATCTGTAGAATGGGAAACATACCCACCTCATTGGGTTTTGAGGATTGTCCCAAACTGTTCCCTGATACATACAGACGCTCCGTAAAATGCAGGGTGAGCAGCATTTCCCACGCCTTGCTTCAGAGTTCAAGCTTGGGTGCGCTGGAGTTTTCCCTCCTCTTTAACTGATAGTGAGGCAGGGAGAACTGCCTGGACTCCTGCACCCTCACCACTTCATCCTGCACTTGCCCTGTGAGCAGACTGAGGCCTGGGGGGTGGGGGATGGGGGCCCATTGGGAGAGGATGTCTGTAGGTTTAATAATCAGCCTTTATTGGCTGAGTGATAAAGCTGAGGCAGATTGATTTTCCTGGGGCAGAAAGAGTTGTATGCTTGTCTAGGCTATCCTGAGTCATAGACCTCCAACTTATGAGTTATCTACACATACACACAGCCAGCTGCACACAACCTCTTCTTCCCATTACTCATCCCTGCCCAGCTGCCCTGGTATGACTCATTATCCAAATATTTGCATGCCTACTGTGTTCCAGACACAGGGCAAAGTACCAGGGAAAGATATTGGTGAGCAGAAAGAGACCTGGGTCTTGACTCCATGGAGCTAATGGGGTTGTGAACATAGACTTTAAAGATATAAGAATTAATTACATAATTATTGTAAGGCTATGAATAGGATGTACTTGGGGCCATTGGAACATATCCTAAAGAGGTCTGACCCAGTCTTGGAGGACAAGGAAGATTCCCCCCCAAATTGAGCTGAGAGCTGAAGGAAGGCCAACGGGCAGGGGAACGGGTGACCTGACCTTTTGTGCTGCTCCGTAAGTCTGCCATCCTCCCTCTTTTTCATTGGTCTTTTAGGAGATAATTGATCCTTCTACAGTTAATCCTTTTATAATTTCAAATGTTTGCATTTAAATTTCTTAAAATTGATTTCAGAGAGAGGAAGGGAGAGGGAGAGAGGGATAGAAACATCAATGGTGAGAGAGAATCATTTGTCAGCTGCCTCCTGAATACCCCCTAGTGGGGATTGAGCCTGCAACCTGGGCATGTGCCCTGACTGGGAATGGAACTATGACCCCCGCTGGTCCATGGGTTGATGCTCAACCATTGAGCCACACTGCCAGGCTGTTTGCTTTTTCTAATTGCATTGTTTTCATGGCAAAAATATAGTAGGATGACTATTTTAGGAGTTAAACAACATAAATTGCAACCATTTGTTGAATGTCTGCTGTGTGGCAGGCACTATATGTACATTGTCATTTAATCCTCTCAACAACCCTGCAAGGTATTATACTTTACAGATGAAAACATTGAGGGTCAGAAAGAAGTGACTTGGGCTTTCTCTCATGTTGGTTAATGATGGGAAAGCTGGGATTTGAACTTTTTGTCTCACAGCCAAACCTACCCGTGCCCTTCTGCCTCTCCCTCTTACAGAGGGACTGGAGGTGGCTTGATCTGGGGATCCAACCGCCGGCTCCATGTTGTGGCCATGGGAAAATGCAGCCTGAGTTCCACCGCCCGGACTTACAAATGCACCTTTGGCACGTGGCCTTCTTATCAGTTGAGGATTGTTGTCTGTGTCAGGTCAGCATGAAGTCTGAGCGGATCTGTCTTGCAGTGGTTTTAAAATTGCCTTTTCAGTTCAAATCCAGAATTATTGGAGGATGCTTTTAGAAATAGTCATTTGAGGTGAGTAACAATGGGCCAGATAAAAACGTCAGTTTCTGCTGCCAACAGTATTCCCTTGGGCTACGGGGAAAGAAATTGGTGTGGGCTGATAACTCATTTCCTCAAAGTCTCAGTGACTTACCTATGGCTTGTCAATGAGTGGGTTCTGGATGGGGGTAATGTGTCAGTCACTTCATCCCTCTAAGCCTCAATCTCCTTACCTACAAAAGGGGATAATAATGCTGCTTTATCTACCTCACCATTGCTATGAGATTCCAGTGAGTTATTGGACCTTAGGATTAGAAGAGGGTATCCCTAAGATAATACATTCAAAGTCTTTGTAAATAGACTGTGTAAATAGATACCTTTTTTGGTTGATTTATCATTATGGTTCATATTATTAATAGTGTTAACACACTGGTTCTCAAACGTTAGCTGCATCACAATGACCCGGGGAGCTTGTTAAGCCACAGATTGCTGGGCCCCTCCTGCAGAGTTTGGTTCAGTAGCTTTAGAGTGGGGCCAGAGAATTTGCATTTCTAATAACTACATGATACTGATGCTGTTGGGCGGGTGACCACACTCTGAGAACTGGCACACACCGCTTAGATCTGGAGCCGCTTAGCCCTGCCACTGCCTCAGGCCTAGAGAGTGACAGGCGAACCTACTGACCTTGGGGGAGTGTAGATGCCAGTTCAGGGCCATGTTGTAGCCGGACAGAGCTAATGGGCATTGGCCACTCTGGGTCAGTGGCTGTGATGTCCGGTGTTGGGTGTTGCAGCGTCACCGTTTCCTTAGATCCATTAGGACTTGGGATGGTCTCTGCTGGTCTCCAGTTCTCAGGGCTGTGGTGTGTGGGAAGAAGGTACCACTTGCAGGGTGCTTTGGGCCAAACTTGGACAGTCCCATCCACATTGGTGAACTCCTCCATTCTTCAGACTGGCCCAGATCCACCGAAACGCAAGCCCTCTTTCGTTCCTGGGAAGAAATCACCTTCTTTCTTTTGATCTTCCAAGGCTGCAGTGGATGCAAGGTTTCCCTGTGCGGCTGAGTGGCTCATCGTCATATTTTCTTTCTCACCCTAAGAGATTTCCCACTGATTGCTCCAGCCATGCCCTCTCTCCACCACATGTGTGGTTCCCACTTAATTTTCTTTCTTAATTGAGACACCCAGCCTTTTCTTTAATTACCTCCATTTTGGAAGAGGACAGGCTGGAACAAGCTAGCAGCACTTTTTATACTTTTGGGGTCATGTTGAGTGGCTTGTTAAAAACGCAGATTCCCTGGCCACACCCTCAGGGATTTTGACTTCTCGGGTCTGGAAAGAGTCCAGGGATTTTGATGCAGGGATCTGAGAACCACACTTAGGGAGAAAATTAAAGAGAACTTGATTTGCTTTTCAGTCTGCCAACATGTGGTGGGTACCACTTTTACTCCAGAAGCTCCTCTTGGACATCTGTCCTTAGCGTTTACCACCTTCGAGTCTGTAATCCACGCCAGAGACACAAAGCTGTGGGCTGGAAGAGGAGGGGTTTGCTAATGGTTGCTTTCTTGGTCCAACAGATGGCCTGGCCATTGATTTCTCTGTGAAGAAAGCATTAGGCTTTCCATTATGATCACTAAGGAGGTCTTTTACCTGGAGTGTCTTTATCGTATTCTACTTACACAAACTTCCTCCTGCCCCAAGGTCCACTGCAAAGTCTGGGTGACCTTTGTAGCCCTCACTAGATTCAGTCTCACAACTTCTTGTGACTGATGATGGGTTAAAAAAAATTTATTTCCCTTTTGCTTTATATGGCTGTCTGATTAACTTTCACTGGGCTGATTTTTTTTTTTTTAATCGTCACCTGAGGATATGTTTAGAGGGAGGAAGAGAGAGAGAGAGGGAGGGGGAGAGAGAGAGAGAGGAGAGAGATACAGTGATTGCTTGCTTCCTGTACATGCCGAGAGAGAGAAAGAGAGAGAGAGAGAGAGAGAGAGAGAGAGAGAGAGAGAGAGAGATGAGAGAGAGAGAGAGATGAGAGAGATACAGTGATTGGTTGCTTCCTATACATGCCCTGACTGGGGATTGAACCTGCAACCTTTTGGTGTGGACGATGCTCCAACCAACTGAGCCACCTGGCCAGGGCTCACTGGGGGCTGGTTTTTATCGCTGAAATTATGTTGCAAGCACCACGGAAGTTATGATGTCTACATGCTGTGCTGCACATGCAGGCAGGTAATCAGTAGTAGGATAGTTAGATTCACCATGATGCTTTTGGGCTGGCTGCAGCTCGATCCCTGCACAGATCTCAAAGCCATGGCAATAAGGGTCTAAATTGGCTTGTTCTTCACGGTGTCATTTTTAGTACAGACCCTAGAGGATGACCATCATCAAATAGTACTTCTAAGGAGGGAGCCCCAGGCATGTCTGAGCCCTATCTGAAGCCCAAGTTTTAACCAAAAATAGACCAGCCTCAGGAAGGGAGCTGGTCAAACAGCTATTCTGCAGCATCAGTGCTTGGCAGGGACTGCTGGCTATGACAGAGTTAGCTGGGCATCAGCCATGGCAGCGGATTACTCATAAGCCTCGTTGAATATGTGTATGAGGTTGTGTGTGAGAGAGAAAAGGCCCTTACTTCAAACAGCATTCTTCCTGTGTCTCCCAAAGATATATTTGTCCCTTTAAATGTTTCCTTTTTTCTACATAATAGTCAGTATTTGAGATTGTGGGGAAAAAGAAATCGGGAAACAACTCAAGAATCCAGTTTTTCAAAAGGGCCTGGGCAGACTCTCAGCATTTTGTAAATGGCCCTTTCTAGACTGGGCCCTTTCTGTGGTGACACGCCAGTTCCCTCCGGTAAGGTGACCGGTTGTTTTGCCCATTCTTTGCTCTCAGTCTAAAGTAACTTCTTAGTTCATCCTAGTCCTTTTACATTTTTGTGACTTACTGCAATTGGATAGCTAAATTTAAAGCAAGAACGTGGAATCAGTCGTACAGCCACAGACCCAGAGACGGTTAGAGCTGTGAGAGTCCTTCCCAGGTGGTCCTAGCTGGGCCACAGAGAGCATGCGGCCCAAGTCCTGTGTGTGAATTGCATATTCCTCTCCCTGCCCTGCCATTGCAGAGAGCCTGGTTCCCTTCTGCTCCCCCACTTGGCCAAACTGAGGTGTGGCCAGGGGAAAAAGGGCTTCCAGAACTGAGGTTGATGGAACCATTTAAGTTCAAGGAGGCTGATGAGGAAAGGGGTGTTGTTCAGATTGCATTTTAAAATGGGTTGGGAATAACACTGGCTGTGAAAACATTATCAAAAATCTGCAAAATCAACACTCATTCTTCCTGGTAAACACGAAAGCTCAGCAGCTGCACCTCCCTCACACGTGTTTGGCCAACTGCTGTTCAGGACATTGTGCCTCCCTCGGTGGCGTATGGGAGCCGATTGAAGCCAGCACTGGCATTCCAGGTCTTTGCTGGGTGGAACAGGGCACATCAATGATCTTAAAAGCTGCCCCGGTTCAGGTCTTTGTTGAACTTAAACTGGAGCATATACCCATCCCTCTGGGGTACGCAGACCCTTGGATGGCTCTTAGGTCCCTCGTCAGGCTTTCCAGATCAGGACCCAGTGGAGGCAGAAGAGCTGATCTTATTTCTCAAAGGTGATTTGTGGGGATTTCTTTTCCGTTGGGATCCTCACCCTCTTAATCATCTCATAACCTCTGTTATACAAGAGAATTTTGTTTATTTCAGAGAATTAGCCCACACACAGGTTTGAAGCAAGTCCAAAAGGAACATTTGCCACTGTATAAAAACTTGACTCATCTTCTGCTCTTTGATGAGAACTGGTCCTTCTGTTTGCCCCTCCACATCACCTCCCCCAGTTGCCGACATCATTTGTAGAAAATGGACTATTTAGGAATGTCATGGTTTATTTCTCAGAACTAGAACTATTGCCTGATTTTCTTGAGGAGATCCTTGGGAAAAGCAGAACTGCCTCATTTGTGCTTCCATTTCTCTTTCTTTTTTTCTTGCTTTCTTAATTTCATGTGTCCTCACAAGGAGATGACTTGGGAACAGTTAAGAAGAATGCAGGAGTAGTTAAGAACCAGTATAAGTTCCTGAAGTACGAGCCTGTCATTGGATCATATTCCTTTTTTGACATGGACTCAGGGATGTGCTGTAGATACAGTGCTATGCGTGCTGACTTCAGGCATCTAACGGGAAGGCTCCCTCTAGGAGCCTATGGCTAAAATGGGCAGAGAGGGCTGGGTGATGAGGTGATAGGTAGATTCACTGCTTGCTGGATTGCTGGATCAGGTGTGCGTGCTCTACGTGGGAGGCCTCTTGTGGCAGACCTAGGATTGTGTCTGGTCAGTATTTTTTATCGGGCACTTAGAGCTGTAGAAGGCAGCCGTGTGAAGTGTGCGTGTGAAGTGTGCAGATCTCCGAGGGCTGGGAGATAGCACTTACACTTCAAAGAGTAATCAGGACCCAGAAAGCTGTTCTAAGATGTGCCCAGCATCTGGGTTACAGAAAAGTTTTGTGTGTGTAGGATGGGGGTGACCTGATTTTAAAAGAAGCTCTTGTGGAAAAAGACTCGGGCATTTTAGATGTTGAGAAAAAGAGGCAGGTCCTTCTTAGAGGAATGGAGAGTAGGTGGGTACCTGATCGTTTTAGGTTTGCCTTCTGGACCTCATCACTTCCCCGCTACCCCAAGGGGTGATGCTGGGCTGGGAACCTCAGGAGCAGAGAAGTGGCTTTGACATTGGTCCTTTTCCTTGGCTTCCCCTCTGGGGAACCACCCCCTTACCCATACAGGGCCTCTTCCATGTCTACATTGGAGTTTCCAGGCAGGAGTCAGAGTTCTTCTTATTCAGAGGGTTTCCTAGTTAGGTCCTGGGCCCTGAGGCTGTAGCTGCCTTTGTGTTTGTTTGTGTGTGTGTGCGCGCGCGCGTGCGCGCGCGCGCGCGCGTGTTTAAAAATCAATGGGCTTTAGAAAATGCATAAATAGAATGCTTTGTATTCCTGTTTTAAACTTCAAAATAATTACATTCTGCAAATGCAAAAAGTAATAAATGTATGACTTCGGTTCCATATTGCATCAGGTTGAAGGTGGCAGGGAGAAGGTATAGGCGTGGGAGAGAGGAATAAAACAAGATATTGGGGTGGAGTGGGAAGGAAAGACAGTGACAAGTCGGGGGCGGGGAGAAGCAGCACAGAGAGAATTGCCCAGGAAGAAACTAACAAGGCCCACAGAGTCAGAAAACAACACACTTTGAGGTGAAACCAATTGGCAGCACAGCCTTTATCTCGTTGCTGTAATTTGTGTCTAGGAATTCTGAGAAAATCACAGAATCACTATGCAAAAAGCGTTTATCTTTTCTTTGTAAGTGCACCATGAAGTCAGAATATGACAACCCGATATGCCTCGCCCTATGGAATGAAATCTTGATATGTACTGATGGTATAAGAAGCAAAGGCCCAATTTATTTAATAGCTTCAAAATGAAATATCCCTTCCCCCTCAAAATAAAACAAAAACCTTATGGTCATTGTGTAAGTCCAAAGAGTTAAAGAACATTCTCAGTGTTTTTATCGATATGCATATACATATGCACATATATAAAAAGAAACTACCTCTCAGTCATCCAGTGGTTATCTCTGGATGGTGATTTTTATAACTATTATTCCTTCCCACCTTTTTTTTGAGGCGATGTTATTTTCTAACTTAAAAAAAACACAGTGAACTGTATTACTTTAATCAGAAAAAGTTACTAAAAAATAACACTCTGGTTGAAAAATATGGAGAAACAACATTTGAATACTATCAGTTATCTAGAATATTATTTATTTTTTATATCTTAAATTGGAAAATATATGCATCCTAGGTATCCTGGCCCATTATCCCTTTTTTTTTCTTGTTTTTAAATTTTGTAATGTTAATCACAGTTACACACGCATAGTTCTTCAGGACCACAATCTCCTGCCCCCTCTTCTCTATCCCAACTCCCCAGTGACAGTCATTTAAAAATATTAGCTAATTCTCTTGGTATTTACTTCCAAATTTTTCAGTAACTTGTCTGTTTTGCTGCTTTTGGGCATTATCTGTTGACTCCTCACCATGTAAGGTAAGAATTTAGCTCTCCTCTCCTCCTCCTCCCCATGCACCACCTCTCTTTGTCTTTGAAGGAAGAAAAATCCTGTCTTGCTTCTCTAAAAGTCATGACATACATTATCCTAGAGGACAAGGGTTCCTTACATGGGGTAACATGCACATTTTTTGGCCTTTTGTGAAGCCAATAAGATTCTTAAGATTTGTCCAAAATTGTAAGTTCTAGGTTTGATTTGGGCCACATGTTATTTTTAGCTTTATGGACCAACCAAAACAAGGTTCCATTGGAATCTGGACTGAACCAGGGCTTCTCCTGGATGATGTTTTTTGGCACGATCAATTTACTTCGTTACCCTTTGCTTTTATCATAAAAATAGATTGTAGAGAAAATATGGCATCCTAGTTCATTATGGCCATGGTCTGCTGGACTTGGCTATCTTGGGGGTCCAAGAAGGCATGGCCTTGAACTCTCAGTTCCAGGGCACTATCAAGGAGACAGCTTCTGTTTATGTTTGACTGGTCATGTCCAGGGTTTGTGGGACAGTGGCAGAGATGCCTGTGTCCTGAGGCCCCAGGGGGGTTTGTATGTAGTTCTAAAAGTGCCATCTTTCTTAGAAAAGCTGCTGCAGTTCAGTCTCAAAGCAGGGCATGTGGTCTCTACTCCGAGTCTCCGAGTTCCCCAGAGCCACCCACAAACACCTCTGAATTCTTTGTCCAAATCTAGAGGCCATTCCTCTGGGCTTCTCTGTTTCCTCCAGGCTCATGAGTGACTCTCACTCCTGACTTTTGCCTCTATTTATGGCCCTTCTGAGTTCTGAAAAAGTCTTCCCTGGAACTCACACCAGTGATCTTACCCTCTTTCTCATCAATGAAGAATGAGGGAAGGCAACAGAGCAATGTCCTCGTGACTTCCACTGTAAGAAATGAAGACTCTGACTCTTCAAGTTGTAAGCCATTCTGCTTGCATATCTCCAGTAGTGGGGGCTCACTCTCTCAAGGAGACACCCTTTCCAATGTTGGGGAGCTACTCTCAGGAAAGTTCTTTCCTACTGAACCGACATCCTTGTCTGGGATGTCTATCCACTAAACCAGTGGTCAGCAAACTCATTAGATAACAGAGCCAAATATCAACAGTACAACGATAGAAATTTCTTTTGAGAGCCAAATTTTTTAAACTTCTTCTAACGCCACTTCTTCAAAATAGACTCGCCCAGGCCGTGGTATTTTGTGGAAGAGCCACACTCAAGGGGCCAAAGAACCGCATGTGGTTCGCGAGCCGCAGTTTGCCGACCATGGCACTAAACAGATAAGGGCTTTGAAGGTACAATTTGTTGAAACTAGTCGACAAAAATGATTCTTCCTGTTACTCTGGCATAAATGGTATTGAAAATGGTTTTAAGAGGCAACCATAAAAGATGTTGGTAGAAACTCATGTTTTCTAAGCACCAGCTGTGTTGCCAGAGAGGTTCAGTTTTGTTTTTCTTCTTCGTTTTGATTTTGATTTATTTGAGTCTGATAGACGGTATCAGTGACATGAGGAATAATTACAGTACCTTTTGAAATTCTATCCTGGAACCCCACCAGGAACTGACCCAGATTTGTGCCAAGGAACACATCATAGGTTTGGTTTTTTTTTAAATGTGTTTTTAAAAATGCTCGTTTGAAATGCTAGGCTTTTTGTTACTTAAAGACCATTGTTTTAGTGGGTGGAGTTCTTTTTTTGATCTTCTAAGTTTAAACTTCTTAGATCAGGGTGATCATAGTGACCATCCTGGATGGTGAGTTGAGGCGGCCTCTTAGAGGCAAGACCTGCACATGTGTGTGTGTGTGTGTGTGTGTGTATGCATGCGTGTGCACACTTCTCTCCTTTTTGTCAGCCAGTTATAAACTTTTCTGGATTTTTGCTGCTTTTACTAATTCTTCTGATCTGGCATCTTAGGAAAACTGTGTGATGTGATTCTTGCCATAAAAATGAATTGCCTTAAAAAAGAAAGAAACTGGCAGCACTAAATGAACATGTTAACATTGGTGGTTGGATTACTGGGTTTCCTTTGAGATTTCGTTTGTTTTCCCAGCTTTCTGCGATGAACATATATTACTTTTGTATTAGAGAAAATTACTTGGAAAAAAGCTTGGTTGCTTTCAAACTCATTCCTGGTCTGCCAAGAAGGTAGCAAGGTGAGTTCAGGAGGAATAACAAATTGGAACCTGGTGATGTTGGGAGCCAGAGCTGCCCTGGGGACGGTTGTCCCAGTCTTTTTACCATCAAAGGTGCTTCTCTTTTATCTTTATACTTATTTTTCTTCTGAATGTCCTTGCTTTGAAAGATCTCATCTAACCCAACATCGTGCTTATTAAGTAGTAATTCCCCCATTGTTGATCAATCAAAGATAGACTAACTGCCTATTGGAGGATTACCCAGGTTACTTTGTGGAGGTGATGCTATTCCAGCTAAGAGGAAAGACGTGTGATGGCTCCAGTTGGCCTTTCTGTTAGGCACTTGTCTGTGTTGCCTTCATTGCTACCACAGTGGACCTGTCTGAGCTGAAGGCTCAAGGTTGGGTTTCTGCAGTTAGAGCTCTTTTGTGTTTTGAGTCCAGGACTTGGTATTTTCTCTAGGACTGATATTTCCCCCCACAAATTCCTTGATTTTGTTTTTAATGTAACAACATCTTAAAACCCCAAACCAATAATACAATAAGGCTTCATGACTGTGCTGACCTTTGCCTCATCCCTCAACATCAACATAATCCTTGTAATGGTAATAGTAGTTGGCATCAGTTGAATGTGCTTTACAGATTTACCACCAGATACTATGTTAAATGTCTACCCAGATCTCAGTTGATCCTCATAACTCCTCTGTGAAGCAAGTGCTCTTAATGAACCCCCCTTTTACTGATAGAGAAACTGAGGTTGAGATTTTTATCCAAGGTCATGAGGCCAAAGAGCAGCAGTTAAGATTTAAGTTGTTTTCCATCTCTTACATCTTTCATACCCTTTCTCTTTCATACCTTTCCTCCTAATCAGCTCTTTCTAGACAGGACCTCAGGTCTTTTTCATAATCCAATACTTCACCTTTCTGTGTGTCTGGAGTGAATTGACTCTCTTTTCTCAGTTCCTCAGCAAGAGGTCCAGGAAACATGGCCAGACACCGGGAATGAAGGCCCCATGCCAAGAGCTCCTCCTCCTCCTGCCCCCTAACAGGCCAGGGTGGACAGGCTTATTCCGAGTGTGTGGGAACCGGAGTTGGCATTCGGTCCTCTCTTTTCTAATTTCCCACTTTTAGACTGGGACTTTACGGGGTCCAAGGAGACATCTCCCAGCCACAGAAACGACTGCTCAGTGCCTCCAGTTCTCTTTCTTGTGCCCTCTCAAAGTAGGAGGCATAGAAAGCCTCAAATCCCTTTCTTCTGGAAAGGTGAAGAAGCTAGCGCAGGTACCTCTCTTCCCACGGAATGACCTTAGTTCCATTCCGAGCATGTAGAACAGGGGTTCTTACTTTTTATTGGGTCATTGACCCCTTTGAGAATCTGATGAACGCTTTGGACTCTTTCCCAGAAAAATCATAGTGGTTACAACCAACATTTATTTTGTAGGCATTGTGCTAAGCACTTACATGTATTATCTCTTTTAATCCTCACCTTAACCCTTTGAGGTGTACGGACTGTTGTTATCCCTCTTCTACAGATGAGGAAACTGAGGCATTGAGATGTTAAATGGCTTGCCTGTGGATACACATTTAGAAAGTGGTTGAGGGTCTTTGCATATTATTTCAATTGAACCCCATGATCTAAAGTATCTCTGTTCTAGAGTACAAGCCACCCCTACACTGCTTAAAGAAGGAAATTTGTATGTGTAATAGGGTAGCAGGTGGATACCAACCCCCACAACGGGTGATCATCCTGCTAGTCAAGGTGGTGGAGGAAGGAAAGGCTGCTCTTGGCTCCCCTTTGCAGAGTCCTATTGGATCAGTTCTGCGAATCTGCATGGGGTTTCTGAGTGTCCAAGCTTTGCATGGATCCCACGCAGTTATCTAATTGGCATTTAACGGTAGGTAGGGAGTCAGACAATCTGGGCTTCTCTTAGTTCTACCCCACTAAGCTGTGTGACTCAGGGAGTCATTCACTCTCTGAGCCTGTCTGCTCATCTGCAAACCTGGGTGGATGACTCTGGGTGCCATTAGGATGGGTAGGGTGGCTGGGGGGTCCTCACCACTGTGTGAGGAAGGCACTGCTCTTAATGTGCTTCGGTGCAGCTCCTAAGCAAAGGGCCTGTTCCGAGTGCATTGTGCATATTGTTCTGTTATTAAGATCAGTGGGCCCAGAAACTGACCCGTGACCACTCACCACGCTTGTCAACTACAGCTTTGGAAGGTACAGTGAGTATATCCTAGAGCAACAGTCAGTGATCATAATACATCAGATTTTGGAATAGTTTGTACCCTCCTCCTGACTCTGCCTTTCTGTTTCCCACCTGTTTGTCCATGACCCTCACAGCAGGTGTCCTTACCATAGAGCCATGGGATATGTCAGTACTGGGAAGGAATGGAAATAGGCTCAGAGAGGTGTAGGAACTTGACCAAGATCACACAGCTAATCCATGGCAGAGCCGAACTTTAGTTGTGCTACGTGGCTGTCCCTTATCGCTCCTCTTAATGCCCTTCACAACCAGATGCAACTCTTCATCAGTTTATACTTTATCCCTTCTATTTGCTGGGTCATTCTCTCCATACCTTCTCCCTCTTCCTCCTCACTGCCTCCCACACTGCCTCAGTGTGTGGTGAATGAAGGAACAAAGCCATCTGTATAAGCAGAGCCATCTCAGAAGTTCTTTCTCGTGCTAGGCGCACAGTTCACACATTCAGATGCTTGTAACTTCTGCAGGTGTCAGGATGGATCTCTGCTGTAGACAGAGACCCTCCTGGGAAATACCCCTCTCCATACATTGCTGTCTCCCCATTGCAGTAGTGATGGGTATACTCAGCCAACATGTCACCGGACGTTTGTGGGAGCCAAGATGGTATGGTTCGTTACTGGCTGTGTGGGGTTCTCTCTCCAGCAGAAGATGTAAAGAGCATCTTTTCTGGGGCTTGGTCAGGTGTTCAGAGTGGTGACATTGAGCACTACTGGGCACTAGCTTAGCACTCACTACTCCTTGCCACATGCCACTGTGAATGTCCATGGACCTTCTCTCTGCTGAAGAGTCCCATTGTCTATTACTCACTCAGCTTTCCCAGTTATCTTACCTTCTAAAGAAAATTTTCTCTTTTTTAACTCAGTTCCTGGGCATTTTTTTCATATAAAGTCAAGGCAACTAGTAAAGGCTGAGTTGGGGGACCAGGAGTTGAGGGATGGTCAGTGTGTGTGTGTGTGTGTGTGTGTGTGTGTAGGAGGGGCTCTATTTACACTGAAAAGGCCCAGTGCTTGTGTGAGAAGATGGAATGGTGGCTAAAGGAAGGAGATGGAAAAACCTTGATGAGCTGGGGGTTGGGGCAGTGGGGGAGTGGGGTGATGGAGAGTAGAGGAGGGTTTCTAGAACAGCTGCTGTCTATGTATGGGGTATCATTTGTAGATAAGGAAGAAGGACTTTAAAGATAGTTTCCTATGCATTAGGGATTTAATTCCCTCCCATTGGTGTTCAACAAGATCACTCACATTTTGAATTATTTTTTATATGTGGGCTGGATTGTTTGCTTGAGTGGCTACCTGGAGACCCAGTAACATTCACGTTACTGGTGTATTCTGTTGGGAGACAGGCTGAGTGTGGGGCAGAAGAACGTGAGAAGCAGACTCTGGAGGTGGGTGATTGGGGGAGATGCACTGCGGTGGGGGGTCCAGGGCTGATGTGCCAGAGTCAGCGTGTAGGTTGTGTTACTACACTCTGGACAAACCCCGGATCATTTTCCTGCATTAAAAATAAAGAATGATGCCAGAGTTCTCAGATTAGTGCTTATTCACTTTGTTACCCTATTTCCAAAAATAATCTGAGGCAGTTCTACCTGGGGGCAGTTCTACCTGTAGTGAGTCATTCACATTGTGTATTTTTTTCCAAAGAGAGCAGATTTGTCCTAAGAAGAAGGAGAAGGTTGATTTTCTTGACCATATTTTACTGAAATATTATTGGGGAAGGATATTTAATTTTTCCTCCAAGAAATGTTCCTTTGTACCGTTTTGAGATGGAGGTAGCTTAGCACAGAGAGGGATTAGGAGCAGTGACTATTCAGCTTAAATAAGGAAAATGCTTTTTTCTGCCAGTGGGCCTCCTGGGGTTGATTGATCTGTGTGTTCTATCTGTCCAGTCAAACCTTTTCCGCTGGCTGAAGGCCCCACAACAGAGGCGCCGGAACTTGCAGGTCTGTGGCCCCTTTCTGGGCTGCGAGGAGAGCGGAGAAACGCTTCTGCAGAAGAGCCCGAGAGGTTGGCCTGGCCTCCGGGGAGTTCAGGCCAGAGTTGGTGCTTTTGGATACCAGGCAAGGGCAGAAAGAATACCTGCCCTGGTCCCTCTCCTGTGCTGCTGGTGGTGATGCTGAACAGCTGTGTTCTTAGTCCATTTGCCAAGCTATTGGGCATTTTTTAATTGTCCATAGTTTTTGATCCTCTTAAGGACCTGGTGTGAGGGCAGGAAGTGTCGGCTGCCTCTGGTGTAGCAGGAAAGCAGCCCTCTGCTGGGCAAGGTCCTGATCAGTTTCTGGCCTCTCCAGGGGCCACACCTGCCTTGTTTCAGGCTGGCCTGTCTGCGGGCTGGGGCGGTCCAGAGGCGGCCCTGACAGTAGGGGTCACAGTTCCTGAGTGTTTCTCAGAGGGACTCCTAGAATGCTCCACGATTCTTGTGAGTAGTGTGCATGCTGGATCCTTTTACCCTCTGGATGGAAAGCCACTGTGCCATTGCCTGTCACTGTGCCTTCTGCAGTCACTATGCGGACTGGGTGTTGTGGTTAGTAAATTGGATGCCAGGAGATCCTGGGTTCAGATTTTGTGATCTTAAGGATGCCACGGAAGGAAGAAGGGCGGGACATGTGCAGGTGTTGAGTACCAGCTATAGGAAGATGCCATGCCCAGTGCTTCTAGTTACTTTTTTATGTCTGCTCACCCTACGTTATCATGCTCAGATGCAGGGGAGGAAATGGATGCCAGGTAGGTCGATAACTTGCTCAGGGTCATGTGGGTGGTAGATGGAGACAGGCTTGACCAAGTTCTCATTTTTTCCTTTATGATTATAACCCCCATGCTAGAATGTGTCTCCTCCGGCATGGCTGTGCCATAGAAACACGTATGGAATTTAAGATTTTCTAGTAGCCACATTAAAAGGTGAAAGGAAACAATTGAAATGATTTTTAAATATGTATTTCTTTAACCCAGTGTATCCAAACCATCATTTAAATATATAATCAGTATTAAGGATTATCAGTGAGCTATTTCACATTCTTTTATTTCCACAACAGAATTTTCAAAACCAGTGCGTGTTACCGTCACAGTACACCCTGACCACATTTCCAGGCCTCAGTGGCCACGCGTGGCTAGTGGCTATCCTGCAAGATAGTACAGCTCTAGGGTTTGACCCAAGAGGTGTATCCTGCAGGCTGCCAAGGATAGCTAGGGGTCACCATGTTTTAAATGAATGGTTTCCAAATGCCGTGGGATAAATCAGTCTGTGCTGGGCAGTCTGTATGAGTGTCACCTAAGGAGGAGGATATTAAAATGCCTCCATCAGTCTGGAGCCCCAGGTGATTCTTCTGCGTAGCCTGATTGGAAACAACCGCACCAAAAACATTCACAGGGCAATTTCTCTGGGTTCTCTGATTCTGCCCGCCCCTTGTCTGGGCACTTGCATTCCAAGCACGTTCTGTGGGGGTGGAGGTGGGGTGTGATGGGAAAGGTGGGGGAATGCGAGCCCTGGAGGCCTTTTTCCTCTCCTGCATATAGAACTGCAGTTTCTATGCAAACAAGAAATCCTGTGTATTTACCTGGATGTGATCATGCATAAGGGGTGGAACCTGCCCTTTTGGAGGCTTCGAGCAGGATCCCGTGCTCTCAGTGACGGTGAGACCAAAGAACCAACATTTTCCCGGGAGAATGGCATACTGTTTTCTTTTCCAGGGGTTTGGTTTTAAAATGTGTTTGGTGACTTAGAGTAAGAATTTGTTCCTAAAGAGTTGTAGTTCTGGGTTCTAAACCGCAAGGGTCAGGCAGGTGGTGCGAGATGGAGGGTGGGAGGTTGCAAATCAAACTGGTAGGAATGCTCTTCACTTGCACAAAGATGTGGCTGTCTCCCCCTTTTGGGGGAAATACAAGACCCTCTTGGTCTTTCATTTTCCTACTGTTGATAGAAAAATATTTCTCTTCTCAGAGAAAAAAAGCAGAACAAGCAAATGATAAATGGCAAGTGACACTTGACCTCGGTGTTTAGGGAGGTGAGTCTGAGAGCCTTGCCCGCCTAAGGGGGAATAGCTGCTACCCAGCTCCACCAGATGTGGTCCTTAAGGCCCAGTGTTACCAGGTCTTGGTATTTTTAAGGAGAAGCCACAAATCCAGAATATTTAAAAGGTGAAATCTTTGGCTTTTAAAAAAATAATTAAAAAAAAAAGAATTAAACATTCTAATTTAGAGCTTTGCAGGCAGGAAGACTAGCAAATGCAAAGGCCCTTGAGGGGAAGGAGCGCAGGGGCTGCTCAGGGAAAGAGGGAGGGAACCACCAGCTCTGGGAGGAAGAAAGTATGAAGTCACTGTGACTCATTTAAAGTAGGCGCGCTTTTTTTTTTTTTTTAAAGGGGAGCTAAAAATCATTTTCCTATTTTTAAACTAATTTTATTCTACTTTATGAACTTTTGTGTCATTCAGCAAACTTGGAAACATTCATTCTCCCTCCTACTGAATTTGCGGAGTGGGTGGGAGAACTTTAAAAAGCTCCTCCAAACCCACTTTCCGCTGCCAAGGGGTGTGAAGGGAGGACAGCTGGGCAGTGGGACCAGAGGCGAGAGATGCTTGAGCCACCTTGGCATTGAGACCGTGGAAGTTCAAGTCCTGAGGATGTGGCACTGGGCATGGCCTCAGTGATACTGGTTCTGGGAAATAGGGAAGTGCTCTTCAAGGTAAAAAAAAAAAAAAAGAGTTTATTTGGCATATACTAGAAGGTTATCTTTAAAAAAAAAAAAAGCAATGTGATTTAAGAAAAAAACATTGCACAAAAGAAATAAAAAGATAGTTATTCTGATTTGTTTCCTTCCTGAGTTGGTTAGCCTCAGGATCAGTTGGGAATTTTCTCCAATTCTACACTAGCTTTCTAAGCAGAGTCCTTCATAAAGTTCACTAAATCAGTGGACTAATTAGTGGCTGCTTAGATTTCAGAGGCTAGTGGCAAGACTAAGGAGTTGGGGAATGGGTTGGCTTGATCATCTTTTGGCTGGGAGACATGAAATTTGAGGTGTATTCTTGAAACAACCTGGAGGTTTTGAAGGAAGTATATTGGGACACAGTGATTAGCCAGTCAAACAAAAGACCCCTTAAAGCATCAAAAACAACAGAAAGGTGAGCATGAGTAGGTGCTCTATGCCGTGGTGGAGTGGTGCGTGGTCTGTGAGAACATTTAACTGGAGAGGCCCCATTGGTCCAGAGCTGACAGGATGGTCTGGGTTGATGTTTGGTAGGAACAAAGGTGGCTAAGGTAGTGACTTGCTGCCTCTAGTATTATCCTTTATTCTTGGTATGGGGTAGAGATGAGGGTATAGATGAGGTAGATAGGTAATGGTTCAAGGTAGTTGGTAGAGCCTGGAGCAATTCTTTTGGATGATTGAGTGAGAGAGAGTCCTGTTTTAGGCAAGTTTATAATGGTTCTGTAGGGAATAATGGATCTCCTAAAAGTTGAAGACCACCAGAGTGGTCAGTTAGTATCCTGAGCTCTTCCTAGTCCTCCTGCTCAACCATGCTCTTCCACATCTGCATTATGACTCAGTGAAGAACCCTCACGTTGAAGGGGACTCTCGTCTTAGTGAAGGACATTGTGCATCGTTGCTGGGCCTTGCCGTCAGGAAGGCTGACCTTGCTCAGCCATTGGTTTCTCTGGCACTGGGCTGTCTGAAGGTCGCCCGGTAGCATCCGGTGATGTCAGGGAAGAGATCTCTCTAGGCTGGTCCATTCAAGGAACCAGCTTACTCCAATCTGTCATCTTCGTGGTCCACAGCTTTTACTTTGCCATTTTTGGCTTGAGATTGCTCAGGTTGTTACTTGACCACAAAGTGGAATCTGGGAAGAGAAGTGCTCAGCTGGCTTGGAGGGTTTCCAGGCACTGCATTGATCTGCAGTGTCCTGCTCTGTGGGCAGTAAGGACCTGATCCGAGCGCTGTGTGCCTTAGAGCTGTTCCTCGAAGGCCACCTTGATGACTGAGTGCCCCCAGACCCTCTGTTCTGCCAGGGTGAGCCTCACAGGTGTATGAGGGCTCAGTCTTTGCTGAGACTGGACAACTCCAGTGGTTTATCTGGAGGCATTGGCATTGGGTACAGGAGGCCGCCTTCACTTACCTAGTTTGCATCCTGGCTGCTGGCGTTTTATGTATTTTTATTTACTTAAAATAAAAAGGAGTTAAGTGATGATTGTCATAATGCGATGTAGGGAATGGATAAATGTACTAAGAATGTTTAACTCCCCCAAAGCCTGGACCCTTGAGTACTGCCTCAGGGAAGCTGAATTAATGAGCTTAAGGAGCTCGTCCAGGAGCTCCTGAAGCCTCTGGGTGAAAGATGCCCTTTTCCAAATGGTACCAGCGTCTGGGCAGCAGAATCACCTGAATAATTCTTGGGCCTTCAAATCAGAGACTCAGTGAAGAACCCTCACGTTGAAGGGGACTCTCGTCTTAGTGAAGGACATTGTACATTGTTGCTGGGCCTTGCCGTCAGGAAGGCTGACCTTGCAGTCAGGAAGGCTGACCTTCTCTGGCACTGGGCTGTCTGAAGGTTGCCCGGTAGCATCCCGTGATGTCAGGGAAGAGATCTTTCTAGTTGAGACTCTGATTTAATGGGTCTGGGACCCAGGACATTTTTTTTTAGAGAGAAGAGCTTGTCAGTTAGAGATCTAGGGAAGCTTCTCACTTTTCAAGTGAATTCTGCCTGCTTGTATCCTTGTCCTGGCCTTGAACACTGAGCTCTGACCATGGCCATGTACTTGGTCTTCACTCCTATTTATACCCCTTTCCAAAAGCTTGTCTTTGGGGGATGCTATCCTCCCTCTCAATACCCCCTCATCCCACCACCCCTCGCTTTGCCTCAGCCTAGATCAGGAGTGATGCCTCCTCTCTCTTATCCATGAAGGACAGGACAACTCCTCCTGGGGAGTTGATGGGCAGAACAGGACAGTTCCTCCTGGGACACTTTCTCATAAACCTCCTTCTTGAGGCTTGACTACATAGTAGATTCTGGCCCTGGAAACCCAGGCCCTGGGCTGGAGACAGGACCATGTTGTGGCTGGCACAGGAGAAAAATCCGTTGACTGTCTTCTCAGAGACCTCGTTTCTTCGGCCCTCCAGGCCCTGGAATAGCACTGGTTGCATTGCCACGGAGCAGGCACACTCTTGATGAGGGCACCTGTCGAGATAAGTTTCCAAGAGTGCACGTGCAGGGCTGCACATTGAGTCTCAGCAGATGTTGGGGCGCATGGCATAAGGCAGGGCTTTTTAAAGATACATATATTTTTGTGGATTTCAGAGAGCAAGGGAAAGGGAGAGAGATAGAAACAGCAGTGATGAGAATCTTTGGCTGCTTCTTGCATGGCCCCTACTGGGAATCGAGCCTGAAACCCTGGCATGTGCCCTGACCAGGACTTGAACTGTGACCTCCTGGTTCATAGGTTGATGCTCAACCACTAAGCAACATTGGCTGGGCAAGGCCAGGGCTTTTAAAAATATATATATTTTATTGATTTTTTACAGCGAGGAAGGGAGAGGGATAGAGAGTTAGAAACATCGATGAGAGAGAAACATCGATCAGCTGCCTCCTGCACATCTCCTACTGGGGATGTGCCCGCAACCAAGGTACATGCCCTTGACCAGAATCGAACCTGGGGCCTTTCAGTCCGCAGGCCGACGCTCTATCCACTGAGCCAAACCGGTTAGGGCGGCAGGGCTTTTTAAGACCTCTGAGAGCATGTGAGATTTGGACTAGGCCTCATTGGAGGGGCTGCTGTCAGTCCTTGCTTTTGCCCATGTTATCCTATGACCTGTAATTCTCACCTTCCCCTCAGTTTGCCGCCTGCCTGATCCACTCCCATCCCTGCTTTAGGGCTTCCTCAGGCCTCTGTCCATGCAGGGAAGCGCCTGTTCACCTCCGCTGCACTAGGAGCCTCTGCTCAGTGCTCCCGTAACACTGTGGCTGCGCAGGTCTTTACATTTACCCATTGTTTTCAGATTCTTTCCGAGTGTCTGGGCCTGTCTTTCATCCAGACAGAGCAACTTAAGGGCAAGGACTGGGTCCTGTTCATCTTTGTATCTCAGTCACCTTGCACACTGCCTGGCGTGTAACAGGCTCAGTAAATATCTGCTGAGTGAATGAATCAATACATCCGTTGAGGGATGATATAAATAACTCCCACCAAGGTCTTCTAGTTGTGAACATCATTCACTTATTACATTGCTAGTACCTTGCACATACGCTTATTTATAGCTTGGTAAAGGGGAATTTTCCTAGCATAAAGATTATATTTTAGACAGTTTAGGACATTAACTGAACACTTTTGAAGTAGTAGATGCATTGTATTTGTGATAATTATTTTTGTATTTAAAGCAGCAAAATTATTGAAAATTTCACATTCAGAAACAAACCCTTAGGGAACCTGATAGCATTTACTTTTTTAAAAAATTTTTTTTTACAAATAAAGGTATGGAGAGGATTTTAGTATAGAGTGGGTTGGATACTTCAAATGTATTTCCTTGTATTTAGTATTAGCTTTGAGAGACACACACAGAGAGATCTCTCTTCCTCCCTCCCCCTCTATCTATCTATCTATCTATCTATCTATCTATCTATCTATCATCACCTGTCTATATAATATTTATTTTTTTGGCTTCATAATATAAGACCGCTATGCAATGGGGCACAGTGAAAGTTTGTGGATTGGCAGTCAAGAGACCTAGATTCTAGAATTAGCTCTACCCTTAACCGTGGAAGTGGGCTAGTCAGTTTCCTGCTTTACATTATAAAATGGGAGTGGTTGTACTTGTTCAGGGATGGCGAATGTCTACAGGAGTGAGCTTACTAACTTAAGTTGCTGTATGTGCTCTCCCATTTATTTTCCTCTTGGAACTCACAGCCCCCTTTTCTTCTGTTTTCCCACTTTTGTTAAATCATAGGTAGAGGGAAACATTTCTGTACCACAAGAAAAACAGTAATGCAAGGGCAGTGATATTACAATTACAGCTCTTCTCTGTAAATTACAATTTCAGCTCTTCTCTGTGTTGAGACACTAGGGAGTGATGGGGACTGTGGCATTGGGATAACCAAGCTTGCCTATGAAAGGCAACTACTACTTAGCATCAGCTGATCATGTTCAGACACGAATATGGGCCCATTTTGAGATCCTCTAGTTTTTCTTTTTTAAAGAGAAGCCAGAGGTCTCGGTTCCAGAAGTCTGGCTTTTATGACGTCTCTGACTTTTTAGCTTGGCTTGCATTTTCTAAACATACCCTGTAATCCACTGTAATGCCACTACAGGCTAGATGTGACCCATTCGGCTTTCACTTTGTGTTCCCATTGTGCATGATCTCTAGTGCTTCTTTCTGCCTGAGATCCAGTGATTCTAAAGGGGACCGTTTCAGCTGGTGAACTGAAGATTCTTGTCCTCCTGGGGAAGTCAGAGTGGGAAGGGAGTGGGCTGGAAGAGGAGGGGAAGCTTTGAGTCTAACAGGGTGCCTTGCAGTGGGTGTTTGGGTGGCCTCCTTGGAGAGAGGCCACAGGTGCCTGATTCATACCAGATGTTCTGTGTGTTTGTCATTGCAGGACGTGGCATTTGTCGGAAGAGTCTGTGAAACCCTCTCTCTACCCAGAGCTCCAGGACCAATGCATCTTTCCATCGCCCTAAACCACTGGTGAATGTATGTGTGATTTCTTCTGCAGTGAAGGGAAATGTTTTCAGTGGACGATAGGATGTGATTTTCAGGGAGCCACGCTGTCCTTCCTATCATGGAAGGAAAGGAAGGGCTGGACCTCAGCATATCTGGGTTCTGGTACCTACTGGGTTCTGCCACTCTTACTGTGGGATGTTAGGTGAATTGCTGGACCTCTCTGGGCTCCAGACAGAAATGAATCCTGTTAAAAGAGATTGCCTAAGAGAGAACACTTCCAGGGAATAAAATGCTTGGCAAATATAAGGTAATCCTATTTGGCAGGGCAATTCTAAGCTAACAGATAAAACGTGACTACATGATGAAAACGTGAATTTTAAATACCTACTTTCTGAGACCTCCAGACCTTCAAAGATTTGCATTTTCTTTTCTTTTCTCCTTTCTACCACCGCAGCTGCTGTGTGTTTTTTAAAGACAAATTAATTACATTTCATAGTTACCTTTATTTTTATTTGCAATCAGATAATTCCACAGTTAACAAATGTTCTTCCTTTTTGGAAAGAAACTGATTTACTCATCACAACAGTAAACGTTTTGCCTCTGTGCAGTTGAAAGACGCAAAGATATGTGCTTAGCAATACTTTGTTCCAAAGCTGAGGTGAGACTGCTTTGAGGCCTGCCAGCTAGCTGATGTTGAAGGTCTTGTGTGAGCTGTGGAGGAGCCAGGAGGCAGTCTGACCTGTGCTGTGTGATTCCAGACACTCTCCTTTGAGAAAGCTGGCTTGTCTGATGCTGACTGCCTGGTCAGCTCCCTCCATGTGGACCAGCTGCTCTTGTGTCCCTGTGAGACACACCCCAGTGGTACGGCCTCCTGGGAAGCTTGCAGGGTGGTGGGTGCTGGAGTGGGAAGGAAGGGCAGGCCGTTGGGACAGGCAGACCTGGGGTTAGGGACCCATCTCAGACTTGAAGAGCTGATTGTCCAGATTACTGTGTCTTAAAGGGACATGGTGGACATTCTGGGCCCCATAACTGGAGTCCCATCTGGTAGGCAGGAAGGCTCTGGGATGTGAGTCCCCAGGGGAGCAGATGGCCTCGAGTGGGTGGGACACTTTACCCATTCAGCAAGCATGTATTAATGCCCTCTCTGTGCCAAGGCACCGCTCTGGGCACTGGAGACAGACTGTGTACATGCTTCCCTGGGGCTTAGATCTGAGAGGGGGTGACAGACAAGAATGTGGGCTCCACTGGGGCAGGAGTCTGCTCATCTCATTCACCGCTGTATTCTCAGCTCTGAGAAGAGCACCTTGCTCCTGATGGGTGCTCACTAAATATTGTTTTATGAATGAAATAAATAACTCAATAGGTAATATCATTTTGGGTAGTAATAAGTGATGTAAAAAAGAAAACAAAGCGAGGGGCTGGATGGGGCTCTTTTTGAAAGACTGGTTTGAAAAGGCTTCTGTGGGGTGGGGGCGGGGAGAAGGAGGGGGAGAGATTTTGTGCAGAGATCTGAATGGAGTGACGGGATCTGGGGAGGAGTGTTTAGGCAGAGGGAACAGTAAGCTGAAAGAGAGGCTTTTGATGATGGCGGATCTCGGAGTGATAGAGGACCAGGAAGGCAGCCAGTTTGGCTGGCCTTGAGCTGCGGGATACTTATAGGAAGGGAGAGTGGTATGAAATGAGATCAGTGGTAGGTGGGAGCCAGATCTTTCAGGCTATGATAAGGAGTTTGGGTTTTCTTCTAAACGTGATTGGATACCACTGGAGATGTTTGAGTAATCTAGTGATGTGATCCTTCTTGTGCTTCAAAATGGTGTTTCTGGTTCCTGGGTGAAGAATGGACTTTGGGGGCAAGAGTAGAATCAGTGTAGCCCCCAGGAGGCCCTTCTAGTGGTCCAGGCATGGCTTAGATTGGTGTGGTGGTTCTAGAAAGATGTGAAGTGGTGAAGGTCAGGATATATTGAAGGGAGAGCCTGCTGGATTGGGTGTGGGTTTGAGCAAGAAGAGTCAAGGATGAGTTGGTGTTTTGGGGAAGATGGCGTTGCTGTTTATTGAAATGGGGAACAAAGAGGGAGGTTTAAGGGGATCCTAAGAATTTTGTTTGGGATATATTACATTTAAGATGTTCACCTGATACCCTTGTAAAGATCTGGAGTTGCCTGGGGCTGGAAATGGTGCCTCTGAGAATCATCCAAATGCAGATGATATTTAAAATGAAGAGACTGGAGGAGATCACCCAGGGAGAGAACAGAGGGATAGGTAGGGTGTGGACAGAAAAGAGGGAAGGCAAAGCATGCACTTTCCACATAAAATCTCTACTAAGAAGTTAATGAAGACACATGCTAATGAATATATGATTTCATGTAATGCAAATATAAATCATTTAAACAGATAACATGATATAAGAGTAGTAACAAAGCCTCTTCTTATATAAAAATATTGGAAATACTGTGACTCCCCTAAAGCAAGAAAATTAATTTTAGCTCAGACATACAGAGAATAGGTTGGTGGTTGCCAGAGGTGGGGGGTAGGGAATGGGCAAAATGGGTGAGTCAAAATGTATAATCTTCCAATCCTATACAATAAAAGGCTAATATGCAAATTGTCCCCTCTACCAGGAATTCAGACGGGAGTTCAACCAGGGGGCGGGGCTGGCGGCCAATCACCTGCAGCCCCTCCCCCCGGCTGGCTAGGCCCAATCGGCCCGATTGGGGCGGGCCAGCTGGACCCCACCTGTGCATGAATTTGTGCACCGTGCCTCTAATTATAAAATAAGTAAGTCCTAAGGAAGTAATGTATAGCATAGCTACTATATTTAATAATATTATATTGCATGTTTGAAAGTTCCTAAGAGAATAGTCTTAAAAGTTCACATCATAAGAAAAAATATTCTGGGGGAAAAAAAAGAAAGAAAGAAAATCCTGTAACTATGTATGGTGATGGGTGCTATCTAGACTTATTGTGATCACTTCACAGTATATATTAATATCAAATCATTATGGTGAACACCTAAAACTAATACATTGTTGAATGAAAGTTATACCTCACAAATATATAAAATGAAAGAATATTCATTTTAGAATTACATAAATTTAAATCTGGTCAGCTAAGTGAATTAGAAACTGCATTTATACAGTTGGCACAAGACTGTGCCTCTGGCTGGCAAGTGGAAAGATCCAGCATCCTTTGCCAATAGTTTGTAAACTACACTGTTCTGTGTGTGCACTGGGGCTTTACAAGCTATTTTGATGACTATTAAGTTTAATTCACTGTTAGTGTTTCAGATTCTTTTCATCCTATAATCATATCATCCGAAAGTTCATTAAATGAAGGTTCACTAAGTGAAAAACATGTCTGAAAAATCAGTCACTTTGCAATAAAAGCTAGATGTGATAATATTTCATGAAGACGGTCAAACAGGCACCATGATTTTGCAGTACCTCAGTTTAGGAAGTAATTAGGATATCTTTGAAATAATAAAGAATAAATGCTACAAGATGAAGAGCAGCGAAAATATACTCTGATGCTTGTACTTGATCTATATGTTTCCAGTACCACCCAGACCCCTCTTCTGCCATTGACTGAGGAGAAAATCAGTTCTGAATCCCACACATTCTCAACTATTTGTGGGCTTCTGGCATAAAACAGCTGTTACATACTTTTTCTGTCCATTTTCCAGACAAACTGCCCCGCTGAGCTTCCTGCATAGTCTCATTGGGCTCCTTAGTTTTTCCATTTTGAGGTGCGTTTCTTTAGTCTTGCTACCTCCAGCCCCCATGGACGGTGTGGTCCCCTTCCCAGAGTTACCAGCTCAAGGCCTGCCAGCCTCCTCTCTCTTGCCTTGAGCTTGGGCCCTGTCTCTCTCTTGCCCGCCCTGGTGAGCTCCCCCAGTTTAGCTCTCCCTCCAGGCTTTTTGTTTAAAATGTTTGGAAACATTTTCACTTTTTGCCCAGGCCTGGTCTTCTCAGGCCTTTGTCAGGAATGACAAGAATAGGACCTAGTACAGTACTGAGGGCAGAGGGATACTGCAGCATTCTACACTGTGCTGTTGCAAATCACTTGGCAAATGGACAGCCCTAACTTGCTTTTACATGCATTTCAAGACCCTCCTATTACAGTGAAATATTCTCAGTGGGACTTCTTTAGCATCTAATCTCTGGAAAGCAAGCATTGATTGAATAGTGTTCTATATCTGTAACCAGCCGTTTACGGCAAAATGAAGGTTTCAGTGAAGTGATATTCATGACGATTGTCATCCACCCTGGTTTTCATTTGTCTTCTGATCCCACAGAATGGAACCTAAATAAGATTAAAAAAGAAATGAAACTTACAATCATGTTGGGGAGATTTCTCCTCCCTGTTTACTTCTTCAGTAAGTGATTTTAGGAATAAAAGGATGGCACTTTCTTGGGCCCCTAGAGACTTAGAGTGATGGGCCATTTAAAAAATGGTGGTGTCCTCCTTAAGTTAAAAGCAGAACAGTGCTGCCCCTGCCAGGTAGCTCAGTTGGTTAGAGCATCATTCAGTGCGCCAAGGTTGTGTGTTGGATCCCTGGGCAGGGCACATATAAGAAGCAACCAATAAATGTAGAAATAAGCGGAACAACAAATCAATGTTTCTTTCTCTCAAATCAGTCAATAATAAAAAATTTTTTTTTAAAGCAGAACAATGCTTCAGTGCTTGTGTGCATGTAGACTCGCAGGCCTCGGCTGTAGCCCGCGAGCCGAGAGTTTGACATGCCTGATGTAGACCATCTCAGGATGTGGTGCTGGAGATGAGGAGCCTGTGGGGAGGGCAGTGGTGGGAGAAGGAGACTTACTTTTCACTATTCACTATGTACCCATTTATACTTCTAATTTTTGTGTGTCATGTTTATGTATTACCTTTAAAAAGCATAACAGGATCCCTTTTAGGCTTAATCCACGCTCTAGAAATATTTAGAGTTCCTTCACTGCTTGGTTTTCTGAGTGCTCTTGCTCAGCGTGTGTTTTGATTGAGGTGATTGCCTGTTCACTGTCCACTGCCTTTGCTTGTTTGAGGCTTCGTGTTCATAAGCAACTTGAGACAAGCGTCTTAAAAGTTGAATTTCAAATTTTTGCATGTCAGGCCAGTTTCTTTCCTCCTTCCTTGCCTTCTTCCAAAAAGGATTTAAGGCTGTTTCTAGCCAATATTTTTAAAGTATGTTTTTTATTGATTTGGGAGAAGGAGAGAGAGAGAAACGTCAGTGATGAGAATCATTGATTGGCTGCCTCCTGCATGCCCACAACCCAGGCCTGTGCCTTGACCAGTAATTGACCTGGTTCATAGGTCGATGGTCAACCACTGAGCCATGCTGGCCAGGCTAGCCAATATGTTATTCAGCTGTTTTAGACAAATATGGATTTGAAATGAGTTATAATTGCCATGAGCTGAGCCACAAATTCTGGCCATTTCAACTGGACAGCTCTCTGCCGCCCTTCTGAGCAAAGGCTTAGTGCATTGGAGAACAGGACAGGGCATTGGGAATCTATTGCTTTTGATAGTTTCTGACTCCAAAGTTCAGTCAAATTTAATTAAGAATGTCCACTACCATAGGAAAATGCTCAAAATGGAATTTGCATAAATTGTCACCTTTCTGAAAGGGGAATCTGGGATTCAGTGTCGGACCCACGCTGCTGCTCACCCACTGCTGTTCAGGGGGTGTGCTGTTGGGGCAGCTTCTGCAGGGGTCATTGTCTGGAAGGACTTCTCTGGGCTGCCATATTGGGTTGTTGTGTCCTACAAAGACACGAGACCCATTTCGTGTAGCAGTGACATTTCTTAGGTGCCGGTGCTTCTCCAAGAGATTCACACATTTGATTTTGTATTTTTTCAACAAACAGGCAAGTTGTATCACAGTTACTGGCCATGTGTAAAGCCAAGATGTTTTCTCCTTTTCCATCTAGTGACCAAAATAGAGTGAAATACATTTTTTGTCTTTCCTTTACCCCCTTGGTTTGGGGAGGTAAACATTAGCTTGTATTTGGGGTTGTCACTAAAACAAGGAGACCAACCTTATCTCCAGTGATTACTGAATGTCATGGGACGAAATCGTTGATTGCTCCACTAATTAGAAAAGGCACTGTCTGATACCTACTTCACAGCAGTTCCCTCATCCTGCATTCTCCTTATCAACATGGAGATGACTCACTCTGTTTTCCTCACTCAGAAAGGATCTACTCTGGCCTGCTGATTACGGCAGTGATTAAATAAAAAATGGTTCCTGCAGAGGTATGCTTTAAAAATCGACTGCACTATTTGTGCTTGAGCTTGTGCAGTTGAACTTTCACTGTTATAATCAGACTAGAGGCCCAGTACATAACATTCGTGCACTGGCGGGGGGCGGGGCGGGGAGAGCCTCAGCCTGGCCTGCGCCCTCTCTCAGTGCGGGACCCCTCAGGGGATGTGTGCCTGCCAGCTTAGGCCCACTCCCCTAAGCCGGCAGGCGGACATCCCCCAAGGGGTCCTTAGTGTTGCTGTGGAGGCTGGAGAGGCTCCCGCCACGGCCGCTGCACTTGCCAGCCATGAGCCCGGCTTCTTGCTGAGCAGTGCTCGCCCTGTGGGAGCGTACTGACCACCAGGGGCCAGCTCCTGTGTTGAGCATCTGTCCCCTGGTGGTCAGTGTGCATCATAGCGACTGTCGTTCTGCTGTTTAGTCAATTTACATATTAGCCTTTTACTATATATATGACTAGGGGGTCAGTGCACAAATTTGTGCACCTTGAAAGGAACTGTGGGCCACGAGGCTGTGGTGGGCACTGGGGCCGGTCTCAGCCCATCCTCTGTGCCCCTTCTCGGTCCCTCCCGCCGCGGCCCCTGTCTGCTGGCAGCCCCTCTCCTGCTGCCGCCGTTCCCATGTGCTGACAGCGCCGGCCCCACTCGCATCCACTGACGGCGTGGAGCAATTGGGGCCAGTGCCAGCAGCAGGTGTGAGTGGGGCTGGTGCCGTCAGCAGGTGTGAGCAGCGGCTGCAAGCGGCAGCTCTGGCACTAGCAGTGGGTGCGAGCGGGGCCGGTGCCGGCAGCAGGTGCGAGTGCCGGGTGGGACCGTGGCACATGGGAGCAACCACCAGAGGCTCACCCTGATGACAGGGACCGGTGCCCCGCCTTGGTCTGGTGCCCCCACTCACCTGCTCCACCATCCCGCCGCGGCCAATGCCTGCCGTCTTCCGCGCGTGTCCCCTGGTGGTCAGTGCACATCATAGCTACCGGTTGTTCAGTTGTGCCGCTGTTTGGTCTATTTGCATATTAGGGTTTTATATATATAGATAGGTATTGGTTCATCGGTTCTTAAGCTTTTGGGGAAGAGGGGTCAAGAATTCCTTTTAAGACACATATACAATTTGCATATATGATAATGTTTCACTTTCAGGAGGTGACACTCCCCAGCTAATTATCAAGCCTTCTAACTTAGTCACAAACCATTAGCGTACCATAGTAACAGTGATTGCATTTGGATAGCTCTGAGGGGCAGATAACTGCTCTAGAATGGCATTTCTTTTAAAAAAATATTTTTATTGATTTCAGAGAGTAAGGGAGAGGGAGAGAGAGATAGAAACATCAATGATGAGAGAGAATCATTGATCACTGCTTCCTGCACGCTCTCCTCTGGGGATCAAGCCCACAACCTGGGCATGTGCCCTGACTGGGAATCGAACTGTGACTTCCTAGTTCATCAGTCGACACTCAACCACTGAGCCACACCAGCAGGCTAGAATGGCATTTTTATTTGACAGAGAAAATTTAGGGAAGATAGCTATGTTCAAGGCAGCCTAATGTCAATGAAATTTGCAACTTCCAGAATTATCCCAGCATGGACTCAAAACTTAGAAACCCTCTTGTATGAATTGCTTATTGTTTTCATTTTTTAAAAAGGAAGTAGAGATACCTGTGCCCTTTTTACTTTCTAACAGCTAATTTCATTTTTTTCTCAAGTTCACTCATTCCCCTTTCACTCTTCCCTTGGCCCAAAGAAAGGTTATTATAGGAGATATAGGTTTTTTTTAAAAAGGATATAGAGACCAGCCTTCATTTTTCAACAGAATTTGTGTTTCTAGATGTGCATGAGTTCTCTGAGTTAATCACATGTATAGCATTCTGTGCTTTGTGGCCGTTTGCAAACTAGATGTCCACAAAACACCAGTGTTTTAAAAGGTTTTGAAGTGGCCAGCATTGTAAAGGTCAGGAAATTTCACATAGTTTGATTTCTAGCTTCACTTGACAGTTAGTATGGGCCATATTCTTGCATGGAACAGTGTGGGGTAGAGTGGAACCAGCAGTTGTCTCTGCATGTGGGGGCATGCGAGCCCCCATTTGCTGCAGTCCCCACGCCACCCTTACCTGTTTGACCTGCTCAGACGTTTTGTTTTATAACCCCTGACTTAGAGTTTCAGTTTAAAATTTTATCTTGAAAAATCAAGGGATCTTGAGGTTCAGCAAAACATCATTTTGGTATCCTCCTTTTTAAATAATAGGAACTAAGTTTAAAATGATAGGGAGAAAAAAAGATTTGTGCATTTTTAAGCAAGAGGGGAAGGAAAGAAAGCAATAATATAATTTTTGTATTCTTTAAAAATATCAAATCATTATATTAGGTTTGAAACATATCATGTCCTCTGTATAATGCGGTTTACTCATAAAATTACCATGTTGGGAACATTTATACAAATCTACTAATTACATTTCCTTTTAAATATTTCCAGCGTTTTTTCCCTTTCAAATAGAACTGAACTACTGAACTTGAAGTAGCTGGCCATTTCTTAGTTTGCTTCCCTTTTTACAGTAAGCAGACAAAAACATGAAATTAGACAACAGAAGTCACCATTTTAGGGAGAGAAAGTCGTTAGTTTTTTGGAACCTGGTGCCTTCCAAAGCACCCAGTAGATCACAGGAAAGGAACTTCACATAAACAAGACAAAATCAACAGACCAGCCCAACACTTTAATAGCTTGTGAACTGAAGCCCTTTTGATGAGCTATTGTGATCAGCAGTTTCTGTTTCTTCTGATAATGCCTCTTCCCTCCTAAAATCATTATTGTAAACTTCTGGAAACTAAATGCTAGCCAGGATGGAGACAGCACCTTGATCTTTCTTCATTTTTAGCTTCTTGGTTTTAGGGTGAGAGCTCATGACAGACGCTTGGTATGCTGGGCAGGCGATGAGGAGGCTGGAATTTTCACCCTGGCCACCTGCCCGGTGCTGACTTGCCACCTACCCTAGGACAACCTAGGGTGGTTTGTTCGTTATATAAAAGGAGATTATGTTTGGGTTTCCCGCACACTAACAGCCTGGAATTCTCTGTTCTGTCCCATGCTGCACCCGGTGCTGGGCATGCGCTCTGGGAAATGGAGTGCTCGCTGCGGAACAGTGTCTGTGGGATTAGAAGAGCAGAGTCCGGTGGAGACGGGTCCTGATGCCGTGCTTTACTCCTCATGGTTACCTGTGATGAACACGGAGGAAGAACTGCGTATAATGAGTGTTGTGCTCACAGCACTGGGAGAGAACTCCGGTGCTCTGCTTAGTAGATGGCATAGAGGTGGTCGAGGCAGACGGATTTGTATGTTCTTGGCATTCATCCTACAGACTATTTCTGAAGCCCGTGTTCCCAGGTTTATAAGCTGACCCATGTTCACTGGTTGGACTACCCTAACACTTGAATTTTATAATTTTATTTTCCTTTATTTTTAAAAAATTCTTGTTTTGACTTATTTTATTAAGTTATCTTTTTATTTTCTCATTATAGCTGACATGGAATATTATATTAGTTTCAGGTGTACAGTAAGCATAGTGATCAGACATTTATATAATTTATATGCAGTGATCCCCCCTACTTTTCCTTTTTTTTTTTTTTTTTTTTGGTAGATCTAACACCATTTGCATACTCTCTCTTGACTATTATGAGTCAAAATTGCTTACCAGAAGAAAAAATAAATGGCAAAGTCTTTAGTAAACAGACATGCTATAGAATATGCCCAACACAGGATGGTGCCGTGGGGGCTGCTAAGGGTGTTTCACATGGGGGCTGTGTCAGCAACTGGCTGAGTGTGCGAAGTGCTTCTTTTCATTGGCTGAGAGCCTACAAGGGCACTTAGAGCATGGAAAAATAAATACACACGGTATAATATGTATGCAATATATATTAAACTACTGAGTATGTATTTTATATTAAATATGTTGTGTTTGTTTTAGGAATTTTATTTAAGAAATAAATGGCACTAAAATGATTTAGTGCTGCTTGGGTTGGCATTAAATGGGCCGTGTGTGTGTGTGTGGGGGGGCAGAGCAGGGACCAGAACCCCCAGGCTCGTGAAGACCTTGCCATTGTGTTACAGAAAGGATCTTCTGGGCAGAATTGTAGGCTGCATTCTTGGTTTACGTACCTGAAGACACTGTGTGTTTGCATCTCTTTAGATTGCCTCTTTGACATCAGATTTATTTACTCATTTATTCAGCCAACAGTTATTGAATTGCTAATAATATTTGCATGCGGAGCACATCCGTAAACCTTAGCCCACTTAAGTGCTTGTTTCATAGCCTGGTCAGGTGCCTGGGCAGCAGCCTGCATTGGTTGGTGACTGTGGTTTCTGATTTTCACTTTATTTTATGCTGTGAGCGGAGGTACCCACAGCTTGGCCTGCGTGGGCTATTTAGGAAGGAACTCGGGACAAGTGGGCAGAAGGGTTGCTATGGGAGCTGTGCTTGGACAGCCAAGCCCAGGAACAGAGGTGGGAATCATCTACTGAGCATGAGTGGGGCGGGTGGGATGCGGTTGCAGCTCTGAGGAAGGTGGAAACTATTTGGAACAGCTGCCAGGGGTTGGGCAGTAGGGGCTGAGCAAGCACTGAAAGCAAGGCCAGCTGAGTGCCTGGGAAGAAGCCATAATGCACAGCAGGTGTGGCCTGCTGCCTGATCAGGGACAAAAGGAGAGGCTGGAGGCAGGGGTTGGGTGGTTGCTTGGTGGTTAACCTGGTGTTGGCATATACCAGCCCTAAGAATGTGGCTGTACAGGGAGATGTTAAGGTGAACAGCAGAGAAAGTGGGGGCCAGTGAGTGCTGGGCAATAATAGCTCTTCTTAGCATGGCTTATAAGACCCTTTATCTCAGAACTGCTCCCCCCATGCATGCCCCATTGGGCCATTCCTGTGTCTCTCGTACATATCACTCTTTTTGGCTTGATTACCTCCTACTTCAGGTAATGCCGGCCTGGGCATCATTCCTGGGATGCTGTTCTTCATTGACTGCCCTCTCCCTCATTCTCTGCTTGGTCAGCTGACCTCACCCTGTCCACACATCTTCCCCTCTGTACTCTAGAAGCTGTCTACAGGCTGCTGCTGTATGTAGATCAGAAGGTTCCTTGAGTGCAAGACTGTTCCAGTTAGTACTAGCAGAGCACCTGACATGCAGAAAGTGTTCAACAAATGCTTGCTGAACGGAGGCGTAGCTGCCTTGCTGCAGTATTAGTAGTACAACAGAATGTTAGAGCTGGAAGAAAATGACAACAGCAGCTCATCCACTTATTTTATAGTTCACACAGATCTGAATCTCAGAGAGGCTGAGTGCCTGATCCGATGTCACACAGCTTGCTTGAGGAAGAGCCAGGATTCGAGTTCACCTCTTCTGATTCCAAATGCCACGTTCTTTCCACTCTTCCACAACAGTCTCCAAATGTGCCTGTGGGTGACGTCTAAGTGTGCGAAGATGGCAGGCCCTGCCTCCGCTTAGCTCCTGCTTTAGCCTCCGCCGCTGTTCAAAGCCGTCTGCCCTCTCATTTTTCTGGCGGGGAGGAAAACAGTGTCCTGACAAGCCGAGGAGCTTTTCCTCTCACGGTGCCAGGTTTACGACAGCCCTTACCTCACTGCTTCCCCTTCCCTTTCCGGGTTTGTCCTAGTTTATCTTTGGTTGGGGTAAGCATCAGCAACTGTTTCTAAGTAAACAGAGGAACCTCCGATTCCGGTCTGTGGTTTAAACATTTAGTGATTTTTGCCTTAGCCTGTCCCCCTTCTGGCTGCTATCACTGCTTCTCCGGTCTCCAAACGGCCCTGGGGGAGCGCGTCTTAAAGGCTGGTAGTTTCCTTGTTGGAGCAAGAGCTCTGCAAAAGGGAAGCCCACGGGAGAGAAGGCGGACACTTGTCTGAACCATTTTGTATCAGTAAGAAAAAAGGTCAATCTGTAGGTTTCCGTCCATGGAGAATGGGACGCAAGGAAGAATGTCTAGAAATGCTTGTTTGCATATTTTCTATCTCCAAACCTTGCCTGAGCTTTTGGACAATATTTGATGTTCAGAGTGCTCTGTTTGGGGTTAAAGTCTCAGCGTGACAGGGCGGGGTGTGGCTCGATCCCTTACTGCCTGTTCATGGATGACACAGTTCTGTGAGGTTGGTTCCAGCTCACTGCAGATCATCTGTGCTCTCTCCCCGTCACCCTTGGTCCAAAGTATCTCACCCTCCGTTCCAGGAGGTTCGCTCATTGAGCTCTGGGGGTGGGGGACACTGGCTTAAACCTTTGGGCTCCGCTGTTAACTCACCAAACAGTACATGGCAAATATGCCCATTTTGGAAAAAGTACTGTGGAGACCGGGATCTTTCAGTTCTTCATTACGTTAGTGAGCTCTGCAGTACTGCCGCCCTTTAGCACTTCCATATTCCCTCCCTTTTTAATAAAAAAATTAAGAATTAGAAATTCTAGCTCAGAAATCCTGTGGCTTGGAACAAGCCCAGTGTCTTTGGTCGTAGGGGTTTCTGAAGCCACTTTGGACATTTTGGGCTCTCAGCCACATGGAGCCTGTTTCTGAATCTCCCTGGACTGGTCTTGAGTTCCAGGTATTGAGCTGGAAGGACATCAGCCAAGGGTCTGGACTGCGCCAGGAAGTATTTTGATTTGCTATAGTCTCTGGTTGGCATCGACTCATTTCCTTCAGGGACGTCCCCTTCCTTGGAAAAAAATACCTCCAAAGATGCTCGTCTGACTGATGAGCTCAGAAGGCAGTCCAACCAGGCGTTTCCATTCAGGGATCTTGGCTTGTTTCTCACAGGTCACTGGGTGAGAAGGGTGTCACCACATTTAGGATGCTCCTGACACCCCCTCCTCCCTGCCCCATCCCTGCTGGCAGTGGGACTTTGCTGGTTAGTTTTGAGAGTGACAATCTTGAGACAAACAGCTTTGACTACAGCAGGTATGGAGCAGAAGGTGTTTCTAGATGTCAGCCATCACTGCTGGCTTGTGACCTAAACATGTATTCTAAGAGGTGGCCTCTCTTCAGCCCCAACCCCAAGCTCTCCTCCAGGTGTGTGTAATGTTTCTGCGTGGTGCCACGAACGAGCATTAGAAGAGATTCTACTGGCATCTCAGAGTTGTGTTGGGGTCCCCTCCAGAAGTTCTCTGAGGATCCTAAAACAACCAAGACTTAACTACTCTTTTCAGTAGCCACCTCTGGCTCTTCGTTCATGTGGAATATGTGGTTTCCCCCAGAAATATGTAGACTTCACATGTACCCAACTTACATTTAGTCCTGTTAGATTTGATTCATCATATGTCCTATGAAGAACTTTTAAAATCCAGCTTTTGTCATCTAACAAGCAGATGTATCCCTCATCTGTGTCACCTCTCGACACAAGTCATGGACCAGAATGTACCAGGACAGGGCTAAAGCCACGTGCCCGCGGTCTGATGGTTCAGGCATCTATATATAAATCCATCTAATTGCTCATGTTTCTTTCGTCATATTCACAAGAATATCATGGGACTCTGTTAAAGGCTGGCCCAAGTGAAGTTGCAGTCATCTGAACTATTGGTCTAATCTAAGTTTAAAAAAGAAATTCATTGCCCTGGCCGATGTGGCTCATTTGGTTGGGCATCATCCAGTGAACCGAAAGGTTGCTGGTTCAGTTCCCAGTCAGGGCACATGCTTGGGTTATAGGTTCAATCCCTGGTGGGGGACATGCATGCAGGAAGCAGCCGATGGATGTTTTGCTCTCACATTGATGTTTCTCTCTCTCTCCTTTTCCCTTCCCCTCTCTCTCCAAAAATCAATAAAAACAAAAAATAAAAATAAAGCAATTGGCTAATTTAGTACTTATTTATAGTGCAACTGTGTCAGTTCTTGGCGGTCACCACATTTTCTTTTCTTAGGTATTGAATATATATTTAACCTTTTGCACTCGGATGTCGAGTGTGACGGTTATTGAATGTATCAATAATCTGAAATATAAAAAAATCCAAATAAATAAGTTTGTATGAAAAGAAACTCCAGTTTTTTATTCTACTGCAGCGCTTTGTAAAATCTGGGGTATTTAAAAAATTAAATCCCGAGTAGAATAAAGGAATTGAGAAAAAAGCAAGCGAGTGCAAAGGGTTAATACTCCAGGCTAGAATTTTTCTGGACATTGATGCCAGGCTTCTTGGTGTGTACATCTAGAACTTCCCTCCTCATCCTTCCACGTCGTTCCTTTCTGGGGGATTACTGACACTCGCCTCTTGGCTGTCTGTGTATGGATTCATTTGAGCCTGAAAACCTGACTTGACTTAGGATCTGTGGCTCTGCTCCTGGCGCCACACCTGTCTTCTGCTTCGTCATCTCTCCCAGAGTTGCCTTCTCCATTATGAAGAACGTGCTCGCAGATGGAGGCGGTAGAAACAGCACGGCGAGGCGAGGAGCCGTTTCTCT
This sequence comes from Cnephaeus nilssonii, assembly GCF_951640355.1. Taxonomy (NCBI): domain Eukaryota; kingdom Metazoa; phylum Chordata; class Mammalia; order Chiroptera; family Vespertilionidae; genus Cnephaeus; species Cnephaeus nilssonii. The sequence continues at coordinate 40,325,174 of NC_137087.1, read as the reverse complement.
GGTCTCTGCCGCTGAAACATTACACCGTCTGCCCCAAGCAGGTCTATTACTTCTTTGCTTTCCTTCTTGCTCTGATCATAGCTTTAAAAACAACAACAACCAAAACCCACTCACCCCAATGCTTATTCAAATTGCTGATATTTTCACTCATCCCAGGCTTTTTAGCCGCTTGGACTTGCTTCTGACTGATAACTTCCACTGACAGCTTTTAGCTTTGACTGTTTCTCCTCCCGTGGCCCGGACATGCCCACAGAGCCTCTCGTGCGAGGAGGGCTTTGCTGCCACTCACAGCACTTTTCCCGGCTCTCCTGGCTCCAGTCCTCACCACCCTTTGGGGAGGGGACCACAGGAGGTTTTCAACAAGCTCGGACCACCCCTACTCTGTTTGCCCATCCGAGAACTTCACTTCTCACCATCGATTTCTCTAATTTTAAGTTGTGACAGGCTCTCCAGGCTGCCTGGCGTAACCATGCAGGACCAAGTTAGTGACTCAGGACAAGAGTCAGCCCTGCCAACTAACTGCCCATAACTTATTCCCACCCGACTCCCCGGGAGACCATCAGAGCTCCCACCCAGGGCAGGGCTGGGCTGGGTCCACCAGTGCCTCCGCCAGGGTTGAATTCTCGGCATCTGGGCCTCTCCCTGAGCTGAGGCACAAAACCAAGGTCGCCCAGCCCAGGGTCAGAGAACCAAAAGGAGGAAACAGGGCAGGGGCGGGCCAGCGGAGAGAACGGGCTGCCTGAGCTGGAGCTGGACATCTGGGGAACAGAGAAGAGGGGGAGGTTTGAGTCTTGCTTGTGACGGCTGTGAGCACTGCATAAGCCGGGGCCCAGGCAGCGGGGGTCCCACTTTTCTGCGAGAAGAGTTCGGTGTGGGCAGAGTGTCCTCTCGCAGAGTTGCCCATCCTGTTTGGGGATGAGTAAGTCAGAGAGCAGCTCTGTCCTGGCACCTGGAAGTGCCTTGCATTTCCTCATTTCAGTCTTGTCATTCCTCTAAAGAACAACTTCTTAACTTCATTATTACAGATTTAGGATCCTCAGGACTCGGGCTGGGTTAAAATGTATCTCTTTGTTGTCTGTGGACAAGGATTTACTAAGAAAAATCTCAGTGAGGGATGTTGATTTAGGGAAAGATTTTTAAAGGGCCCACTTTAGGAATGTACATTTGCATATAAACAATAAAAGTGCTAATTAAAATGATTCTCACATAGTCATTTCGGCAGTGTGGGGACTGCTGCTTGGCAACCCTTGTAGAATGGAAGCGAGTACTTGGAAATAATAAAATATTGCATCTTCCATTTGTCTAACCAACTAATTCATGCTGAGCACCTATTTGCAAGGCACTGTGCTAGAACCAGGGGGTGGGGGTGAAAGGTCAAGAGTATAAAACCCAATACTCCCGGGACATGAGACTGCCGTGAAACAGGGAGAACTGGGATCAGATGGTCATCCTGAGACGCTGAAAGTTCACTAGGAATGAACAAAGTACCTAACATATGCTACCTATTCGGATAGACTACACCTGTTCACATTGTTTTAAAAACCATGTTGGCATTCTGTCTGCTCCGTAGGGCTTTTTCAAACCCTTCAAATCAAGCAGTCTAATTCCCTTTTGAAACTATGTCCTGACATTTAAAATATTTCAGTCCTCGTCATCCTTATTGGCATCAGTTATCCCGGGGCACCTGCTGTGTGCAGGGCTCCAGATGCCCGGGGAGCGTGGGTGGGGCTGCCTTCGCCTTGAAGTGATAGGAGAGTTTCCGCTCCTGAGGGAGCACCACCTCCTCCTCACCTTTTTCAAAAGTAGTGTTTTAGAGCACAGTCGGTGCAGAGTAAATATTTGTGGATCGGAGTTTATTCACTATGTGGTTAAGAGTACAGGGTCTGGAGTCACATGGACTGGGTTTCAAACCCTGGCTCTGTGCCATATGCTTTCTTTATGATCTTATCTGGGCTTGTGACAGCCTCTGAACCTCATCCTCCTCACTTGTGGCATTGGGTTTAATAGGAGGGTCTTCATAATAATAATAATGATGATGCTGATGCTAGGCCGCATGGTATACTATATAGTCGTACGTATTATGGACTATACATGTCTATATCTATAGTCGCACGTACTCTGGACTACATAGTCGCACGTTTTTTTTTAAAAAAAGAAACTTTATTGATTTCAGAGAGGAAGGGAGAGGGAGAAAGAGAGAAACATCAGTGATGAGAGAGAATCATTGATCGGCCGTCTTCTGCATGCCCCCCTACTGGGGATGGAGCCCACAACCTGGGCATGTGCCCTGACCAGGAATCAAACTGTGACCTCCTGGTTCATAGGTCGATGCTCAACCACTGAGCCATGCCGGCCGTGCGGTGCCACACCGCCAAAGTTCAATCCCACTTCCTAGTTACGTAACATTGACAGACTTATTGAGCCTCTCTGGGCCTTAGTGTTTTTATCCAGGAAACAGGGATAACAATAGTACTTACACCGGAGAGTTGTTAAAGTGAGAATTGCACAGTACCTCATGCCTGGCGTACAGTGTTAGAATGTTCGCTAAAGTTTAAAAACCATAAAACCATTGTCAGTTATTTCATTTAGATTCTTATAGAATTCCTGTGAGGTTAGATGGGCAAGTATTACTCCCCATGCCCTATTTTTTGTTGTTACTGTATTTGAGTATAAAAATGAGATTCTGAGGTGTTAAATGGTTTGCTGAAGGGAAGCTGGCAGGCAGATATTAACACGGGGACCGTTTCCTAAGGTTGCCAGTTTAAACCTCTTCCAGATTCGAACTGCCAGGGTATTTGCTGTAAGAGAAGGCACAGGTGCCCCTGTACACATTTATCAAGGCCACGTCAGCGTGAGTGACAATCTTAAGGCTTCGGTAGAGTAAATCTGGAGGCAAATAAATTTGAGGCAAGTGAATAGTGGGTCTCCTTCTTCTGCCCCCACACCCTCACTCAAATGTGCCACGATCCCCTGGCCCAGTGGTCGGCAAACTCATTAGTCAACAGAGCCAAATATCAACAGTACAACGATTGAAAGTTCTTTTGAGAGCCAAATTTTTTAAACTTAAACTTCTTCTAACGCCACTTCTTCAAAATAGACTCGCCCAGGCCGTGGTAATTTGTGGAAGAGCCACACTCAAGGGGCCAAAGAGCTGCATGTGGCTCGCGAGCCGCGGTTTGCCGACCACAGCCCTGGCCTAATGCTAACAATGCTCTCTTGGAGGTGCAGCACTGAGCTTGTACCCTCCCACTGGCTCTCTTCCAGAGGTGGACAGCTTGCCCTCTGTCAGGTCCTAACTGCCGTAGTTAGTGTCGCCTGCTCTCTGGCTGCACCTAATTTCAGGACACCTTCAAGCAGCTGTTGCACTCAGGCCTAAACAGGCATCCTGCCCCTCCCCTGGCCTTTATATTTGGTGTTGAAATTCTTCATCGCTTGTGAGGAACTTAATTATGAAAGCAGTGTATTGGGGACTGGGGAAATAGCCTAACAACACTTGCGTGTGCCAAACCTCTTGTCACTTAGGCAGATATCTTTAGATTAAAATGTTTCATGTTTACACTATCAACAATAAAAATATATATTTAAAATTAAAAGAAAATGTTTTGTGTTGGTTCACAAACATGGGCACTTCTTGAAAAATGCTGCAACGTAAGGGGTTAAAATGTAAGCATTACCCTATAGGAGCAGTGAAAGGTGCTTTAGTACTTAAGTCCTATTTTTGAGCGCTGGAATTCAATTCCTTCCTGTTGCCAGCTGAACCTGGGGCTGATGTATTACATGAAAATATATTCCTATCTTCAATCCGGGACAACAGGACATTCTGTCCTCCAAATTTCAGTGTTTGAATTGGGTGTTGCAGGAAACTTGGCACCCTGTCTTTCTTTTCAAAATAATAAACAGAGATGATGTCGCCTCAGGTTTCATCTGATAGGGCTTAGATGCTATTGCCTCATAAAGGCTGATTCATAGACAAATGGGGACTAATTATAGTAACTCCAAAATAATGTCCCCGTTTAAATTTGGCAAGGCAAGATGCCTTGCGTGTTTTGTAGGACATGAGAGATCCCGTTTCTTTAGTGGCATGGAGGTGACATACCCATTTCTATTTTAGCCCCGCAGTGGTTGTGCTGGGTCATTACCTGCCATCGTGGCTTTATTTTTTAAGGATTTCTCTTGCTCTGTCCTGCGTACTCATGCACAGACACTGAAACACCTCTACAGCCATCTACACAGGGATTTATTTCCTGCTGTCTGTCTATTGCATTTTTAAGAAACAAGTGTCTGAGTTTAAGAAAGTGGATAGCATAATGTTTTTCTTTTTTTTTTTTTTTTTAGTTCTAAGCCTTTCAGAATCTCTATTATTAAAAATTGCAGGAAAATATTAACTTTTTCTCTATGGAGTGAATAGAGAATTGTCAGAGCGAGACTGTTCTGATCCCTTTGACTCCACTTGCCCTGAATTAGGTTAGAAAGCAAATCATTGATTTTCTTCAAATAGTTTTTTATTTTAAATTTGTTTCAAATAAATAGGTGATATGTGACCAGGTTCAGTATTCAAAAATGAGAGAAATGTTTGTAGTGAAAGTAAATCTTCCATCTCTCCCATATCCCGGTGCCTGGTTCTATCTTCAAAGCAATTCTGGGCACCAGTTTCTTGTAGCTGTTCTGGAGGCTTTCTCCGGGTTTATAAATATGTGTGTTTCTATGTTTTCCTCACACAAATGACATCATGCTCTTCACAGTGTTTTACACTTGGCATTTCTATTTAACCACAATCTTAGAAGTCATTCCATCTCACATTTCAAGCTACCTCACAATCTCTCATAGTTTTGTTATTTTTATTGAGTAGATGTGTTGTAACATACAAACAGTCGCCGTGGGTGGTATTTATTTAGGCTGTTCTAATCTTTTGCCCCTAAAATCACGATATAATGGTAATCTTGTATAGCTGCCAAAGGATAGGCGATCCGTCTCCGTGGGTATGAGAGTGGGTTTTGGAGTCCAAGGGCCTGGGTTTAAAACTCAGTTTCTCCATATTCTGTTGAACTTTCTGGTCTTGGCCATTACTTAATCTTGTGCCTCAGTTTCCTCTTTTCTGAGATAGTATTTATCTCATAGATGGTATGCCATGATTAAACACATTAAAGCTTATAGACCAGTGTCGGGCATGTAGATAGATCTGTATTTATTTATTAGTATTATCATATTACTAGAGGCCTGGTGCACAAAATTTGTGCACGGGGGGGGGGTGTCCCTGCACCCTCTCCAATCTGGTACCCCTCAAGGGATGTCCAACTGCACGTTTAGGCCCGGTCCAAATGGGCAGTCAGACATCCCTCTCAAAATCCAGGACTGCTGGCTCCCAACCACTCGCTACCTGCCTGCCTGATTGCCCCTAACCTCTTCTGCCTGCCAGCCTGATCACCCCCTAACCACTCCCCTGCCAGCCTCATTGACGCCTAACTGCTCCCCTGCTGGTCCAATTGCCCCCAACTGTCCTCCCCTGCAGGCCTGGTCACCCCTAACTGCCCTCCCCTGCAGGCCTGGTAGCCCCTAACTGCTCTCCCCTGCAGGCCTGGTTCCCCCCAACTGCCCTCCCCTGCAGGCCTGGTCCCCTCTAACTGCCCTCCCCTGCTGGCCCAATCACCCCCACTCCCCTCCCCTGCTGGCCCAGTCACCCCTAACTGCCCGCCCCTGCCAGCCTGGTCGTCCCTAACTGTCCTCCCCTGCAGACCTGGTAGCCCCTAACTGCTCTCCCCTGCAGGCCTGGTTCCCCCCAACTGCCCTCCCATGCAGGTCTGATCACTCCCAACTGCCCTCTCCTGCAGGCCATCTTGTGGCGGCCATCTTGTGTCCACATGGGGTGGCCATCTTTGACCACATTGGGCAGCCATCTTGTGTGTTGGAGTGATGGTCAATTTGCATATTACCTCTTTATTATATAGGATGTGATGTGGAAACTCCTGAATCCTAAGATGTTCCTACCTCTGAATGTTTCTGAACCACTGAGTGGCTTTTAGAAGCCACAACACAGTTTTTGAGCCTATGGTTATCTCCTAAATTTATTGAAATGCCATGTTCATCCTCTCTTCCCTCACTTCCTTGTAGCTTTTGTGTAACATCCTGGAGGAGAAAAAGCTAGATTTCAGGCCACTATACTCATGTGTCCAAACCCCTTCAAAGGCCAAAAATGTATTGCCCCCTGGTGATAATTTTTAACAAATAGTCCAGATATCCCCCCCATACTTAACTAATTTTGAACTTTATGATACTTAAATATTTTACATTTTGGCAAATACATAGCTCGTGTGTGTGTGTGTGTGTCTCAAATTTAATAATTTCAATGTGTTTTAAATTGCAAATTAAATCTTTGGAAAAGACTGGAGAGTGTACTTACCCTGATTTCGTTGACTTTGATGGTGGAAGTTTACAGGGTCTCATGTCACTTGGAAGTCGGATAGCATCAAAGATCACCACTTTCAGATTCAGACAAACCAGAGCTAAAATCCCCGTGTTGGTGTTGCTAGCTGTTTGACCTGGGGCAAGTCACTTACGTTTCCAGGGTGTTGGTTCCCCATCTGTAAAGGGAGACATTGACTTAGCCCGTAGGACTTGATGAAGATGACAGGAGAGGGTGTATGAAGAACCCAGCAGTGTGTGCACAGAGCAGGTGCTTTCAAACCATCGGTTCTTCTAATGGTCCCTCTCCTGCGTCCCACTTCCTCCCGCCACACCACGGGCCCCTGGGAGTAACCGCCTCCACCTTAAACTCCTCTGCTCTTCCTCTGCACTCTTCCAGGTTTGCCTTAGGATGTCACCGTGTGCTGTGCTTTTTCTCTGCCTTAACTGGGAGGGCCGTGTATGTCTCAGTTGTCACTTGCATCCTACCTTATGCTAACCCAATGTCAGATGTTCAGTGAATGCCAGCAATGGAGTGAGTGAGAGGCAGGCTTGCCGTTTTCCTACCCCAGGGAGGTCATTACCGTTTCTTTGAAAAGCAGTAGCTAGCAACAGTATTGCAAGATCGGGAGCCACAGGGAGTTATGGTACCCCTGAAGTGATCACAGAGAATGGTATTTTCATTCTTGGTTATTCCTTTGAGGAAATTCGCTATAGCCAATGCGTGAAAATTATTTTCCCAGATCTTTTTTGAAGGGGAGGGTGGGGTGGAAGAAATGTCTAGAAACTGTTCCATTTCATCAAAGCTCCAGGCACCTGCAGGAGGACTACTTTGGCTGTCTTCCTCCCCCCCCCCCCCCCCCCCCGCCCCGCACACACACACACTTCCCAAGGAAAGCAGGAGCCATTTGGCTTGTAGACTCAGTGGCCAGCTTTGCTTGGCCCTTGGTTTGTGTCTTGGGGGTGGGCTGCTGGGCACCCAGGCAGAGAGGGCGAGCAGGGAAGTACAGCGGGCAAGGGAGCGGGAAGACCTCTGCTAGATCCTCCAAATCACTTATTTGGAGGGGAGCGCCTCTATTTTGCATTAAGTGTTTTGCTGTGAATTTTTGAAATAGCAGTCACACCCATATTCAAATGTAGGGACCCGAGTGTTCTCCAAAGACACGCAGGCCAGGTCCCTTCTAGCTACAAAAGGCTGGGATTCTACAAACAAATATTTGGATAATAGGAACCATCGTTGTCACTTGGAATGCTCTTCCCAGTTCTTCTCTTTTTTACTCAGACCTTCCTGTCCTTTAAGATACAGCTCGAGTCCCACTGTCCAGGTTGTGTAGGCCATTGACTCTGGGCCATTTGACTGGCTGTTAGTTACTGGTAGATACAGCCGCGTGTGTTGAACTGTTAGTTATTAACCCTGTTGTCCTGTAGGCGTTCCCCTGTGTTTACGCCTTGGCTTGCCCGCTAGGTCTTGACTCTGTAGGCCGAGGGCTGTCCAGCCCCTGTACCATTGCAGGTGGGTGTGCCACACTGCTTCTCCAGTGTGCTTCCTGGCTGAGCCGAACATCTCCTTAGATCTGGCTAGAAATGCACACCCAACCCACTGCATGACAAAGTCGGGGTGGAACTCAGCAGCTTAGGAAGCACTCCTGGTGATTCCGCTGCAGATGAAGTTTAGACAACCTCTGGTGTAGTGAGAAGAGGGGTTGGGGGTCTGTGAGGCTTGGTTTGAAGCCAGCTCTGCCATTTACTGGCTTGTAAGAAAGTGAATTTTTCTCTTTCTTCTCTCCCCTTCCAGGGGTATTTTGTAGAACTCTTTTCTGCAGGATGTTAATGGGTGCCTAAAAGTGGGATAGGTAAGGGGTTCTGTGGCCAAAAAGTTAGTGAATGTGGTTTTAGTGAGTTTTGACAGGTTTCTTTATGGCAACACTTCTCCGATACCCCAGGATGTCATTGAGGGTCACTGAGAATCACCATGGAAAGATGTTGCAAGCTTGTTAGCTTCTAGAACATCTTTGCTGCTGCATACCTGCTAACGTTTGTGGCAGCAGTGTTTTGTGGAGCGTACTTTGGGAGATGCTGGCCCGGGAGATCTGTAAGCGTACTTTGAACCTTGAGATTTTTTTGGCCTGTAAATCAGTGAGAGATGCAGAAACCTTGTGTACAGGGAAAGTCATTCCCGATGCCAAATTTATCATCTGAGTAAACCAGATTTACAGAGCAACTTGAACACTGAGACGACATGGAAGTAAAGAATAGGGTTATACTTTCCTTAGGCAGTAAGTTTTTCTTAGGTGGAAAACCGTATGTTAGGAGAAAGGTGGGGAAGGCAAGTTTAGGGGAATGACATTTACTGAGAGTATTGGAGCCCTGGCAGGAAACATATGGCATATTCAAATCAGGTAATTTAAGAGATTTAAATAAAGGAGCTATTTCTAAAAGGTGTAGGCAGAGTTCAGGAAAAGCAACAATGGTTGATGCAGGACTTTGAATTCCTCTGTGTACGCAGGTTTTATATGTATCCCATTCACTCCTCATGGTAACCCCAAAGGTAGGTGATGTTACTTCACGCTTTGCAGAAGGGGAAAGTGAAGCTCAAAGAGGCAAAGGGAGTGACCTGTAGAGAGGAGCTAGGAATGGGGCAGACGTCAAAGGGCTTGTCAGACTCGCAGCCCCATGCTGTCCCTACACGGTTCATGCGGAGGAACATCCTGTCTTCCTTCTGTCTTTTTCCATGTGATGAGGCTTAAAACACTGCTCTCTACAAGCTCCTGTTCTGAGCTAGAAACACTGTTCTGAGCAATCAGGAGAAAGCCCCTTAGGGAAATATGTAAATTAACAATAAAAGTATGTAGATTATGCCCAGAGCATTGACCCATGGACCAAGAGGTCACTGGCTCAATTCCCCGTCAGGGCATGTGCCAGGGTTGCAGGGTCGATCCCCAGTAGGGGGCAAGCAGGAGGCAGCCGATTGATGTCTCTATGTCTCTATCCCTCTCCCTTCCTCTCTCTAAAAATCAATAAAACATATTTTTAAAAGTATGTAGATTATATATTATGGGGAAGAGACAGATGGTAAACATGAAGTTTTCATGTCTAGATGGGTTGGGACTGTGGAAATCTGTCTTCCATCCTTTTGGGAATTAGTCTTATCCTAAGAAATGTTTTTGGCAGATGTGGGAGCCATTTGAAGGGCATGAATGGGTGCTCAGCTCGTCTGGGCTGGGGGGAAGGGGGGTAGAGGGGCATTTTCAGACATATGGCCCAGCTTGGGAAGGCATGGCTGTGGGAGTAGAATGAAAGGGTGCTGTATTCTTAGGTGCTGTAGCCAAACGGGAATGAGGCTGGTGGTGGGAGGTGGGCGGCAGTGGGGAAAGAAAGAGGCCATGGCGGGATCCCAGGTGCCTCTGACTCCGGTTTTGATATTGGGGCCCACTGGTCAGTGAAGTCTCTTTCCCCTACCATTTTTGTTAGGAAATGGCCAAGGTTGAATTTCCTGAGAACTGATTTTACTTTTCTCAGGAAGTTTCAGAGTATATGAATGCTTCATTTCTCTCATGCCCTAAGAAAATGTACAAGTCTCGTTTCTGAGGAGGTTACTTTTTCCCATGTCATTTTGAATTTGGGTTGGCTTTTAGTATCTCATGGTTAAGTCCTCTTTATTCCAGAAAACAAAAACACTTCTCAAATACTGTGCACAAGCCCTGCCTTTGAAAACATCTGGTAAAAATAACACGTGGCTTGGAAAGCTGTGATTCTCAGCTGCGACCCCTGCCTCTTTATTAGCAGGGCGTCGCTGGAGTAAACCTTTATTTCCTGTTGCTTCCACACAGCACTCCTTTACGGAAATATTTCGAATGTTTCTTTAGGCAGCAGGGAACCTTGAAGGGCAAGCTGAGTGCTGAGGCCCCAGACAGGGACAGAGATGCCTTCTCTGCCCGGTAGGGCCTCGGGCGCGTGGAGAGGTGGCTGGGCCTCAGCTCTGAGGCTGCGCCAGGTCCCTGCCCCAAACTGCTAAAAACAGCTCCCCCCAGGCGCGCACAGCCCCAGCCCGCCACACCTCCAGCTCTCCTTACAGCGAGATCTTTTAAAATAGTCTGAAATGTCAGACATGTTTTCTTTTTTTCACAACATGCCTCGGACATCTCATAAATTATTCTGCAGTAAACCTGTCATAGCAGTGCTCGGAAAATGAAGAGTCCTAGTCCAGGGAGTATTTGCTAACTAAGACAACCGTCCGCCCCCAACCCTCCTGCTTTTGGCCCCCACCCCCACCCCGAACTCATTGAAGAAAATCACTGTGAAACGGAGCTAGTTCTCCTGAAGTCGTGTGTGAGGCTGTCTTCAATGGCCGAGGTCTTATGTTCCCTCCGAATGCTATGTTAGTTTTAATGTGATTTTTCAGTATTTGACTATTTTCGACTTTACAAAGGCCATGTGATATGGTTCAATCTGATAATATACCAAGTATAGGAGTTTGAGTTCAGTGTTTTCTGACTTCAAAATATATCTGAGAAATTATTTTTTGGTGTCTTAGTTTTCTTAAGAAATCTGTGACAATCCACCTTTTTGCCGTTGCTTCTTTCTCATGGAAATGGGTAACGGTTCTGGTTATAGGATTTGCGCTGCTGCCCGAGCTGTGTCTGCGGTCACATGGGCTCCACTTGAGGCTGTTACAAATCCATGCCACATCTACAACTGCACACATGCCCAGTTGTAGCTCGTGTGGATATGCCTTTGGGGGAAGCCTGCAGCTTCCATTTAGGGGTTTTTAATCTGTTGTGTCTTATGGTTTTTACGTATAATGCTTACTGACTTGGTTTATTCAGTTACTAGTTTCTGAAAAACTGGCATTTGGGAAGAACTTCAAGTTATTTATTGGTGCGAAGAGGAAATTTGAATTTGGGCTGTCCTAGTAGCCTGGGATATGTGGTACAATTCAGATGCGTGGCCACTGATGCCCAAAACAATGTTCTCTAGATGTCTGTTGGCCCATCGAAAGATAAACCACATTAAGGATGCTCGTTTGTTTCACTTCATGATATTTCTCATTCTTTAAAAATTTGATTTTTTTTTAGTTAACCGGTGTCTTAAGTCTTTTCAGGTTGCTACAGCACAATACCACAGACGGGGTGGCTTATAAACAATGAAAATGTATTTTTCATAGTTCTGGAGGCCAGGAAGCTCAAGGTCAAGGCACCAGCATGATGGTGTTCCGGTGAGGACCTTCTTCCACGTTGCAGACTTCTTGTCCTCTCACATGGCAGAGGGGGTGGGGTCTCTCTGGGGCCTCTTTTATGAAGGTACTAATCCTGTTCGTGAGGGCTCTGCCCTCATGACCTAATCGCCTCCCAAAGGCCCCCAACTTCCAAGAACATCACCTTGGGTGTTGTGTTTTCTGCGTATGAATTTGGGGAGACACAAACATTCAGACCATAGCAACCAGGATATTTCATTATTTGTATATGGAAAGTTAGAATCTAGAAGAATTTTTCCTACTGCGGTATATTTCTTAGTATCATATACTTTTCACATAAAGTCAAATCAACAAAATATTTATTGCCTATTTACTACATCCAAGCCATTGTATGAAAATCCAGTAAGAGTATTTGCAGCAAATAAAGACTTTTGCCCTCCTTGAAAGATGACATTCTCCTTATGATTTGTTCTCTAGAAAAGTAGACATTAGCCATGTCTTGACCCAAGGCAGCACCCTTGGGGGGAAACAGCACTGGACTGGGAGTTAAAAGTCCGGTTTCATTCCTGTCCAGGTCACAAGCTCACTCTGACTTTGTGGGCAGGCTTCCCACCTGGACCGGTTTCTCAGCTGTACAGATCGGTGTGAAACGAGATTATGTCTAAGGTCTTCATAACAAAATAAACCCGACAATGATTTTTATTGAATACTTTCCACTATGTAAGGTACTGAGATCCAAGTAAGTGTAAGAGAGTCTCTTGCTTCTGGAAGTTTCTAAAGATCCCTCATAGTTAGATAAACCAACCACCAACCAACAAAAACATTTTCTGACCATGCTGCACGAGCAGATCACTGCCAAGAGCAGAGAGAACGCCACAGTGAGTGGAGTGCTCGGCACCCCCTTAGAGAACTTTCCCTGGTTTACAGAAGAGTGAACAATATAGGAGCTGTCACATAAGTAGGCCAAGGAGTGGACTGGACAGCGAGTGCCCGAGTCCTGAGCAACGGCTGTCATTTATTAAGCACTGGCACCAGGCCTGTCTTTGTGCCAGGTGCTTACCTATGCTATCCCAACCAAGCCTCGTAGTAGCCACATGAGAGGAATGCTGTGATTACCCCATTTTACAGATGAGGAAACCGAGGTAACTTGCCCAAGGTCGCACAGCTAGTAAGTGGAGGAAGTGATAACTGATACTGAGCCTGTATTCTCCATCACCATGCCTCTGAGGAGAGGTGAGGGCGTGGGGGGAGAGAGAGGCAGTAGACCTCTCATTAAAGGGAAGCATGGAATTGTCAAGGGTTAGTGATGGAGGGAGAAGGGGTCATTCATGATCATGAGCCACCTACACTGACCCATTTCTTATGGTGCTCTCACCTTGATTACCTGTCACTGCCTTGCTGGACACTGGGGAATACTGCCTGTCTGTGAAGACTGTGGCCCAAGGTTGGCCAGAAAACTCCCTCCAGCTCCCCTCCAGCCCTCCTACCCGTGCTAAAAAGAGCCGCGTGTTTACTGGAACTTTTACTGGGATATCTTTGCTACTTGAGTTGGCAAGAGTCACGTCAAGGGAGTAGACAGCTGGACTCAATTACTTGGGAGTGGAGGTTGACCCCAACAGCATAACTATGAAAAGGTTTAAAAAAATTTTTTTTCCAAATTTTCCAAACTTAATTTTACTTTAAACTAATATTTCCCTTTTTAATGTCTCCCCTTGAACTAAAACACCCTACATTTGGAATTTGTGCTGTGAAAGGCTCCAAGTGAACAGTGTGACGTTAACTAGCTCTCAGTTCCTTTCCTGGACCAGAGCGGCCCCTCGTATCTGCTCACAGGCCTCGGTCCGAGCTCCTGTTCACTGTCACTCTCAGCAGCCAGCGGTGGACATTGTCCAGGCATCACATGGCATTAAAACAAAACAAAAACAGAAAACCATTATCTTGCTTTTAAGCAGGCCTTGGATTGTAAGTCCCACAAGGGCAGTGAGTGTTCATCTCTGGCGCTCCCACTGAGCACAGTGTGTGGCACTGAGCAGACGTCATAGAGGCTGAGCCCATGTGTGGAATGATCTCTTTAGTACATTCTCTTAATAACTGTGAAATGAGTGCCATGGAAAGGTGTTTTAAAAATGAGCAGGAGGGTGATGCACTCACTCACTGTACGACACATCTTTGTAGTGAGGTAGTAGTTAAGAGCCTGGGATTTAAGGTCAGATAGATCTGGTTTATGTCACAGGTCCACCACGTACTGGTCACGTGACCCTGGAGAAGACATGGGACCATTGCCTCCTCTCTAAATTGGTAGCAACAGTACATACAGCATAAGCTTATTGGGATTAAATGATTTTATATATAACTTGCTAAGCATAGTGCCTGGGGAGCTCTTGATAATAACAGCAGTTGTGTTTTATTGTTAGGGGGAAAAGAAATCAGGTTTGGCTACCTTTCAAAAGAAATGGGTAGAACTTGAGTATGTGTCCGTCATCCCCCCTCCTCCCCCCCCCCCCAAATTAAGAAAGTTTACATGGTGAAGAACGGTACAGTCGGAATACTTTGTAGTTACCTGGGTCAGATAGAAGCTTGCCAGGGAACGAGTGCTGTTTGTGGAAGTCCGGTCCCACAGATTAAGGGGTAGTTAAGATAGTGACATCATGGGTCTCTTTATTTAATTTTCAGATGTTTAGTCCTGTGCTTATATTTCTTTTGTACTTTAAAACATGTTTTAAAAAATAAAACCTATTAAGTCTAAAAACTACACTCTTGAAATGACATGTAAGAGGGATTATTTCAAAAAAGAGTTTAATGTTTGAACAGCAACCACTTTTGAGTTTGGGGGATTTTAATTGCCTTTGCAATTTCTTTGGATAAGAAAGTATTTTCTGTTGCTGAATAATTAATAAGACTCTATTTAGTGGAAACACCTTGAGAAGTTAAGAGTGATAAAAAATGAAAACTTTCCCCCTTACTAATATGGTAAGGTAAAGTGCTAATGGACTGTTAGAAATGAAAGCCTGTGTGATTAAAAAATAAATCTTTGTTCTTTAGATGGCATCAGCAAAAGAGTCCAAAGATATTCCTTGTTTAAGGTTGTAGTCACTATGGAGTATGATATGAAATAGCCCTTATTTTAGGGTACGGTTGAATTCTTTGTGTTGGAACCCTGAGCCAGACTGTGTGCAGATGGACAGCAGTCACGTCTGGCAGGCCCTGCAAGGGGGATTACATTTGCACATTGTTTTATTCACTGTGAACATTTTGCAGAGAAAAAAAAACAAAACAACAGGAAAAACTGTCTCCCTGCTTAAATGAAATTCTGACACCATCAGTGCAAAATTATAAATTATATTTAAAGCAATGCAACAAATTCACGATCATTTCCAGCTTTGTGTAAAGTGTTGTGCTGCAGCTCTGGCCGGTGTGGCTTAGTTGGTTGGAGCAGGAGGCAGCTGATCAATGTTTCTCTCTCACATCAATGTTTCTCTCTCTCTTTCTGCCTCCCTCCCTCCCTTCCTCAGTTAATATATCTGAGAGCAGAACTTGTCAAGATTTAGTTATCTGAATTAAAAGTATTTTTAAACCCAGAGAATTCAAACTTATGATGAAAATTGAAATATAAGTTCAAAACTCAGTTGCAGGGCACATGTGAAAATAAGTGTTAAAATGCTTGTGCTCTTTTCAATATTCTCCAGCTCATCAGAATTGACTAGAAATAGCGTAGCAAGAAGTACTTTAAGATACTTTCTCAGTATCCACAGCAAGAAAACTTACATTGATTATTAAGTCATTTGTGAATTTATAAAACAGTAACTTGGGAAGAAATTATTAAATTTAGAGGGAAAGGGATGAAAAGATGTTACCCCTTGTCAAGGGTTAAAACCAATATTTAATTCAATAAAGACTCGTTATTTGGAGATAAAAGTAAGGACAATAGCTGGCACTCCACAATAAGATAATGATGGTTTTATTAGGACCTTTTAACCACCTAATAACACAAAGCAGCATTCTTGGCTTTTGAAATTAAGGCCAAAGAGGAGTCAGTTTGAGTCTCACCATACCCTGTATTATAGATATATCTGCAAGGAAACAAATCAGAACACAAGAAAAACAAGCACTTGGATTATCTCAAAATTTCTTTGACTTTAAAAATGATTTCACATAACATTGCATTTAAATATAATGTCATCATGTCATTTGTGTAAATTTCAGGGACAGAAGAAATCTATACTAATAAAAGCCTAGGTGGCCCTCATGCCCTCGCATGACGCCCTCACGCCATCACAAGATGGCTGCCCCCATATTGTCACAATATGGCCACCACAAGATGGCCGACAGGGAAGGGCAGTTGGGGGCGAGATCAGGCCAGCAGGGGAGGGCAGTTGGGGACGATTAGGCTGGCAGGAGAGGGCAGTTGGGGCGATCAGGCCTGCAGGGGAGGGCAGTTGGGGGTGACCAGGCTGGCAGGCAGAAGTGGTTAGGGGCAATCAGGCAGGCAGGCAGGCGAGTGGTTAGGAGCCAGCAGTCCCGGATTGTGACATCCCCCAAGGGGTTCCAGATTGGAGAGGGTGCAGGCCGGGCTGAGGGACACTCCCCCATGCACGAATTTCATGCACCGGGCCTCTAGTGAATGAAATAAGATTTAAATAAAACTTTTTAACCTCTATTTAGTGAAGAATTTTATGTTTCTATCAATATAATTTTAATAATTCTTATAAAGAGTTGACCTTTATTTTTTCCAGTTGAAATATTGTTTGGACTGGGAAACATTGGTCTATTCTTCATCCACATGGTTTTACTGGTCTTTAAGGACTCCTGCCCCTCCTCCACCTTATCTTCCTCCATCTGCTCTCTCTCCTGAGGGCAGAGGGGCCCAGGGGACTGGAATGTGGACCCAACATAACACATCCTATAGAGAAACCACAGTTTATTTCTAACCAGAAGCAGAGCAACACTCTAAGGAGGTTTCTGTATCTTCCTTACAATTAATTGCCTGAAATATCCCTTCTAGCGCTGTGATCTATGAGCTCGAGTGACCCAGGCACTCCATTTATTTTCTTTGCTAGGAATTTCCAGAGCCATGGCTGGGTCACCCTCCGCCTTTCCCGGCAGCTGGTTTCACTCTGAATTTAATGAGGGAGCAGAGTTGAGTGGCCTGGGAAGGGTTTCCCCATCTGGCACCCCATTGGAAGAACTCGGCTGCTTGTCCGTGTTCAGTGAGTAAATGCCAATTGTTGGGTGACTCCAAGAAAGGGCCTTCCCAGCCTGTCCTCATCTGGTCAGAGGCAGGGCGCATTCCTGAGCCCCCCTTCTCTTTGGTGTAAAATCTTACGTGCAAGCACAAAGTACTTACATACAAGTACTTTGGTGTAACCGGCAGTGAAGTAGGGAGGTATTTTAAATCACACATACATGTGCCTTAGAGCCACTGGGATTTTTGTTCTGTTCGCTGGTGGACTTGCTCGGGTAGCAGAACCTGCTGGCAAACTGCATAGTCCTCGTGGGTTTCCTGCTGCCCAAGGCCCCACTGCACCTGATTCTCTGCGTGCAAATTGCTGGTTAGGTTTTAGAGCTGTGATATTAGCAGATGCGAATTTGAAACACTTCATCACCATGCTGAGAGTTCAAGTGTTTTTCATTTCTGTTTTTAGAGAGTTAAACTCATGTTTTAGGTTTTTCTCCCTCATAATCTCATGTATGTACTTAGACATTTTTACAGAAGAAAACCTTATTTATTTTTGCACCTTTATTATTAAACAGATATGAAGAAAGCCTATAATTATATGCTTCTTAAACTGCATGTCCTCCAGAAATGTAATATATTCAGCGAACTCCACGAACACCAAAGCTTCCTTTAAGAAGATTGGGAACCCACCCAAGAGTTCTAAATTTACATATTTATGAAGGATTTTTGTAGCATACTTAAATGACAGGGGAGATTGTTGTATGGGACTTTTATTATCTTTCCCATCTCTATAGTCTTATGCCCTGTTAGAATTTTTGAAGCCTTGAGTTCCAGATACGTAAGATGTGCCATAAATTTAAATAGTGAGAAGACCCACTATTCAGTGCCTCACATTTAGTGAACTTTCATTGAATGAATTAATGAGTTCAGAAGCACCAAAGGGCAGTGATGGTGGACTTGCCTTAAATTAATGATTTATTTGTTAAAAAGGAGAAAGCCATTTATTCCCCAACTTTGTACTCGTATGTAAGATTTTAGACCTTAGTTTTAGAGACATTTGGACTTACTATCAATGTTATGAGAATTCAGTTTTAATTTTCTGCATTTTTTTAAATAGAAGAAAGAACAACAAAATTTTACAAAGCAATTTAGCATAATAATATTGTCCTTGTGACTTACAAACTCACACCGTCACGGGCGCCTGTTCAGGGAGCTTAGCTTCTAGAAAGCACAGCAGGACCAGGTGCAGTCGTTGTACCATCTATTTCTGCCTTGCTTGCCCCCCTTGCCCTGTCGGAAGGGCTTGGCAGGGTGGGGTTCTTTCTGTTTCAGGGAGAATGTATGCCTGGATTTTGCATTTTCTCATCTCAATGTCAGGACTTCAAGGCTGATAACATTTAGAAATTGTGGCCCTTTCCAGCCCTGAAATTCTATGATGCTCTGAGTCCTTTGGTCACATGAAACCTTCATAAAGACATTGCATTTCTTTTTCTTTTCTCTCTCTCTCTCTCTCTCTCTCTCTCTCTCTCTCTCTCTCTCTCTCTCTCTCTCCCCCCCTCCCTCCCTCTCTGCCTCTTTGTCTCTGTCTGTCTCCCTCTGTCTCTCTCTCTCACTTTCCTTCCAACCTGTTTTGCAGACAGCCAAGGGCACCGCTGTCTGTAACCTGCCGAGTTCTGTACACATGCGGTGCTGAGTGGGGTCACTGCGAGTTTTGTGTTTTCTCTGCCCAAGGCAAAAAGCCTTCATTCCTGCCTCCTCCAACATAATCTCAGTAAACTGTTGTTATAGTAAAACAGTGACTAATTAGAGCCTCTTATTAACCAGGATTTCCACCCGCCTCCAACTCACCTCATTTTTGGAATTAGAACCAGACAAATGGGAAATAGACCAATTATGTCAGTACATGGCTGTTTATTGAGCTCTTACTGTGTGCTGCCTGGGTGGATGCTCGGCCCATTATTCCTCACAGCAGGGAAGTTGGTGCTGTTTTAATCCCTGTTTCCCACATGGGGGTTCACAGCTGTAGGGTCACTGCCTAAACCACTAGAACTCTTTGCTGATGGAGTTGGGGGTGAGAGATTTAATATTCTCGTAATCGGGACCTCGGTGTCATTATCCTATCCCCCCTCTTCCTACAATAACTTTAATTGAATACATAGTTCTTTTCTTCCAGTGTTTTACGCTGTATTTCTATGAATTGTGAAGACAGGGTCATTTTATGTGGAGAACTGTTCTCTTTAACAACAGTTTGAAAATGATCTTAAACATCCCTGATTCTGTCATCTTTTCTTCTATTTTAGTGGTTGCTATTGTAGTGTCTCTAGTTAGTAAGCTTCTTTGAGTTCTAAGGGATTTTTGACACCTCCTATTTTCTGATAATTTTATGTTGTCAGCCACCAAGGCAATTGGGCAGAAAAAAGATTCGCTGTGGGCAAAAGTAGCAGAACGAGATTTCAGCAGTAAGCTCAGAAAATCAAATTCTCTCTGAGCAGCAATTTTTGCTACAAATAAGCAGGACAAGACAAATGTAGAAATTGTCAGCTGTGGTTGCTGTAATCAAGGCCTCGGTGGAGCTTTTCACAGCCAGATGGGCAAAACAAGTTTGCTGGGCGCTTCTTTCCTGGGTAGAGAAGGGTGCATGTGGTTGAAATAAATTTGTTGGCAGGTGGGGGATAGGGGGTGGGGGACTCTGATGAAAATCACTAGGCATCAATGCCCTCTCTGTCGGCCTGGCCTCAGCTCACATGCTCTCCCTGCCCCGGTGCCCCCACCTCTGTAGCTCATCCTGCATGCCTCAGTCAGATTTATCTTGAATCAGGAACCTTCTGAACTTACTTTGGATTTATGGCCTGACCGAGGCAAGCACTGTGCCTTTGCCTGCATTCAAAGCCATCTTGTGGCCTGTGCACACCATCTAGCCAATGTTAGGTCCATGTACTCTTTAATACAACTTTTTCCACCAATGAACTGGACTTGGGTCTCTTCTTTGCTGTGTACCAAGCACTACCTGGAAATCACCTTGGCAACTGCAGTTGAACAGCTTGTTAATAGCCAAAGACATGGAAGACAGTAAGGTCTAGATGTAAATCAAGTGACGCCTAGCTAGTAAAGTCCATGAGAGTTAACTATTTGGAGCAAGAGTGGATGAATTTCTTTGCTTCTTATGGGAAGTTGAGTTATAGAGGGGATTGTGCTATTGAGGAAAGACAGGCCATGTAACTTCAGGAGAGAGAGAAAGTAGGTATAGTAAGCTTTTGAAAGGAGAGCCAGGGCTATAGTTGGAAAAAATAAAATAAAAATTTGCAGCTACTCAGAGAAGCCAGCTGAGGATGAAAAGGTTTTGAGCCTCAGACGCTATTGCTGCTGCTGATCACGCTGATAGCACCTTCGGTTTATTGAGCACTTTCTAACACTGGGGTGGGCATTTGATGTGCTTGAATGATTTAGGGCTCACCATAACAGTGACATTGGGTGTTGTTATTCCCATTTTATAGATGAGGAAACTGAGGCTTGGCAGGGTTAACTGACCAACCTCAGAGCATGCATCCAGTACATGACAGAGCAGCAGCTGTGAATTCCAAGTTAGATTTATTCTTGAGTTCCTCTACACATTTGTAAAGGTATTTGTGGGTAAAGGGGTGTTGATGGGTGTCTTTGCTTCCTAAAGGCTCTTAGAAAATGCTGTGTGAGAGCTTACTCAGTTTAATTTAACCTCCCCCAATGAACATTCTCTATATAGAAGTAAGTATCATAAGATCTACAGGGACCTTTCACCATCCAGGAAGAGGTGCTTTTGTCAGCATGTCCCAGGTCTTCTGCAGATAGGTCCTGAAGTGTGGCATTCTCCTGGCGGGCACATGCAGCGGAGGGCAGTCTGCAGAGACTCTTCCATGCTGTCTTCAGTGATTCCTCCAGGTTTTGAGGCCGCTCCTCTTCTCTCCCCAATTAGAATCTAAGATCTTTGAGGGTAGGCACCATGTTTTACCTTGGTTGATAACTTGGATTATTTCATTACCATAGCTGGATAAAAATGTCCCCTAAAATTATTCATGTCTCTTTTTTAGGCCTGTCTATTCTCTGAACAACCCTCAGGCAGGGACTGTTTTGTGCCTCCTTGTGTGAGGGAGGCTCAGTGGAAAGAGCGCAGGGTTGGGAGCCAGTGCCAGGGGCTGTATCTCAGTTTTCCTGCTGGCTCCTGCAAGACTCTTGGTGAGTCTTTTAAGGAATGAAGAGATGGTTAATCTGTGCTCTATAGCATGGCCACAGGGCCTCGCACAGAATGCTGCACCATAGGAATGGTTTGGTTCCTCAAGAACTGGCCCTAAAGAGGTAGCAACTCTGAAGTCTCTCTCTCTCTCTCTCTCTCTCTCTCTCTCTCTCTCTCTCTCTCTCAAATACACATAACATAACATTTAGCATCTTAACTATTTTTTAAGCACAGAGCTCAGTGGTATTAAGTACATTCGCATTGTTGTGCAACCACCACCACCACCATCCATCTCCTTAACTCTTCTCATCTTGCAAAACAGAAACTCTATATCCATTCAACAATAACTCCCCATTCTCCCCCTGCCCCCCGGCTCCTGGCAACCAGTCTACTTGCTGGCTCTGAGTTTGACTCTATAGCTACCGCATGTAAGTGGAATCATATACTCTTTAGCTTATTTCCCTGAGCATAATGTCCTCAAGGTTCATCCCTGATGCCATTATTGAGTGTCCTTCATTGCCTGGCTTTGCGTAGGAAGGCGGAGCCAGAGATGGATGTCTTGGTTCTTAGATGCCACTTCAGTGGGTAAACCCTGGGTTTTATACAGGTAAATGTTGATAATATCAAGCTCACAATAAGATACACAGTGGTTATATTCATCAGTCTGTTAAAGCAGTAAACAAAAATATTAGGACTAGACCAGCACCTTCTTTGCTAGAATACTTTCCTTTTATAACACAACAATTTACAGTGCTTCATATGTTTTTAAATCTAACATTAGAAACACCTTATTAATTTAGGTATTATTCATTCCCTTCATTAAATAAACTCTGAGGCTGAGGAATTACGGGATTTCCCAATTTGCATAGCCCTGGCAAAAATAGAACTTTGTATCCTATATACAAAGAGTTGGAGAAGGGGCTCAGGGCTCTGGCAGAGCTTGGATTCAAACCCAGTTCTTTTCACCCTGTTTTGTTTGTTTGTTTTTTCAAAGCCACTAAGCACATACTCCAACTATTAGCATGCTATATTTTTCTCGATCCATTTATTTTTCATCATGTGTGTCATTATAGTTAAAGTGGGTTTCTTACCCATAACATACAGCTGGGTCTTGTTTTTTGATTCATCCTGACAATGTCTTTTAATTGGTGCATTTAGACCTTCGGTGTTCAAAGTGATTTTTGATACAGTTGGATACACATAGAGCAAGTGTGTGTTTATGTATATATAGGCATACATATAAAGTTTGTATTTATTAGTATATAAATATATAATAGATGCCAACCTATTTCCATCGTCTGGTCTGAGAGACAAGAAGATTTATTTTTAAAATACATTTTTATTGAATGTTTGCTGTGAGCTTGGCACTATGTTGAATATTTTAGTGGTTTTAGCTTACTTTGAAGAAAACCTATTTCAGAAATTTGCACTGTATTCTCAAATCTTGGATGCAGCCTTTTTACCTGATATATTAAAAAAATTGCCTAAAATCGGTGCAAGATCCAATGACGAGAGTAGAGAACGGTGGCTAATGGGATAGAGCTCGCTGAGGGTGGAGCCGGGGTCTTGTGTGTATACAGCCAGGCATTGATGACCTCTGCGGGCTCCGCAGGGGCCTGGGCTCAGCGATTATTGGTTCTGGGTCCGTCTGTGTGGGTTCCACCCCAGTTATTAAATAAATGCCACCAAGAAGAGAGGCCTCCTTAGAAAAGATAATGTTTTCAGTGTTTCATGTTGGCTTTTGGCGAGGTTAGTACACTTTCAGTAAAACTTCAAAACTTAAAGAAAACAAACAATTCCTGAATAAGCCAGTATTCTGAACTGAGGTATTTAAGTCCTTTTACTGAATGGATCTTCTGTTCCCGCATTCCTGAGCATGGTATGGGCCTGCACTGCAGATGTCTGTATGATACATGATGTGGTAAAACATAGCCCTAGGAATCTTGTGGTTAAAAGTTGAACCGTGGTCTGTCTGCGAGAGTGGACACCTCGCCTGCCATATTAAACCTACCCTTCTTTCCTGCTCTCAAGCTCTCACAGACCCCCTTTCAGATTTTTTGTCCAGCCGCACACAGTGACATCTCAGTCTCCTTTACTTATACTGTAGCCTATGGCCCAGTAGTAGCTCTCCTGAGAGTTCAGAATGCTGCCACTCATGCTTTCTCCACAGGTAGACATTGTGTGGTGGCCGCTTCAGAAGGAAGACATCACCTCCACCCAGGGCTTGCCTGTAATAGTTTGAGGTTATGTGTTTACAATTTAAACAGAGCTAAAATGCTCTGCTTTTATCTGGTGAATTTGGGAATCTGCCCTGGTTTGAATTATCTAGATTGTCTAAGTGGGGGGTTCCAAATGTCCTGGATGCTGCAATTAGCTTTGTTTGGGCTCTGTAGACACAGCCATATTTGGGAAACACAAATGGGCCAGTTTTTGTATTCAAGACTTTCTGGGTTAACAATGCATGTTTAAGAAACTTGTGTGCCCAGAGTTGTACATATAAAGAGTTTGGGAGGGAGCTCAGGGCTCTGGAATGCCATGAAGCCGGGTTAGGAGCAGGGAATTGGCAGCGAGCGGGCCTAGGGAGCAATGGGGTCCTGTGTGTTGTCACCTGGCAGCCTCTGCTGACTATTTTAAGACAAAACCTTTTGGTGCAATTGCTTCTTTAGGAAATCTGGCGGAACATTCTAGTCGTTTTATTGCCCCCTGTCCTCATAAGACACTGCCTGGGAGTAGTTTGGCTTCATTAAACAAAAGCAATCACTGGCGATCCATGCTGGAATTCCACATTTGGTGCATTTGCCATTAGTTCTGTGGGAGATTGCACCACGCGGGCCGCCATGTTCTAATGGACAAGACTGTCAGTGGCATTTTTAAGCTTGTCTCCTAGAATTCTCTCTCGAAAGTTCTAAAGATTACACAATTGGGTATCAAATGCTAGGTGTGAAATTACCTTTCAGTAAAAAGGAAATGTATTATAACTACCTTATAAAAGGGCCTGAGCTCAGGGATTATTGATTCTGGGCCTGTCTGTGTCTGTTCCACACAGTTTGGAAAATATGAATGAAATAAAGTTACCAGTAATTCCATGTTACCGTCTTATTACTAGAATTTGGGCATATTTCCTTTGAGTGGCCCGGTGCATGAAATTCGTACACTTGGGGGGGGAGGGTGTTCCTCAGCCCGGCCTGCACCCTCTCCAATCTGGGACCCCTCAAAGGATGTCCTACTGCTGGTTTACAGGGATCGGGCCTAAACCGGCAGTCAGACATCCCTCTAGCAATCTAGGACTGCTGGCTCCTAACCGCTCACCTGCCTGCCTGCCTGCGTGATTGCCCCTAACCATTCTGCCTGCTGGCCTGCTCACCCCTAACTGCCCCCCTGCCACCAGCCTGCTCACCCCCAAATGCCCCCCGCCAGCCTGATCACCCCCAACTGCCCCCTGTGCCAGTGTGCTCGCCCCCAACAGCCTCCCCTGCCAGCCTGCTCGCCCCCAACTGCCCTCCATGCTAGCCTGCTCGCCCCCACCTTCCCTCCCTGCTGGCCTGCTCACTCCAAACTCGCCCCGCCCCCCGCTGTCCTGATCACCTCCAACTGACCCCCACTGATGGCCTGCTTGCCCCCAACTGGCCCCCCTGCTGGTCTGCTTACCTCCAACGGCCCCGCCCCCCCACCAGCCTGATCACCCACAACTGCCATCCCATCCTGGCTTGATCACCCACAACTTCCCTCCCCTCTTGGCCTCTAACCGCCTCTATCTCAGCCCCGTCATCATGGCTTTGTCTAGAAGAACATCTGGAAGGTCTCCTGGAAGGTCTTCCAGTCTAATTAGCATATTACCCTTTTATTAGTATAGAGGCCTGGTGCATGGGTGGGGACTGGATGGTTTGCCCTGAAGGGTGTCCCGGATCAGGGTAGGGGTTCCCTTGGGGTGTGGGGTGGCCTGAGCGAGGGGCCTATGGTGGTTTGCAGGCCAGCCATGCCCCCATGGGGTAAGGGTCCCCACGGGGGCGGGGGGGGGGGCCCAGCCTGGGTGAGGGGCTGATGGCTGTTTTCAAGCTGGCCACAGCCCCTTCAGGGTGGGGGTCCCTGCTGGGGTGCCTGGCCAGCCTGGGTGAGGGGCTGAGGGCTATTTTCAGGCTGGCCACACCCACTTCAGGGTGGGGGTCCCTGCTGGGGTGCCTGGCCAGCCTGAGTGAGTGGCTGATGGCTGTTTTCAGGCTGGCCACAGCCCCTTCAGGGTGGGGGGGTCCCGCTCTGGTGCCTGGCCAGTATGGGTGAGGGGCTATGGGCTGTTTTCAGGCTGGCCACACCCCCTTCAGTGTAGGGGTCCCCACTGGGGTGCCTGGCCAGCTGGGGGAGGGGCTGATGGCTGTTTGCAGGCTGGCCTCGCCCCCGGGCGACCCAAGCTCCCAGCCCCTCCTTTTTTACTTTTTTTTTTTTTCAGCGCTTCCTTGAGAGGAGGCCAGGGCCGGCTGGAAGCAGGTATCTGGGATTTATTTATCTTCTATAATTGAAACTTTGTAGCCTTGAGCGGAGGCCAGGGTCAGCCAGGGTGGGTGGGAAGCTTGGTTTCGTCCATTGCCAGGGGCAACCTAAGCCTCCTGGCTCGCTCCAGTTCTGTGGCCGCTGCCATCTTTGTTGGGTTAATTTGCATACTCGCTCTGATTGGCTGGTGGGCGTAGCGGAGGTACGGTCAATTTGCATGTTTCTCTTTTATTAGATAGGATTTGGGCATATTTCCTTTGAGATATATGCATGTGTGTTGTTTCTTACATAATTATAATCACAAATGTCATAGAGACCTACGCCCTGCTTTTTCCCCCTAATCTTATGATAAGAAGTCTTTTCCCATGTTGCGTGGTCCATATAGCCATTATTTTCATAACTATTCAACAGTCCACACAGGGCATTGGGGAGTGGCCATGGTTCGCTGTCACTCAATACTAGAGTGTTACTAGGTTTTCACGATTATTCATAAAGCTGTGGCAAGCTTCTCTGACTGCGTAGCTTTATTATTCGGTTCTTTTCCAGGCTCCATGCCCCTAATGCAGCAAGGGTCAGAGGAGCACAGCTCCTGATGCAGTGTGCTGCAAACAGCCTACCTGGCTGCTGGACCGTAGCAGGCTAGCGTCTCTGCATCTGTCCACATTGAGTATTAATGTTTTTAAATTTGTGGACTAATTTAAGAAGTGGAAAAATGGTTAGTCATTATTTGAATCTTTTGTTTGTTTGTTTGTTTTAATTAATCAGGTTAAGTGAACATTTTCTCATAGATCTGTTTGTTGCTTGCATTTTTTCTTCTGGGAATGATTTCTTCATGCCTTTTAAATTTTTTTCTTGGTAATAAGTATGAATACACTGTAAAATAAGGATATTAAACCTCTGTTAATATATAAATAATAAATGATTACAGGCTATCTCCTAAATTGTCTGAAGTGTAGAAAATACTGCATTCATAAGACTTGAAGCTATTTGGGGCTGTATTTTGGTTGTTGGCAACTTTCTTTTAAATATATTTTTATTGATTTTAGAGAGGAAGGGAGAGATAGAAACATCAATGATGAGAGAGAATCATTGACCGGTTGCCTTCCACACACTCCTCATGGGGATCGAGCCTGCCACCCAGACATGTGCCCTGACCAGGAATCGAACCGTGACCTCCTGGTTCATAGGTGGACACTGAGCCATACCAGCAGGGCATTGGCAATTTTCTTGGCAGAATCAACTTCGTATGCTGACTTAAAGGCTCCATTTAGGTATAAAAGGTAAACAATACCTGCCGATTTATTGGTAGTTAACTTTCTAGCCCAACGGTCGCCAACCTTTCGGACCTCGTGGACCACCAGTGGTCCGCGGACCACCAGTTGGCGACCACTGTTTAGCCCCTCTCCACACGGACCTGGGATGAGAGTGTGATGGTTTTAGTGGACTTGGGCATGGGATTTCTGAATCCTGTGATTATAAATAGGTCTTATTAAAATGAGTTTCTTATCACTGTGAATTTTAATGGAGATTTAAAAACAAAACTAAATCAAAATAAAAACCTTTACTATTGTGGATCTGGCTACTGGGATTGGCCTTAAAGTTTGGAGAGGTGAGAGAAAGGGCATTAGTGGAAGTAACAAGATCAAAGACTTAGGAATGGGAAATCTTGTCAGTGTTCAGTAGGAATAACAAATGTGGAACACATGGAGTTTAGAGCGTATTGAGTATATGGGGGAAATGAGACTGGGAAAGTAATTGGAACCTCATCTTACAGGGTTTTGTGGTACATTACAAAGTTTGGACTTGATGTTTTAGGCCAGTGTTTCCCAAAGTGTGACATTTGAGGTGATTTTAGAAGGTATGTCATTGAATGTTTCAAAAAGGTTAGTGTTTATTCATTCCTTGATTCTATTTCCCATGCAGAATTCATTCCTTTTCTTTCTGTGCTCCTGTAACACTTAGGTCAGATTGCTAGCAGAAGGGATACCCATCGTGTTATGTTTCAATGAGATATGTCTGTCTCCCTATAACTCTGATAGCCGCAAAGTCAACAGCTGTGTCTGATTCATGTTGGGTCCTTTAGGCCAAACACTATCCTAGATGCATAGTAGCTGCTAAAGAAATGCTGTTTGGCCTGGCTGGTGTGGCTCACAGCCCAGCCGGTTTGGCTCAGCAGTTGAACATCAACCCAGAAACCAAGAGGTTTGATTCCCAGTCAGGCCACATCCCTGGGTTGCGGGCTCGATCCCCAGTAGGGAGCGTGCAGGAGGCAGCTGATCAATGATGTTCTTCTCTCATCAGTTTTTCCATCTCTCTATCCCTCTTCCTTCCTCTTTCTCTAATAAACCAATAAAAACATATTTAAAAAAGAAAAAAGAAATGCTATTTGAATGGCATCATTGGATCTGTGATTTAGGTACATTATTTTTCCCTAGGAGTCTCACCACCTTTTTTCCTTTTGCCCTGTACTACCCAGCCAACCCCTCTGAGCTCATAGGGGTCCAGTAGATGTTTCTTCCCCATTGAAATCTGACCCAGGACCTCTTTCGCTGCTGAAGATAGAATGTGGGAGTACTGGACTCTTAGGGTGATTCTGAGCCTTATTAGGCTATTGTAATGGTCTAGGAATGAGGTAATGGACTAGAATGGTGAACATGCGGATGGAAAAGCAGAGGTGGCTGGGATACATGAGCCATGAAGATGGAAGAGATGACAAGACTAGGCAACTTATCCACCTTGGGTGGAGGGGGTGGCAAAGGAAAGAGGAGAAATTAGTGCACTCAGACACATGCGAGGGACAGGTATCCTTTCCACCAATATTAGCTGGGTGCTGACCCCGTGCTGGATGCGTTACTAGATGTTAGGATAGAGGTAAGCAACACTCTGTCCTGCCTGAAGGTGCTCACTGTCTGGTAGGTTTTGTGTATGAGGCCTGATTGGAGCAGCAGAGACCAGGAGGGAAGGTGGGGAGAGGTGGGTGATGGCCTTGGCTGGTCCTAGTAGTTTATCATCAGAATTTTGCATTGTTTGGTGAGTTATGGGGCAATATCAAAAGGGGAACATGGCACTGTCCAGTCATCAGCTGTGGAGGGCTGATTCTTATCTGGAATTCAGATTCTGTTGCCAGGTGGCCAAAGGTGCTCTGAGGCAGTTAGAAGAGGGATAGGAAAGTAGCTTACTAGGAGGACTATAAAGCAAGACAAAGGGAAACTTTCTGAATCTGTTTTTGCACCTAAATAACAAGGGGAAGATTATTTTTCTGGTTTACAAACTTTTTTTGTAGCCACAGAACCCATTTATCCAAGGAAAACTCAGGAAGTTTAAATGAATGGAATCGGTAAAAGGACAGCTGCCCTGGTTGAAGTGAAAGGTGGGGAGAGGGTGGGCGGGCGCCTGCACTGTGGCCTGAGGAGGCTCATGGAACCTCCTTCTGATCTGAGTGGAAAGCCATGAAAATGGGCTGTGTAGCCTGCATGGATCCTCTGGTCCTAATATTCCCGATGAAATCCTCAGGGAGCAAGTGTGTCCTTGGAAAGGAATGACAACCACCAACTCAGCCCCTCTGGCTCTTCAAGTCCCAGAAGAACCCAAGAGGCCCCTTCTTAGAGGGCGGATACTCATGGCCCGCGGTAAACCGGTGCACAGCGACACTTAGAAATCAGGACCCGAGAGCGTCTGTGGGCGGAGGAAGGAGTTAACTGTCCTCAGTTCGGTGGAAAGGTCAGCGAGGCCCTGATCAGTGCGGAATTCGTTGGGCTTGGCGGTGTGTGCACTGGAAACCTTTCTGAGGGCCATTTCAGATAATTGGTTAGAACGGAAACTGTGTTGGAGGGACTCCAGGAGGAAATGGGAGGACGTGGGGGGTGGCCTTTCTGGTGTGTTTGCCTATTGCTCCCTCTCCAGAAGCATCGATCTTTTCACAGAAAGATTGTGTGTGTTGTGTTCTGAGCCCCCAACTGTGCTATGGGATTGCAGACTGAAGTTAATGTCAGGGTCGAGTTTATCCTAACTTCCTCCCCATGCGAGGAAGTGTTAATAGCACAGTGTTTTATCCTTTCTGGCTTTCTGAGGAGCCTCTGCACCCCCTCCAATAACGCAGAGAGTGCATTTGGAGAGAAATGACATTAATAGAGATGGAGAAGAGGATGAGCTATTGAAAAACTGGAGAAGCATGGCTTTGCTGGTGGTTTAAAGCCATAAGTTTAAAGCAGTAAGGCTCTGTGAACTGTCCCTATGCTTTTCAAGCCTTTGGAAGTAGCTACAAATATATCAAGTCCCAGATTGTATTTCAAAGCTAGAGTTTAACCAGAGTTCGGTCAGGGAGCCAGCTTCCTTTTAAGCATCTGCAGTGGAGTTAAGGAGGGTCTGGTTATCTTGAAGATAAGACTCCAAAGTAGGTTCTGAAGGCTAAATAGAGACAAGGGCAAAGTTCATGATTGAGCACCCACTGTATCCTTGCTCCTGAGGATGACATCTGGTCTCCACTCCTGTAACTTACAGTCCTGTGTTAGTGTGTGTGTTGGTGGGGGGTTGGGGGGGGGGGTGGTGCTCTTGGAGGCAAAATACCGCAGTGCATAGGAGAAGCTGGAGCGTGCTGTGTTGAGAGGTCAACCAAAGGCTCATTCTCCTCCACAAACTTTTGCTGGACCTTGAACTCACTCTTACAGGCAAACTCAATTCCTCCCTAGTCACATATCCCTGAACCACCCATATAAGGACTTTCTTTCCTTCCCCAACAAAAACCCGTATTTAGTTATTGGATCCTATTTCAGCTGGAAGCAGGAGTATAACTTTTGCTTTTTAGTAATTATTCACTCCGTGTCATCTCAGAATTATAGGGTTGTGGAGTGAGGGAGGGACCATACCGAACTGTTAATTATCCAGATGCATTCTTAACAAGTCTGGCTACTTCACATCTTGTTCTTCTGGTGGAATGCTTATGTGGATGCTGCGATGCTTTGACCAAGTATGGTAGGTCCCATGGCCCAAGGAGTGGAATGGTGGCTGGACCCTCACTGGCCCAAGCTGTGATATTGTGTAGGTTCCTGCTACCCATTGGGGGAATAGCTGTCTGGTTTTGTCACTAGTTGGCACTGTTCATCTTTTTGGCCTTTACCCAAAGGTGCCCCTTGGAGGGGACACATGGGAGAAATTCCAAAGAGGCTCCATCACGTTCACAACCAAATCAGCTCTCTACAGCTTAGTTTTAAAACAAATATTAAGTGTCACAGGTTTTTTATGTAAAATAAACTCTCACATTCTACATATGATTGTAATAGCTTGTACTATCTATAATAATAAAAGCATAATATGCTAATTAGACCGAACGTCCTTACGGACGAAGCCAGGGCTGCGAGGGCCGAGCCTCTTGCATGAATTTCGTGCATCGAGTCTCTAGTGTCTAAATAAACAGCAAGGACTGGATTATGACTTTCAAAAAGCTCTTGGCGTTCTTCTGGTCAGGCTTAATTTGTGCAGCTTCCGGATACATCTTCGCTGACAAAACCATTTGCTGAGCCACGTGGGATTCAGATCTGGCTGGTCTTACTGCAGAGGGATGAAGGTTCTTCTCTCCCAGCGAAACCTTAGGGATGCCCTCCTCCTCCTCGTCTTTCTTGGTCAGGGTTTTTGGGTTGCAAACGACCAGAAACCACCTCTGGTCCATTCACACTAAAAAGGGATTTATTGGCAAAATCTCAGGTAGTTCTGAGTTTATGGGAGGCTGGGGAATGGCACTCAGAACAGGGCAGGAATTCAAGGAGGCTGAGTTGGCTGGAATCAGAGCCAGAATCAGGCTCTGGAATAGTCTGGATAGGGTGTCACTGCTGTTGCCACCCCTGTTGCCATCCTTGGCACAGCTGCCACTGCCATTCTTGCTGCAGTTTTTATTTTAAACGGCCACTGCGTCTTTTGTGTCACCTGCTGCAGATTCAATCCATCACCAAGTGACAACAGCAGAACCTACTCCCCCAAAAGTCTTTGTGTGCAGAGCTGGTACTCACCTATGCATCATCGTTGACACCTGCTGTCATACTAGTTCTTAAAATATCAAAACAGGGTCCTACCTACCAGCCTGGGCCCATTCTCTTCCAGCTTCTTACAATCCGGCCACTGCATGGTTAGCACTGGCACAGGGAGGGGCGCCCCGAGACGGCCTCAGCTGGCGTCTGCTGTGGTGGTGGACATTGTGGCAAAGTGATGGGTAGTATATTGGATATTAGCCCTGACCGTGTGTACTTAAGATTAGTTTGTAAGTAAGAGGGGCCGACACTTAGAAATCACCAGAATCTATATTAAGAAATATAAAACGCACAAAGGGCTACCCACTCATCATGTGTGAGACGAGGCATCCTTTGTGTTTGGTTTATAGATCGTTTCCATTCATCTCTCCCCTGCCTAAGAATGCTGTTGTGCTATGTACTTATTTACAAAATTAAGATGAATTAAACTAAATTATACAGAGGGAATTGGTAAATGAATTATGGCATGTTAATACTATGAAATATTATACAGCCACTAAAATTACGGATTTAATGACTGTAGAAGTCCAGGAAATGTTCATGAAATATTTAATTTAAAAGTTAGAACACAAAACTGCTCAGACATATGGTTACAACTATGTAAGTGCTATTTATACAAATAGATGAAGGTAGAAAGGACTGTAAAGGAATAAAAGTTCTTTCTGTTAAGATAGCTCTGTGGTTGAATAATACCATTTCTTAAATAATGCTTTAAAAAATAAATAAAACCTTAACATAAAAAAGTTGATTACCAAAATAATGTTTTACATGAAAATGTTTGGATGCTATTACCACAGCCCTTTTGGTCCTGGGAAGCAAATGGATGTATCATCAAACCAGGGTTGGAAACCACTGGGGCATTCGGAACACAGGTTGTGTTCTTGACTGAGAGAACACATGTTTCCACCACTTAGAGAGTGATCCGAGGGGGCTGTTGAAGGTCATGGGTCGTCTCAGGTGTATTGACAGTGACAGAGGCAAAGTTCGTGCTGATTTGGGCTGCACAGGACTTGGAGTGATTGTCTTGTTGCCTTGAGCATTCTGCTCGGTCAATTCCAAGGACAGCAAGGCAGCCACCTAGAAAGGAAACAGGTGCCCATGTTAAAAAGGAAACTAAAGCTTGTCTCCTTGTGCAGAGCCTCAGGCCATACCTTGACCTTCTTGCTACAGAATGTACGCACCTGGGAGTTGATTTCCTCTACATCATTGCTTCTCACACCCTAAAGGGCATAGGGACCAGCTGGGGATCTTTTCAAAATGCATATTCTAACTCAGTTGGTGTGGAGTCAGAGTTTTCTGCATTTTTAATAAGCTCCCAGCTGATGCCAGTGCGCTGGTGTGCGGACCACACCTGCAATAGAACAGTTCCACTTATCCCGAAGACGTGCTTTTCAGATTGTCCTTCATATGTGTTCAGCGACGCCTGGCTATTGGGAATATGTGTAAGACCTGTGCTTTGAGCACCACAAAACTCTGCTGGGAGAAACTAAAGACTGCAGAAAGGGGGAGATTGTCTATTCTCATGAACCGGAAAATCCAACATGGTTAAAATTTCCCCCAGCTTAATCTACAGATTCAACATGATCACAATAAAAATTCCGGCAGGCTTTTTGTTTTTGTTTTTGGGAAAAGTTGAAAGATGATTCTACACTTTATATGAAAATGCAGAGGACCTAGAAAAGCCAAAACGATTTTGAAAAAGAACGAAGTTAGAAGACTCATGCTACCTGATTTCAACACTTACTATAAAGCTATAGTAATCAAGACAGTGAGTTATTGGATAAAGACAGATCAGTGGGACAGAATGAAGTCCAGAAATAGGCCCACATATATGTGGCCAAATGCTAAATTGTGTTATGCTGAGCAAGAGAAGCTATATAGAAGATTACATGCACTATGATACCATTCATATGAAGTTCTAGGAAAGAAGAAACTAGTGACATTACTGGTGATGAGACCATGCTAACTGAGAGGGTTATTCATTTGAGTGTCAGTGGTGAGTGCAGTGCCTAAGAGCCTGGGCTTTCAAGTCAGGCTGTCTGGGTTCCAGTAGCAACTCTCTGTTCGCCTCTCTGCGCCTCGGTTTCCTCACCTGTATGAAATAACACAGTGTTAGTGCTTGCCTTGTAGGGTCATTGTGAGGATCAAGTGAATTAATATAATTAAAGCATCTTGAACATTTCCCTGTGCTTTGTAAGCTATATTTATTGCTGCTTCTCTTGTTATTATTAACCTCCAATAATATTGTGATTTCACCTTTCTCCTAAAACTTGTTCTTTCCTCCATGACCCATGTGCACTCATGTAACTCTAGGGTTTTATTTGAATACTAGAGGCCCAGTGCACAACATTTGTGCACGGGGGGGGTGGTGGAGGGGCGGGGAGAGGGAGGGGGTCCCTCAGCCTGGCCTGTGCCCTCTCGCCAGCCGTCCTGCGCCCTCTTGCCAGCCATGAGCCCAGCTTCTGGTTGAGTGGTCCTCCCTCTGTGGGAGTGCCCTGACCACTAGGGGGCAGCTCCTGCGTTGAGCGTCTGCCCCCTGGTGGTCAGTGTACATCATAGTGACCGGTCGTTCCACTGTTCGGTCGATTTGCATACCAGGGTTTTATTATATAGGATTAGATCTGAGTGGATAGTATTGAAATCAAATACGGGCAACAAAACTGTGGCCAAGGTGGTTGAGTGGCATGCCCACGGTCATGTTAGTACGTAGCAGACCAGAAGCTTGGCCAAGTTGACTCCTGGTTCAGCTCTGTTTTATCAAGGATGTATGTGTTATTTCCTTTTCAATGTGAGCCACAGGGACTTATCTCGGACCTGCCATTCATCGGTTTCATTGTGTGGTTTTGTTTTTCTGCAGAGCAGTGCTGAGCCCCAGTTGGAGACTTGTCACCACCATGAGCTCTGGTAAGTCATTTAAAACCCCTTTTCTTCTGGACCAATCTACAAAACTGGGCAGTTTCCCCAGATTTCCTACTTACTCTGAAGGTTCCAACTACATTTCATTTTTTATTTTTGAGACCTGGGTAAGTGCCAGAGCTTTGTCATAAATTGTCGTCATCGCTATCATCACAGGCATTGTTGAGGATTTATTCTCTACCACGTGACAGGAACTATGCTATACACTTTACATGCACGTGTCCTCATCTTCGTAATAGCTTCCTTTCTCTCTATTTTTAACAACTTTATGGAGGTATAATTGGCATACAGTAAACTGTAGATCTTTTAAGTATACAATTTGATAAATTTTGACATGTATACACCTCAGTGGCATTTCTTAATCTCAGTGAGTGCAGCACAAAAGGACTATAATTGCCCCTGGGTGCAAGCTAATCTAATACTTCCTTCATCCAGGCTGACGGAGCGGTTTGCTCCCCTTTTGCTATGCCTGTGGTAGTAAAAATCAAGACCTACACAAATGACCAGTTTTGAGTATATTGAATTTAGAGCTGAGGTGGAAAGCAGGGGCTAGGGAAGATGGGGAATGGAACAAGCCCCTGCTCATTGTGCAGCCAGGAGTTTGAGGCAGAGAAGTTTCCATCTGGAGATTAAGGCCTGTCTGCCTCGGCCACTGAGCCCACCTCGGCCACTGGGCTCACCTCAGCCACTGGGCCCGCCTCGGCCACTGGGCCCGCCTCAGCCACTGAGCCCGCCTCGGCCACTGAGCCCACCTCGGCCACTGAGCCCACCTCGGCCACTGGGCCCGCCTCGGCCACTGGGCCCGCCTCGGCCACTGAGCCCGCCTCGGCCACTGAGCCCACCTCGGCCACTGAGCCCACCTCGGCCACTGGGCCCGCCTCGGCCACTGAGCCCGCCTCGGCCACTGAGCCCGCCTCGGCCACTGAGCCCGCCTTGGCCACAGGGCCCGCCTGGAGCCTTGTGTGACCTGTAGGCAGTGGGGGTGAGGGGGATGACCAAGGGGCTAGCTTATTCAGGGTGTTCCAATTCTGCGTTATTTCCAGCATGTTCCAGAAATCTGAGGATGAGAAACAAGTCTTTCCACGTATTTGCATACAGTGCCCTTTTAGCCAGGCCCTAAACTGGCTGACGTGTGTGCTTAGGACTGAGGAGGGCTCTGGGTGGGATAGCTCAGGGCCACATCTTGGCTTCCTCGGGTACCACTCTGTGACCTTGGGCCTGTGGTGGACCCTCTCTGCATTCTCTTCCGTAAAACAGACATCCTAAAAGCACCAACTCACGGGGATTGTGTGAGGATTAAGTGGGGCATTGCTCCCTAAGTACCAGGCGCAAGGCTCGGCTGGTCTTCTGCCCATGGGTTCCCAGCTCCGATGTCCTCCTTGCGAGGGGGGACTTGCCCCTGATGCCTTCGGTGCTCTTGTGCGTAAGAGGCTGCACACCTTTTCCCTCCAAGGGGCTCAGGTACTGCCAGCAGCTCCTGCTTTGTAACGCTTTTTTTGTTGTTGTTGTCATTTTTTTAAACGTTGGCTCTGCAGCCTAAAGTTGTTTTGTTCTTCTAATGTCAAAATTAGCCCAAACTGGCATTGCTACCTACTCCTGGCAAAATAAGGGCAGAGGAAGTAGGAAGGGAGGGCCGGGCCGGAGGGCGAGGGTGTGGAAGTGCCCGAGGGAGGTCTCCCTGCTTCTCCCTCTCGGGTGTGGTGCTAGAAGGAGGCTTTTCACAGCCAGAGTCCAAAAGGTCTGGACCCTCTGACCTGATAACCCCACTCTTGGGAATTTCTGTCTTAATTCCAAGAAAACAAAAACACCACCCACATGAAGGTGGGGACTCTAGGTTCATGCTGTGTATTTACATGGTGGAATATTATGCCGCTATTAAGAATGATCATTAGGGAAGAAAGCTGTTCTGTGGGAAATATTTCTTTTAACCTCTGCTGGACAGAGCAGCATGAAAACAGCTTTTGCCTTCTCTCCTGGACCAGACAACACACAATTCTCAGAATTCTCCCATGACACCCAAGGGGGCCCATCTCCAGGCCTGAGAGAGCCCACACGTCCCCAGCACCTCCCACCGGGTGGGACTCAACAAATGTTGGGGAGTCCTTATCACTAGCCTCATGCTTCTTTCTCTCTTCCAGAATGTGACGTTGGCGCTTCTAAAGCCGTGGTGAACGGGTTGGCACCAGGCAGCAATGGGCAGGACAAAGGTAAGGCTTTTAAAGGGAAGCCCGGCTTGGTATTGGGAAGCATTTCTAGAAGGGGCAGGATACCGGGGCGGAACCACCTGCCCAGTGGGAATAGCCATGATCCAATCGGGCCCTTTACTGGAGACCTGTTTCCCACACTGAGTTTCTGAGACCGTGAGCATGATCTTGCATCTCAGGAGTCTGAGGCTGCTGCTTCCCACTGTGAGGTGACTTATTAAAAACTGTCCCTTGCTCACAGGGTGTTTCAAATAGCAGATCAAATACACACACCGAGGTGTACCTCCTGCCTCCTGCATATGGCATTTATCAGCCTGAAGTTTTCCTCACCGGCATTTCACCTTCATAGCCCCGACCCTGAGGCAAGAGCCTTAGTTGCTGAAATAAATGATTTCCGTGGCATTCATTTCATGCACATCCTCTCATATTTTCAGTTTTTAAAAACTTTAGGATGAAAGATTTAAGTGTGAAATGAGTGATGGAGAAGATGACCTTTGAGGTCCCATTTGCCCTGTCATCTCTCATCCCGAATGTCTCGGTGTGGCTGCCCAAGTAGCAGGCAGCAGGGCTTCCCGTGCACTTCTGCGGCGAGGTGTGGGTTGGAGTGATAAGATACAGACATCTCGGGAGGTCCTTTGTCCTTATGGGCGTGTCTAGAAAACACAGGCACTGCATGATCTGCAGTATTTATTCCTGCTTCAAATTCTGGGTGCCAGTGATTCTCTCCATGTCACCCCACTAAATTTTAGGCTATCAGAGAGGGAGGGCGGAAGTCCTATCATTGGGCCTTTAAGTAACTTCAGAGAGTTTGACGTGTTTGGCTTTTGTAATTTTAGGCTGGCTAAGCCAAGTGTTCCTTTTGGACCAGGCCAAATGCAGAGTCAGAAGGAAGAGCTGGAGAGGGAAGGCATAGAGAGCGGAGGGGTGGGGAGTGGGGCGGTGGTTTGGGGCGGTTCCTCTGGCAAGAGGTGTCCTGCTGCCGGCCTGTTCTTGCCTCCCTGCTGGCCATCCTCCTGCACTCAGGGTGTGGGGCCGTGTTCTCGGGGTCCTGGACAATCAGGCGGAGTTGCACCAGGGGAAGTTGAAGGGCGGTGCCTGTGGAGTGGCTCCAGGGGAGGGTTTAGTCCTCCCGTGAGGCGTGAGGCGCTGGGAGAGGATGGGCTCTGATGCCAGCAACACCGTCCCTGTGAATTCACTTAAGGAAGAGGCTCAGGGGCGTGGGGGAAGGGTGGCAGATGGGGGTGGTTTCTGCTCTCTCTTCAGTAAAAATCACCTTTGGTTGGGAGGAGGAGGCAGATGCAACCCACAGGTCATCCTGGTGGCCCAAGGAGGTCCCTGAACCCAGTGCCGGGACAGTGAGCTCTCGCCTCAGCCTCTTCCCTTGAGAGCCGGGTGACTCTGAGCAGCTCTCTGAGCCTCTGGCTTCTTCCTCTGAAAATGATAACATAACAGAAGTCTCCCACCAGCCAGTCTCCCCGCTGGTCTTAAAGAGCAGTGAATAAACAGGATTGCTGCGAAAGCATGTTTGTACCTTCACATGTGAAGCCCTTGCCGCGCCCCATGAGTTATCCCGGCTCTTCAAGCTCAGCCGGGGTCAGATCCCGGGCTGCGCACTTGGGTGCTGCCCTTGTCTTGAACATGCACTTGGACACTTGGCAACCTCTTGCCCGAGAAAGGGTGGGTTGAAGCAAGACCATCTGCTGCCCGACAGATGGGGGTTCTGATTTGCGTGGGGACAGAGGGCTATACTTGTCAGAGCAGGCACAGGACCCCAGAAGGTACGATTCTGTGGAAGCAGTTGAGATGGCTGAAAGAACCAGGCAACTCACAGACCGGTCCCTTTCCTTCCTCCACTCACCTGGGGCCGGAGCCATAGCTCTCCTTCTCGAAGCCCCTCCCCCCAACCCAGCACAGACACCCCAGCATCCTTTCAGGGGCCCCTTGGACCCTGATTCTCTCCCCTTCCTCTGTTTGCCAGGCCATCTGCATCTCTAACTCTTGGCAAGTTCCTGGTGTGGCAGGAGGTACAGAGACACTGACCAACTGCACGCGGGCACCGGTAGGAGGGAGGGTTCTGCCGTCTTGGCACAGAACTCCAAAGAGAGAAAGCAGGTTATTTCAAATCACTGCATCTACTGCTCTTTCTAGTGTTCTTTCCATGTGGGCGACTTCCTCCTATTGTCCCTGCCGAGTTCCTCAACTGCCTGAGTGTTTCCCAAATGTCCTTCCTGGAGGCACCATTTACCCTTTTGTGTTTGCAGCAACCACCGACCCCTCACGCGCACGCTCTATTTCTGCTGTTAAAATAATTCCTGTGAAGACAGTGAAAAGCTCTCCAGGCCTAGTACTCCCTCCAGGTACCTCTCCTTGGGTTGGTTTCTTCTTTTAATTGTGAGCAGATCATGCATGGTGTTTCTTCTTTCCTTCTAACAAAGATTGGAGGCTTAATCCTTGCATGCTTAGGAACCACTCCTCCTCACTTCCTCGGTTGGTTTCCTTTCTGTGTGTGTGTGTGTGTGTGTGTGTGTGTGTTTCTATGAGCCAGCCAGTCTGGAGACAAACTGACAGCTACCTTGTGCCCCTTGCCCTCTTTAGGAGAAGGGTCACCCAGAGGCTAAGCATTTACTCTGTGCAGTTCTGAGGTACAGGGACTTCTTAGGCTCTCCCTAGAGGGGTCCAGCTCCCAGTACTTTACTTAGAACTCCAGTCTCCCCGAGAATTCATGTGGCCGCACAGGGACCCTCTGAATCGGCTGACCTTGGAAAAGAGGCTTCGCTTCTCTCTGCCTGGCACAGGCCTGGGGATGAGGTGGACGTCTGAGCCCACATCCTGTCCACTGCCCACCTTAAACTT
Organism: Cnephaeus nilssonii; assembly: GCF_951640355.1. Classification (NCBI taxonomy): domain Eukaryota; kingdom Metazoa; phylum Chordata; class Mammalia; order Chiroptera; family Vespertilionidae; genus Cnephaeus; species Cnephaeus nilssonii. The sequence continues at coordinate 40,285,720 of NC_137087.1, read as the reverse complement.
GACCTCAAAATCCCAGGCTTGACGATTGTAGGTCAGCGATCCCAGCTGGGCTGTGGAATTCAGTTCAGCTCGGCCACACAGAAAAAAGCGTGAGCACGTGCGCCTGCGAGGGCTGTGCTCTGCGTGCGGCGCCTCCCGGGCCGACTCTCCGGAGGGTGAGCAGCCAGCTCTTTTGAAGCCTGTTTTGAAACGCTTCTCAGTGCGATTCTGAAAGATGACCCGGGCCTGTTATTAGGCCATTGTCAACTGCGGAGAGGTCGGGACCCAGTGGCGGCTCAGCTGGGTGCCGCGCACACTGTTCAGGGAAGGATTTAGCGTTCCCGGTCCTTTCCTTTGGTGTGCATTTTCTTCATTAAGTTGGAATGCGAGGCTCTCTCCCCTGGTCGTTCTGCCCAGGCAGCAGATCCTGTCTCATCTTTTCAGGGTCCTGACTTGCTGGTGCAGGTTTTCTTTTCCTTTTCCCACTAGAGAGTGATTCTCTGCAGAAAATCACTGAATTCCTGATGTGCCTAGAGCTTTTCTAAGACGGATGGTCTGGAAACTTGAGAAATCTTTCATAAACTCTGCGCCTTACTAATTGGTCAGACGTCTGCTCACCAACCTAAACTTCATTTAATACAAGAAAGAAACCCGCTTTCATTTTGAAATGTCTTCAGCTGATAGTGTAACTCATACATTTACTCCATTTCCCCCTAACCTCATGATGGGTGGTAAACCTCTGAAAATGGGGTTCATTCCTCTCCACGACCCACAAATTAATTTTCATTGACCATAAGACTGTGTGGCTGTGACCAGGTTCATCTCATCCCCCAGCCGTAACAAGTTGATTGCTGACTGTTGCTTAATCCTTTAGGAGCTTTGCATTCAGTCCTCTCTTTTGGATCTTTCCTTTTCAGACATGGATCCTACAAAAGTCTGCACTGGGAAGGGAGCCGTGACTCTCCGGGCCTCATCCTCCTACAGGGACATCCCAAGCAGTAGCCCTGTGAGCCCTCAGGAAACCCCACAATACGAAAGCAAACCAGGTGAGCCACCCCTGCGACTAGGGGCAGGTATTCAAGTCACGTGGGAAGGGCCACGGATTCATCAGCTGCTTCCTGATTCTCCCAGGGGCCCCTGGGTCAGTCAGCTTTTTGTCCCACCTGGGACACATGGTGATCAATGCCCTGAACTGACAGGGTCCCCTTGCTTCTGGCAGAGGCACAGCAGCAGCCACCACTTTATTTTTGCTTTTGACTGGACAGGTGGGCAGACACCCTGTCTCAGGACTGGGGGCTCTGCTGACTGCACTGGTGAGGACGGAGAGGCTTGGGGACATGGGGAGGCAGTGGAGAGATGGGCTAACGGTTAGGTGTTTCTGAGGGCTTGGCTGTGCCTGGCCAGGCAGGGCTGAGGCTGAGAGGAAGCCAGAGGGCACTGAGAAGTGCAGGCAGCTGACCCGGCTCCCAGGAGAGCAAAGGTGGGGCAGGGCTCAGGCTTGGCGGGCGGTGACCTGGCAGCTCAGGGAGCAGGACCAAAAGAGCAGGTCTCAGTGCAGACTGGGAGCTACCGAGACAAAGAAGCCCGTCCGAAGCCCCGCTCCCCACGCGCCCCGCCACTCGGGAAGCCTGGGTGTCTAGGTTTAGACCTGGGGCTTCGGGAGCTGGTAGATCTGTGTTCAGGTCCTTCACCACCTGTTGGCTGTGCGAGCTCGGGGGATATGGTTAGTCTCTCAATGCTGGCAGTCTCACCCGCACTGCCTGCTGCATCCTTGTGAGGATGAAGGGCGGGAGGTGATTTGCACCACACCTGGTGGCATGGAATGGGCTGCATTTGTTGCAACAGGAGAGCCAGACATGGGCCCCTCATCCACTGCCTTGGTAGTGCTTTCATACCTGAGGGGCTTGGGCAAGATGGCTTCCAAGCCATTCTAGTTCCAAATGCTCTGGAACCTTGGGAAGACGTGATTATTTTGGCCTCTTTGGAGAGAGCTTTCCATAGCCCAAAGGTCCTGGGAGCTGGGAAACGCTGATGTTGAGGTTCCACAGGCACTGTCAGGATCGGGCAGGACGGCCCTCTCCACTGGGGGGGGGGGGGGGGGGGAAGGCGTGGGCGGTCCTCACACTTGCGTTGCATCAGAATCACCTGGATAAAAACACAGGTTCCTGCGCCCACGTCAGAGCTTTAGAATTCCTGATTCCCACCCGAAGGGCTGGGGTGCAGTCTCAGGTTCTGCATTTCTGACAGGTTCCCAGGTCATGCTGATGCTGCTGGTCCGAGGATCACATTTGAGAGCTACTGCTATAGGGGATGGGAGTTTCTTGAAGGAAGGAAATAAAGGGAGAAAAGGAATTGGGGTGACAACTACTCCCTTGGGACCAGAGAGGAAAGGAAGGGGGCGTGAAAACTCTTTGGTACAGTGGGGAGCAGTGTGTGGTGATAGAAGGGAATTAGACAAGATGGGGATGGTCATCCTGGGAACTGGCTTTCTTTCTGTCCCAGCCACCTGTAGCAGGTGCCCAGGCAGATGTCCGAGGGCGAGACCAGGCTGGAGTGTGAGCTGCTTTTCCCTTGACTAAGGGAAGCCATGAGTGGCCTCCAGCACTAAAACTCAAAAGTAGCTTCTTGGCCCTAGATTCCTGAACTTATGCCTGACTCTTGCCCCACTGCTGTTTGCCATTCTCATCTCCAGGAAAGGTGGGGCCAGGAAGTAAAGGCAAAATAATTTCTTCCTAAAACAAGTCTAATCCAACCTCTTCAGGCCTAATTGGGAATATCCAGCTCCCAAGCTGGAGGACGTTTGGGGAAGAGAGAATCCCAAGTGCTGGTTAAAGAGAAAAACCCTCCTCCAGCCCAATGGCCCAATAAAACGACCTGTCACCACCTGGCCCTATCTCTGGTGGTGAATGAGAGGTGAAGGGAAGGAGGAGCCTTGAGCTCCCCCTGGTGGTTATAGCGTGGCACTATCAATGCAAATGCTACTCTTTTTTTAATTTATTGATTTTAGAGAAAGAAGGGTAGGGGAGTGGGGAGAGAGAGATCGATGTGTTGTTCCACTTATTTATGCATTAATTAGTTGATTCTTATATGTACCTTGACAGGGAATCAAACCCTCAACCTTGGTGTATCAGGATGACACTTGAACCAACTGAGCTACCCACCCAGGGTCACGCTGTCAGTAGGCTTTCACTACAGGACTCTGCAGTTATTTGAGTCACTTTAGGAAACTCTCTCTAATCCCCAAATAATTCTATGTCTTATACATTTATAACAGCTCATTTGGGTGATAAAAGATCATGTTTTAAAATGCAAAAAACTCTGAAGAATTAGGGGATAGCTATCAGTCATTCACACTTTACAGTAAATTAATCTTAGTAGATTATTTTCATCCTCGTAAATTGAGGTCACTGAATCCAAATTATTCATTCAGCCATTCACTTAGCATCATCTCTGTGTCAGACACTAAGCGAGGCACTGGGAATTGTGATGAAAAGCGGGGAGAAAGGAAGGAAAAGGGAGAATAATTCTGGGTGCATTAGGTGAGGACAGAAGGCAGTTGGTTGTAATAGGAGAGCCAGGCGTGGGCCCCTAATCCACTACCTGCTTTCTGACCGTGGTTAAGTCACACATTTTAAGCACATCTGAAGTATGAGGGACTGGGTAACATGGTTTCCAAGCCATTCTAGTTCCAAAATGCTGTGTGGCCTAACAGGTTTGGAAACTGACCTGACACAAACTGATTTCCATTCACTGGACAAATTCAATATTGTGTGCTAGAGCAATTTGGGTGGGAAGGAATAAGCTTGCTTTAAGTAGAGGGGGAAAGCCCCATACTGATTAAGAGTACACAACAGGCTGGAACGAGTTAACACTGGGGGTGAGGTTAAAAAGATGTGACTCTAGAGATAAGACCTTCAGGCCTGGGGATCTTGTCCCTGTACTCTGCTGCTCATTGGCCAGCATCTTGGCTCCCTCGTCCTCCTCTCATTCCTGACTACTCCCTCCCTCTGGGCCTCTGGACAACTTGCTGGCCCATACCAGTCTGCATCCTGTCCTAGGCCTAGGGGGCCCTGGGCCTGGACTTGCCTCGTGAAAATAGTCTTTAACAATATTTGCAGGTAGCCATGCCCAGTCTAGACTGGAAGCCCTACCAAGTACGAGGTAATGAGTGGCTCTTGCCAAGGATTGGGCATGCGTTCTACCCCCAATGTCTTCACAGAGAACTAATGCCAGATAGTGTCCAGCTCCCTCCCTGATCACTAGGCCAGTATCTGTCCTCCAGCTGTTCTGTCTACCCCCCTCCCCACCTTGCTACCTACCTTTGCCACCTTCTTCCATTCCTACAGGTCTCCAAGTTGCTGATCATTGGCCTACATAGACTGGAAGCTCCAGTCCCCAATACTGCCCTGCACTTGCATCTGATTTATTTCCTTACATGGGCCTTTGACACCCACATTTCAGAGATACCCCCTGTTTCCAGTCCTTGTTCCAACTCTCATCCTGGGCTTGTCATCCTGGGCTTGTCCTTGAATCATAGAGCTCTCCGAGGCTCAGCTCTGCCACTTACCGTCTTTGTGATAGGGGCAAATCACTCAGCCTTAGAGAGCTTCAATTTCTCATTTACAAAATAGGAATGATCATAATAGAGTTGTTGGGATTCAATGAGCTCTTTCATATCAACACTTAACACAGAGCCAGGCATGTAACCATTCTAATTACTGCAGACAGGAGGCCCCTCAAAGACATTCGGTAATTTCAGTTAGAGGCCATGAGGGCCTGGGCCTGGCGTGGTGGCAGCAGGAATGAAGAGCAGGAGCCAAGGGTGAGTGGATTCGGAAGAGGGAACGGGCAGGGCTCGGTGCAGTGTGGGTAAGGAGCATGGAGGGGTAGAGCTCGGTGCGGACAGGAGAATAACTGGCACTCATGGAGATGGTGGATTTATGCAGGAAGGTGAAGAATTCCTTCGTTAGACGTCTTGAATTGTTTGGGCAAGGAAAGAACTTCTAGGGGGAATTTGGAGTCGAAGTATGGATTTGGGAGCCACCTGATCAAATGAACATGGGGAGGCGGGGATGCTGGGGATCAGGGGCAGATGGAGCCTTTGGAGTTGCCCAGTTCAAACCCACAGTCCAGACTCCTGCTCTCAAGTGGTAGCTTGACTCTGGGTCCCTGACCGTGGCTTCCCAAACAGCCTCCTAATCTCAGAACATGGACCTTGGTTTTTGGATCAGAACCACTAAGGTTACTGCGAGAGGCATTACCTTATCCCTGCTTCCTGATGCCAGTGCCTGGCCAGTCTCAGTGTTGGCCCCGTGGTTCAGAGTGACCACACCACGTCCCAGGTCAGGGCGTTTTCACTCAAGAGGAGACAGGGAGCCTGAACTGGTGATGGGTGTGATACGCTTCCTGTCCGGTGTAACCTGAAGACCATCACTCCCTGCATTTCGACTCACAAGCCAAAATCCAGGTCAAATCTTACATGTTGCTCATTCTGTGCCAGTTGGCTCCACTCCTGCCTGGTTCTTGAGAAACAAGTCAGCTTTGGGCATGAAGATTCTTGGACCTGCGATCAGCTCATTTCCTCTAGTTTGAACCTCGCATTTGCTCTCCAGAAATGGCAGGAGCAGAAAGGTGTCACGAGAAAATTAACATTGAAGCAGTTTAAGGCATTTCCTGCCCTTGTTACCGCAGAGTCCTTTTTATGAGCACATGTGTGAGAATTGGCCGGGAGATGGCGGGAAAGTCCCCAAAAGAGAACCCCCTCACTCTGACACCAACTCCAAGTTCAGGGGATTCCCAACACCATCCTCAGAGGTGATCATTTGCTAGAAGGACTCGGAGAGCTCATTGAAAGCTCTTATGCTCATGGTTGTGGTTTATTTCAGATTAAAATCAGCCAGGAGAAGCACAGTTTCCAGTGTCCCCTCCTGTGGAGTCAGGACGTGCAGTTCCTGGCCGAGGTGTACACTATGCTCAGATACTCCAACCAGGAAGTGCCCCTGAGCCATGTGTCCAGAGTTGTTGGTTTTTTAAAAATAACATTTTTATTAATTTCAGAGAGGAAGGGAGAGAGAGAGAGAGAAACATCAAAGATGAGAGAGAATCATTGGTCGGCTGCCTCCTGCATGCCCCCTACTGAGGATCAAGCCTGCAACCCAGGGAATGGAACCGTGACCTCCTGGTTCACAGGCTGACGCTCAACCACAGAGCCACACTGGCTGGGCGTCCAGAGTTTTTGTTGAGACTTCCTTAGATAAGCTTTCCCACTGCCCAAGTGCTGATACCCTGAGTCACATTATTGGTGTGGCTCAGGGACACTCCTATCAGGATGACCTTCCAGGGGGTTAGAGAATATCTCCCAGAAGCCAGAGGGCAAAGCCAGACGTCTTTTTGAGTAAGGTTAAGTTCTTTACCACATAGCATGAGTAAAAAATAAACATGACGAGCTTAAAACACTCCTAGAGCCACTTTTAACACATCTCATCTATTAGACACTCTACCAGAAGACGTCACTTCTCTCAGAGAAAGTTATCCTAAGATTCCAAGAAGAACTGATCAGTAAAACAATGTAGAACAGATCAAAATGAAATTAGCACAGAGAGAGATACAAGAAAATGTCAGGGAGCTATTGTCTCAGGCCAGAAAAGATTGTCTGTGAAGGACAGATGGAGGAAGAGATAAGGCAAAATAAATATTACTTCCTTCTTGTGGGAAGGCTCGGGTCTCTTCCGAGCTGCAGAGCCTACCTGGGATCCAGCTTTCCGACATTTATTGAAAGAAGCTTTCTGATAGTCTCCTCACACCGGAGGTAATAGTCGATGGTTATGTGCATAAGATTTCACGTGCTGTACTCGGGCACATCATGGTCCTGCTGCCGCCAGCCTTCAAGGTTCAGAAGACGGGGTAACATGAAGGGAGATGAAACATCAGAAACACAGCTGTCCTTTAAAGGAAGCACGGGGAGGGATGCTCAGAGGGGTCCTGGGTCCCGCAGGGCAAGGGCAACCATTTTAATGACTAGGAATTAGAAGAAAAAGTGGGTTGAGCCCCAAGAATAGGATGTTCTTGACACTATTTATCAAATGGCAGATGTTAGCAACTCTAATTTATTTCTATATCTGGGCAGTTTTTTCCCCCTTTTGCTTTGGATTCCTAGTTTACTGAGCTCATACTTTATGCCAGACATTTCCCTTTGATCCTCATGACTCAAAAGAGGCAGATAATGTCTCTTTCACAAATGAGGCTAAGTCATTTGCTGCAGGATGTGCAGTTAGCGAGATAGTGAGGACTCCAACCTGGCAGTCTGGGGCCGACATGGGAGTCCTTTTATGATGCCCAGACCTTCGGCGGCACAGACTCTTCTCAATTTTCCATGGCATAATCTGTTTGCCAGTGTCACCTGAGTAGAACCAACCCAACTGAGAACCAAAGAAGGTGCAAAATAAGGTGCTCAGAATCCATGTAGAAGGCTCACATCCTGTATGGAAAAGCCCCTCACTCAGAGCCTATGGGTACTTTAGTGTATTTGTAAATCTAATAAATTTGATAGGATGATTGACAAAGGTAGACTAGAAATAATGTAGGCAGGAGGGTGGGACAGTAAAAGCGACAGGTGCCGGGGAGTAGGGAGAGTCATTGTCGCAGTGTGTCACCTGGTGTTTCAGGATCCGTGAGGTGTGAGGGCCAGGGTTCTGGATGGATGCAACAGAGAGGGTTGAAAATGATCACGTTGAGGCTACTTCACATACCTGACCTCTGGATCTCCAGCAACCCTGCGAGGGGTACACGGAGTAAGGATTGTGTTTTATAGATGACGAGAGTGAAGTTTCGAGTGATTGACAGCTTGCCCTTGGTCACACAAGCTAATACATTGCAATAATGTGAGTAAAATTCAAGTCCTGTAAATTTCCCAACTTCTATGGTTCGGAAGAGAAGACAAATACCTGTGATTTGTTCGGGTGGTGGTGGTGGGGGGGGGGGGGCAGAAATGCAACAGGCAGCCTACTAAAGAAATAAACAACTGAAATCTGTAAAAACTCTGACCAGATTTGGGGGCGGGGGGCGGTGGTGGAATAAGCAAACAAAAATATAGTTAGTTTTCCAGAACAAGGATGTTTTTAAGTATTCCTTGTATCAGTGGTTCTCAAAGTGTGGGTTATGGACCATCAGCCTTGGCCTCCCTTGGGAACATGTTAAAGATGCAAATTTTTGGACCTAACCTCCCATCATGAGTCAGAGGCTCGGGGCGGGTGGGGGGTGCAGAGCACAGCAGTCTGCCCTCTGTGATTCTGATGCAGCTCTGACACCTGTGGCTCCCCCACCTCCCTGAAATGTAGGCTCCGCTTTGTGGCCCTTGTGGGGTTGCTGACTCTCCTACGGATGGTGGGCGGGGCGCCGTACTTCATTCTGGAGACCTGGGCTGACTGCTTTGTCGCCTCCTGGCTGTGTGACTTTGGGCAAGTCAGTTGGCCTTTCTGTTTCCTCGTCCGTGAAGTAAAGACTCGTGTGCACTAAAATACTAAATAGGAGCAAAAGTGACTGACAGTGTCTGGCAGAAAGGTGTTCAATAAATGTGTGTAAATCTCAACAACATCTGGAAAGCCCATCTCTAGTCCTTGAGGGACGCACTGAAACGGAGCCTTGGGCTGGGAGAACTGCTGTGTTGTTCCCTCTCATCTCTGTACAGAGTCAGACGAGAGCGGGCGCCCAGGAAGAAGAAGGAAGCTGAGGGATTGGCTAGACCAGGGGTTGGCAAATATACCCAGGGGCCAGATGTGGCCGTGCCTATTTTTGTACAGCCTGTGAACTACGAATGATTTTTCTATTTTTAAACGGTTGAAAGAAAATCAAGACAGTATTATATGCCGCTTGGAAATGACATGAAATTCAAATTTGTGTCCGTAAATAAAGGTGTATTAGAATGTGGCCACACTGGTTCATATGCATATCATCCATGTCTGCTCTTGTTTTGCAACAGAAGAGTTTAGTCGCCACTGAGACCATATGGCCCGCTGAGCCTAAAACATTTACTGTGTGGCCTCTTATAGAAAAAGCTTGCCGACCACTGGGCTAGATGGAGGATAGAGAAGAGAAGCGAGAGATGATGCAGAAGATGATAAGAGTAGATATTTACTGAGCTTTGCCAGGCGTGGGCTAAGCATTTCTCATGCATTATATCATTTAATTCTTAAAACAGCACTTATGAAGCAGGCATGTCATTATCTCCATTCTTCAGATGGAGAAACTGAGGCTTATCACCAGGGACACAGAGCCCAAAGGTAATAGAGTCAAGATTTGAATTGAGGTCCAGCTGCCTTTCCAGCCGAGCTCATGACCATTGTGCCCTGTTGCCCCATGGCATTAAGTGGGTCAAGTTAGGAGAGGTTTAGGGTCTCAGATATACCGGGCAGTGACTGGGAGGGCAGGGGAGTAGCCGGCTGGAGGGAGACAAGGGTGCCTTGTAGTGCAGTGAAAACTCAGAAAGGGTGATTAGATTTTAAATGTTTATGTGGCTCGTTTAACAGAAAGAAGAAAAGCAGCGGGGAGAATAGAAGCCCTTACCACAGCAGATACCTCTGGGCTGAAATCATGTTGTCCCCGAGCCCAGCACCAGCAGCCACGGGGAAAGTGCTCATCTCCTCTCCCTCTCCGGGGTCTGCTCATTAGCCCCCTGCTAATGGGGGGGGGGCACTCTGTGCCCACATCAGGCGTGAAGGAGGGGATGAGCTTTAGTGAGGAGGGACTGGACAGTGGAGTTCTGTTGCCTTTCAGTCTGTAAAATAAGAATGTCAAGGAACAATTGTTTCTTCATTGCTGTGAATGTGAGCCTTGTGTTTGCAAAGGTCAGCGCCTGTGAGCACATCGTGGCTTAGAGTGGGTTCCTATGGTAATTAGGCCGCTGGGACTGAGGGCATTCTGTGTCCGGCAGCAGGGCGCTGGACTTGGGCCTTTCTGTCGGGCGCATTGCTGGTTTCCTGCGAATGTAACCATTTCTGTCCCCCGCCCCCCTTTTTCTTGTTTTCATCCTTTCTGCACCACACACAGTGCTGGAGTCAGAGAATTCCCCAGCAGGTATGTGTCCCTTGATTCTTCTGTCCCTGCCTTCCACCCGGGACCCTTCCATTAGAGGGAACCGGAGCGTTCCCTGCGAGTGAGGGTGTTGTTTTCTCTTCCATCGCAGATGAGTGGCGGCTTTCTTCCAATGCTGATGCCAATGGAAACGCCCAGCCCTCTTCACTCGCTGCCAAGGGCTACAGAAGCGTGCACCCCAACCTTCCTTCCGACAAGCCCCAGGTAGGCATGTGCCCAGGGCGGGGTGGGCACCAGTGAGGGGTACCTGTTTCTAAGTCGTTTAGCTTCCGTTTGTACTGCCAGCTTGCTCCGCTGGGGAATAGGCTGGCTCAGAGTTGTGCTGTTGGCCACTCTGGAGAAACTCGGGCACCAGCCTGAGGGAGAGTAGGGGCTGAGGGGAGCAGAGGTGTGGGACCAGGTTGGTCTGTCCCAGGGGATTGGAAATAGAGGCTCGATGTGTTATAGTAGTAGCGCGTGTTTAGGAATGTTCTGGAACAGGGAAGCCATTTGGCCTTGGATAGTGGGGAAAAGTTCTGAGCCTGTTTGTTAAAAACTCTTTAGAGTGTAATATTCAAGACAAGAGTGCACTCTTGTGTTTATTCCGTTAACCGGCTGCAGGTGGGGCTGTAAGAGTTCCAGCAACTCTTCCCTTTTCAGCCTCAGATGGGGAGCTGTGGCCAGACCTCACGCCCTGGCCCAGGAGCAGCAGCTAGAAGTCAAAATGGGAGCACCTGTAGTTTAAACCTCTCTCCCTGCCCTAGGAGAGAAACCCCCCAGGTGTTCAACTGGGAGTGGAGATCGTTTTGCTTCAGTCTCTCGCCCTAGATTGTTTTCCTGACGGCCCCTCCCCTCCCTGTGGCTACTTTGCTGTTTTGAAGAAGGAATGGCCCTGTTTTAATCCAGGCAATCTGTGAGGGGCGTTTTTACACAGAGGAGCCGCATCCATGGAACGGAGCAGTTCCATCTTTTAAAGGAAGCCGTGCTGCCCAAAAAGTATTGCAGAAGTGTGCTCCTCGGGGGTCCTGTCCCTGGGCCTGCTTCTGACAGGGTGCCTCTCCCAGGACCCGCCGGGAGCCCGGGAATTCTGCATTTCCTTCCTGGCTCCCACACGCCTTCTCCAGAGATCCTCTGGTTCCTGTTCCCGAGGACTGGCCCCTGAAGAGAAACTGAGTCAGAGATAACGTCCTCCTGCCTCTCTGCAGACCCCGCCTCCCCAGCTTTAGAGCTGGTCACTTAATGGTCTGCCTGTGTGCCCAGCAGCACCACCAAGCCTTCCCCTGACCGTGGCTGCCTCTCTGGGCCATGGCCGGTGCATCCAGGGCCACTGGTTAGAACCAGGAGCTGCTAATGCGCCTCCTGAAGTTTTCATCAGACACAGGGACCTGGGTTGCCCAGTAGGTGGCGTGCCCTAGTTTTCCCTTTCTACGACCTTCCCGGCGGGTAAAGCGTGCTGCCTGCTTCCTGTGCCAACAGGCCTCCTTCTCCAGAATGGATACAGGCGGCTCGGCCCGGTTAGGAAACAGCGCTGACCCATGCTGGGCAAACATACAAGCATGCCCTCTTCCCCTCGGTGATTTAGCTCAAGGATAGCTCACCGATTCCTTTTGGCTTCTTAAGCAGCTCTTCAAAAGAGATAATTTTAAAAGCATGTGAACTAAACAAAAGTCACTTAAAACACATTCATTTACCGCAGCTTTATTGGGCACTTGTGTTCAGATCACTGTGTTAAATGTCGCCCTCGAGGAGTTTGTAAGCTTTATAAGTGTGAACATCCTGTAATATCGCCTGTGAAGAGCGTATTTTCTTATCTGTCACTATCCAAAACGTTGCTTTTTTTTAAAGGGAGCCTAGTAAATTGCTGCTATCGCAGTTGAATCCCGTATGTTCAGAGTAAAGTTGCCCATCCAAATGTCAAGAACCTTTAGGTCATGCCTTACCTCTTGAATTTATTGGCTGAGTACAGCTTGTCTGTAGAGCCATTGCCAAAGCTGCAAGTATTCACTGGCTCAGAGCAGCCAGGTGGCTGGGGGGACTGCCCGGGCCTGGTTTCAGCTGAAGGAGGCTCTCATATCCCTACAGACCTAGCATCTCCTCGGAATGACTGAATCGGGGTCCAGAAGCTTTAGGGGGAGCCTGTCCCTGATGTCCCCACAGGCTTCCTTTCCTCCTGCCAGCCTGGACCTGCTGCCCTGCTGTCCTTGCCCCCAGTGACAGGGAGCCAGGGCTGCCCTCTCTGACAGCATCATCGTGTTGGTGTCCCCAGTGGAGGGGGGATTGGTATAAAGTAGGAGCCGCTCAGATTCTTCCAAGCAGTCCCATCTTTTCACTGCCTCACCTTCTGCTAAGAGAAATGAGATCTCATTAGTAGCCTGCTGGGGAGGATGCGGACTGCCCATGTGGTTCCTACCACGTTTACAATGAAGCAGCGCCTTCCATGTAAGGGGACTGTGGCTGCCCCCTCCTTCTTTGGGGCTAAAAGCAGCCCCAGGACAGGAAGGCCTCTGGCTCTGAGTGCGTTGTCAGCACTCTGGGGAGGCGTCCTCTCCACCCGGTCAAGGCCCTGGGAAGGCTCGCGCCTGATGTAATGCAGCTGTGGCACCGTATATGGCCAGAGCCAAATCAAGTTAAAACCTCATTGCAATTGATTTCTATCTTTGGACAAGAAGGAATCACATGTGGGACACTCCAGCTCAAAGTAAAAGTAAATCTGAGCCTAATTCAAAATTGTCTTTTACTTACTTCCCTGACCACCATTATCACCTTACCCCACGGTCCCTGGGGTGCGTGTTAGTTCAAGCACTTTGTTTCTAGAGAGCATCGTTTAGTCTATAAACGCGCCCCAGCCTCCAGCCTGCGCTCACGGGGGCCAGGTGAGCGCGTCTGGAAGGCTTTGCTTCTGGTTACTACTGAACTGGGGCTGCTCCTTTTGTCTTTTTGGCCAGTATTTATGTGCCATAGGGCCGCATTCCACCGGCACGGTCATGGGCAGCCTGTGGAAGGATAGGCATCAAGTCAACCCAAGATACCCAAGGAGGCTGTTCTCCATCCAGGTTATTTGAAAACAGAGTTTGTTAAGGGATAGGACCTATCATAGGTCAGCTGCTTCTGGCTTGATATTCTAATCTAGGCTCATCAAACGTTTTTATTTCTCACCGATTGCCCTGGCTAATATTCCTTTACCCCTTGCCACCTGCACTCCACAAAGAAGTAAAAACAAAAATAAAAAGCAACCTCAAAATAGACCCATACCCTTGTATCTTCCCAGTTTTTGGTCACAACCCATTTACCAGATATTGACCGCACTCTAATGATCTCACCAGTGCCATTTGGAGGAAGGTTATCTTTAAAGACCGGGGCCAGTGAAGGGCATCTAGGTGTCTGGGCTTGGGCTGCTGGAACAGAACACCATAGTTCGGCGGCTTAAGCAACATACATTTATTTCTCACAGTTGTGGATGCTGGGAGGTCCAAGGTACTGGCCTATTTGGTTCCTGGTTTGGGCTCTCTTTCTGGCTCGTAGATGGCTGCCTTCTCACTGTGTCCTCACATGCATGGGGAGGGGGTAGTGAGAGGGGGAGGGAGGGAGGGAGGGAGGGGGGGAGAGAGAGAGAGAGAGAGAGAGAGAGAGAGAGAGAGAGAGAGAGAGAAGGAGGGAGGCAGGCCTCTGGTCACTTCCTTTTCTTATAAGGACACTTATCCACATCTTGGGAGTCCACCCTCTTGACCTTACCTAATCCTATGTGCCTCCTAAAGGTCCACCTTTAAAAGTTATTACTTAGGGTTAGGGGCTCAGCACATGAATTTGGGGGTGGGGGGTGGGGGGGACACAGACATTCAGCCATAACACCAGGAAAATAAACTGCACATCTTATGGTCTGATTCCCAGGTGAGCCACAGGTTGACAGATGGCTCTCACTGACATGAGGATCAGTCTGGAGATTTCCCCCATTTCCTGCCCTTCTGCTCCACTGAGCCCCAAGGAGGAGTCATATGAAAGGAGAGGGAGTGAGATGTGACCGTATGTAGCTTTCTAGCTCTGAAGCCAGGAGCCCTGGGCTGATCACATCCCTCCAGAATGCACTGCCTCCTAGTGGGCTGGGTGGGAATGGCTGGAGTTTGATAAACCCGGTACAGCCCAATCTGGTAGGCGAATCAAGTGCTTCATTGTCGGATCCCTTTGTTCCATGTACGTCAGAAATTGGAGATTCCATGCTTTTCACCCCACCCTGGCTTCCTTCTAATAATTAGTTCCATCGACTTGTTTCCTAGAGGAGAGAGCACATGTGGATGCTAAGCCCTTAGCATTCTCTTCTTGGTGAGCTGTGATTGTTCTGCTTATGGAAATGAGTGCTAGAGCTCAGGATTCCGTTAGACCTCTGTCTCCTGTGAGCACAAATAAGGATGGCTCTTCCGAGTCTCCATTTCCTAAGGGAAAAGCATGAAAGACCCTTGAGAGTTTCAGTGGACTTAAACTTTTAAAGCCAAACTCATAAAGAGGAGAATCTTTGAGGAGCGGAGGGGTAGTAATTGGGGGCCTGGGGCTTCTTCCCCTGGCTTAGCCCCTGGGCACCCTTCTTCAGTCAGGAGGTCTAAGAGTGCAGGTCAGCCAAGGATCGGCGTCAACATTGACTCAGCGCGGGGCCTCTCCTGGCTGAGCTCCCTCCTGCGGGTGAGGGATCGGGCCTGCCCCTCCAGGTGAGTGAGTCGGTCCTCGGCTTGACCCAGAGAGAGACGTAGACTCCATGAGAGTCTACGCTGAGATTTGCTTAAAAACTTGTCTAGAATTGTTTTTTTTCTTCAGATCATGTTATGCTGCTGTTTCTAATGGTCGTCCTTCTTTCCATTTCCCCTCCTCTCTCTTTTTTCTCTGTCTTAATATTGTGTCTTGAAAATCATACTAAAGGTTCTCTCTCCCCCACGCCCTCCTCTCCCTAAAGTGGGCCACTTTGCATGGCAGCCCCCTGCCCTCCACAGTCCCTCCAAGGACTCGCTCTACCGGAGCTCACCAAAGCCTTACGCCCCACCCGGCACCCCCAGCCAGCAGAACCCCTCACCACCCCAGCCTGTCTCTGCCCCCCTGGCAGCCAGATCAGCTCCCAAAGGTGTGGTGTGTCCGGGGCCCTCGCTTCCAGGTTCCACGTCCCCCAGTGCTTCATCCCAACCCCAGCGCCACTGTGCAGCCACCAGGACCGTTTATAGTGGGAATGTGAGCTCTAACCCACGTCATAAGGCAGTTGGGAATAAAAAGGTCAGCAGCTTATATGTACCTTGTTTAGCCAATAACGTTTGCCCGGTGGCATCGGAAAGCTGCTCTCGTGTTGCACGTGACCCAGCCCAAGGCACTCGAGCACCGGCTCCCAGCATTGTCTCCTGCACAGCGGGCACGGGAAAGCCACGCTCTGCTCCTCCTCACTCTCCCAAGCTGTTCTCTGACCCCCGTAAAGATGCTGGTAACCGTGGCGAGAGTCCTTCCCTGGGGACTCGGCCTTCGTTCCCAGACGCAGTGGGACCACCTGTGCTAGGCCCCCAGGTTACCTCTGATCCCGAAAACCGGAGGAGAAAAGAACCTTACCTTTTGCAGCCGTGTTATCCAGCCAAGGCAAGGAACTAGGAATGTTTGTGTGTCTGCTCCGTCTCTTCTGGAACTCATGTGAGAGCTTGTTTGTGTTCCGGGCTGCCCTCCCCTCCCTGTCCTCGTTAATACCGCTGCAGCTTGAACCCCGAATTCTCTAAACATCTCAGCACAGTCCTTCCTGTCTCCCTGTCTGTCCTTCCTGTGAATATGTAAGTATGCCAGAGTGTGGAATACGTAGCCTGATAATACGGCGAGACACGGCGTTTATGTTTTATAACAAGTGCCAAAGAAACTGTATTTACTCCCAAGCTTTCAGGCTCCGCAAGCGGCTCTGGGGGTTAAACACAGCCTGCCTGCCTGTTCTCTCTCTTTCTCTCTCCTAAAGTGTTAAAAGGATTCAAAAATAGATGGATGGAAAGTCAAGTTGGATGGGGTTCCCTCTGTGTCATAGAGTGTCAGGAGGCCAGCTGGCTAGCACCAACTGTCTCATGCACCCTGAGCAAAGGGCACCGATTAAATAGTTCTCAGAGTACATCATTGCATGTCCACTCTCAACTGTTTAAATATGGAATTCCTTCTCCCCTGCTGCCGTACCCCTTTGCGTAACGACCCCCTTATTTCCTACAGGATGCTTCTTCCTCCAGCCCAGCCCAGCCTGAGGTCATAGTTGTCCCTCTCTACCTGGTTAATACTGACAGAGGGCAAGAAGGCGCTGCCAGACCTCCAGCACCTCTGGGGCCACTGGGCCCCCCAGTCCCGGCGGCCGCCCCTGCCGGCTCACCTCTGACCTTCCCGACTCTAGATGATTTCATTCCCCCTCATCTGCAGAGGCGGCCCCACCACAGCCCGCCAGCCAGCGCTCCGGGCCCCCACCCCCCCGTTAGCCAGACACCACCATCCTTCTCACCACCGCCTCCGCTGGTCCCCCCAGTCCCGGAGGGCCTGCACAGCGTCTCGGAGCCTGACCTCACGGGAGCTGTTTCAAGTACCGTAAGCTTGCTGGGACCCCTCCCTCGCGGCTTTCCTGAATGTCTGCTCCGGCAGTAAAAGCCCTTCTCACTGGAGTACTAAGTTCCGAGGGAGTGCTGGCTGCCCTGTGCTTGCGTGATGGCTGGAGCCGGGTCTGCTCTCCCGAGTGCATGCCTCCCGTGTGTCCCGGGCTCTCGTGGCTGTTCACGGTCTCCATCCCTCTTCCTCGCTGTCCTGTTCGGAATGCACATCTTTGTCCTCCGCCGAGAAAACAGCCTCTGTGGCCTTGCCTCTGGCTAGGTGTGCTCGCCAAGGGCAGGCAGGTGTACTGTTGAGAGCTGAGGAAAGCTGGCGAATCAGGTGGAAAAACCAACAGCCATTTCTCCACCAGGGAGCAGCGGGGGAAGAGATTCACTCTGTGTGGATTTAGCAAGTAAACAAACTCGTGTCCACAGCCATGGCAGAGACTAGGTTACAAAAGAGAGTTGAGTATGATTGAGGAAATGGGTATAAATGTCTTGTACGAATGTTAGGACTGATTCCTCAACAGACAGATAATTGCTGGGGATCCTGAGTAGTGGCTCCCAGGGCCTTTGTGGCAAAACAGCGCCTCACTGGTCATGAAGTTAAAGGGCCCATCCTGTGAGGGACAGGCCCCCAACCCAGGGGGGAAAACCCAAGAGAAAGACTGCATCGAAGTCTCTCTTCTCGGGAGCCCTGGGGATTGAGACACTGAAAGAACCTCAGTGTGAGCTGTAAAATGGGGGTGCATGTGTCTACACACAGGGTGGTGGGGTGCAGTGGGCCTGAGAATATAAAAATTCCAATTATGGTGCTTGGCACAGAGAGAGCACCCAATCAATGTTAGCTCCGTTGCCGAGGACTTGCCCTCAAAATTAAGTAACTGGCTAATTAGCAATCATTGAGTCCCTACCATGTTCTGGGCATTCTTCTCCATTCTCTACGAACAGGGCACAGCCCCTGCTCTGAGAGGGTTCATCTGAGCTGTGTTCTCAAGCTCAGAGTACGTGGCTCATTGAGCGGCAGGAAAATGCATTTAAATCGTCCTCTCCAGGTCATACTCCTAGAGATTCTAATCAAGTGGGTCTGGGGAGGGATATAGGACTCAAAGTACGTGGTAATATGCATCCTGGGGGGTTCTGATGCTGAGGGTGCATGGGCCACATTTTGAGACGTAGGGCCATGCAATTGGCTGATGGAACTAATGTTCACTGGCATCCCTTGTACGCCTCCAAAACAGGCTCAGGTGGCTCATTAAACACGCAAGTCATGCAGTTTAATCAAGCAGGAGGGAAACTTGTGGGGGAGGGAGGCTTTTAAGAGAAATTATAGTGAGATATCAGATACAATGCTGGGCCCTTCTCAAAACTCTAGATACAGCACAATGGGTTAGGTCAGGACCCTGTCAAACGTGGCCCGGGGGCTTGGATGTCCTAGTTTTGACCTCTACAACTCAGCCCAGGTGGAGAAAAATGCTAAATTGCTCCCTGATGCACTCACCTTACCCTCGCTCCACTTACAGGTGAAGTTAGCAGCTGCCCTTGTTTTGGAGAATACAGGTGCTCTTCCCCTTGGCACAGAATGTTTCTCTAGAGCAGCGTCTTCAGTGTGCTCATGTGCATGGTGAGCAGGTCGGTTGTGTAGATCTAGGTGTTCACGTTGGGTTTGTTCAGGTAGACCAGGGCAGGTTAGTTGGGACAGTGTCCTCAGTTTCTCAAACCCCACTGACGTAGACACTCCGGGAGACTTCAGTTGGCCTGATAACTTCTAGTTTGGCCCAGGTAATGTGAAGTAGGAGATAAAAAGGGAAACTGTTGGGTTCCTCCCCCGAATGAGGATCGTCACGAAGAGCAGATCCCCGTGGATGGTGGCCAAGCCACCATTGATATCTGCTCCATCTGCAGCCATTTGATAGTAAAAGGGAAGAAGGAAATTCACGTTAATTGGTCCAGGTTCTTCTAGTCAATAACCATTTTTGTCAAGTTCCAAAACTAAGACTTGTGCCACAGAGGGAAATTTATAAAATGCGTAATGCTCACATCATTCTTCCAGGCCTCATGGGCAGTATGCACACTTTAAAAAGCTGTGTGCTTTTTACTTTGGAAGTGAATAGGATGGTGTAATTGTTTTCCCACTTTACAGATGAACAATTAAGACGAGGCACTTTTGTACAAGACCATATTGTGCCTCAAGTCTTGGGGGGAAGTTTCATTCACTACCCTGAGCTGCCTCCCATAAGTAGCAGCTGTGACATTGGGGCCCTTTCAGAAGAGGTGGACTGACCAAACCAGTGGGTCCCAGGAAGCCGCCCCTACTGTGTGTCGGGAGCTGTCCGGGGTCCTGACACGCACACCCTCTCTTTTGGTGGGCATGTGTTCTCCCGAACTTCTTGTTCTTTTGAACACAAGTTGTTCAGAAGCACCTTTGCTGTTAGGTGGCTCCTGTCGTTCATGTGGCATTTTACTACCGTGCACCTGCTGTCTGCAGGGCATTATGCTAGGGTAGGGGATGGAAGGAGGAGGATGGGGCCGTGTCTCTAGTCCTGCAGGTACTTACAGAGCCATGATCTCTGATGGAGCACACGAATTGCTTTTATGCCATACTTTTTTCTGGACAGTAACAAAGTCTTGTTCTTCAAACCCTTTAAGAATGATATTCTGGCTTTAGGGCCTGTAAATTCTAAAATAGAAACATTGCTAAATCTATAGGTGTGATAGAGGAAACTGTTTACATATCCTCGCTACATTTCTAAGTCAGTTCCTATCTTTAAAAAGACTGCCCTTATTCCCATCGTGTAAATTGTAATGTTAGTAGTAATAATTTTATTGGTATTTCTGGCTGAGACCCTCAGGTTTTTAAAAGTCAGGATTTTCACAAGTCTTGACTTCAGAGATCTTTTGTCAGTCGATATTGGAGTGAAAAAGCATCGCTGTAGGACAGGGTAATATCCGAATCTCAGCAGCAAGTGCTAGCAAGGCTGTTCAGTGATGTGGCTGACAAGAATAGCTTTCCAAGAGTACCAGTACTTAACCCTTTCTATTCTTACACCTATGGCTTATCTCACATCCTCTCATGTTTCTGTCAACAGTGCACTAAACTTTCCTGATTTTTCCCTATTAAACCAGCTCTCGTGCTCAGACCGCATTTGGAATTGCATGCGTTTTGCATGTTTTTTTTCTATTTTGATTTGAACTTGCTTTTTCAGTAACTGGATTGATCCACATTTCTTACCAGGTGAAATAATGAATAATGTTGCTGAGATCTTCAGTAACATTATCTTCCCTCTCCCCTTACTAATACCAGCAAAGAGAATACGCATTCCAGGTTAAGCTTCTAACTGGAATCAATGACGTCTCATTGATTACATTTCTTTTTCTAATTAAGGTCCTTGTACAGCCTTAACTCTCTTTTTAAAAAGCATTAGCTCTAGGTTTTGTGTACTGACAGTTACAATGTTTGTCCTTTTTCAGGATTCAAGTCCTCTGCTAAATGAAGTTTCTTCATCTCGTGTTAGAACTGATTCCCAAACCTTTGCACCAGTCAGCAAGCCATCCTCTGCCTACCCCTCCACGACCATTGTCAATCCGACTATTGTGCTCTTGCAACACAACCGAGGTAAGGGAGCTTCGCCGCGCACCTCTCCCTCCGCTCACTGTTCCGTGACCCCGGGACAATAAGTCTGCCTTCCCACGGAAATTTTCACAAATCTCATTCTTCTCCGAGGCCATCTGCCCCGTTTCCTCCCACCACCCACCGAGTAGATCGTAGCGGACAGACCTCTGATTTGGGGTGACATCAGGTATCAGAATAAGTAAGCTTCTGCAGTGTGTATTCCACACCGTGGGTGTTCACAGTGTCTTCAGAGGGTAGCACCAAAAAGAAAGAAGAGACAGAAGGGGGAAGGCTGGGCCCCTTAATCCCTCATCATGAGAATTCTCATCAGAGCTTTGCTTGGAAACTAGGTGCAGTGACACCTCTTTTCAGAAGTGCCCGGAATCGTTTAGCTCTTTGACATCATGAGTTCCCTAGAAAGAGACGTCTTGAGCACCAAAACTGTAAAAAGAAAACCTAGTGATGGAATATTTTCTAAAATGTCAAACATGGCCCAGCGGATAGAGCGTCGGCCTGTGGACTCAAGGGATCCCAGGTTCAATTCCGGTCAAGGGCATGTACCTTGGTTACGGGCACATCCCCAGTGGGGGTTGTGCAGGAGGCAGCTGATCGATGTTTCTCTCTCATCGATGTTTCTCTCTCTCTCTCTCTCTCTCTCCCTTCCTCTCTGTAAAAAATCAATAAAATATATATATTTTTTAAAATTAAATAAAATGTCAATCATGTTTCTCTGCCTCTAGCACAGAGGCTACTGGACCTCTCGGTGTCTCGCCAGCCTCCATTCTTGCCAGCAGTTGGCACACTGGGCCACCTTTCAGCTCACCCTCTGGGGACTGCGTGGCTGCGTGCCCCTTTCCCGGCGCGGCCCCAGGCAGCTCTGCCGGGGTGTTGTGTGTGCTTCCTGCGGTTCCTCGGGCTGGTTCTTCCCCTTCTTTGCAGGGCACCTTGGGGAAGCAGAAGTGCTTTGAGGTGTTAATTGCATATGTTGGCCCTCTGCTTTAAGATTCCAGAAGATCTTTCTAAATCCAGATGTTTCGGGTTTGGAATTCAATAGAGGGATACGCTGCCTGTTCCCCCAAAGGTCTTTGTACTGTGAAATGTAAACTTTTCGAGTTTTCAGGGTGTTTCTGAGTGAGGTTTTATTATTTTATTCAGAGCTCAAAGCTCGGTACCAAATCTTCCTTCCCTGACTCCCTGCTTGCCTACTTCACAGTTTCCCTCCCCTCCGCCTCTCTCTGCCTTAACTTGGATGAGAATGAGAGGCTGAAATCTATTTTTAATTGTCCTCCATATTAAATCGAGTTTTCTGTTTCCTGCTTCTAACTTAAAAAACAGATGAATGAAACATTTTCTCTCACTGAAAGTCTTCCCACTCCAATCTTAGTTATTTTAGTAATTTTATTTTTTTCACTCCTTGTGGCTCCCGTATTAATTTCCACCCATGAATCTGTGTTCTTCAAAAAATAAGAAGTGCTCCCACCCCTCACACACACTAAATTATGTAAGAGCCCGTTCTCCTCTCGGCAACGGCTTTCTCTGCCCAGAAAGTGTCCGTAATGCAGGACAAAGTGAAATTTTGGTTCTCTATGAACTTCTTTATGACTCATCTTTTTAAAAAACCCAGTCAAACAGAAGCAAGTGAGTTCCCAGAAGGAAAAGCAGTTTCTCTAAAAATGGGACTTAGTCCCAAGGCAACTTGGGTTTTGAGAAGTGCCAAGTGTAATGTCAGCTACTTCTGCCAAGTCCTCTGACACCGAGTGAGACATCTTTGGGCACAGGCATGCCCGCACTTCCTTTTTGTTTCTCTCCTGAACAGACGGGATCTTCTTATTTGCCCAGATGCCTTTGGTTCTAAATTTCTCTTTTGTCCAAGCCCTGCCCCTGGGTTTAAAAATCAGAATTGTGCAGCCCGCAGCACACATCCTTCAGAAAAGGATACACGTATATTTGTGTTTTGTTTTGTTTTGTTTTGTTTTGTAATGAAAAGTAGCTTCCTATAAAGAGCAAACCGTATGTCCCCAAGGAGGTGCGGCAGGAAGAGTGCAGGAGAATGGAAGCGCCTCGCTGGCCCCCCTCAGGGGACTGATCGTCAGTGGGGTTTAGGTCAAGCATTTTTGGCTTTGCTTTGGAATTGACCCAGCCTGGCAGCTCTGCTTTGCATCATAGATAATACCCGTAAAAAGTTTCTTAACTATTGCAATGTCTCCTGAGGGGAGGATAACTTTACTCCACTTCTGGAATTCTAGTTTAGTCATCCTAAGAAAGGGTCCCTGCCGAAACCGGTTTGGCTCAGTGGATAGAGCGTCGGTCTGCGGACTGAAGGGTCCCAGGTTCGATTCTGGTCAAGGGCATGTACATTGGTTGCGGGCACATCCCCAGTAGGGGGTGTGCAGGAGGCAGCTGGTCGATGTTTCTCTCTCATCGATGTTTCTAGCCCTCTATCCCTCTCCCTTCCTCTCTGTAAAAAATCAATAAAATATATTTTTTTAAAAAAGAAAGAAAGAAAGGGTCCCTTTTTGCTGCCTAGACTGGCCCAGGCGGTGGTGTGACAATAGCCCCATAGCCCCATCTCTCGCAGCCAGCTCCCTGCACTGCAAGCAGATGGAGGGCTCCTCGGCCTGGCCTGGCTCGGAAGGTCATGCACCACACAGCCCTTGCTCCTCTCCTGAGCTTTCGCTTCACATGTGTCTGAGGGCAGATGGCTTATGATCAGTCTGGTAGGAGCACTGGAATCCGAAAACTCTCAGGACTGAGAGAGACGCATGGGTTACCTAGCTCCAAGCTTCTCGGTATTTTGTTTTGTTTTAAGTTTTTTTTAAATGTTTACTTGATGAGAGAGAGAGAGGAGAGAGAGAGAGAGAGAGAGAGAGAGAGAGAGAGAGAGAGATTTGTTGTTCCATGTATTTATGCATTCATTGGTTGATCCTCATATGTGCCCTGACCAGGGATCAAACCCACAGCCTCGGTGTATCAGAACAATGCTCTAACCAACTGAGCTCCCGGCCAGGGCAAAGCCCCGCAGTCTTGATTGTGCCTGGACTCTGGGGGGAGGGGTCTTCTTGATTTGCAGATGCAGATGCAGATTCAGGAGCTCTGAAGCAGGGCTGAGGTTCTGCACTTTTCAGCAGCTCGCAGGGCGTGTGGTGCTGCTGGTCCATGGACCACGCTGGAGACCAAGAGCTCTTTGGTCCCCAGACTTCTGTCACATGAAACAGTCTGGGGACCACCCTAGGGCTGCTAATTTCTAACTTGGCTAAATAACACCCCTGAAAAACAATTGCTGTTATCCTCATCGCATGTCATTCCAAGAAAGAAGGGCCTTTCACACTTGAGAAGTGGGAACAGCATAGTGTTTTAAATGGGATTTTGCCTGCTGGGGAAGAGCCTGCCCCAGGCTTGGAGACCAGAGTTCTGGATCCATGGATCCAGTGAGCGCTTTGATTTAACAGATGAGGAAGCTGAGGAAATGGAGGTGACGATTGGTCAGTGTGGTCTGGCACGTGGCTGGTAGCGCGGTGCCTCGAGCTCTGCTGGGCTCTGTTGTCCAGCGTGTGAGTGAGCCCCATCCATGGGCCCGAGGTGGGCAGGGCTGTTTCCACCAGCTGCGGGCCCCCCTGCTGCTCTCTTTACTTCTTGCCCACACTGATTCTGGAGGGGGGGTGGGGACGCGGCCACGGGGATAATGACAGCACCCATGGCTGGCAGGCCTTCTGTGTTTATCTATGTTGCTGCTTTATATTTAGCAGCTATGGAAGGTAGAGGTCATTCTTGTCCATATGCCATAACACGTCCACACAGGACTCTCCAAAGGAGAGGTTGGCTCCTTCCTCATGAGTGCCCAGGAGGGTGAGAACCCATAGACCTCAGTGTTAAGGAAAGGGACCTGGTGATTAGAATTGGAAAGATCCTGGGACTAGAGATAAGGAGAGTCCAGGTTTTAGACCAGTTCTAGTTTTCACTGTCATCTTGGGTAGTTTTTGCCCCTCATTGAGGGTGTCTCAACCACCCTGACCTACCTGCTAGGGTTGTTGCGAAGATTAAAAGCATTGACCTGTGGGAAAGCTCTTAAAGCAACGCCTGGCATCTGCAAGTGCTCAGGACGTGGTAGCTGCCATGGTTATCATTACAATTACTTCTCCTCAAAAGGTACCAAGACTGGGTTGTGCAAAGTCCTGCTCCCTTGAGACCAGTGGAGGTGGGAGGGTCTCCTTCGGTGACCAGATTGTCCTGACATACGGTGTAAACACCCAAAAAAACAGTGACAGTGCCTGAGTCCTGGTGCAGACCCAGAGGCTGGGGGATGAGAGATACCACACTTGGATGACAGGGCCGTGTCAACACGCTGCTTTCACTGGATGCAGTGTTTTAGCATCGAAACCCGGAAGACGGGGAGGACACAGACACTGGGATCCTAACGAGTTGTGCCCGGATGTCTTGGTTCTACCACATCTTTGTAAATCTCACACTGTGTATTTTTTTTCTTTTATCACAGAACAGCAGAAACGACTCAGTAGCCTGTCAGGTAGGTGAGAAATATTTATTTACACGTTAGCACCTGTCCGTGTTAAAGCTGGCTTCCGGTCACCACCTGATGAGCACAGTCTTATGAGCTCTTCTGGTGTGGGGGGACTCTGTTTGATGCTGGGTGGCCAGGATGATGAAACCAGGTGTGGTTCCCACCTCCCTGCAGCTTGAAGGCTGGCAGGGGCGACCAGATAAGTGACCCAAACTAATAGACGTGTCCTGATGGGTAAGAACAGGATATTCCGAACAAACATGTCGGCGGAAATTGTGAGGAAACCATTTCTGTGGCTTCTGTAGCCCCTGCTTTGAATCCTGGTTCTACCACTTACTAAACAATGAATCAGTTTCTTACCTGTCAGATGTTCTGCTTATAAACAGCTCGGCTGAGCCTTGGCATTCACTAAGGGCCTGATGGTGAGAGTCACTGTTTTCAGTAGGTGCCTCCCTTGATTTACTTATCATTTGACTGAGTGTCGACTTTGTGTCGAGCCCTGAGCAGGCTCTGAAGCCACGACGGAACTGTGCTGTCCTCACAGCTTGTGTGATGGCTGTAACCTTGTGTGGGTCATCGCCAATTTGGGGATCTGTGAAGGCGGTAGATTCATCTTCTAGAACAGGGGTCCTCAAACTTTTTAAACGGGGCCAGTTCACTGTCCCTCAGACCGTTGGAGGGCCGGACTATAGTTTTTTTAAAAAACTATGAACAAATTCCTATGCACACTGCTAAGTCGGCTGCTAAGCAGGACAGGCAGCCATGGCAAAAACACCCAGCGGGCCGGATAAATGTCCTCGGCAGGCCGCATGTGGCCCGCGGGCCATAGTTTGAGGAGCCCTGCTCTAGAAGAAGCCACGCATGTGAAAACACACGCCTGTGGTCGTTTGCAGATGGTCCTGAACTCCAGGTTAAGAGCCTCTGATTTGGTGGATAGCAAAAGCCACCGCTTTCTGAGCCGCTGCGCCATGATTCCTGTGTTGCTTCATCCCACTGCTGTCCTTGGGCTTCGTGGAAAGCCGGGTGGGCAGGACACGGGGTTCTCACACCCTCTCAGCGTTATCAGGACTTGGCTGTGGAACCAGGGCAGGCTGTGGTTGAGCACAAGGTGCCCTTCGCTGCCCCCTCCTCAAGGTGCCACTCTCCGGCCCACTTCACTCTGTGGCCCCAGCCCAGGTTGCTGAGAGCAGGGTGGCCCGGGGTGCAGCGGGAGGGGAGGTAGCTCCTGTGGGCTCCTTCCTGCCTCTGGGAGAATGAAAGGAGCAGTGGAATCGATGTTTAAAAGGCACCCAGACACAAGTTAGACCCAGAGTTTGGTCCTGGCTCTTCCCTCCTATGGCTGTTTGTCCCTGGGTTAGTGACTTCACCTCTCCGAGCCAGTTTCCTCAGGTGGGAAGTGGGGGTGACAGTCCTCGCCTCTGCAGGATTGTGGGGGCAACAGGAGGCTTTGGGGTATTCTCTGCACACTGGAAAGTGCTATATAAATGTCAGGGCTTGTCTACCGTGCCCGCAGGCCCGAGCCACTTCCCGGCTTTGAAAGAAGCCTCGTGCTCTGTCCTCTTTGAGTTTGGGGACAGATCCACTCGTGGTGTTTATAGAGGGGCACATCCCTAGCTCACTAAACGTTCGTTTTGGTTTAAAAAGAAGCACCATTGTGTTCAGAGCTCCCAGCGGAGGGGACGGCAGGCCTGGTACCCCAACCTGGGCCTGGAGTAAGTGAGGTTCTGCCATCCCACCTGCGGGGATGGGACTTGCCAGCCACCCTCGGGGCTTCTTGCTCCGCGAGGTTCACCTGTGGGAAAGAGCCCCTGGGCTCCTGGTCCCCTGGGTGGACAGACAGGAAGAAGGGGCGAGGGCAGAGGGCGCCTCCCCAAGAGAAGTGCCCGCGGGGCTGTAACCTCAGTCACAGAGCTTTCCCGCCCCCACCATTCCAGGGCTGTGGCCCCTTCCAGGATCTTGCTTTTGAAAGCACAGAATGAAATCGGAAGGAACTGCTCCAGAGGGTGAGGATCGGCAGCTGCCTGGTGAGACGGAGCAGAAGCCCTCACTGCAGCCCGCACGGCACCTGGGTGACACAGGGAAGTGTCACTTTGGGTTTTCACTGTATAAAGAAACAGTTTTCTTCAGAGGCTGCAGTTCAGCCCTCCGTATATCGAAATCCACTCAGTCATGAATCACGTGATCACAAGCTTCTAAAGAACGATAATTCGGGGCTAATTTTTGTAGATCAAAACGACTTTGGCAGCTTTGGAACAAATCCATGGACTGTCAGCCTGGGTTTTACAGTTCAGTGATTGTTGTTAGAGCCACCTGCCATAAAAAAAAATTTTTTTAATTCCCTGGACCCCAAAACCGTGAGAATGGCATAGATGCGATCTTCCTCTTCTAAAGAAATGACATTGAAGAGTAAGGAGTATGAGCACCTTCAAACACCAGCGAGACAGAGCTTGAAATCTTTATTTTTAAAATTTTTTTAATTGATTTTTAGAGGGAGGGAGGAAGGGAGAGGGAGAGAGAAACATAGATGTGAGTGAAACATTGATTGGCTGCCTCCTGCACATCCCCTACCTGGGATCAAGCCCCAAACCTGGGCATGTGCCCTGACTAGGAATCAAACCAGCTACCTCCTGGTTTATGGGACGAGCCCAACCAACTGAGCCAGGGCCAGAGCTCGATATCTTGATCCCACTTAGGAAGGCCTTTCCGGGGGGAGGAGAATGCTCAGCTGAGCCGTTTTAAGGGTAGACTCTGGCAACTTGAAATCCCCTGACATGTTCCATGCTTCCTGCCAAATCCCTGGCCTCCTGTTGGAATTTCCTGGGAGTAATAGGACCCATTCTATGAAACAGTCTGGTCTTAACATCCTTTAAAGCTCGTGGTGATGACACCGGGATCAGGTTTTCTGAAGGGCTCCCTGAACCGAGTCTCCCACCGAATGTTTAGAAATCGTCCTACGGCCCTGGCTGGTTTGGCTCAGTGGATAGAGCGTCAGCCTGTGGACTCAAGGGTCCCGGGTTCGATTCCTGCACATGCCTGGGTTGTGGGCTCGATCCCCAGTTGGGGGCGTGCAGGAGGCAGCCAATCAGTGATTCTCTCTCATCATTGATGTTTCTATCTCTCTCTCCCTCTCCCTTCCTCTCTGAAATCAATAAAAATATATTTAAAAAATAAATCGTCCTATGGCCACAGAATAAACCCTCATTTCAGAAGTTAGTGTGACATCCAGGCAGAGTCACTCCATGGAGCAGACTGTGAACGTCACAAACCCTGAGGGTACCCACCAATGTGTTGCCTCCCCTCCACACACGACATCTCCATCTTTGGCACAACGTTGCCTGCACCCTCAGGTTCCTCCAGCTAGCACTCGAACCTTTTCCTTCTCAAAGATGAGCCTCCTCCTCAATCAGTGAACAGATGCCTAATTTCCAGGGCACATCTCTGTCCCCGCAGCCTCACAGCAGGCTTCACCATAGGCCTGTGGACTCCCCTGGCTTGGACCTTTCTGCCCCCTAATCTTGTGACCTCTCTGGTTGGCATAGTTCTTCCGTGCCCACCTCCCTACTTACTACCCCACTTCCTGCTTATATATTCATTTCTTTTCCTGCAATCTGGCATCTACCCCCACTGCTCTCCCAAAATTACTCCCTCAGAGCAATTCTGTGACTTCTTTTGCCTAATCTATTGCCTCCTCCTCTGCTTCAATTTCCGTTTTGAGGGTTTTTTTAATTTATTTTTTGACGTATTTAACCACCCATTTCTTGGCATTGTCTTCTGGTTTCACTGGCACCTCACTGTGCCTGTGGTTCATCTCCTACCCCTCTGGCGACTCCCGCATCTTCTGGGGAGCCTAAGACTTCGACATTCCTTGGTGCATGAGTTCAGCCCTTGAGTCTCTCATTTACCTCCTCCACTGAGCTCTTCCAGCTCCTTGACCTCAGCCATCACTTTCTTGCCGATGGCTCCAAAATTGCACTCCTGCAGGGGCC
Source organism: Cnephaeus nilssonii (assembly GCF_951640355.1). Classification (NCBI taxonomy): domain Eukaryota; kingdom Metazoa; phylum Chordata; class Mammalia; order Chiroptera; family Vespertilionidae; genus Cnephaeus; species Cnephaeus nilssonii. The sequence continues at coordinate 40,256,992 of NC_137087.1, read as the reverse complement.
TCTCACCTGTGCTCCGCTCCCACATTTCTTCACGGGGTTCTAAGGCATTTCTTCATGAACATCTCACTGTCACCTCTAAGTTACCGTGTCTAGCCCTAACTGGTTTGGCTCAGTGGATAGAGCGTCAGCCTGCGGTTCGATTCCGGTCAAGGGCATGTACCTTGGTTGCGGGCACATCCCCCATAGGAGATGTGCAGGAGGCAGCTGATCGATGTTTCTCTCTCATCGATGTTTCTAACTCTCTATCCCTCTCCCTTCCTCTCTGTAAAAAATCAATAAAATATATATTAAGTTACCGTGTCTAAATGGAAGAGGCCATCTCTCCCTGCCTTCCCCAGCCCTGTTCCCTTTCCTTTGCGTGGGAAGGCATAGCACCTGGCAGGGACTTAGTAAATGCCTTCCCATAACTAAGTGACATGGCTTGGAATAACAGGTTAAACAGTAATTTTATAATCTGTAGACCGCACATGGAACATTTATTAGCTCTTTGTAACTTCCAATCCTGAATCAAATTTAAAATAGTCTAATGTGGCCCTAGCTGGTTTGGCTTGGTGGATAGAGCGTCAGCCTGCAGACTGAAAGGTCCCAGGTTCAATTCCGGTCAAGGGCATGTACCTTGGTTGCGGGCACATCCCCAGTGGGGGGTGTGCAGGAGGCAGCTGATCAATGTTTCTCTCTCATCAGTGTTTCTAACTCTCTCTCCCTCTCTGTAAAAAATCAATAAAATATATTTTAAGAAATAAAATAAAATAGTCTAATGTGCACTAAGCAATGTAGAGCTTTCTGATCATTTTGGCATGAGTTATCTTGATAGGTCCTCTTCGTAGCATCCCTGTGAGCTTGCCAGTGAAAGGATTATCCCCATTTTTGGATGAGAAAACAGGGGCACAGAAAAGTTCAGTGACTTCCCCAAGATTAAACAAGGACTTTCAAGGAATGTTTGGCCACCTCTTGATGGCTTTACCTGCTCCCTGACAGTCAGAGCCACTTGATGTCTGCAGCCCCCGGTGTATACCTCTGCAGACTTTTTAAAGGGCCAGATGGTAAATATTTTACGCTTCGCAGGCCATATGGTTTCTGTCACAGTTACTCAACTTTGCCATTTTAGCTTGAAAGCAGCCATAAATAATTCGTAAATGAATGGGTGTGGCTGTATTCCAATAGAAGTTTATTTACAAAAACAGGTGGCCGGGCCTGGTTTGCTGACCCTTGCTCTACATGAAACTCCTTCCAATTGAGAATTACCAAGCACACTTCCCCCAGCTGGATTGTTGGAGAGGGTGGCTTTTTTTTTGGAGGGGGTGGGGGTGGCTGAGGAGGTTTGCTTTGGAGCCACCAGAAGAACTTCAGCTAACGGCTGTTTTTCACTTCCAGATCCTGTGTCAGAAAGAAGAGTTGGAGAACGGGACTCGGCACCAACCCAGGAAAAACCCACCTCTCCTGGCAGGTCCACTGACAAAAAGGCCAAGGATGACAGCAGGCGGGTGGCTAAGAGCACTCAGGACCTGAGCGATGTGTCCATGGATGAAGTGGGCATCCCACTCCGGGTACGAGTCCCACCTAAGTCTTCCCGAGGCCTCCTCTCAGCCAGGGACAAGTGTGCACCCCTGCATGCATGTGGGCCCCACCTTGGGTTGCAAAGGCCTCGTGAGGAGGGTCCTCACCGCTGTCCACTGTCTGAGCCTGCTGAGGGCGCGGAGCCTCAGAGCGCTGTGCTCCAGCCTCCAAGCCCACCTTGGTCCTAGGCCCCGGGTGCAGCAGCTTTCCCCAAAGAGGTGCCGTAAGTCTCGTGAGAAAAGGGATTTCACGGTTGAATGAACGTGATGAAAAGCTTCATGGAACAAGGGCAGCGAGATTTCTCTGCAGCAGAACTGAGAGGCTTTGGGATGTGCGTGTTGAAGAGGAAAATGTTGCCGGCGGTTTCCTAGTCTGCCCCACCCATGGACACGTTGTTCACTGTTCCATGGAGCAGCCTTGGAAATTGTTAGTCCAGGGTTAGAGAGCGCTGGGGAGAGTGAGGCTCAGGGTCCCTGTTCATGGGTTCTGGGAGCAGTTCCCCTGATGGGACCAAGCCCATCACCCAGCATGAGAGGGAAACTAAGGCAACCACAGAATGGCTCAGCCTGCCGAGGCCTCCAGAACAGAGTGGTCTCGGGTTTGCCTGCCCAGCCCGCCCCCCAGTACAGGCATGCCAGCCTCGTGCAGGCCCTCAGGGATTCCAGGGCAGCCCAACTTTTGAAACTGGATTAGGGTGAATTCCATTCCTCTCCATGTGCCCAATAGAACACGGGCTGCCATGTGCTTCTCAGTGACTCCCCTTGAGCAAATGCACAGGTTTATGTGCCCGAGGGAGAAGGCTGATAGGAACAACAGTAGGCCCAGCCTCCAAAGAACTGTTGTCCAGTCCTATAGAATAACTAGAGGCCTGATGCACAAAATTCGTGCACTAGGTGGGGGTCGGGGGGGGCCAGCCTGGCCTGCGCCCTGTCACAGTGCGGGAGCCCCGCAATCAATCACCCCAAAGAGGTAGGCTGGAGCCAGGGGACCCTCAGGGCTTGCCGCGCGGAGCCGCCAGGCCCCACCTCCTCCGCACTGCGTGGAGCCGCAGGACCCCCAGGCCTCGTTGCGTGGAGCCGCAGGGACCCACTTCTGTGCCGTGCACACAGTATCAAGTCCCCACCCACCCGCACACACCCGCTGCACACGCAGCCTCCTGTGGTGGATTGTGACGGCGTGGGCATCACGGTGTGAGGGCATGATGACCATTTGCATATTAGCTCTTTATTATATAGGATAGTTGTATAATAATAATGAGAATTATTACTAGTAGTGATCACAGCTACCACTTGCCAAGTGCATTATCTCATTTAAGCATCATTCACTTCACAAGGTGGATAATAATATTGTTCCCATTTTATAGATGAGGCCGCCCTTCCACTCCTCTTCTCACCAGCTCTGTCAGTTTGGACAGCTTTGACTCGTTTTTCCTCATCTGTAAAGTGGGAGTGAAACTATCTGGTCTAACCACCTATCTGTCCCTGTTCTTGTTTTATTTTTATCTTTAAATAAAAATAAAAATGAGCCCAGCTGTGTGAATAGGATGACTGCTCTGGCATTGGCTGCTATAATGGGTTCCATTTTAACGTGTGCATTCTAAATCTGGGCCCATGCAAGGTGACTTAGACACACTTCTACAGAATAACCTGGGATGGACAGGGCAAGGCCTGATAAGCAAATGTTCTTTGTCTCTTGTATGTTTCTAGGAGGTTTTACTTCAGTTTAGTCATCTATGTATGGAAAGAGAGTCTCTGTAAAAATGAAGTTTGAAAAAGTCCTATAAAAATGGACACCTTTTCAAGTGTATCTTCGTTAACTGTTCTCAAAATCTGTGTCCTGTGGGCCGAATGTTACTCTGCAGATTCAGGTCTGAAGCTCTTGGTTTGTCTGTTCTTTCTGAAAAGTTTTGCATTTTTAAAAAAAGATGTTAAATGTGAGATCATAGGATGTATAGAATTACGTGAGTTTGGACTTGAGGTGTTGCCAATTTTGATTTTGTAATTGTAGAAGTTCTGAAATGTACCAGGATTTCCTTTTCATTTTACTCTTTGCCTTTGTCTTTCTCCAGAACACCGAGAGATCCAAAGACTGGTACAAGACCATGTTTAAGCAGATCCACAAGCTAAACAGAGGTACTGGTTTGCTCTTGTAGAAGCCCTGCTGTGCTCCCATGCTGACTGTTGTGGTGAGGGCATAAACCCACTTTGCTAGGATGCCAGGACTGGCCCTGCGGCTTGACCTCATTAAGCGCCAGCCTGCCTGAGCCCAGCAGCCACCTCCAGAGCCAAGCGGGGAGGGAGCACTTGGGTGCCTGCCTCACGTGGGGGATTGAGGTCAGCTCAGAAGTCCTCCTGCCCAGATGTTGTGGGATGCTACAGTCCCCAGTCCCCGCTTCCTGCTCTCTGGCATCTGCCTGCCTGGGATGCGAGCAGCTCCAACTTCCACCTGCTTCCAGCTTTAGGGGCACCTCCCCATGTCAGCCCATGACTGCCTTGTAGGAGAGCCGGTTGAGAAAGCACTGAACTGGGAGTTAAAAACTGTTCTGACCTGGAGTCAGTTCCCCTGGAGTCAGGACTCATCTGATCTTGGACCAATCACCTACCTCTCTTTGTCTCGCTTCCCTTCCTCCAAGGGATGTTGGAAATTTGCCTTGTGAATAGCATGCCTGGTCCCCTGTAAGGTGGTGTTAATATGAAAAATAATCTTCCCCATCTGCAGCCAGCCGTTGGCAGGTAGCCCTGCGTCAGTCAAGAGCTGACAGTCCAAAGCCCATTCACGCTGGAAGAGAAGCGCTTCCAAGTCGGGCCCGCTGGGCGGTAGCAGGTTCTCCGCATGGTGGGAGAGCCCCAGGCCAGTGCTCGGGCAGGTCATAACCCTCCAGCTCCCATCCGCCTCTGCCGCAGTCAGCTGATAGGCAGGGATGCAGCTGCACCATGGGATGGTACCACGCCTCCCTCGGGCAGAGCATCCTGTCCTTCCATGTGGCCAAATCCAGTCTGGCTGCCTGGCACAGATGACACACGAAGGCAAAGAAAAAGCGTCCGGTCGGTGTTGGCCTAAGCCACAAATAACCAGTCTCCCTGATTAGCTGTGGACGCCAGTGAAGGTCACTGTTAATTACTCCTGCAGTGTTCAGAGGCGCCCCTCTTCAAACTCTCTAAATATTGAGATGCTCGTGTTTAGTGTTTCGGAGCCAAGAGTAAGTCCACTGTAGTTGGGTGGATGAGCTCCGTCCGGATGGCGAAGCTAAAGGCCAGGTCTCTCTGATGGGATAGTGCCAGTTCCTCTGGTTACTTCCTGAAGCTGATGTTCATTTGCACCAGCAAGCTGTGTCTCACCTTTAGCCTTTAGCCCCAGCTGTGGCAGCCCCGATGTGGAGACACAGGCACACATGTGAAAAACATGTGATTCTGCCTCACAAGCAGTGTGGGCCTCTCATATGTTACAGCTGTTAACTGCTCAACTACAGGTCCCGAACAAAACTGCCCGCCTTAAAGGTAGGCAGAGGTATGGAAAAATGAAAACCTCAGTTGTTTGCCTTGACTCTAATGTCCACAGCACAAGTTTGATTTATTTTACAAAACATTTTATGATAGTGTTTTCATTACATACTACTTATTAGCATACCTAATATTCTTTGCCTATAAAAGGTAAAAACTTGACACTTTGTGTTAAGTGCCTCTTGCTTCCCGGAGCCTATATATACGTAATTCTCTGTCAAAGAAGAGAAATGATATTGTCTCTTTAGGTGTGTCTCAGTACTTAAGGCAAAAGGACTGGATTTTTAAACGCAGTGTGAATTTCTTTCGTATCGCAAGTGAAGCTTATGTTCTGGAATTCAAGGGGCCTAAATTGTGTGTGGATTCCTATTCGTTCATTCTCTCCATTTGTATCTTCCTCTATTCTCTCTCCCACACCTGTTCCTCTGCCTAGACACTCCTGAAGAAAACCCTTATTTCCCTACGTACAAATTCCCCGAACTTCCTGAAATCCAGCAAAATTCTGAAGGTACCATAAACTTAGTGTATCTGTTGTCCTAGCCTTAAATTAATTCTTAATAGTTCCATTATAGGAATGAGCCTTGGCTTTTAGATATTATTTTTATAGTCGTTTTTGGTTGGCGAAAATTTTATTTCACTCATTTGCATGATGTGCTATATTAAAATGACTAAGACCTCTAATACATTAACCTGTTTTAGGTGTGATGCCCACGGGCTTTAATAACACTAAACAGGTAATCAGTCATTTGCAAGAGTCAGTTGGGGGTTTGTCAGTTCCTCCACTTCGTGGTGGATCGTTTCAAAATCCACTGCTTTTCTCTGCTACAGAGGACAGTCCTTACACTCCTACCTACCAGTTTCCTGCATCTACTCCTAGTCCTAAATCTGAAGGTAATCAAAGGAAAATCATGTGCCTCTCTCTATACCGGTGCTGTGACTTTCTCTCACCGTGGGTTTTTTTCTGGTGGCGAAGGGCTGTCTCCCAATCATTTGCTTCCCTCTGACCTTGCGTTGTGTGGTGTTGTCTTGCTCCTTGCTGACTGTGTGATGGGAGTCTGTCCAGATGGCGTTTTAATCCTATTTCCTTGGAATCTACATGATGAATGGGGTAGCCAGTGTAGCTTAGTTAAGAGCTGTGAGCATGCGGAGCTCTGGGAAAAGCTGCCGTTCCCAGCCACCAGGGCTTTATGCTTGGGGTGGTCACATAGTATTGTGGGTGGCTGGGCATTGACTCAGGGAGGCTGAGTCTATGGCTGGTGGGCAGGAGGTAGCTGTGCCATTTGTCAACAGAAAAGTCACCCAGTTCCTGTATGTGCAACTAACTCCGTCACTGGGACCCTCTTGTCATGGACCCTCGGGGTGTAGCTCCTTGGTAGGGAATTCCCGAAGAGGTATCCAGGTATGAGATTCAATCATGGCGGGAAATGACATTTCTTGAAAATAAAGGCTTTGGCCAAGCTATGAAATATTTCATGAAAGAGCTGGCTTAGAAATTTGCACATGCTGGGGAGGATAGTCACACTTACACCTAGAGATATTCTTTTCTAGGGCAAAAAATCTAGGTGTCAAGGAAGCTTCTAATAGGCAAGTTCAGGGCAACATCCTAGGAATTACTCTAGTCCCAGGGGTTGTCTGATCTTTGGGGAGTGACCCAGAAAGAGGAGAGCATGGGACTTTCCCTCAGTGCTCTTCCAGGACGAGATGTCGGATGCTCTGACCTTCATCCATTCAGGCAGGGTTGAACCCTTGCATGTGCCATTCCCTGTGCTGGGGACTGAGGTTAGTGCCATGAATAAGATAAGTCCTCAGTTCTCAAAAGTCCACATCTGGCAGGGAATCAGGCAAGGCCACTCCATCGTACTCTGAGCAACATGGTGGCATCTGCAAAAGCGTGTGTCCAAAAGGCCACAGCAGGTCCTTGGTGCATACCTGGCAAGTGTTGATGAGTGAAGGCTTTGGGCTATGGAGTCAGAGTTGTCTTCTAGGATGAGCCACCACCTCGGTTCCTCTCTGCTCTAATTAGGTCAGCAAACCTTTCCACAGCCCTCTCACCATTGGTAAAGTCGTCCATTCAGTCATTCACCAAACTTTTATTGATCAGTTAACATATATGAGATGACACACTGGGATGTGTTAAATACAGCTTTAGTTAAAAGACCATATTCCCGCCCTAGCCATTTTGGCTCAGTGGATAGAGCATCGACCGTTGGACTGAAGGGTCCTGGGTTCGATTTGGGTCAAGGGCACGTACCTCAGTTGCAGGTTCCTCCCTAGCCTGGGCCCTGGTCAGGGTGCGTGCAGAAGACAACCAATCAATGTGTTTCTCTCACATCGATATTTCTCTCTGTCTTTCCCTCTCTCTTCCTCTCTCTAAAAATCAATGGAAAAATATCTTCAGGTGAGGATTCAAAAATAATAATAATAATAATAATAATAATTAATAAAAGACCATATTCCCTTTTGGGTCTCCCTGTTGTTCTGTGATAGTCTTTGGTTTCCAACCATTTCATGCCTCGGGCCTATTATGAATGAAAAGAAAAGCCTACCACACTAAAACAGATGTAAAAATTAAAAGCTGATGATTGAATTTTAATCTCTGACCACCTCACTGCCAACAAGAGTCTACTTGGTGTGAGATAACCTAGTCTTTTTATCTTGGGGTACTGAGTCTAGCCAAAAGCACTGCTTACGAAACAGTTGACTGAGGACAAGGGGTTTTTTTCAGGGTAATTTTGACTAAATGTACTTTTTTATTTTGGCTTTATTTGGACCTGGGAGCCCAACCCACTGAATATGGTAGGGTTCACGTCTACAGTAAGTGCACGCCATGCCTGAAGGCATATTGTCCTGTAGACGTGGGCAGAGGAGGGGCACCTGGAGAATCCTGTGAAAGGAGCAGCGACTCCCATTGAAAACTGCGGGAGGCCTGGCACAGGCAGTGCCAGCAGCTGCCACGGTCAGCCTGGCTGTTGGTCTGAAGACAGGGTTTCATGGCTTCACACCCAGAGCTGCCACGTCACCCGCTCCCACACCTGGCAACCCTGGCCAACGGTGACGTCTGCCTTCCGGTACACATCGAGCCAGGCCCATGGGGGAACTAGGGTTATTCTGCCTAAAGGCTTAAACAATAAGGGATGACAATTCATCTATAATTTAGGAAGCAGACTATATATTTTTTTAATTTTTGTTAATCCTCACCTAAGAATAATTTTCCTATTGGTTGTTTTTGTTTTTGTTTTTCAGAGAGCAGGGAGGGGAGGGGTAGAGACAGAGAGAAACATCAGTTGGTTGCCTCCTGCATGTGCACTGACCAGGGCCAGGGATTGAGCCGGGACCTTTCATTCCTTGAGCCAATGCTCTGACCACAGAGCCAAACCGGCTAAGGCCAGACCTTATTATTTTTTATTTTCAAAGGCCAAAAAGGAAAAAATTCATAATACCCAGTATGATTAAACTTGAACACACATTTCTAAGAAAGTCTTCTTCCCTGGAGGTCTTTTAAAAATAGGGTAGATTTCATCTCTTGCCCACGCTCCTGTCTAGATGACAGATTCCAAGGTAGAGCACAGATGCATTCAGTTAGATGAGGGCTTTTTACAGTGAGTGAAACGTTTGACTCTCTTTTGAGAACCGTTTCTTGTGTGTGTGGTTTTTTTTTTAATTTTTGTAACTAGTAAGAGATTCTCTGGCTTGTGGCTTGTGCCGTGAGCCCAGCAGGTCCTCCTCAGCCTGTCCTTGGTGCAGCTCCAGCCCTGCGCCTGCACACCCTTCTCCGCATGGGGAAGATTTAAGCCGTTCAGAGAAAGGTGTTAAAGACAGATTAGCACCTCACGGGGGCTCTACCCCTAGTTTTTAATGAGCAATAAAAAATAGACAGCTTGACTGAGAGATGTGAGCCCTCATTCCAGAGTTCATCCCCCGGGGAGGAGGAGTCAGTTGTTGCTGCTGGTTTTTTGTTTTGTTTAATTCAGAATTTGAAATTTGCAATAAACCTATCAAAACCTAGCCTACAGCTGCTGCCGCTGTCTAGATTCTGGTTGTTTATACAGTATAAAAAAAAGACATTTCCAAGTGTCTCAAAGCTGGTTCTCCTGAATAGTAAAAGACCACATGAAAGTTTGTTTATGCTGGCTTAGCAACCTTCTTTTTCCCCTCGCTACGGTGCAAAAGTAAACTTCTGGCCAGACTTTCAGAAGATAAGTAGGATTAGCATGTCTTAATCAATGAGGTTTAAAATATCCTTTTAAAGAAACCTGTAAATTCCAACAAGGAGCAGCCCCTTCTAATTAATTGCTTTATAATCTTGGAGAGTGCTCTAAGGGACAGGAGCAATGTGATGTTTGCTACTCTTTGTTTCATGAGGCAGTTGGGAAGAATTGGGGCTAGGAAATTTGGGGAGAGTAGAATGAATTCAGGAGACTTACTTCCTGTCATTTTACTATATGCCCTAGTCCTTAGGAAGCTAATAGAAAATAATAATTTACCAGAAGTTCTTTGGGAATAACTTTCAAAGAAGTCTAAGCAAATGAGTTTTACTTTCTTTAAGAAAACAAACAAACTTTCATTTCACCCCCTCCTCCTCATCATTCCTTCCTCTCTGACCCAGAGCGACTTGCCTGGGAATTACATTCCATTCTCTCTCAAAAGCAAATGTCCTCTGAGATACCACCAAGTCAAAAGATTGTGGGGGTGGGGAGCAGGGATGTTGATGGAGCCCAGCACCGCCCCACCCTCCGCTGCACCCAGGCCGTGGAGGGGCTGCCAGAAGGAGTCTTCAGACATCCTGCCCAGGGTTTCCTGCTAAAGCGGGAGCGAGAGGAACAAGCTGTGGAGAAACACCTTCCGAAACGCCTCTTCCCCGCCTCCTCCCTTCTGCTTTAGGAAATAGCGGTGTGGTGGCCAGCACCCCGGCCGCTCACAATCAGAATCCTATTAATAATAATAGTAGCATAGCCACTGCGATGACTGTGCCTCACCTGCCCTTTGTGGAGCCCCTACCAAATACCTGGCTCCGTGCTGAGTGCAACATAGTCGTTATGTCATTTCATCTTCCCAGCAACCTCGGGAGGTTCGTCCTCATTCTATCAATAAAGGATGTGAGGCTCAGAAAGGTTAAGTAATTTGTGCAAGATCACACAGTAAGTGGCAGCACCAGGATTCAAACCCAGGTCCCTGGGGCCCACCAGACGGGCTTTTATGCACTCTGTTCTGCTGCTCTGCTGCTTCCCAGTCCTCTCAGGCAGTTCTTGGTTGCCCCCCTTGCCCAAGGGCTCTCTGATGCCTGATTCCAGGCGTCGGGCCTGCCCTGCTTCTGAGTCAGTCATGTGTCCCTGGCTGAGCCGATGTCTCCCGGGATGGTGTCTGGGAGTATGAAGTCGGCCAGGACTGAGAACCACTGGGATGGAGGAATGCCACCCTATCCACCCTCCAGAAGAGGAAGACACTCGCTAGCACAGTTTGAGGGATTTGGATATAGAATTAGAGTGGGGAATACAGATTCAAAAATTCCGTGCGTGAAAATAGAAGATATTTTCAATTGATGGCCCCAAATAAGCAGTAAAACCTCGTGGTCCATGGCCTGAGAGGACCCCCTTGTCCATGTCAAGATGAAGAGCTACCACATCAGCCAAGGGTGATGTCCCCCTTGCTATCTGGTGCCTCTGCCGCCACTGTCAGGCGAATGGTGGCCACTGCCACCTCCTGGCGAAGTGACTTAAGACACCATCCCCAGGACATCCCCAGGTCGCGGTGACACATCGTGTCCTATGGGTCTGTCGCATTGAGCTTTTCCCTCAATTCTTGATGAGGATGCACTAAGGCAAGGGTTTAGGCGGCTGATTTTCCCAGTCACGTCTATATTTGAGTTAAAATAATCCCCTACTGGCCTTACAGGATTTCTAAGAATAGCCTTATTTTGCTTGAGTTCAAGCAAATCCTTCTATTGTGAAGATGCCTGGCCAGGATCTGTGCCTCCTGCCCCAAACTCCAGCTAGTACTGCCCGGAGGAGGGGCTGAGCCACTCCCAGCGGTCACCTTTGCTCTCCTAACTCGAGCTGCCCAGAGGCCTCCGCCTAGCAAGCACGAGTCTTTGATGGCCGCAAGCTGGTTGAGACAGTGGCGGACTCCCTTCCCACCTTCAAGGGCCAGGAATGCCCCAGGAGATGAGGTTGGTGAGTCTTTCTCCAGCTTGCACTCCTTTCCTGTCCCACCTCCTTCTCTCCCCCTCCTTCAGATTCTACTTTTTCCCCAATTTGTCTTCTATAGCTACTCTACACCCTATATTGATCTTTGTTCATCCCTTACAATTTGATTGCCTTTAACCGGGACCTAGACAGCTTGAGGAATCTTCCCCCAAGCTCCCTGGGCTACTGACCAACTTGCCCTATTTCCTCTCTTGTAAATTCTTCCTCTTCCCTCCATCCACACTTGGTCTCTACCTCTGCACAGGTCTCTCTTCTTCTTTGAATCTTTTTGTTGGTGGTGTGTGTCCTTTTTCTTCCTAAGCGTGTGGGTTAAAGTAGGAGAAAGAATTAATTTGAGCAGTGGAAAAAGACTGTGTTAAAACAAGCTGTTGATACTGAGAAATAATTTGAACTTTCAAGGTCTAAGAAATGCATAAAATTGAAACTTAATTGATATAGGCAAGTGATTATGCAAATACTGCTTTTTGCCCATCCCATTTTGGTCAATTACATAGTTTTTATAGAACAATTATTCTCAACCAGCACTTTTTCCAGTGTCTAAGATTGTCATTAATTCTCCAAGAAAGTCTTTTTTTAGAAGTTCATTTTTAAAGTCACTGTGGTTGAAAAGGCAATTATGCGCCTCCTGGCAGTTTTGAGGGAGTCGCTGTTCCCAGATGCGCCTCCAGGACAGACTGCCAAAGCCCCGAGCGGAGTCGCTGGTGTGTGAACATCAGAGCCCAGCAGGGCCCTTGGACCCTGGAGTGAGCTGTTCACCCCGTGAATCCCCTCAGTGTTAAGCTTCCTGGAAGTGGCTGGCACAGGAAGTTCTGAGCGTTGCTGCCAAGGTTTGATGTTTGCCTCTTTGAGGGGCACAGTCAGCATGTGGTTCCACCACGAGCAAGAATCACAGGATCCCGGCTCAGCTCAGCCCACTATGGCATCGTTTTAAAAACCCTGGAGAGCCCAAGCCCGTGTTGCTCAGTGGTTCAAGTGTCGGCCTGCACACCCAAGGGTCCTGGGTTCAATTCCCAGTCAAGGGCACGTACTGAGGTAACCAGTTGATGTGTCTCTCTCACATTCCCCCCTCCCCTCCTCTCCCCCCCCCCCCCCCGCTTTTTCCCTTCTACTCTCTGAAAAGCAATGGGAAAAAATAGCCTCAGATGAGGGTTAACAAAAAAAGAGAGAGAGAGAGAGAGACCCTAAAGAAAGAGTAAAGGCAGGATTTCAGACACTGACAATGTCCATGTTATTGGACAATTTGAGAAATGTTTTATTTAATGTATCTGGACTGTGGTTTAACTCTCTCTGTCTCTCCATCTCTCTCTCTGTGTGTCTCTCTCTCTGTCTGCCTCTCTCTCTTTCTATCTCTTTGTCTCTGTCTCCTTTTGGCTAACCCTAGTGTATAGACATACGGACAGGTAACCTTACACCCAGTTTTCCCATTCACTGCCATTCTGAACTTCATACCCCTCTACCCCAGTGTGGACTTAGCCTGCCAGGCGTGGAGGGCAAGAAGCAGCAAGTGGGAGATGTAGCAACAGTGACTCGGTGTTACCCATGTCCCTGGAGACCAGCAGGAGGAGAACTGCAGAGTGGTGGGGTAGCGCAGCAAACTTGCCTAAGTGTCACCAGGGAGGGGACGATGCAGAAAAACAGAGCAAAGGCCTCAGGGCTGGGAGGCAGGCCAGCGCTGCAGCAGGACTTGAGTTGCAGAACAACCCTCTCCCTTGTCTCTTGCATGCTGTAAATTATAAAGGAATAGCCAGTTTTCCCCCAGGCCTGGGCAGCCAGGGTGGGTGAACCTAGAACAAGGCACCACCCCTGTCTCAGGGCTAGAGGCGGCCCAGGGAAGTGGAGTCAGGAAGACGCGCTCTGTCTCTTACTGTGCGGCTACGGGCACATTTCCTGACCTCCCTGGGCCTTAACGTCCTTATCTGTAAGTGAGATGTTTATGTATTCCCTATTGCAGAGATTAAGTGAGATGATATTAGTAAATTATTGGCTATTATTAGGCACTTAATAATGGGAACTGCTATTATTTTTACTCATAAGTACAGGTAAAATTTTCTTCCATTAGTTTTGCAAGACACACGTAAAATTTTAAAGAATAAATTATATGTTCCCTGGATATTCAGAGGAATCAGTACAACTTCAATTTGCCCCCCTAAAGGTTTGAACTGAAATCTACATGCCAGACTGGGATCCCACGGCCACCGGGTAGGGAATGAAAAGCTGCTTCACTCTGCGCAGCCCCTGCCCTGGGTTAGCCTCGGATGGGCGAGGTTTCTTTTCCCACCTGCACCAAATAAGAAATAGCATCAAGAACATCATTCATTCATCTTCTCCGTGGCCTTCACCCCCATCTTTCTTACGTCTGCATTTCAAAATACATAAATTGTTTAATACTCCAAGCTATTCCTTTCATCTTATAAGAACTATTTCTCCTTTCCTGTTAACAAATCTTCTAGCCCTGGCTGGATAGCTCTATTGCATTGTCCTATACACCAAAAGGTTGCAGGTTCGAGTCCTGGTCAGGACACATACCTAGGTTGTGGGTTCAATCCCTGGTCAAGGTGCATATGGGAGGAACGCCCCCCCCTCTCTCTCTCTGCCCCCCTCTCCCCCCCCCCTCTCTTTTACTCTCCCTTCCTCTCTCTCTTTCCCTTTTCCTCCCTCTCTCCCTCCCTCTAAACATATCCTCAGGTGAGGACTAAAATTAGAAAAAGAATCTTCTAGAAGTCCACATTAGAAAGCTCTAGAGAGAAAATATTTTTAAAGATCTCAGGGTTTTTAATTTTTTTCTTTGAATCTTTAAGTGCCTTTTTCTTCCCCATTTGCTTCTTACCTCAAGAGCAGGTCATAGGAATTAACCCTCATGCTGCCGTTTACAGAAAGGCTGTAATTCTCCACGGCTCAGAGAGATGCAGAGTTCTGAGCCAAAATGCTAGACTGGATTTTAAGCACTATGTACGGTGGTTCCCAACTGAGCTAATTTTTCATTTGACAGACATGATTTTTCCAGTCAAATGCCTGCAATCAACGTTGATTTTTAGTTTTCTTTGACATCATAGCATTTTATCAGTACAGTAATCAGAAGTTCTGTTTAAAACAAAATTCTTCAGAGCAGTACTTCAGAATATATATTTCCGGATGCCATTTTATCTCTCTGGCCTGCTGTCAAAAGTTAAAGACACTCACCCGCTCAGGTTATAGCAGGGAAAGGCTTGGCTGTGTTGATAGAAGAACATTAAGCCCTGTTCAACTTTGATGCTGACTAATCCTAGCCTTAACACAGAGAGAGGGATGGGGAAGGAGGTGGGGGAAATAACTTGGTACCTGATGACTTTTCTTTATTTGCGAGGCGGGGGCGGCGGGGGAGACCTGGGACAGATAAAAATGGGGAGAGGGGAAGGGGTTAAGAAGGGGGGGAATAGAGGCTATCTTTGCAGAATACTTGACTCACCATAACAGCTGTTTTAGCTTTATTTACATTGCACAAAATATTATGACCTGTACTACTCGAAGACTAAAAATGATTTTTATAGCGACAAAGACTTGATTAACACGTAGTCATTAACATGTCCTGGATTCTCTGACGTGTCTTTTCAGGTTAGTGCATGTGTTTTGTTAAACTTGCTTCAGATTTGAAGGGAAGGTACTGGGTCTTCAGTCCACATTCATGAATCCTGAGTTGGGGTTAGCGAGATCTTAGAAAATGGGAAAGGCTGTCTGTTTCAGCACTTTGGAGGGGTCGTCGTGGGGATAGCGACCAAGTACCTGACATTCTCAGGACACTCCCCGTTGTGAAATCTGTCCCTGTAAGTGCACCTGTAGCCTCAGTGTTGGTTCAGTGCAGCCACTGGCACAAGGGTTCAGATCTTATCTCGTTCCCAGGTCTGAGAGCCCAGTGCCCAGCTTCTTTAGGGGCGTGTCGTGCCCTCAGAGGGCATCTCACACTACAGAAACCCCGGGAGTCTGACTTATTCCAGGGCCACAGTGTAGACACTCCCCGAGCAGCGCCTTTGCAGAGCAAACCACACAACCGCACAACTGCACCTGCCATGGGTGTTACATCCCAACCAGGTCGGGGTGGAATCAAAACACGATTGTGAGGGTTTTCTCCAACTGTTCTTTTAGCTGCAGAGCCTGTTTGTTAAATGATATTGTATGGGGAACCTTAGCATGTAAAACAGGTCACAGCTGAGGTGGGGAGCTAGAAAACACGCCTCTTCCCCGACAACGCCACCCAGTAGCAGGCCTGGGGGACTCCGAGGACCTTGCAGGCTAGACCAGAGACTCGGGGTGATCATCCAGGGAGGTATCTCAGCCAGGCTGGGCCCCCTGTTCCGGCTCTGCTTGTGGAAACTCTCCCTGAGGCCCTTCGGCTACTTGTCCCCATGCTTTTCTTGGTGTCGGGCAGTGGTCATCTCCCAGGCCACGTGACTGTACCTTCCGGCCTGCAGATTCTGTTTGGGTGGGTGGGCTCTGCAAACCTGGCTCCTTTCGCTTAGCTCCTTCCCCGCCCCCCACCATGGGCCCCTGGTGTGACTGGATGGCGGTGCAGGTTGGCGGGAGTGGGCACAGGTCGCTCGTTCTCCTGCCTCAGCCGGATTTCTCCTGATTGCATTTTGTTTTGTTCACTAGATGATGATTCAGACCTGTACTCTCCTCGATACTCCTACTCTGAAGACAGTAAGTGACTTAGAATTTCCTGATCATGGGAGGAAGAGGGAGCATTGGATAAGGGAAAACATCTTCCTGTTTCCTGCTTTCACCAGTTTTAAGTCTTTTGTACCCACTTTTCTTCTCCAGCAAAATCTCCCCTTTCTGTGCCTCGCTCGAAAAGTGAGATGAGCTACATTGACGGTGAGAAGGTAGTTAAGCGGTCAGCCACACTTCCCCTGCCGGCCCGCTCTTCCTCACTGAAATCAAGCCCGGAGAGGTAAGTGCTCCTTCTCCCCGATCCGCTGTGACCTCAGGCTGCCACGCACAGTGTGGCAGCCACGTCCCGCCTCTCGCTGCTGGGCAGCAGCCGTGGGGCCAGGAGCTGGGCAGCCCTGACCTGGAGTCCCTGCTCTGTCCTGTGTTAGCAGCGACGTTTGCTTTCGGAGTTCCCGTGTTCTTATCTATAGAATGGGGACACATTTTACATTTGTTAGGGGTGTTGCAAGGACAAGACAAGATAGTGCATATAACATTTCTCAGTGCCTGGTCACGTGTGGGCTTACTTCACGTTGGCTATAACTCATCACTTTTTACCTTCTCCCAAGAGAAACCTTGGTTGTAAGTTTTGTCATGTGTTTTTATACTCTCTGTGTTTACTGACGGAGCCTGTAGCAGAAAATATAATTTTAGCATGAGTTACACTTTTTAATACCAGTTTATTTGCACAGCACGTA
Source organism: Cnephaeus nilssonii (assembly GCF_951640355.1). Lineage (NCBI taxonomy): Eukaryota > Metazoa > Chordata > Mammalia > Chiroptera > Vespertilionidae > Cnephaeus > Cnephaeus nilssonii. The sequence goes on along the minus strand of NC_137087.1, from coordinate 40,240,351 downwards.
TTTTTGAGACATGGGCGTGGATTGGCTATAACGATGACATTAGTCATGTCTTGACACCCGCACGGAATGACCCAGTATTCTTTCATTGGGTCCCGATGCCCATGGAGCAACCCTCTTATGCCATCTGGACTGGTGTCCCACACACCTCCCGCTGCTTCTCAACACAAAAGAGGCTCTTGCCAAAATGAATTACTTTTCCTGAAAGACACACTTAGTTTCACGCCTTCATACCTTTTCCATCTTCGTACACCGATGAATAGCTGTTCTGAAAGTCCCACACATGCGTAAGTGGCACCTGCCTCAGGAGTTCGATAATGCATTTGAAAGGAAGGTTGGGTCTGCCTATAAATTCTTTGCAACTGCATTCGTCAAACCGGGTGCATTCTGTGTGCAGATGGGGCCACATGCTGTGGGGGAATCTAAGCATATATAAATCACCATCCCTGCCTTGCAGCAAAAACTAAATATAATCCCAGTGCAAAGGCAGTCATGTGCATGCATAAGAACTCTGCAAACAATTTTCAGGGATTCCTATCTCCTCTGAAATCCACCACTGGATCCGGTTGAATTTGTGTGCCAAAGGCTGCAATTTGGGTGATTACTGGGATGAAGTGTGGAATAGGGAACAACATGGTTATAATAGCAAATAACATTTACTGAGTGGTTACTGTGGACCTGGTGATTTACATGCACTTAATCCTTGCAACAACCCCATTTTTCAGATGAGGAAACTAAGGTAGCAAGAGGTAAAGTGTGTAGCCTGGATCACCAGCTAGCAAGTACTATCGCAGGGATCGGAACCACAGCTGACTGGCTCCAGGACCTGTGTTCTCTCTCCCTGCACGAGCATGAGTGGGAAGTGCAGGCATGTTTGGGGGATGATACGCTCAGGAGAGCAGAGCAAGCTTTGCTGCTGCTGCTTCCCTCCCTGCCTCCCTCTCTTCTCTGCTTCCTGGTACCCGGTTCCTGGTACCTTAGGCCTTTTGTGGAGCAAACCCAGAGCTTTAACTGGTTGTTTTGAGAAACTAAACGCTTTGCACCGAGTCCGATTTTATGCTTTGGATTTAAAAATTCCTTGATTAGACTACAGTCAGCCAAAGTCAGAACGTGTTAGATGCCAATTTTCATGAAAACAGCTCTAATAGGATTTTCTTCCTACAGAAACGACTGGGAGCCCCCAGATAAGAAAGTGGATACAAGGAAATACCGTGCAGAGCCCAAAAGCATATACGAGTATCAGCCGGGCAAGTCCTCCGTTCTGAACAACGAAAAGATGGTAACGTGAATATTACAGTCCCTTTGTCTCACCCCGTCGTGTTCTTTAATCTGGATGCATTGTGCACTTGCATCACATTCTTTCTCCCTGGAGATAGACGTGCTTTGTTTAGGAGACAATGAGAAAATGAAGTATTTTTACCCTTTTCATTTTTGCAGGTGTTCATAAAATGAGTCCTGAGTCTGCTTTGAAAGAAGCTCGTCTTGTGGCTTTCTGGCGCTTTTCTGCATGGTTTTAACGAATTTAGAATTTTCTACTGACATAAAGATTGATTTTGCTGCTGTCTTTTCTTAAACATCTAACCATTAATTTGGCAGGCTTATTACTAACTGGACTAAATTCGTGGTGGTTTTTTTTTTAAGTGCCTCTTATTTGAACACATATAAATTTTGTAGAAGGTACTACTAGTACATCACTAAAAGCTAAGTAATTAATATGATGTTGTGATTTGAGGGGGGGAAGCCCCAGGCTGTTAAAACAGGCGTTTTAGGTCTTCCTTTTCTGACACGTGCAGTATCGAGGACGAATGTCATAGTCCGTCTGATTTGTGGTTCACGTCTCTTCTAAGTGGGGAAGTGGCCTGTGGGGCAGAGCAGACCACCCTGGAAAAGCGGCCTCTTCTGTGAAACGGGGAAGGATTTGTGCAAACCCATTAGTTTCCTGTCTGCCAATCACACTTCCTTTTATCCATCCTTCCTTTGAAAACGCTGGTTCAGAATTCTGATCATGGTTAAAGGGATTCTCCAAAGCTCCGTGACATCGCAGCCTCCGCCGGGCCCGCAGGATGGAGCTGTCATGCTGGGAACTGGATTCTATTAAAATGCTGTTACCACACTGAGCACACAGCAAGTAACCCCGGAGGTGTGGGGGCGCATTCTTCTCCCCCTGCCTCTCCCGTGCCACGTGTTTTCCAGGAGTGATTGACTTCGCTTTGACTAAGATGAAAGTTTGACATCTTTGAAAGCACAAAGGGCTCGGTAATTTTAATTAGGATAAAGCAGCCTGCAGAAATGCTCCAGATTGTCATTCCTCAGCATTTTCTGTGCACTGCAGTTATTTTAAGCAAAAAGTTCAGAGAGGAGCGGAGAATGTTGCCTCACTGGAGGCTCTCTCCGTGTTAGAAGATGATAACCTCAGAAGGTAACCTTCCGCACAGGTGTTCCAGGAGAGAAAGTCATGCTCTGGGTGTATTCCTGACCCTGGAATAACAAGTCAGGACACGCCGTCACATATCAACGCACGTGAACGACCCCAGAGACTGTGTAGGCCTGTGGGCGCTTTGTTTTGGCAGTATTATTATTTACAGATGGTCACTTCTCTCGAAGCCTTGCCCCTAAAATTTCTTCTTGGTTTTCCCCTCCTCTCCTTAGTTCCTAATAATGTGACCACTAATTCAGAACTAGGTGTTCCTTGATACCACAATGGTTACAGATATCTTCCATGTGTTTACAAACCCGGGGAAGTAACACATAGTAGCCCATAGGAGCTGTCTTTGAGGACCTGCCCTGATCACACGTGTGGATCACAGAGCACCATCTGTGTTCCTACCCAGAAGCCCTTGTGCTGTGCCAGGACCGAGGCCCATCCTGTCGTGGGATGTAAGCGCCAGAGGGCCCATCACATGGCATCCGCGAGCTTCCACTCTGTGGACTCTTCCTCCAGAGACTCTTTCTTTCAGAGAGAAATTTCAGTTAAACCTCATCTTTGAGCCACTCTTCACGGTAGTTAAGTCAGTCCTTTATCTTTTATTTCTTTCTCAGCTATCTTTGAACAGAAAAGTTAAAACGTTGGTTTCAGTGTGTGAGTCTTGCCTTTTGACATCCTGTATCAGGTTTGCCAGAATTTGAAGACAAACCCCCACCCCTAGCTACCACACACACACACACACACACACACGCGTTAACTGTGGATGAGTGCACTAACTAGCGACAGGTGTAGAATCTACATTTGCTTTCAGGAATACACAATTCCTTTTTTGGGGAGGAGGGGAACCATGATTTTGCTTCCAATTTGAGGTACTCATGTCTGCTTAAGCCTGGCCATCTAAGTTGCGACCTCATTGGCACACCTCCCCGCTGTTTGCAGGAAGGGTTGAATGGAAGACTGTAAAGACTGCCTTAGAGCTCATCTTTGTCCCTGGAGCGAATGCCAACCACCCAGAGAAGTAAAACACTATACCACCTTCAGAAATCCCACCAGGAGACGCACAGATTTGATGAGCTATTCAGCTACTTGGCAAAATCATACGAAGTTCTTCATAGCTGCTCGGCCCATCTTACCGTAGTGTGAATCCACGTTCTTCTCTTCTGGCCGTGGAATTGGAGATCATCGGGCAGGCCCTGCTTGGTCAGGGGTAGCCTTTTCAGGCTTTGTCCTTTTACTTGCCTCCCAAGCCCCTTACAGGCCTTGGACTCGATTCAACAAGTCCAGAGAGAATGGCTTTTCCATGCCACGCCCTGGGTTAGATGTTGGGGGAACAGTGGGAAGGAGAGACACCAGTGTAGGAATTACACAACTTATATTTGCAAGTGTAAAATGAGGGGATTTTCCCAACTTGGTTTCTTCCCAGTGCAGGGTCACTTTGAGTTCCTCCCTGGCTTTTCAGGTCTGTCCCTTAGCCCTGTTTTAGCTTCGTATCATCTGCAAACCTAGCGGGCCTGCCCCTTCTCGCGGGGAGTGTGAGGGGTGCAATGTGGCTAAAGAGCACCAGGACTTGGAAGACTGAGTTCTGAATTCAAGTTTCGGACCAGGTCCTTTGACCTTTCTGAACCTCGGTGTTTTCATCTGCAACCAGAAGTGTTACCTGGCCCGACCTGAGGTCATGAGTGAGAGGATCGAGGACAAGAATGTGGGCAGAAGAACCCCGGACATTATGAAGTGCTGTGCCAATCAACGTACCGCATTCAGATTGCTATTTAATTAAAAGTTGAAGCTGGTCTCTGGCTCCTGTTCAAGCAACAAAACTGTCCTTGAGGAGAATCAGGCATTTTCCTGGCAAGGCACCCGCCCTGTCCAAGGGTTTTGCCAGCTGGGAAAAGAGGAGCCCCGGCCGCAGAGCACGGAGCCTGGCATTGTGGAGCCTGCCCTGCCTGCCGTCCCGAGATCCTGCTGTGCGTCCGGAAGGACCCGTGCTGTTTGTCCGTCCCACCACCGACCGACAGCGGAGTTAGACATGGCCCAGTCAGACGCAGACGGCACCGCTGTGTGGTGTTACCACTCACTTCCTGGGCCAAGCTGCTCGACGTACCTCCTGGCTCAGGCTTGGCACAGTGTGAACCTCAGCCGTGGGACACTTTGCAAACAACCTTCTCGATAAAATGGGTTAATTCTTTCAGGACCAAGTACCAAAGAATTCAGGCAGTTTCCTGGAAGAGTTGGTACATTTTATTTAAAAAAAAAAAAAAAAAAAAGCCTAACCTATTCCCAGAGAGCAGCTTATAAATAGTCTCTAAAAATAATAAACACGAAACAGGTTTCATGAAACCCCATCATATAAGGACCTAGGATGTCCCAATGTTTTTCCTGAATAGTATAGGTACCGGGCCTCATCTCCCTGAATGAACACAGAACCCATTATTGTACATGGTTACAGAGCCCACTGAGGAGGAGCGCCGTGTCCCCTTCAAGATCTAAGCCAAAGTCCCTCAGATGGTGGGGGGAAGTTTTAAGCTGGACACTTCCCTCTGGTTTCAACTAGCGCATAGTCAGTGAACCTCAGTTAGAGGAACCTTCTCTGTCATCTTCCTCCATTTAAAACAAACGTAGGGAAAAGTTACAGTGACAGTTCTGGTGGAAATAAATATTTTTATTATACTTGCAAAAAAACAAAATAAAACAAACGTAGAAATAATAGTAAAGGTTCTTCTAAGGATCTGAGAAGAGGGGATTGGTGAAGGTCGCTGAGACGTTTGCAGCATCCGTGCGAGCTGCAAAGGCCGGAACGTTAAGAGAACGAGTCCGGAGGAGCTGCTTGGGAGCAGGCGCACTGAGGAGTCCGCGGCCCGCGGCCCCCTCCTCCTGTGCGGGGCCCGAGGGAGTGACGTTGCTCACTTACCATTTTCCACCTCCGTGAGAAATGTACATTTTCTATTTCATATCGTTACCGGAAAATCCCCCCCTCTCTTATGACTACCAAGGTTTTTTGAAACATAGACATGTATGAATTTAATTAAGCCATGAGCCTCTAACACTTTGTCTGCTGTGAACATATCTCCAGTTTATTAGGGGAAACGTGATTTGCTTTCCAGGCATTCATTTTTAACTAATTATTTCCAGAAACACGTTATTCCACAGCAAGGTACCAGGACTTTATAAATACTTGATTAAATATGGAATCCCATGGGTCCATTATCACTCTATGTGAACTTCCTCTTAGAATTCTGAAAAGTGGGAAATCTAACTTATTTTTGTAACATAAGCCAGAAGTTTTTCCCTCCCCTGTTCTGCTATCTGTCTTGTTCAGCTTTTCCCTCGCTTTAATTTTCCCGGCTCTTTAACATTTACTTGTTAGAACATAAAGTATATTCTATCTGTATCCATCCCCTCGGGAGCTTGTTTAAGATGTTTCTTCACTCGTGTCCTCTGTTGTTACTTATATCATCTTTCACTTTACTGTGTAAGGGACATGGTTTCTCACCTATTCATGTGCCATTAAAGATGCAGTATTAACAAATTGGCTTGTATAAAAGTGTCAAAATTTGCGTTTATTTTGAAAACCTTAAGGCAGCCTTGCAAATAAGTACTAAAACTGTACTAGCCCGTAAAAATTGTTTGCTCTACTCACCTGGCGTAAATGGCTAAATGTTTGGTGTGCTCACCAGGTTATTTGCTCATAACTAATAGTTCTTTGTGAAGAGGAAATGAGGTCTTCCTTTTCTCCCATGATATGGAAATACTGCTATCCCCGCATTCGTATTTGTGTGGGAGCAGCAGTGTGGTGCAGAGTTCCCCATCCACGCTCCATCCTCCTGCCTTGGGGCTGAGCGTGATGCGCCCACTGCTCCCTCGCTCAGGGGCCCTGTTTCTATAAACACATCCTTCCCCGCCTGTTTTAGCTTCGTGATGTTGCCCGTGTCCGTGGAAACGGGTGATTGCTGCTATTGAATGCAGTTCTGTATATATCTGGAAACCACTGCATCTCTACTGGCCTGTTCCTATGTAATCTTTGCATAATGTTATCCTTCTCTCTCTTCCATTTCCCTGTCACCAACCCCTATAGAGTCGGGATATAAGCCCAGAAGAGATAGATTTAAAGAATGAACCTTGGTATAAATTCTTTTCGGAATTGGAGTTTGGGAAACCGGTAAGTTTAATAGCTTCAGTGGTTATAGACATTTTTAAAAATCATGCTGTTGCTGCATTGTCGCTGCTAAGGAATCAGATCTATTTGTAAGGACTTCGGGGAGTGGGGCGCCCCGTGTCGGTTGTCCAGGTAGGATTGCCTAGTCTCACTCCCATCTGTAAGCTTTCTGTTGCTTTACTTCACCAAGAAAGGACAGTGAGCTCTGGATTTATTGCCAGAAAATCCCGAGAGACGCACCTAGATCCTTGCTGGTCTTAGTCCCTCCCACCACTAGCAACGAATGCCACGTGCCTGTGGGTGACATTAAATTGGCCATCCGTTCAGTTCCTTGGCCAGAGTCCTCATGGCATACTGAAGATAAGCGGGAAGGGGCACCACACGGCGATAGAGCTTTTAAAAGCACCTGTGCAGGGGAGTGCCGAAGCCGGCCCGAAAGGCTCTCTCTATGCAGATGTGACCCACGATTACAGCCCCATGTCCGGTGACTTTTAGGGAATGAGCTCTATGAGTTAGGATAACATTTCCCAAAATTTGAAATGAGAGTTAGGAATTCCAGCACGTTTAGTATTGAGCCTAATAACATTCTGCAGCTTCCCCCGATGTGTCTGAGTTGGCTTTGGTACCAAAGGATTTTTGGGCACTTAAAGAGGGTTTCTTAGCCCTGTACTCCGAGGAGTATCCACCAGAAGGGAGAAGGAAGCTCATTTTCCCACTGGAGATGACTGCAAACTGACTTTAAAACTCCAGTTACTTTAAATGTTCACCACTGCACTGCAAAAAGAATTTACAAGTGGGGGTTAAGTGTATAAACGTAAAACATTCCATTAGATGTTTGTGTGAGACTTTAAGCATTGCCTCCAGTATTTGAATCACCGTGGTTTGGAATGATGGTTTTATCTGCAGACAGGAATTAACTTTATAGTTGAGTAAAATGTTAAATTCCCTGGTGTATATTTATATCAAGATTTCTCTGTTGATGTAGCGATGCTGAGCTTTGTTTCAAAGTTCCTGCGTCTTCTGAGAGGAGCACTTGACTTGCAAACATCCTACTTGTAGGAACAGACATTCCTCCCGCCTGGTCCCTCGTTGGACACTGGCTCCCAATAGCAGCTAAGCTGTCCTGGGTGAACAGCGCCACCTAGTGACCAGTGGAGAGGGAAGCGTCTAACCCAAAGTGTGTCCATCTCCCCTCCCCAAAGCTGTGGTGCACACCTCACTTCTCCTTTCTCTCCCTTTTTTTCTCTGCTGTCCACCATTCAGACATCAATGGAGTCTACCCAGACAGTCTTTTCCACATTCAAATATTTAACAGTATTCTAACCCTTTTTCTTGTCTTACAACCTGCTCAGTTATCTCACAGAAAAACCCTTTGGTATATGTAGTTCCTCCCCTCTCCCAATGATTGGTATATATAATACCATATTTCCATCAGGGAAAACAAAAGCTATTTGCTTTAAATTATGCATAAGCAAAAGTCCATGCCATTGACTTTTGAAGTCCATTCAGGTCCACAAACTTCTAGCCATCTCATTGGCCAAATAACTAAGTTAGTTTTCTCTTTAACGCTGGCTTTTAGGAAACCTTATGAAATGTCTCTAATTAATCATTTGTTTTACAAAATCTGTCACTGCAGATAATTCTGGTTTTGTCAGCAAGACAGTACTTCGGCCCCAGCACGCACTAAGCAGCTCTCTGAGGAGCTCAGGGAATTGACCCTGCTCCTACGGGAAGCTGGTCTGCGTGCCCCCAGCCACGCCGAGCAGGTCCTGGGAGCACAGCCCATTCGTACACTGGGACCTCCCGTCATTCGTACCCCTCCCCTGTTGTCCTAACTGCCTCTTACTTATTTAAAGAGATGCTTTTCCAAAATGTCATTTCTCTCAAGCCACGAGTGTTCCTTACATAGACCTTAGAGTCCTTAAAGGCACTGCTCCTTTTTTGTGTGGGTCTTTTAAAGTAATGAAAGGTAAAACTTTTAAAGATTTACCAAAATAACGTAATTGCTGTCTATCCTGAGGGAACAGTGTTGAGACCATGTTTCCCATGGTCTGAGGCATTCGAAGGGTGGGCTCCTATGTAGTTGAACCAAGTTGAATGACTGGATGACACACTGAGCGTTTCGGAAGAAGGGGAGGTGGGGAGAAATTTTTTCCTTCTTTTCACGTCTCTCCTGCACCAGTCGCTCTGGGCCATACAAGGGTAAGAGACATAAATGAAAGTGGCATAAACCAGGAAAGTTGTTTTCGAAGGTTTTGCCATCATTCAGAAGCAGAATGAAATTAAAACGCCTACCAAAGCGTGTGGGTCATCATTTCTGCTTTTTATTCCACACCCACTCGACCCCACCCCCCACCCCCCACCCCCAAGGGAGGAAAGCCTGCCAGGACTTGGATGCTAGGCCTTCATTTACCCTGGGCTCCTTTCTCCTTCAGCCCCTTCCCTGAAATCCACCAAAACACGCTGACACTTCAGCAAGATGCTGACTTTAACACCGTTCAGCTCTCACAGGTGCTATGGAATAATACCAAGTCAACCCAGACTCCAGGGACAATTTGGGGAAGGTTATTTACAACCAATTTAATTTGTAAGCACTGTCTTATTTTTTACAGTCAGTACACGTAGGGAGACTGTATGTGACTTTGAAAGGTCTCCTTCCCATCTGAACCATCTATGAAATGTGTAAAGTGCTTAAAGAAAAATGATGATTGTTAATAGCACCTACTTTATAAAGTGCAGAATATACATCTACAGAGAACACATTGCTGTCCTGTTGCTGTGGGTGGTGAATGCATCTTGAAATCAGATTACTTTTCATTTGCAAATTTATTACTAAGAGCCTGGGTGTCAGCTTTTTTTCTCCCTCCTTCCCCCTCTAACTTCTACAGAAATTAATGTGATTTCTATAAGTAAGCTCAAGGCAAAATGTCACAATGTAAACCAATTTGAAAAAGCTTCCCTAATTGGTTATAATGAATATAATTACAATATTCCAGGAGCTAGTAAGTGACAGCAGAGGGGAGGGGGAGCTGTTTAAGAAATTTCAAGCCTAAGTGGGCAGAACAGAGGGTTCACCTGGGGGCAGTTAGAGTGGCTTGTAACTTCCAGGTGTCCTACGTTCGAACCCCTCCCTCACTAAACTTACAACGGTTCTCCGGGCAGATTTCTGTTTTGGGCATGTACCCTATTTCTATCTTAAAGAGTTAAAGGAAAAAAACAAAAATAGCCTTACAGCCTGCTGTTTAAATGCAAAGTAGAAACTCTGTTCTCTAAGGGAGATGGAAGGTCTGGCTCTACCACTCACAGTGTTAACATCTAAGCAAACAGGGAACGATTTTTAAAATTGCCTAGTCACACCGTGGGAAACGTAGCCCCCATTTGGTACACTGGCCACAAACCACAGAAAACACATTTAGTGCAGTTTGCCCTCCACTGGCCAAATCTCCGAATTGCCACATTGGTGAACAATGAGCTTCGCAGGGCAGAAGCCTGTCGCAGAGATGTGGGCTCTCAGTGTCCATCTTAGTTTGAAAAGAACAATGGGGAATTTTAAAGTTTCGATTTTTGTTCAAATTGGTGTTAATGCTTTTTTTTTTTTCTTTGTGTCTTTTAAGTTTGCAATATTTGGACTCCAACAGTGATCTGCTCTTGAGACAGAAACGTAGCAAGGAAGCTCCCCGTTAGCGCCCACGCCCGGGCTAGCTCCCTGTCGCTGAGTCCCGGTGTGCCCCTCTTTGTGTGAGCCGGTCTCCGTGTCTGTCTTTATGCTCATTTCTCCATTTCCTCCTCTGCTTCCCATCAGCCTCCCAAAAAGATATGGGATTATACTCCTGGAGACTGCTCTATCCTTCCTAGAGAGGATAGAAAGGTAATGCGTGCCTCTCCGGGGGCTGTGTGTGTGCTCCTAGCTGGTTAGTGTGAGTGTGCTGTGGGATTTTGCTCTTATTTTCTTCAATCACTTTTTTTTTAACTTGATAATTTTTTTTTTTTGCTTGGTGATAAATCTATTTAACAAAGTCTCTAAGATATATACTGATGTTTAGAGGTGTGGGTGTGTTTTTAAGCAATGACGTACTCTCCTGACATGTAGTATTTGTCACAGTCGCCAGACTCTGAAAAGACAGAAACTAGCTATTTCCTCCCCGGCAGGTGCTGTGGTATTTGTAGTTCTCTGCCGCCAGGAGAACAGAGTTCTGAAGCTCTGACTACTGCGGGGCTCATATTTTCCAGGCCTAACGCCGCATTCTCTGTTCTCGTGGCTTTTAGTAATTTCCAGGGAGCTCGTTGTTTAATCATGCCATCTCTGCCTTGTTAAAGTATAACCCTAAACAGGTTCGTTTTTCAAACTTAACCTTCCATTCTCTCTGCCTGTCCTCTAAACTAAAACCCTCTTTTCCATCTTTTCTTTCTTGTACCAGACTAACCTAGACACAGAGCTCAACCTCTGCCAAGCAGAGTTAGAGGCAGATGTAGGAAAGACGGAGACGCTTAGTAAAGCACCCCGTGCAGACCTGGCGCAGGTACTTCTGAGTTTTCCTCCTGCCGCCCATGCCTGGCCCGCACGCCAGGCGCGGCCCTTCGATTTGGGCTGTCGCTGAGGAGGGTCGGGCTGTCACTCAGGAGGGTCGGGCTGTCGCTCAGGAGGGTCGGGCTGTCGCTCAGGAGGGTCGGGCTGTCGCTCAGGAGGGGAGTGTCTCGCTGATTGCTGTGGAGCTGCATGGCTTTCTGGCTGCTGTTTTCCAGTCCCTTCCCCAACTTGGTTTTTGCTTTGGTTTCTCTGGAGCTTGGCATCTTCCTTAAAGGGGGCTTTCCAGATATCCGTGGGGTGGCTGGTGATTGCCACTGCTCCCCCTCTCCTCTGCTGTCAGGGGGGACCCTCTTCCTTTCCTGCCTTCGCCTTGGGATGCCTTCTCGGGGTTTTCAGGGAGCCGTGTTTTGGCAGCTGTCATTTTTGCAGCCTTGGGAGGCACCGGCCTGGGAGATGGTTCCCCAAAGCGTGGCAGTGATTGGGGCGCCGCTTACGCGCAGGCACGGTCAGAGCTTGTGGTTTGAAAGGTCAGAAAGTTCTCAGTGAAGACATGCGCTCCAGGGGCCAGACCGGCAGCCACAGGCAGGCGTTGGAAACTCCACCTGCACCGGCATTCTAAGTGGAGCTGTGCCACAGCGTGGCTTACTAAGGCGGCGTCAGAGAGCGGGTCCAAGGGAAACGGGCTCCCCGCGGAAGGAAAACACCCAGTGTTTGGAGAGCCGCTCCTAGGGCCCCTTGAAGAAACAAGAGGGACCCTTAGAGGGAAGCGGATCTTTACAGGAAATAGGGAAGGAATGTGGGCTCTGCTCGAGGCTGGGAGGGCCGCAGACCACGGCAGGGAACGTGGATGTGAATGGATCGTGTTCTACTTCAGCAGAGCTGGGAGAGCAGGAGGGTCAGACCACCAGCATGAGTGACGAGGGCACCAAAAGCCATGTGAGTGCCAGGGACGTAGCCCAGGGGAGGAAAGGAAGCGGGGTCACCGCTGCGGCCACGGTGGGGGGCAGGAGGGGAACAGACAGCGCGGGCGCTTTGTCCAGACAGCGGGAGCCGTGGGGACATGAGTATGTCACGGAAGAACCATGGGAGAGAGTCATGCAGAGGGCAGGTGAAGGACGTGGTGTGAGGGCATTTGTTTTAAATGTTGGTTGGGTATCACATAGGGAATAGGCAGGTGACTGTTTGAAATGTGAGACCAGGTTCTGTGAGACGGGCAGAGGCTGACAAAGGCAGTGCAGTCCCCTGAGGAGAGGTGGTGGTGGACATCCTGGGGCAGATGAAGACAGCCCACCTGGGGCAGATGGAAACGGAAGGGAGAGTCCCATTGAAAGGATGAAAGATCCAGAAGTACCTGTTGGGATGCTGGTGGCAGCAGCAGAGCAGGGGAGGGTCAGACAGACAGCATTCCCGGGGTGTAGGAGGAAAGACGAGAGGTGGAGCGAGAGGAGCGGCCTGAGCACGACCCAGTGCTCCTGAGAGGCCCCCGCACTAGACTCGGAGGAAAGGCCAATGGGGTTGATAATCCAGAGGTTTCTAAAAGCTTTGGAGGCTGCTGAGCGGTGGATGGGAGAGGAGTATGTGGAGAGGAACTGGAATCCCCAGGGGTACACACCGATTAAAAATGTGACCATGGAGGAAGGCGAGGGGGGTGTTCCCCGAGGGCTCAGCAGGGTCGCGCAGACCTTTCCACGCTGGAGACCAGGGCGTCGTCCACAGAGGTGGGAAGACCCAGAACGGGGCAGAGGCCAAAGGGCAGGTCCGCGGAGGAAGGGTGGGCAGGGGAGACCAGTGCAGCAGAGGGTGGACGGTTGAATGTGCGGGTAAGAGGGTGCCTCCTCTGAGGAGTATGGGGAGAGAGGGTGGGGACCTCCTGGGTGGAGGTGCCCTCAGAAATGACAGGCCAGCAGGCAGAGGGCCGGGGGCTGAGCCCCTGAGGAACGTTAGCTCCTTCCTTCGCAGTCTCTTCCTTTTTTCCTGGTGTTCCCTTTCCTCGAATAGCTCCCCTCCAGGTAGTTTGTTTCCCTTGTGATGGTCAGCATTAGAGATAGGAACATCTTTAAAAGTTAACTTTTTCATTGATTTACTCAACCACCACATTATTTTTAAGAGCCTTTGCCTGTTTCTCTCCAAGATAACAGAAACCCTAAATAAACTACACAGTGTGTTGCTTTTTCTCTGCATGTAGCTCTCGATTGTTTTCCTCCTTTTGCACAGTGGTCTGTAACCTTATAAAGTGTTCCCCACTGAGGCTGAGGTGGTCATTAATAGCTTTTGTAAATCTGCATTTCTCCCCCTTTTTGCACTTGGAAGTCTTCGGGGCTAGACAAACATCTAAACCCAGTGTGGTCTTTTAAAATGCATTTCTGTGCATTCTGTACCTAATGTTTTGGGTGACCCTCTCTCTGGATGTGGCATCTGGGGCGCATGAAGGAGTTGGCAGGGGGTCTGAGGGTTGGGGTACGCTGGGGGAGGGTGTGTGCTATGTCATTAATGCATGTTGACCACATGGTGGGCCTGTCCCCCAGTGGGCCCAGGAGGCCATCTCCTGACCCAGCCGGGGAGCCACGATGCAGCCCCTGGGAGGTCAAGGCCAGAGACAAAGAGGGCCCCTCCCTCCGGGCCCTGAGACCTTTCCAGCCAGGCCCCCTCCGCCCAGAGGCCCTGGCTAAGTTAGGAAGCGAAAGGGACGCCCCTTGGCTTGGCACATCTGAGTCCAAATAAATCATATACACTTTTCTTTCTTTCTCTTTTTGACGTTTACAGAGCTCAGCAGTCAGCCCCACTCCGGACATGTCTTCAGAGCCTCCTGGATAGTAAGTCGCCACTTTGTGTCTACGGCTCACTGTATGGAATGTCTAAACGGGAGAAGCTTATGATTCGGACCTACGTGTGTATACAGGCAGCAGTCTAGTGGCTTTGAATGATGTACAGTTGGGTGATAAATAGCAATTCAGTTCTGGTCTTCAATTTTTTTCCTTCCGTTTTCTCCTCCTCTTCCCAATGAATTTTGTGATGATTCATATTAACCTTGATAAGCTTTTTCCTGTGTTGTCACCTTTACCTTTAGAACGTGAGTGGATTAGTATGCGTTCAGGATCAAAGTTCACCTCATTTGCTGATTCTTGTGGGGGGAGGTGTGACTTTGTGCGGGGCTGGGGGTGGGGTTCGGGTCCTTGGCCTGGACCTGTCACAGGGAAAGATGGGGCCGAAACGGGGCTCACTTGTCTGTTTCTCAGAGATGTGGCTTCATTGGGGTTATCCCTGGGTGATGGGTGCACACCTCACTCACTTCTTCATGGCAGCCTTTCCCAAACCTCCTGCCTCCTCTCCTCCAAATCAGCCCCAGCCCATCCCCCAAGCCTCCTGCACCCTCTCCCAGACTGTGTCTCAGAGCTTGGCCATGCAGCTGTTTTCCCAGCTGCAAATGGGTCAGTGCTGCCTGCCCCTGCACACACGGTAAAGTACCAGCATTTGAGCCTGTATGAGAAGCCCTAGCTGAGCCTGTCTGTGCCCAGTCTCAGGTTAGGACCTGTTAGGACCCCGACTTCCGCTGCTGTGCCTGAATTGTGTTACTGTGTTTGTATAACTCTCATAAATTATAAACTCCTCGAGAGCGAGGACTGCACCTCCATCGTGCCGGGTGCACCCATAGGTCTGGGAGTTTGTTCTGGTGGGGGCAGCTCCTCACCTCATCACCGCTGTGTCTGTATCTTCTTCTTCAAAGTACGACAAGAAGGGGAGCAGGCAGCGCTTTTACCTGTTCCATTGGGATGGGCAGATCCACAGGAGCCAAGCTCACCTGTGCAGACCGAAGCCTGACTTGCTCTGGATGCTGAGTTTATGGATGTGTGTGACAAACCTTATGGTCACTTGGGCATTTTGCAAGAGTAGTTTCATTTGAAAGTCGATTAACTGTGATTGGAGTATTTCATTGGAAAATACCCTTCATCCTCTCAGGGTAGTGACCAAATCTCTAGCCAGATCTATTAATATTTCTTCTATAAATGTGTATATTAATGGTTATGATTAACAGACCCCAGAGTCTGAGAAGAAATTGGGACGATGTATTAGGACAGCAGTTAGGGGGAAAGTCTCCTATCTTAAAGGACAGTTCCATCTTTGAGAAGCTCGGTGTCGTCTCTTGGGCTCACTGTTGGGTTGGTCATCCGGCCGCCGGTGTGACAGAGAAGAATCAGAGTTCTCCTATATCATCAGGCTGCCCAACCCCCCACCCCCCCCCCCCCCCCGCCCCCTGGGCTCTGAGGCTCACTCTGTTTTAAGGAGATGGTTGAACTATGCCTTCAGCTCCAAGGATGACCGGTCCCAGGTCCTCCAGGTCCCAGAAATGAACCCACAGACGACCTCAGGCCATCTGCAGACGAAGGGCTCTTCAAGGCCCCAGCTCCCAGCAGGCTCTCCCTGGTCCCTCAGCTCACCTGTTGGTCAGCGACAAAGCTTGTCGCTTTGCATGGCCAAGCTCTGAGACAAAGTCTGGGAGAGGATGCAGGAGGTTTGGGGGGTGGGTTGGGGGCTGATTTGGAGGAGAGGAGGCAGGAAGTTTGGCCGGTCCTGACTGCCCAAAGCCTGGTTGGACCAGATCTCTCCCTGCCCTGCTGGTCCCAGGACTGCATAATGTAAGCCTGCTGCCCGGTCTCCCCCTCTACCTCCTCGCCCCATCCCGCTCCCTGAAATGCACAGACAAAAAGGCTGTTTCAGGTGGCCAACTGAGTGAATTCCTTAGCTTCCCTGGACCAGGGCACCATGCTAGGTAATAAATAGGAGCATAATTGTCCCTTAGTAGTTTGGAGGTAAAACAAAAAAAGGAATGTTAGTAAATAAGAAGGTAAAGTGGGCCCTAGCTACTTTGGCTCAGTGGATAGAGCGTCGGCCTGCGGACTGAAAGGCCCTGGGTTCAATTCCGGTCAAGGGCACATGCCCGGGTTGCGGGCTCGGTCCCCAGTAGGGGGCGTGAAGGAGGCAGCCAATCAATGATTCTCATTATTGATGTTTCTATCTCCCTCTCCCTTCCTCTCTGAAATCAATAAAAGTATAGACGGAAGGAAGGAAGGAAGGAAGGAAGGAAGGAAGGAAGGAAGGAAGGAAGGAAGGAAGGAAGGAAGGAAGGAAGGGGGAAGATTAAGGATTAAGAGTATTCAGAAAAAGAAAGCAGTGCCCAGTCTGTCAGTTAGGCACACAGGTCTTAAACAGAGTGGTGAAGTGAACAACTTATTCAGCATTTACTGTGTGCCAGGCACTATGCTTAGCAGCTTCCGTAATTCACCTCAGTTGGTCCTCTCAGCATTCCAGGACCAGGCATTCTTTTTAACCCGCAGTTTGCCGGTGAGGAAGCAGGCAGTGTGATGCCCACGGCGCTGCAGCTGGTAGGGGGCCGAGTTGTTCCTCCTCCGACCAGACTAGCAGTCAAGTTCTAGGCCAGGGCACTGGTGTTGGCTGTGCGCTCTCCCTGCACCATTCTGACAATAAACTAATAGCCTCCCATAATTTACTGTCTTCCAAATGACTGAGAAAACCATTTAAGCACCTATTTGTAATATTGTGTTAGCAGGATTGAGGGGCCTAATGCCGAAAAGAGCAAATGGCTGTCAGACTCTGGGGATTCGTGTGCATAAAGCTATTCGATGTGTTAATTTACCCAGCGCTCTTATTTCTGTCATCAGAACAGGTCTCCAAAGACCTGTTTTTTCCAGCCTTACCCTAGCTCACGTGAAATACGTGGCAGGGATAAATGAGGGTTTTTTTCTCCTGCTATTCGACCATTTGGGAATTTACCAGAAATTCGGGCTTGGTTTTCTCCCGGTTTGCTCAAATGAATAAGGTTTCCCTGTATTTGGAATTGGTGAGGAGCCAGCTTAAGTGTAGTGCCTGACTCATAGAAAAGTGCACACTAAATGTTTGCTGAGTAAATGAATCATCTGGAAGTCTTAATTAACTAGAATCCACCTCAGCACCAAGGCCGGCAACTTGTGGATTGAATCTGGTTCCCTTCACCCGAGGGGCAAGAATGACCTGCTGAAAGAAACATTGGCAAAGACTTGACTGAAGAAAGAGGAATCACAATGGCCCAGGTGCAAAACTGTGGTCAGTGGAGAAGTGATGGTGTTGCTTTGAGTCCACTTTCATATCTTGGAGAGACTTTAGTTTAGAAATGTATTAAGTTGATTACATATCACAATATTAAAAGAACCTGGGAACAGAGAGGAAGAAATTCACCCCTTGTTCCAATATCCTAATACAGTGGTCGGCAAACGCATTAGTCAACAGAGCCAAATATCAACAGTACAGCGATTGAAATTTCTTTTGAGAGCCGAAAACCGACTTCTGCGCATGGGCCACGAAGTTTCAATTGCACTGTAGGTGCGTGCCCGCACGTGGTATTTTGTGGAAGAGCCACACTCAAGGGGCCAAAGAGCCGCATGTGGCTCGCGAGCCACAGTTTGCCGACCACTGTCCTAATACAATCTACCAGTCCTTCCTCTCAAAAAATATATTTTTATAGTTGTTATCACAATGTATGCCAAATTTTGTATTTCATTTCTGTGGAATTACCAGATCTATAAATCAACAGTGTAGCCTGCTCTTCTTCCTCATTGCTTAGCATTTCAGCATTGGTTAGCTCGAATACAGTCTTTGCCTAACCAAAGAGCTTTACTTTATTTGGCCAGCAGGTGGCACTCAAGCTGCTGCTTTCCTAAGTGGTGATGGTGCACTAGAAAAAAACACCCTTTCCCCTTAATCTAACTTAAGATCAAAACACAAATCATTGCCTGGAGAACTTGATGAGATATTAGAAACTTCCCAGGGCTTAAAAATGTCTCATAAATCTGTGTGTGTAGGCATTCAATTTTATGGAATCATTTATTCCACTAATATTTATTGAACAAAGGTGCTAGACACCAGCCGTGCAAAGGTTAATCAGTTAAACTGCCTCCCTCGAGGGAAAAACCAAGTGTAATGGGAGGCAGACTTGTAAACAGCCATCAGAATCCAGTGCAGGACCGGCAGTGATGGGACCAGGAGGGAGGGAACACCTCTGTTTCGTGGAGGAAGAAAGGTTCACTTTACAGAGGAGCAGCAAATAAAAAGTGATTAATAATGACATTATATTACAAATAGAAAAGGTAAATTTTTTTTCATGCTACGAAAGGCTAGAAGATGAACTGCCCTCCCCGAATTGTCTAGACGCCCTCTCCCATAGCCAGTTGAAAACTGTTACTTTTTGTTTCTTCCTGAAAACACTAAATGGTTTTGAACAGTGGATTCCATGAGGCTGGAATTTTTTTGTCTGTTTTGTTCCTTATTGAGTCTCCACCTAAGAGTGATGGACATGTAGTAGGTGCCCAGTAAATGCTTGTTGAATGAATAAAATGAGCCATGGAATGACATGGTGAGATCTTTTCTAGAAATATCACTGGCAGTAGTCTGCAAAAATGATTGGAGGGAAATGGGGTGGAGCCTGGGGGAGTGGTGGTGTGCTTACTGCACAGGTGTCGGTGAGTGGTGGGAGGTGGGGACCAGGGAGGTAGAGACGGAAGGGATTAATGTGAGCTGTGTCAGGACGGAGTAAGCAAAAGGTGCTGAAGTTTGCAGGACCAGGAGAGGGATAAGGAGTTGATTTTCTGGGCTCTCTGGCTTGGGTGATGGGAGGTGGAAGAACGGAGTTGGGTTTGGTTTGGGATGTGTTGGGTTTAAGATGCCTGAGGAACATCTAAGTGGAGCTGTCTAGAAGGCAGTTGAGTGTATGTATCTGGAGGTCACAAGGAATGTCTGTGTAGATAAGGGATTTGAAGGTGGACTTTTTGGACAGTCTCACCGCACCTAATGGTTTGGTAGATGAAGGAAATTGAGGCTGAGAGAAACATGTCTCCAGGTTTTTAAAGTGAGCGGGTTTGCCTCCACTGCTCACATTCCCTGCTGGAGTCAGGCTGGAGTCCCGACCCGGCCGGTCAGCACATCGGAAACATTCGGCCCTAAAATGATTGCTCTGTTCTCTCCCTTTGTTCTTCGAGTGAGTTTCTGTTGAATCCCCTTGAACCTCAGCAGCCAGCACTGCCTCTTAGCCAGAGGGTCAGAGGGTCCGTTCCCGGCACTGCCTCCTGCTGGCCTGCTCTTCCTCAGCCCCAAACCGCTCCTCCCGGGCTGCAGAGCCGAGCTTCTGGGCCTGGCTCGTTTTGGTGACTTGGTCTTTATCGGCCAGACTGGGGGTACTTTTCTCACCCTCTCTGATCTGTTCAGACACAACAGACCCAGCAACTCTGTGACTTGTGACAGATGCCTTCCCCACTCCGGTCCTCAGTTTCCCCTTTGGTACAATGGACAAATGGTGTCTGTCTTTCCAATGAGGAGGTCTGGGGAAGGTAATGCTTTTAGACGTTTTTAAACAAGTTGCAAAAGTGTCACACATCTGGAAAAAGTATGTCGGCTTCGGTATCAGAAAGAAAACAATTGGCCATAGCAAGTCCATCCTGAGAGGTTTCCTGAGGGCTGAGGGCTTGTCGTTCTGGTGGGAAGCAGGAAAAAATGGTGATAATGGTGGAAGAAAGCCAGAAAATGGGGTGGCGTTGAGGGGGGGTGAGTTCTGACAGCGGGTGAGGTAGGGAGGTGTGAGGTCAGCAGCCGGTGTCATGGCCGAGAAGTTAGGAGGAACGAGGGGAGGTGGGTCGGATGTTCTGGCCGAGGCTGCGGCAGTTTAAGGACAGCAGGGTAGAAGCCACTGTCGGGGTCGCTCTGTGCTGAGGTCTGGTCGCCCCAAACCAGAGCTTTTGAGGTGCTCCTCTCACAAAAGCGACCTCGGTCCCACAGCTGTTGGTTGGCAAGCCTGAAGGACGCCTGTCCATGGGTCTTTCTGCGGATGGAATGGACGGAGGAGACACGGCTGAAGCTGAAGGACAAAATCGGGAACTGCAGCCAAAACGAGAGGGTGGATGGCGAAAGGGAAGTTTCGAAAAGGCAGATTTCTTTGCAATTAGGAAGTTCAAAGGGAACGCCAGGTTAGATGACTTGCCCTGGTCTCAATCGGCATGGACAGCTTGCCAGTCTCCTGAAGGGTCCTCCCCTCGCTAACTAGAGTGGGTGGCTTTGGCCAGTCAGAACGGGGACACCTGTGAATGCCCTGCAGGCAGAAGCCGGAGGGCCCAGAGCTGCGTGGGCGCAGCCCTGTCCCTGGCCTGGCCCCGTCGCCTGGGAAAGCCAAGCCTTTTTGTCTCCAGGAGGGAGTGGGCCTCCAGGCAGAGCCCCGGCACCAGGCAGGACAGCCCGCCTGAGCCCAGGCCACGGCCGCCTCGCCTCGTTCCTGCAGCCCTGCTCTCCCCACTGCTCCGATGGCCTGAGGTCATGGACGTCAGGAGCTCAGAGCCCCAAGTAAATGCAACGTAGTTCTTGCTCTTGTGGAAGAATTCCTAAGTACGGCATTTCACCAATCAAACCGTATTCTTTGTTGTTATTGTTGTTAATCCGCACCCGAGGATATTTTCCATAGATTTTTAGAGAGAGTGGAAGGGAGGGGGAGAGACAGAAAGAGACTAAACATCGACCAGTTGCCTCCCGCACGCGCCCTAACCAGGGCCAGGGATGGACCCTACAACCAAGGTGCGTGCCCTTGATCAGAATTGAACCCGGGACCCTTCCATCGCTGTGGCTCAAAACATATTCTTAATCAGATCACATGTGCCAAATTTGCTTTCAGAAAATGTGACCTTTTATTCATTCAGCAAGTATATGCTGCGTGTCCTCATGGGCCCTATAGTCCAGTGGGCTCTTGGAGACCAGGACACGGCCTGGGGAGAGCGCCCCGGCTGCTCTGTGGACTCACTCCACCTGCCTGCTTGTATTTCTCAGCTGTGAGGGTTGATTCTCTTTTCCCTTAGATTCCATTTCCGTGGAGTGTGAGCCTGGGCTCGAGGGGGCCGGCGGGGGGGGGGGGGGGGGGGACACACTGCCTCTGCAGTCGTGGGGAGATGTTCTAGAATGGCGGCTGAGAGCTCCGTGTGGTGCTGCGCGTCCTGGGTCTGGGTCCAGCCCTCCCGTTCCACTAAACCTCGCCCGCTCCCACCACAGCCCCAGTCGCTCCATGTGGGGCTCCCCCTCTGGAAAAGGGAGGACCGGGTTGTTTGTGGGGATCAGAGGAATTCTGCCGTGATCGCTGGGGAAAGGGAAGGCAGGGGGCAGATGTGGATAAAGCAGATGCAGCCCAGTGGACCTTGGGGCGGAGGAGGGGGGAGGCACTTGGGTGTTCACTATTACAACTCCTTAAGCATTTTTATGCACGTGATAATATTCATGATAAAATATTGGGAGGAAGAACCCACCAAGCTGTTGACATCTTTAGAGCTGAGAATTCCAGCAAACGGAACTCAGTAGGACCGAGCAGCAGCCTGGCCGAGGCCTGGGCACGTCTGCGGGGAAGGAGTCCTTCCCCGTCTGTGAGTGTGCATGCACCTGGCCGTGTGTCCGCGGGCGAGGGCACAGGACACTGGGACTCGGGGAAGGGGCGGTTCAGGGTGCGAGTGTTCTTCATTCTCCCTGGGCCCCACCTCATTCCAAAGAGGATTTGTGGTAACTTGCAAAATACCCAGGACTTCAACAAGATAAAATAAGTGAAGGCTGTGTCAGTGAGTGAAGGATGCATCGATAGGTGCATCTCATAACATGTCATCATGTTCTGAGTGTGAATTTTGAAAGCAGTGGGTGCAGAGGTGGCTGGCACCGTGAGAGCATAGAGAGCCCAGGTTCCTTTCACTTGGCTCCACACCAGCTGGGCCTCCTTTTCATGGTTGATTTTAATGCTTCATCAGCCAAAGAGAACTAACCCCGAAAACTAATCCAAGTGGTG
The DNA here is from genome assembly GCF_951640355.1 of Cnephaeus nilssonii. NCBI lineage: Eukaryota > Metazoa > Chordata > Mammalia > Chiroptera > Vespertilionidae > Cnephaeus > Cnephaeus nilssonii. The sequence goes on along the minus strand of NC_137087.1, from coordinate 40,218,399 downwards.
GACTTAAAGTTGTCAACACTGGTCAGAGGCTCCACTTACGTTATTTATATATATATATATATTTTTTAATTGATTTCAGAGAGAAAGAGAAAGGAGAGAGAGAGAAAGAGAGAGAGAGAGAGAGAGAGAGAGAGAGAGAGAGAGAGAAACATCAATGATGAGAGAGAATCATTAATCGGCTGCCTCCTACACACCCCGCACTAGGGATCGAGCCCACAACCCAGGTATGTGCCCTGACTGGGAATGGAACCATGACGTTCTGGTCATTAGATCGACAGTCAACCACTGAGCCATGCCAGCCAGCCCCCACCTATATTCTTGACTGCCCCATCCTGTGTCAGTACCTGGGCCCCAGCATCTCTTGCCCCGCCCTCCCCACTTCCTAATCTGGTCTCCTACCCCTGCCCCAGCAGTGTTTCTCAGTTATTCTGTGAAAGCACAAATGCAGTCATTCAATTAGGGCGGTTCACTATCTGGACAAGGGGCACCCGGGGCCTGCCTTGCCTGTCGAACTCGACCTCTACGTAAGGAATGCTCCTTAGAAAGGGCGGTGCTTGATTAGGAAGCCGGAAAGTGTGTTTCTTATCCTCAGCTGGAAATGTACTTTTTAGAAAAATGTTAAAAATACTAACTCCTATTCTTTTTTTTTCCCCCTCTTCTCTCTTCCTTTTAAAATTACATTGTTCTTAGTATATATTCTTCCAACTTCCACGCAGTGAAGAGGGAATCCGATGGGGCTCCCGGCGACCTCGGGAGCCTGGAGAATGAGAGGCAGATCTATAAAAGCGTCCTGGAAGGTGGAGACATCCCTCTCCAGGGCCTCAGTGGGCTCAAGCGCCCGTCCAGCTCGGCCTCCACGAAAGGTAACCCCGCGAAGCCTGCAGGCCTCTCGCCTGTCTGCCGTCCTGGGGTGTCTCTCCCGTCCACACTGTTACCGGGGTGTTGGCAGGGTGAACCTCCCGCTGCTGGAATCACTTTTGTCTTGTGCAGGTCCACTTCCAGGCCTTTGAGCCTTCCGAGTCCCCTCCCCTCGTCTCTCACCGGCCATTTTTCTTTCTGGTATTAATAGTTCTCCTCCTTTAATCCCCAGCCTGCTCTCCCTGAAGCATCTCTCTCTCTTTTTTTTTTTGTTCTGATTCCCTTTCCTTAGAAATTAGCTGAGCTTTAGCCTTTCCTGACTCTAGCAAGGTGGCCATTTTTTCGTTGCATTTTGCACCTGCTTTGCAGCACAGATTATTTTGCTTCTGGACATCGACTGGAAATTTAAAATAAAAACACCTTATGACAAATGAGCATGTTACCTCTCCCTTTTTTTTTTTAAGCAGCTTTCAGCTTTAACCTAATGGGTCTGTTTATTTTATTCTGCATGCTTTCCAGTGGATCATAAAGGTGGGAATGCTCACATGATTTCTTCATCTTCAGTTCATAGCCGAACGGTTAACCCTAGCAATGCCTTAGGCCCTGTGTGTAAGCACAAGAAACCCCTGTCTGCTGCAAAAGCCTGCATTTCCGAAATCCTCCCCTCCAAGTTCAAGCCCAGGCTCTCCGCTCCCAGCGCTCTTTTGCAGGAACAGAAGAGTGTCCTGTTGCCGTCGGAAAAGGCTCAGAGCTGTGAGAACCTTTGTGTTTCCGTTTCTTTGAACGGTTCCAAGAGAGGGCTCCCCCTCCAGGTGGGTGGGAGCATCGAGAACCTGCTCATGCGCTCCCGGCGGGATTACGACAGCAAGTCCAGCAGCACCCTGAGCTTGCAGGAGTACGGCTCCAGCGCCAGGAGGCCCTGCCCGCTCTCCAGGAAGGCGGGGATGCAGTTCACCATGCTCTACCGGGACATGCACCAGATCAACCGAGCCGGCCTCTTCCTGGGCTCTGCCTCCTCCTCCAGCGTGCGGGACCTCGCCTCCCACTTCGAAAGGAGCAGCCTGGCCCTGGGCAGGGGCGAGCTGGGCCCTAGCCAGGAGGGCTCGGAACACATCCCCAAGCACACCGTCTCCTCCCGCATCACGGCCTTTGAGCAGCTGATCCAGCGGTCACGGTCAATGCCGTCCCTGGACCTGTCCGGCAGGCTGAGCAAGTCCCCCACGCCCGTGCTGTCCCGGAGCGGCCTGACCGCAGCCCGCTCCGCCGAGTCCCTCCTGGAGTCCACCAAGCTCCGGCCCAGGGAGGTGGACGGGATGAACCCCGGGGGCGTCTATGCCTCCCCGACGTGCAGCAGCGCGGTGGACTCCCCCTTGGGGTTCAGGGGCCTGGCGCCCTCTGAGCCCCTCTCCACCTGCTCCGACGAGCTCGACCACTGCTCCAACGTCTCCAGTGACAGCAGGGAGGGCAGCGGCGGCAGCGTTCACGGAGACTTCCCCAAACACCGCCTCAACAAGTGCAAGGGCACCTGCCCGGCCTCCTACACCCGCTTCACCACCATCCGCAAGCACGAGCAGCAGGCCTCCCGGCAGCCCGACTGGCGCCCGGACTGCAGAGGGGACCGCAGCGCGCTCCTCAGGAACATCTACCTGATGAGCCCCCTCCCCTTCCGGCTGAAAAAGCCCCTCCAGCAGCACCCCAGGCAGCCTGCCCCTGGGGACTTCTCGGGCCCTCCGGCGGGCCGGAAGCCAGACCTCCCCGGTCAGCCCCAGCAGGACGAGCCCCGCGCCGGGGGGAAGCCCTCGGTGCCCAAGCGCCTGTCTTCCCGACACGCCATGGCCAGGCTGGGCCGGACCGCAGAGCCCCCTCAGGAGAGACCCACGGTCCCAGAGGACTGCCCGGGGGCCTTTGATAACGGGAACCCCGTGCCGTACTCAGACCACGGCCTGGACAGAAACAACAACCCCCCCAGTGAACTGGGACCATCCCGCGGAGGTGGCCTTTTGTGTATTTGCCCAGTCTCAGCTCCCCGTCTCCACTCTGCTTGCTCTGTCCCCTCCTCCTGTGTGCCCTTGGTGCTCATTTTCTGGTCCGTCCTTTGTTTTCTGTTTGTTTTGCTTGGCAATTAATCATGGCTCGTAGTGGCTGCACTTCTTCAAAAACAAAGCCCCCATGTCATCTAGACTAACCACCAAACTGTTTCGAAAGAAAAATTGGCCGCTTAGCTCATCTGAGAAATTGGTTCATTTGAACCCTCACGCCCCTTGCAGTTTGCGCCAACCCCGACTCACCGTGGTTTTTTGAGAGGCAGCCTCTCCCGGTGGCCCTGTGTGTGTGTGTGTGTACAGTGTGTGTGTGTGTGTGTGTGTGTACAGTGTGTCCCTGTGAGATCCTGCACGCCTCTTCGCAGGGACACTTGTCTGAGAAGGTCCTCTCTTTTTGCTCACCTTTTGCCTTCTAAGGAGTTTTGTATTACACGAGTGAATCCAAAACGTGGGGGGAATTCGAGGGTTCTTTCCTTCGGAATTTGATTATTGATCACTGGTCTCTACAACTGTAAAACACCTTGCTATTTAGAATGGATGAAAGGTGAAATCTTTTCCCAGTTTGGTTTCCCACTAAATCTTTGCCTGTTTTAATTCCACTTTGTTCTTTTGAAGATTCAGAATCACCGAGACATTTTATACCAGCTGACTACTTGGAATCCACAGAAGAATTCATCCGAAGGCGTCATGATGATAAAGAAGTAAGTGCCATCTCTAAAATCTCTTGGCTTTGGGGCAGATAAAAATATGAAGGAAGTGAACATCCCAGATATCTGCCAGAGAGATGACGTGGCCTAGCAATTGGAAGCAAAGATTCGCTTTGTCAGAAGTGGCTTTTTATATGACATTGGCTCAGTCAGGCCTCTTTTCATCCAGTTCCCTTAAAGTAGATTTTCCCAAGGCACTGGGTTCTGAATGCCACGTTGCCCCCGCCCTGGGAGTTCCAAAAAGAGGTTGCCCACCCTGTATTGCTCTTTGCTCTTTCACCCTCCTCCATACCCCGGCCTTATTATTCTCTAGGGAAATCCTCTCACATGTTCCTCCAGTACTGCCATCCCTCTGTTGGCACCAAGCACAGTTCATGTTGGGAAGGGAGCAGTAGGAGAAAGCGGAAGCTGGAGAGGAATAATGACCATGATACATACTGTGGTCACTAAAAGGCAACCATTTGAAGTTGCCTTTGAACTCAGAAGAAGAGATGCCCCAGTAAACGTTGGTAAACCCCCACCGAGAGCTTCAGGCTGAGCCCTTTCCTTGCAGCTGCGGAGGCATGACTGACGGGGCAGGGAAAGCAGTGCGCGCCCTTGAGGTTTAGGAGGCGGCCGCGCTGCCCCTCCGTTGACTGGGCCTCATCGCAGCGTCTGCTGTGGCACGGTGTCGGTACGAGGCGCGCTTTCTAGGCTTTGTCCCCAGGAGAACGGGTCCTGTAGCTGAAACAGGCTGCAGTGCCTGTTGCTGTCTTGAGGGAAGAGGTGGAGGAACGGCTGGAGCCTGGCAGCAGGAGGTGGAGGGTGTTCATGTCTATGCAGCTCTTCCTTCCTCTGCCAAGTCTGAAGTCCCTGGCTGTTCTGTTTCATGGTGGTTTCAGGGTTTGGGTGGATTTTCCTTAAGGATTTCGGGTGAGGCCAACTTTGAGGAGAGCCGGATGGTGCGTCAAAAGACAGAAAAGACATGGTCTCCCCCCTCCGGGCATAACACAGGCAGTATTCAGTCAGACACTGGCACGTGTCCCTGGGGAGAACGAAGAGGAAGGATCTGATGCATAGAGTAGTTTGTCATAACAAGGTGAAAAGCTCAGACACCGTGAGTGTTTATGAGGCCACAGAGCAGGTTCGGTTCTCGTCACCATCACTGAGCCACAAGAGCCGCCCTGCAGGCCGGAAGCTGTGGTGGAGGAGGGCATTCCCACTCGCTGTGTAGACCGAGTCCCCAGCACGGAAGGTTTTGTGATAGAACGCTGCCTGCCACCCTGGAGGCAGGGTTTTATGCAGTTGGTTTAGCCATTTGGTATATTAAGAGGTACATTCAGAAGGTGAGCAGCTCGGTTCCTGAATCACACTGCTCAAAGGCCCTTAAAAACTTTGTCCTTCCCCAGGTATTGGCTTATGTGGTTAAACTAGGGGGAAGGTGGATTTATTGAGGTCAGATTCAAGTGCTCCATTGCCTGGCCACCTTCACTGGCTTCATGTGACCTGGGCCGGAGCACCGGAGGTCTGGCCTCAGCGTCAGTCCATTCCCACTTCCCAGCTAATGGAGCGCCCGTGCTGGCGTTTCTAGCAAATGCTTTCTTATTCGCATTGACATTGATGATGGTGGCATTGCAGGAAATGGTCAGTCAGCCCTGGCAGGGACATTCGTGGTCATCCAGTCGCCCCCTTGTTCATCCAGGAAGGGGCTGCGAGAGGGTGGTGGTTTCCGGGGCCACATACACGCTGCCTTATACCCGAGGCAGAGCTGGAGACCAGGGCTCCACGTGCTTGCAAAGCGCCTCCTTGTCTTGTCCTATTTAATCTCTACAACAACTTACCCGAGCACTGGAAATCCCACGGCCTTTGGTGAGTCGTTACTTTATTATTTGTGACCCTGGGAAAATAGGAAAATTGGGCCCACCGTCATTTGGGGCTAGGTGTTACATGAGGCATTTCATTTCCTTCTGAAAAAAGACGAGTGTTTTATTAAGAATGTAGGAATCATCCGTTATAATTAATGCTTTTTCTACAAAAATGGTAATCCCAAGAATGTATGTTTGGTTTGAAATAGGAAAACACATTAAAGTTCTATTCCATAGGGTCATTTCAATAGGCAATGAGGAAATAAAACATTGTTTAATTATTTTAAAAGATCACTAAAAATAGAAATAGATGACTCTTTCCTTAATTTAGGGGAGAATATTTCTTCTAAACCCAAGTACCATCATTCTTAGTTTATCTTCTGTATTTATAATCTACAAATTAAACTCAGTTTCATTTCACCTAATGAAGAAATAGTTATATTTAAAAGTATAGCAAGAAAGTAACTGATGCTCTGTCAGTCAAACATAGCCTTGGCTGAGGCCTCCTAAAATCTGTGCCCGGAGAAAAGATCGCTGGCCTCGAAGAGGAGCTGTTTGCTGAAATGGGCAGCTCCACTCCGTCAAGCATCTTAGAGTAACAGGCATAGGAAGCACAGCAATGACCTCGTTGGCCTTGACCCCACAGAGTAAAGCCCATAGCAGGGGTAGTAGGTCAGATGTGGGTAGAGGAGTCAGCCAGCCCTGGTCCCACCATGGGAACAGCTGTGGGAACTCATCGCTGCCCCACGAGGTAAGGGCAGCACTTCCAGCCTCCTGCCGCCGGCCCAGCATGCGTCTGAATGCATGGATGGACCTGGGTCACCCGGCCTTGCTGCCCGCGTGAGGAGGTAGGAGGCTTTGGGCTGCGGCAGGGGCAGGTTGCAGACAGTGTAACTGTGTGGACTTTTCCTTCACCGTGTCCCAGTGTCCCCCGGTTTCTCCTGTGCAGGGTTGTCTCCTTCCCACAGTGGCGCCGGGGGGTGGTCATAGCAGAACATAGTAGTTTTGGCCATAAAGCCCTTCCAGCATCTAACCCTTAAACTTCCCTCCTATTGACCCAGCACCTTTTCCTCAGTTATTTCTGTTGGCAGTTTTCCAATGCCCTGGACCAGATGATTCACTGCCCATTTTATGCAATTTCATGGCAGAAACTTTTAGCGGACCAGCGACGACTTAAGCGCGAGCAAGAAGAGGCCGATATTGCAGCTCGACGCCACACGGGCGTCATTCCAACGCACCATCAGTTTATCACTAATGAGCGCTTTGGGGACCTCCTCAATATAGACGATACGGCAAAAAGGAAATCTGGGTCAGAGGTCTGTTTTGGTCGCCTCGATCTGCTGCTTGACCCAAAGCCATATTTGCCTCCCCTCAGCATTGCCCGCTGTAGGCCGAATTAGTTCTGTCATCCTGGCTTCCCTAGGCTCGCTTTGGCTCGCTGTGGCTGGTCCGTGGACATGAATCCCATCATGTCCTGTGCTCTGTATGTTCAAGCATGCCTGGCTGCGGGACCGGGGTCGGCTGGCACACACCCTCTGCATGCCTAGAGCGTCGGCTGCCTCCATGCGTCCAGTCTTCCACATCCTGCCTTTCATCGTGATACCGTGTTGCCTGTGCATTCTGCTTAGAAACCTTCTACCTTAGTCCCTGTGCATTAGCTTTGATGTGGACAAGGACAAGGTTCTTCTAAGAGACGGTGGAGTGAAACTTAGGTTACAGAAGTTAGCTAGCAATGCATCCTTTACACCGACCTTGAAACCTAGTCCCTTAACATTGAACTGTCAGAGAACCAGGCTGCCTCTCGGTGGTACTTGGGTAAAGTGCCCAGCAGCCTCACTGGCGCATTTGGAAACTGAGGAGTTTTGCAGCTGGATGAGCTCATGGAGGGTGAGAGGCATTTCATTTGTTCCCTTAATTTTGACATTTCTCAGCTGAGGTTATGAAACTTAATATTATAAAACAAACAAAGAAGCACAAACCTTTGAAGTGATGTTGTTCAGGCCCGGCCTCCTCCCCTGAGGTCGGCATGTTGAAATCCTGGTGCTGCCAAGGCTGCCTCTTGCGCCAGAGTTTGTTTTGCCACGTGACCCTCCAGTGGCCCTGCTGAGGTTGGCTCCTTTTGGGGACCTGCGTGTCTGGGGCTTGGGGTATAGAAATGAGTTACACCCAAAGTATATACAGTTTTATCATCTTTCAATATAATAGTAGATTAATACTCATTTTTCTATCTTTTGAGTGACAGAGGTGACACTGGCTAGTGGTCAAATTGTCTGGGAAGAAGAGGTAGAGAAAAGGAGGAGCCAGATTAGAAGACGGGAAGCTAGAGAGGGGACGGAGACTCTAACATGATGGGGAAAAGGTCATAGGAAGAGGCAGGAGTTCGCAAGGTTGATCAGTTTCGAGAGAAGGACGCCCCTCGGCCTCTTGTGCCAGCTCCTCAAAGCCACCCTGTTCTGAGGCTGCAGTGGTGGCGGGTCCTCCTCCGTGGGCGGGCTCGCCCGAGAGTGGTGAGGAAGATGGGAACACGCCAAGGCACCGAGGCCTGCACACTCCCACGGATAGACAGCACACGGGCGTGAGAATGCACCGGGGTAGAATAACCATGACAGGCAGGCACACTGCCCAGCCCGCCTGCCTCCCTCCACAGCAGTGGTTCTCACACCCGAGTTCTCGAATCCTCCAGGGGCTTGTTAACATACAGGAGGCTGGGCTCCGTCCACAAAGTGTCTGATTCTGGCGAGGGGCCTGAGACTGTGCATTTCTAACCAGTTCCCAGTGACGTCGGTGATACCGGTTTAGGGACCACACTTTGAAAATCACTGCCCTCGATGTTGGCCGACAGACATGAGAAAACAGACACCGACAAGTCCCAGGGCACCGGGCCGTGTGGACACACTTCAGACCCATCACGTAGACTTTGGGTGACCACTGGATCTGCGCAAGACCCTGTGGGGAGGCGGGACCAAGACTCAGGTTGTGCCCGTGGGAAGCTGGCAGTCCAGCTGAAGAGGCCCCTCCAAACAGGTGTCTGTGGTAGGAGGGGTGTCTCTGCTGTGGTAAGTAGCACAGCGCTGTGAGAGCCAGAGCATCCGGCCCCAGGGAGATTAGGAAGACAGAGGGAGATGCTGTACAAGCAACGGTGACTCAGGTAATGCGTCCCGGCAGATCAATGGAATCAGTGTTGCTCAACGTTGAGTAATATATGGGTTTCCTTTAATGAAAAAAGAAATTTCACCAACCCCCAGTTTTGACCTAAGCCAATTCACAAATTAAACAGTAAACTACACACCTGTACAACTTTATTCATTTAACTGATAGGTCATATCACTTTGCCTGAACCCAGTTGCCACCCCAAGTGTGCAGAGGGCGCTGTTTGGTGCAAATACTTACATCACACAGTTCTGGCGCTAGCTGTCAGGGGGGCCACCACTTTCATTGCAGTCACTCCGCAATGTTTGTCCTTGCAGTTTTGGTCATTTTCTCTTGTCATTTATCATCAACCCACATCCGTTCTTTTCTTATTTGCCCACAGCTGTTCAGTTATGCCCCTTGGTCACAGACTCAGTGCAGGCATTGAAACTGTGTAGCATTGGTTGTAAGGTCATCCTTCAATTGACCTCTAATATGCATGTGTGTAGATAGAAGGATGGAAGCATCAGCATGAAGATGAAAAATAAAAAATTCCTGTGGAGAATTCATGCCCTTAAGAAGATCCCTCCAAGACCCCAGCTTGAGGAGCCTGGTCACATGGGGCGTCTCACTGAGGGGCCAGGATCTAAAGCTTGAAGAGGTTTCTCAGTACCACCTTTCTCACCTAGAGTCGCCCATTTCCCCTGTACTTTGGCCATGGCCTCTAATATTGAAGAGGAAGTGTGCGATTTAATTTCCATCACATTGTTCCCCTAGACCAGGTGGTCATGGGGTCAGAATTATATTGGCAGCTATATTGCTCACATGATTTCTCTCCCCTACTTTTTTTTTTTTAATTAGTTAAAATAACTACTTTTAATGGTGGGGAAGACAGATGTGCAAATACATATGGGGGTAAGTAAAGGGGAACTTTTTGCCGGAATTGGAAATGAAAAAATTCCAGACCAAGAAGGCGGTTTAGCCAAGGTGTAGCAAACAGACTTGCCTGGCGGGAAGAGTGTAATAAGAGATAAAGGCCATTAGGTGTGAGGGGGGAGACATTACCCACAGGCCTTAGCAACACTTAGGAACTGAGATTTGATCTGAGGGCAGTTGAGAGCCTCAGCCAACTTCAAAGCAAGGAAGTGATGTGATGGAAGCATTTGAGGAATGTTCTTTGTGCTCCTGAGTGACAGCAGATTAGAGCAGAGAGAAGTGAAGTCAAAGGAAGCTTTGTGCCTGTGAACCAGAGTCAGACCTGAGCGGGGCTGTGGAGGGAGAGGGAAGCTGGCTGACTTCATGGCAGACGGATGAAGGCGGGGAGACGGATGGAGGGGAGACGGGCTGAGGGTGCGCCCAGGCCTGGAGTCTGGAAGGAGAGGGCCACCCGACAGGCAGGGGAGCCTTGGAGAAAGAATGAGCGCAGGGCCCACTGCATCTGGCTGTGGGCGATCACAGGCCATGAGAAATGGACGGAGTTGAAGATGACGTGAGAGGTGAACTGGGGTTTCATCCACTTGCAGGTCGTAATCTAAGTCAGGCAAGCAGAGGATGTAAGCGTAGGACAATCACAATTCCCACACAGTAAGACTTTCTGGCTAACTCCCTTTTCGTTTTTTATTAGTTTGTTTTTGTTTTGTTTTGCTTTTCATAGCCATGGTCAGCTGTGGGGAACTAGAACGTCAGCTTTGGGACTTTGGTCACCAACCCCTCCCCAAATCTGGCCCTCCTTAGGGAGAGTCTCATGCATGACGTAGCTGACCAAACATCCACCTAGTGTTCTGCTGAGGTCAGACGAGAGGAATCCTGCCCAGATGTGTACCCCAGAATGAACTGGTTAGATTGCGTCTTTCTGCTTTGCTTTCCGGAAACGCGTGAAAATGTGTCCTGTCCATTGTTCGTGAATTGTGATTTTTAACTTGACATTGTTTCTTTTTAGATGAGACCTGCCAGAGCCAAATTTGACTTTAAAGCTCAGACACTGAAGTAAGTGCCACCGGTCCTATTTGTCTGTCATTTTAACTGCCTCTCTAAACGCAGACGTCCACTTAGAGAGAAGAGCTGGGGAAGTAACACTGATGAAAACCAGTCGTTCATGGCGTTTGCCGTGTGCCGAGCACTGTTCCGAGTACTTTGCGCTATATTGTGCTGTGGCACAGAGTTTCTGTGGGCAGCAGTGGCCAGCAGCCATCCCATTGTCCGGCTGGTGGGAGGCCCCACGTCTGATGATGAGGGAGACCTCCCATCCTCAGACACGGGAACTGCTGTGTGGAGGCTGCTGGGCCGCGATCTCCAGCACAAACCAGGCCACGACTTCCAGGACCTGGGCCCCAGTCTGGTGCTGGGGTGTGTTTGTCATGACGCCTCCAGCCCTTTGGCTCAGCAGCTAACAAGAGGCGGTGGCATTATGTCCCAGAAAGAATATGGGCTTTGGAGTCCTGACTGCCACTCTTGTCTCTGTGGCCATGGCCTCTCCCACCTCAGATTTTCTCATCTGTAAAATGGGCATAAAGGTGCCTCTCTTGATGTAACCAGAGAGGGTAACAAAGATTTATAAAACAGACTTTAGTTTAGTCAAGTAGACACCTTCATCCCTCTTCTTTTTAATTAAGAAAGGTCCATGTAGTATTCATTGAATGGTATCGTATTGACAATATTACATTTACCTAGATTTCCTTTTTTAAAGTCTTAAAACAATTTTTTTTTTTTTAAGAGCAACCCTGTCAAGTAGAACAGATGAGAAATCTGAGGTAGACAGGACTGTCACCACTTCCCACAATGCGGGCCCCGGAGAGGGCGCCTCCCTCCCGACTGGGCCTTCGTCCTGCCCCGCTGCTGCCGCAAAACCAGTTAGAGCAGCGTCCCTACAGGAGGCTCGCGTCTTAAACGTCTGCGGTCCCTGGGTTCTCTCTCCCCCGTAGTATGTTACTCAAAAGAGTTCTTAACAGCGGGCCCTTGCGGCTCCCACCTGCCTGTGCAGCTGCAAGTCACGTAGGTGGCCGCGTTGGGCCTGCAGACCCCCAGCACCCGTGGCTATGCCGAGGGTCCTGCTCCCCTGGGTGTCCATGGTTGGGTGTAAAGGGAGGGTGATTTCAGAACATCCCAAGGAGGACTATGGCCAAAATCTGGCCAAACACATTCCTTCTCCCAGAGACAGATGCCCGGATCCCTTCACGGGCCTCTTTCGGATTAGAGTCCCGTCTACCAATGAGAGACCACAAAGGCTGCCTTGTCCCTTCGTTCGGCACAGCCCTGGCTTTGTGTAAGGTTTTCCAGATGTGGCCCCATTGTTCAGCCAGCATCTCTCACGTCCGTGGGACTTCCTGGCACAGGCCAAAGCAGGCACACCCCTCCAGACTGCAGGCAGAGGCCTTGCTTCCCCGGCGGTTGGTATGGCACAAATGGAAAAGATCTACGTGTGTGTGTTTTCAATTCAAGAAAATTTCAAGTTACAATTTTTGTTCTCATTTTATGTTATCGTATTGTCTCTATTTTTTTTTAAGGGAGTCCTGAATAGAGGTTAACATCATCATTATTGAGGCAAACAAAGGGATGGATATGGAGAGGTTGGAAAAGGGGCATGAAGAACATTTGAAAATCTGCTTTTCTTTCCAAGATCCCTTTATGCTGAAAGGAAGTGAATTAACATTTACTGAGTGTTAACTACATGTCAGGCACTGTGCTGGGTGTTTTATTTGTAGTTTGTTGCTGAATTCTCCAACAACTCTGAGTTAGCTCCTATTTTGAAAAAGTATCTCAGAGATGGTATTTCGCCCAAGATTCCAGAGCTAGTAGATGGTATAACTGGCTTTTGAACCCAGATCTGCCTGATTTTAGAGCCTTTCTACTGCACGTTGATGGATGGATGGTGAGATGGATGGAACAATCGGGGATATTGATATCGGAGAAATAACTTGATGATAATTTAAAGCAATGAAGGCATGCCTCGGCAGGGCAGAGAAGAGGGTAGGGAAGGCAGTGAAAGTGTTGAGAAGGAAACGTTGGTCATCATTGAATGAACATCAATTACGACTAGTAAGTGTGTTGCTAGGTGTTATGTAAACCGTGAGCATAGCACAGCATTGGCAAAAAGTACTTAGAGAAACCACAACAAGCTAATAGGCTCCTGAGCACTTTCAAGAACTGGTCAGTTTGAAAGTTAGCATCCAGCCTCCGAAAGCCCAGAAAAATGCCAAAGATGATGTAATTTCCCGCCTCGTAGGGTTCTCACTTCCAAATATGGAGCCCCACTTGTGTCATGTGGTTCTTTTGGCCTCACTTAACGTCTTTTGCTAAAAAACTACACGTCTTAACCTTACATGCATTGAAACGTCTGCTAAAATGCATAACCCTCTGTTGACAGGGAGCTGCCTCTGCAAAAGGGAGACATTGTTTACATTTATAAGCAGATCGACCAGAACTGGTACGAAGGCGAGCACCACGGCCGGGTGGGCATCTTCCCGCGCACCTACATCGAGGTACCGCAGCCCCTTTTGCTAGGGAAAAGCCGGTCGTGCCCAAAGGGCCATTTATTTATCAAGAGCTTGTGTTTTGTTTCCTCCTTTCCTCTCACATCCCCACTTTCTTCCCTTTTACCTCTTTTCCTTTCTCAGCTTCTTCCTCCTGCGGAGAAGGCTCAGCCCAAAAAGTTGGCACCGGTGCAGATTTTGGAATACGGAGAAGCTATTGCAAAGTTCAACTTCAATGGGGATACGCAAGTAGAAATGTCCTTCAGGAAGGTAAGCCCTCTCACCCGTGCTTCGGGCTCTGTTGGGTGGCCCTGTTCTCATGGCAGGTGGCATGGCAGGGCAGCAACCCCTTAAAGATGTACCAGTCAAAGGTGCATGAAGGGCACAACTGGATAATTTTAAAAATAAACCCTAGGCTAGTGTTCAGTTTTAATTACATTGAGTTCACTGGCTACAGACAGTATTTCTGGAATCTTACACACCTTTTATAAACTGTATTCAGTTGGTATTTGTCAAGCACCTAATGATGTGATAGGTGCTGTGTAGGTGACTAGGTTTTACATCACAGGTTCTGGCCTCGTCGAGAAAAGCAAGTCTTGACACCAGGAGAACTTTGAAAAACTGTGAAGCCAAAAGTCACAGGTTCTCAGCTGTGCAGCTTTTGGGGAGTTAAATCATTTTTCCGAGCCATCATTTCTTTATATGTAAAATGAAGATAAGTGGCTCTCCTAGAGCTGTTGCAAGAGGATTACATGAAACAACCTAGTTGGTACTCAGTAAGCAGGAGATGATGCCAGTATTATTATCATCCATTATTGCCTTTGAGGAGCTTAGCATGCTTATTTTATATTATTATTGATTTTTAGAGGAAGGGAGAGGGAGAGAGAGAGAGAAACACTGATGTGAGAGCAAAACATTGACCGGCTGCCTCCTGCGTGCTCCCTACCGGGGATTGAGCCCTAACCAGGAATCAAACCAACAACCTTTCTGTTCACAGACGATGCCCAACCAGCTGAGCTACAGTAGCCAGGGTTTAGCTTGCGTATTTTGAACATAATTAAGCTGGCAGAGACATGTTCTTCCCAGGAATTCCAACACTTTACCTGTCAAAGTTCTCTGGCTTATTAAAGTTATTCACTTCATTGAGGACTGAGGAAAGTGAGCACATGCCTTAGATCAGTGATGGGCAACCTTTTGAGCTTGGTGTGTCAAACTTCGCCAAAAAACTGAGCATAACTCGGGTAGTGTGTCACTTTGAGGAAAAAACATTATTTCGCAAATGTTTAATCTTCGGCATGCGGCCGCCTCAGCGGCCGCTTGTCATCAGAAATGGCTACGCGTGTCAGTGCTGACACGCGTGTCATAGGTTCGCCATCACTGCGATGAGCCCCTCATAGAAAAAAAGAAACACTGGAAGCAACCCAGGTGAATGGCAACTGAATCGGTGCGTGCATGTGCAATGGGATATCCCACAGCGGTCCAGTACGCTGCCAACACTGTTAGAAATGTAGCATTATTTTTCTTGAGAAAGAACCAGGCTCACTACATGTTGTTAAGTATAAAAAAAGCAAGTTGGAAAAGGGAAATACAGTGCATACTCAGCTTTTATAAGAAAAAAAATATGTGCAAGTCCAATTCACAGATACAGAATTCAATCTGGGAAGTACATATATATCAAATTATTAACAGTAGTTACCCCAAGTGATAATATTATAGGTAACAATTACTTCTGCTTTATATTTGCTTGTGTTTTCATTTTCCTATAATGATACAGGAAAAAGTAAAATTATAAAAAGGAAGAAAAAGGAGAACCCCTCCCAAAAAACCTTTGCCTTAGAGAAGAAGTTTGCATATCTGTCCATTTTGCAATCAGTGAGTGAAAACACTCCATTTGCCTGCTAGCTTGGGGGAGTGAGTCTGACCTTCTTTACGGAAATATTTACAGGCCAAGCTCAACCTCCAGCATCCAGGTAGCTCCACTGCTGGGAGCATCTCCATCCCAGTGATAGTAATTCTCTCCAGGTCTAGCAAGGAAGGTTTATGTGAGCAAAGAGTGTGCTAAATTAGCAGGACAGCGAGGGGTGCAGGCAGGGCCTCAGGGTGCTGGGGCATGGTGAGACACGGACCGTGCCTTGCTGTGTCTTACAGGGTGAGAGGATCACGCTGCTCCGACAGGTGGATGAGAACTGGTACGAAGGGAGGATCCCGGGGACGACCCGGCAAGGCATCTTCCCCATCACCTACGTGGACGTGATCAAAAGGCCACTGGTGAAAAACCCAGTGGATTACATCGACCTGCCTTACTCCTCCCCAAGTCGTAGTGCCACCGTGAGCCCACAGGTACCTACGCGTCTTGTCACTGGTTTTCACAGTGGGCGTGACAGCCACTTGATGCTGAGGGCACAGCCCCCCGAGGGTGGCTCCTCAGCCTATGATTGAGAACCGTGCTCAGCAGGGGGGCGTATACACACCGGGGCCTGTCTTCATGCATACAAATAGCACTTGTCACACGCTTGGTTGGAGAAATATTATCACACACCTGGTTGGAGAAAAGGGAGAGCTTAAGGAGATTGCTCTGGGATAAGGTGATGAGAGGGAGAGAAATCGGAGCCTTTATAGCTGGTCCAGGACTCTGTGCCGGGCGTACCCAGTGAAGCGGGCGGGGTGCCTCCACTGTTCTTACGTGCCCAGTCGGTGCTTGGTCACCACATTGGTCAAGGTTGGCTGCAGAAGATATAGACCCAGAGTATCCTTTGCAAGCAGAGATCAAGTTAAAAAGTAACGTATAACACGTCTGTGTACACTGGGCTGAAGGAAAGAGGTTTATCAAAAAACGTTTGCTTTCCTGAACATTCATTATGAGCAAACTGGTTTTAAAACATGAATTATTTCAAATCCCCACTTCCCCAAAGCCGAGAAAAATGAGGAGCTCGGGAGAGGCATGTGGGCGACTTCCTGCCAGAGCTCCGCCTGCTGCCACTGTGGGTTGTCTGGAGGAAGGAGAGCAGGCCCGGGGCCGGGTGACAGTGGATGGTCCTCTCTCCTCTCCTCCCTGTCATTTCCTCCTCTCTGACAGCCCAGGGCTCACCCAGGAGATGGGTGCTGGCAGGTTCTCTGCCCGGCAAGGCCCACCTCCTGTGATCTTGTTTGTGGGCACAGGGTGTGAGAT
Organism: Cnephaeus nilssonii; assembly: GCF_951640355.1. Classification (NCBI taxonomy): domain Eukaryota; kingdom Metazoa; phylum Chordata; class Mammalia; order Chiroptera; family Vespertilionidae; genus Cnephaeus; species Cnephaeus nilssonii. The sequence continues at coordinate 40,202,181 of NC_137087.1, read as the reverse complement.
CGTGCAGCACATGCTACTTGATCTGACAGGGACTTCAACTGGATGTTTTGCCTGACGATAGCCAAGCGAGACTATAAACAGGCCACCCTGCTCATTCTCCTCTCTGGAAGGCTCTTTGCTGAGCCCCCTGGAGAGAATAAAGCCCAGGCAAGGCCGGGGCAGTGACAAGTCACCGTTTTCCTCGGTTCTGGGTCAGGGCCTCGGTTCTGGGTCAGGGCCTCGGTTCTGGGTCAGGGCCTCGGTTCTGGGTCAGGGCCTCGGTTCTGGGTCAGGGCCTCGGTTCTGGGTCAGGGCCTCGGTTCTGGGTCAGGGCCTCGCTTGCCCAGGTGGTTGGTGGGGCAGACGGGCTGCTTCCAGTGTGTTCCTTTGGAAGTGACTCTGCAGACCAGGTGGCATGCGTGTAAGTGCCCAACGGGACCCCTTTCCTTTATCTCTTCCCCCACTCCACTCACTTCTTCACCCTCCCCACCTGCACATGATCACGCATACACACACGCACATGTGTGCGCGCATACGCACACGCACATCCCAGCTTCTCTCCGAACCTAAGCAGACAGCTTCCTCTGGACACCAGTGTCCCGCTCTCTCCATCTCAGCCTCTCCGTGCGTCCCTGTGGTTATTCCCTCCTTTCTTCTTTAAGCTGACTCTACCTTGTGCTTCTTCCTTTTGTTTTCCTCTCTCTCCTTTTCTTTTTAAGTTTCCCAGTCACAGCAAGCTCATCCTGCGAACCCCCTCATCTCTGCCTCACCCCCACCGAGCCCTGTCCCCTGAGATGCAGGCTGTCACCTCGGAGTGGATCTCGCTGACCGTGGGGGTCCCAGGCCGGCGTCCTCTGGCCCTGACCCCACCTCTGCCTCCTCTGCCAGAGGCGTCTGTCTATTACCCTGACCACCTTGCCTTTCTGACAAGGCCTAGTCCCTCCCTGTCCCTCAGCCTCCCCCATTCGAGTTGGTCGGGTCGTTCCACCCCCCACTCAATTGTCTCCCCACTGGCCCTCCCTGCCCCCCAGCGAGCCTACTCCCCGGTGCCCGGTGCCCAGGCCTCCCTTCACGTCAACGGAGACAGTGGCAGCCACAGGCCCCCTCCCGGCTTCCCGCAGGGCAGCTTCTCCCAGCCTCTGCTTGGGAGCCCTGACCGAGTCATCTCGGAGCTTAGCAACGCCTTTAGCAGCCAGGGCCCGTGGCGAGAAGAAAGCAGACAGTACGAAAGGAAAGCAGAGAGGGAGGCAGGTGAGAGACGCCTGGGCGGACCCACGATCTCTAAGAAGAGCTGCTTGAAACCTTCAGACGTGGTCAGGTGCCTGAGCACCGAACAGAGACTCTCAGACCTCTGCACCCCCGAGGAGAGCCAGCCCAGCCAGGCCCTGGGCAGCCCTTTCCCGGGAAGGGAGGCTGAGCAGACAGAGCCGCGTAGAGGTGGCGAGCAGGCTGAGCGGAAGGCTGCTCGGAGTGGTGTGCGCCAGGTAGGCCTGCAGCATGACGTGTGTGCCCTGGCGTCTCCGTCGGCAGGTGGGCCAGACGTCTCACCCACGGTCCGCCTGCCGAGGCCACGTGATGCCAGGGAGACCCACTTGCTTGACTTGGGAGCAGAAACACCCAGGAGGGAACAGGGGGGTCCTTGATGAAGGTGTCAGGGCTGGGAACTCAATGGCAGAAGACAGGCTCTATCCTGGCCATTTGAGGGGATTCCAAAGTCCCCCCATCCCTGCTGCGGAGATCAGCTCGGTTTGCTCGGACTAACAGCTAGAACACAGGCTTCGGTGTGCTCAGTGTGGTTTGCTTTTGTGCGAGAACTGCTCCGTGGCGCTGCCGTGCCGCTCCGTGGTCTGCGTCCTGTCTGTCTGTGGGTGCACAGGCCTTTGTTCACTGTGAACAATGCGCTTTGCTTCAGGAGGGGCGTCCGGGCCCAGCACCGGGGCCTCACGGATTTGGGTCCCTAGATGGGCATGCCAGCTCTTCACGTGCCTGTCCCCTCCTCTGTCTGTGTCAGCTGCAAAGATCTCCGAGTGTGGACCAGGGCGGCTGCGGGGTGTTTGAGCGCTGAGAACTTGGTGTCTGCGGGGGAGATGAACTTGGCAATTCGATCACGATTCTAATGTGGCCCTGCTGTTCAGTACCCCAGCTGTCAAAGAAGCAGGTGTGAATGCTTGTTTACCTCCTAATGTCTAGTGACTTGGGACTTACTTCCCTTTCGGAGCCTCAGTTTCCCCATTTTTAAAGTGGACCTGATAACACCTACCTCAGAGAGCGATCGGGAGGGTTCCAGGATGTCACGGGTGAGAAGTGCTAGCACGGGGGCTGGGGCGGAGCATGGTCGGCATTTTGTAAATGGAAGCCACCCATCCCGGGTGACCTAGAGCTGCTTCTGGAGCTGAGAACATTCTAGAATGTCTTTAGCCCCCAATGGAATTCTTGACGATGTCGCTCCAAACCATTTGTCGTCTGCTGTGTACGATGCCCACAGGAGACTTCTTGATCTCAGACCTGGTGTCCCCATTTCCCTTTGAAGTTTCAGTTTTCACTCAACAAATATTTACTCCAGACCTGTAGACACCCGCCTTGGGTCAGGGGGCAGGGGCCATCCATCCCTGCCCTCGAGAGCCTGGTCAGCAGCGCCAGGACTGCAGTAACGGAGGGGCGCTTGGAGCCCATAGGGACCCAGGCGCAAGTGAGGCCAGACCTCCCGCTCCAGCCAGCAGTGGGAGGGGCCGTGTGCTGCGGGAGGGCAGTGAGGGGCAGTGTCCACTCAGGCCAGCCTCACGCTGGCAGCCACTGACCCTCCCAGCGCGGGCTTCTCCTGTGCAGGGCAGTCCCTCCCCACTGGGGTGGCCTTGAGGGTAAATTAGGAGGTGTGGTGCCGGGCCCGGGGAAGGCTCCACAGGGTGGATGTGGCTCCGGCTCGGGGTGTGCGCCGAGGGGAACAGCAGGCGCTCCTGGAATGTGTGTTCACTGGGGAAGAAAAGGGTGCGGCCCGTGAGGGAACGAATAGCTCATTGGGGAGACGTGGTGAAGGGGCTGGTGGAACAGAATTAAATGTCTGACACAGGAACAGTTCTGTAAACATTCCCGGTCAGTCATGGTGCCCGGAGACCTCGTTATTGTCAGCAGTGAGTCACGGCGACCTGCCTCCAGGCCCAGCAGCACAGGAAGAGCGTGGTGCCGAGCCCTGGGCCAGGCTAGGGGTATACCCTCTCCCTTCCTGACGGAGGGGACGAGAGGAGGAGCTGGCCACTCGGAGGCCAGGCTTGATGAGCTCGATGTTCCGTCCTTGGTGGCCTCCAGGCCGCCAGTGGACCACTTCCCGTCCCCTCCCTCTCTCCTCTCTTCCATGTGGCGCCCAGGCTCTGGGCCTTGCTCCCTACGAGAGCTAGAGGGCTGTGGGGAAGGGGCTCCTGCCCACACACCTCCCTCCCAGCCCCTTCATGGCCCTCCTGTGCCTGGAACAGGACCCCGACACCGGGAAATGGGTCCTTCAAAAGAAGCTCCCTGCCTCGTGAGGCCCTCTGGGTGACAGCTCAAGATGGAGAGGACTTGAGTGACACTGTTCTTTGGTGGCCCGTCAGGATGGTGCGAGCTCAGGCTGAGTCACTTGAGGTAAATGTGCTCCAGACCAGTCTGTGTCACCGGGAGCACTGCCGGCCACTCTGCTTGCTGTGGGAGCTGAACCAAAAGTTCAAGTGTATCTGACCAGTAAGTAGAGGGAATTTTGCCCGAGAGCCTTAAAATTGCAGATGTTCTGAAATGTGATCATTTCTCTTCCATCAAGGATGGCCAGGCCCCGAGCTAAGTCTGTGAGAGACAGAGGGGAGATCATCAGGGTTCTTCCTGTTGCTCTTGGGAAAGTGTCTCTCAGGCTCAGCGGACCATGTGCCGGGCTGTGTACACAGCAAGCCAGCCTCACCTCCCCAGCCCCCCATGCTGTGTGCCTGGGCGACGGCCACCTGCCTGCACTTCTCCACTCAGACGTCCCTCCAGAAGTGTTTCCTGACGTCCTCCCGCCCCTGCGAGGCGGATTAAAGGCTCTGGCCTTGTGCTTCCACAGCCCTTGCACCTCACCTGCGGGCACGTCTTCAGCTCTACGGCATTTGCCCCTTTGCTTGTCTGGGTCACAGTGAGAGTGAGAGACCTCCGGTGGGAGACCGGGACGCGTGATAAATGGAAGGCGCCCAATGAATACTTGTTGGATGAAAGAAAAGATAAAAGACGACTGACCCCAGCTAAAGGAGTGTGTGCTCTCCACCGGGGAAGTGACATGTCCACAGCAGTTATAATGCAGAGAGGAGGACAGACAGACACAGCAGCTCACTCGGAAGGTTTAAGAGGCGGAGGGATGACGGCACCAGCAGGGGAAGGGCCATCTGCAAAGGCTGCATGAGAGAAGTGGGGTCTGACCTGGGAGCTCTATGGGGGGCAAACAGCAGGAGGGTGGCATTCACGGCAAGCACATAGGCCTGCCACAGCCCAGGAGTGGGGACGTGAAGGGGGGTACAGGGAGTGGCGAGTTCCTGGTTGGAGTGACCCGTACGGTGTCTGCAGGCGGGGAGAGGGGGGTGGTGTGGAGAAGAGGCTGGAGCAGAGCGTGGAGGGGCTCGTTGGTGCCACGGCGGGCATTCGTCAGCACAATGTGGCTAGTCAGCTTCCTCACGGTCATGTGACCCTTGTGACTGGGTTGTCAAACTTCCATTTTTGGTGCTAAGTCCCTGCTTTGCTGCTTTCCTTCCCCTTAGTCACCTGTCCAGTCCTTCCTGCCACCCCCAACTCTGAGATGTGCGAACACTTCCCTGTGACTTCCCACTCCTTTGTAGCCTCCCAAACTGATGTCACACAGGTCCGTCCCTCGTGTGTGTAGGTGTGTATTCTCTGAACAGCAGAAGGGGGTGAGCCAAGTGGGGGGAGGGGCCTGGGGAGATCAGGGTTCTGGGGGAGGCGCGCTGTGCAGACAGGATGCTGGGCTCCAGCTCCAGCTCCCATCAGCCTGTGTGTCTTTGGATGAGTCACTTCCCTCCTCTGGCTCCCCAGTCCGTTAACAAAACATTCAGACAAGAACTAGGGTTCTTTCTGTCTTTGCTAGTCTTGACTAGCTAAAAGTCCTATGTGAATTTCAGTTGAAAGGGAAAGCAAGAACAAATGCCAAGTATGGCATTTATTATGGACATTCGGACCTTCTCAATTAAAAGTGAAAGTTTTCCCTTTTATTATTTGAGGGACAGCTTAATTGGACAAAAACATACACAGAAAACGCCCAAGAGTTAAGAATCATCCACCAAGTTCTTGGATTTGAGGGGCATGATTTTGGCCAAGCAAGTTTAGAACAACCAGGCCAGAGGGTGCAGGGGAAGGGCCTCTCGGAAACCTTCATGAGCATCAGCAGACATTCACTGAGCATCCCCAACACAGGGCCCTGTCAGCTGACTGACACCCAGCCTTGGTTTCTGAGCTCCTACCATTGGTGAGAGCCTTGTGGAATTTCTGAATTAAAAAGCATCTTTGAAGATCACCTATTTCAGTGACTCCCAACTTCTTCTGGGTCATGGGACCTGTGGGAATCTGAGGTCAGCCAGGGATCCAGGCCAGCATCCACAGTCCGCGTGAAGTTTCAAGAGAGCCACACTTGAGGCCACCTGGGAGCTCATGGACCCCAGATTAAGAGCCCCAATCGATTGGACTTCCATGAGGAGATGAGAAAGCTGAGGTCTGAGGAAAGTGACACACTTTTGTGATGTCAGTTTGGTTCCTAAAGGGAAGGAAGCCAGTCAAACAATAAAATCTGAAGGCGTGACATTTAAAAATAAAAATATTCAGGAAAGCTACGTGTCCTCAAAGCATCTGTCAGAGAAATGCAAGAACTGATTGCTCTGCGGCCTAGAGGAAGGAAAGCTACTCAGCTGACGACAGAATGATGTGCTTTAGTGGCTTGGGAACATCCCTTACCACGTGGGAACTAGGTTAGTCCCAGAGAGAGAAGAACAAAGACACAGGCCTGCTTTGGGCACAGACATCAGAACTGGAAGGAAAAGCTTGTGATGCACCTTGTGAGAACCAAAAGGAAATTTAAAATGTTAAGATATCCAACTAAGAATGGGAATCATTTCCCTTCGGCTCCCTCAGGAGGGAGATCTCTCAGTACCGAGGGCATTTAACAATTTACAGGATGCGGAGAGACATTGGCTGAAGTTCTTACTAAAACAACCAGCATCTCAGCATCTAAGATAGGAAACTAAGACCCAGCGTTGAGGTGTCTCCCCCTGAAAAGTGTTAGGAGAAGTGGTAGACAGCAGACCCCCTAACTCCAGAGATCAGGGTGTAGTGGAACTCGCAGGACTTGGAGTCCCAGAGACCGGGCTTCAAATCCTGGCTCTTCAAATTCCCAGCTCAGACATATTGGGTCTTAGTTTTGTAATATGAGGTCCATGGCGACCACTCTGAATTATTATGAGGATTAAATGAGATGCCAAGAGACTAAAGCACCTAGCCCGAGCATGTAATTAAACCCAATAAGTACCCGTTGTGTGATACTGGTGTAACAGGGAAAAGAACTGTTCAGGTAATTTACTTTATCCTCCTTACCCCGTTCCACCAGAGAGAGGAAGGTGGGGGAAGGAAGAGAAGAACGTAGGTGATGGGAGAAGCCTTTACTTTGCGTTGCATAGATCCAGAAGTTAGAAATTCATTTGACTGCCAATCCCTGCTTCTCCTTATTCTCTCCCACCTGGAGTACAAAGCATTCATCTTGGAAAGCGTGAAGTGTTTGGTTTCTTCATAGTTGAGTGCCATTTGCCGTTACTCCTCGGCTTGTTTTAGGAAGGAAACAGTCCACATTCCAGACTCGGAGAGGTGGCTGAGCATGGGAGTGTTGTAATCAGGTTTACATTACAACAGAGCTAATGTGTAATCTGGGGGGGAATCTGATGGAGATTAAGTCTAGGTGGGAAGCAGTGGAACTAATCGGTTGTCACTGGTTTTATATTTAAGCTGGGATCGTTTGCTCAATAAAATCAGAATCCGTGGAGTTAGAGACGGGAGGGCCACAGAGCAGGGGCGCTGCAGGATGGCTCTAGGTTTCCTACAGCCAAAACCCAGGAGCCCGAGTCACTCTTGGCTTCCTACTCCTCTGGCAGAGTTTGCCCGGAGTGTGCCAGGACCTGCAAACCTTCTGTCTCCATCGGGGCACCCCTCACCTCCCACACGGCCAGATCCCCCTCTACATCGGGGGGCTACTGTCAAAGCCCTCCGTCCAGTCTTCAGTGGGCGATGAGTGGGGTGCTGTCCCCTTCAGCCAGTTCAACCCTGCCCAGTGCCAGTTCTCAGTCATAGGGTGCTCACACTCCAGGCATGGAACATTACAGCCGAAGGACATTGATGTAAATCTTGTCCAGCCCTCTGATTTCACTAAGAACTGGAACTCCAAAGAAATTAAGCATTGTGTTCAAATGACAAATTGGTATCAGAGCCTGGCCTGGAAGCCAGATTTCTCATCCCTAGTCCAGTGTCCCCCCGGGAGGCCAGGGTAGGTCACCAAAATGTGGGTGGGGTCTGAAGAGATGGGAAGGTATGGGGCCTGAGATGAGAAGAAGAATACCGTCTCCGAGGGCTCGGGCAGGTATTTCTAGGAGGGTCCTGCACTTTGAGGTTGACTTCCTCTATCCCTGTGGTCGGCAAACGGCGGCTCGAGAGCCACATTCGGCTCTTTGGCCCCTTGAGTGTGGCTCTTCCACAAAATACCACGGCCTGGACGAGTCTATTTTGAAGAAGTGGCGTTAGAAGAAGTTTAAGTTTAAAAAATCTGGCTCTCAAAAGAAATGTCAATCGTTGTCAACTGTTGATATTTGGCTCTGTTGACTAATGAGTTTGCCGACCACTGCTCCATCCTGTCCACACCTCCAGGACTTCCTGCTGTTCTTTAGCCTGCAGACCATTATTTTGGGCTTCGGGCTTTGGCACACACCGAACACTGGAAGAAGGTGCTTAGTAGCTCCACAGTAGCACCAGGTGTTGTGTGGATCCAGAGGGATTAGCAGTCCCAGGGAGCTAGGGTCGGATTTCTGAGGGACTTCCGTGAACTGGAGCTGGAAGGGCAGCAGGGCCACAGATTGCTCACCCGGGAAGAACGAAGCCGGCGCTCCAGCCAGGAGAGGTGCTTGGCGTGTACGTTTGCCAATAGGAAAGCAAAGCTGTTTCTGAATCCGAGACTACCTGTCTATTGTTCATGGGGGAGGGAGGGGAGCGCAGTGTGTGTGTATGTGTATGTGCACACCTGCACCCGTGTGTGTGCATGTGTTGGGCCAATTGCTGTTTTCTAAACATGTGAAAAACTTCACTGCATCTCCAAGAGTCCAAAACGCACTTAGCATGATATAATACCCTCTTTATTCTTAACCCTGGATGAGGTCCTGGTGAGAACGTGTATCTACTTTTAGGCCTGAATAAGGGCAGAGTAGGAGGACCAGGGATCAGGGCGGCACTGTCCAGTGGGAACATAATGTAACCTTAAATTTTCTGCTAGTAGAATGGAGCAGGTGAAATTAATTTTAACGTTTTATTTAACCCAATATATCAAAGTAGATTCATTTTAACATATAAACCATATAAGGATTACTGAGATATTTTACATTCTTTACTTTGTACTTTATTTTTGAAGTCCATTGTATATTTTATCCTGGCCAAGTCACATGTGCCTACTGGTGACCATATTGGATGGCATAGGTTTGGAGGAAGAGTCTAAGGAAAGCATTTCCAAGAGGGAGAAATTGAGCCCGGCCGGTGGGCTCAGTGGTTGAGTGTAGACCCAGGCACCAGGCAGCCACTTGTTCAATTCCTGGTCAGGGCACATCCCTGGGTTGCGGGCTCGATCCCCAATGTGGTGCGTACAGGAGGCAGGCGATCAATGATTCTCTCTCATCGATGTTTCTCTCTCTCCCTTCCTCTCTCTCCAAAAATCAATAGAAATATATTTTTTTATAAAAGGGGGAAGAAATTGAATCTTAGTTAATAGGGTAAGTGTTTATCTTGCCTTCTCTCTCACTAATAAGATAAATGTTTATCTTGCCTTCTTCCTGCATTTTTCCACACACGATAAATAAGGAACCAAATCGTCCCTACCTCTGGGAGATGCGTTAAGTGTGTCCAGATGTTAAGTGTGTTTGGATGTGAAGGTTATGATGAGGATTGCCTTCTGGTTTGGATAGGACCTGAGACCAAGGAAGGCGGGGCATCCATATCCCTTTCAGTACTGGGGACCCTTGAGTCAGTGATAGGATGATGCCTGTTGGTGCACATCGCACCTTTCACGTGATGAAAGGGTAATGAAGAGAAGGTACACGCTGGTCTTCTGAAGAGGCTGAGCTGGGTGTGTGCTGGTGGTACCAGCTGCCCGTCATGACTCGAGGGGCTGGCGTATGGCGATCAGACGCGGAGACTCAGCTCTCAGGGGCTTTGCCACCTTGTCAAGTTCTCAGACTTCCCTGAGCCTTAACATTTCATTTTCTGCCCTCCCCATGTCACCAGGTTAGTACATGAGTCAGATGAGGACTTGGACTTATATGTGCTTTGAAAGCTGCTTTTTAAAAATGCTTTATAAAAGAAAGGGTTTAGCAGAATATCAGTCCTTCTTTCTGATTCACCAAATCTCTTATGTGCCAACTATTTGTGGATGATCGATTCCGGTCACCGCTTTGGGATTAAGTCGATTGAAAGATGCTAGGGACTTCCGTAAACTGTGCAGACTCCTCTGAGAGACGGTCCGCATTCTCTCTGGTCTGCATTTGACCTGAGGTCGTCAGGCCCCCAGCTGGAGTTGGGAAATATTTTTATTTGTATGAGAACTTTCTTTTTATGAGGTGCGACCCATGTCGGTCTGGCACAGAGAAGCTCAGTGTCAGATAGTTGAGCGCCTCCGCAGCCAGTGGACCAGCAGTCTCAGCACACACACACACACACACACACACTCACACACACACACACACACTCACACACACACACACACACACACACACACTATGTGCCCCTCGGGAGCCTGCCTTTCAACAGGATCCCAGGAGAGACCAGCGTGCGTGAAAGTCTGAGAAGCACTACCCTGCAGTGTCCCAGCTAGTGATGTCAGCACAGCCTCAGCTCGGACAGCTGCTGGGACAGGCCGAGCACTCTCATGAGGCAGCCCCTGCTATTGCTGGACAGACGGCTCTTACTCTTAGAAAGTGTCCCCTTCGCTCCCCTCGCCTGGAGGTACGCCCCGCTCGGGGTGCCCAGCATGAGTTTCATTCTGCTGCTGCGGGAAAGCCCACAGAGTCGGCTGCTGCTGCCCTTCGTTACACAGAAGCCTGGACCCCGAGGCTGGTGGTGGTGAGGGGCTATGCAGGGTCAGCGCCTGTCACCTGCCAGAGCCTGCAGGTCCTGAGACGTTATAGGAGGAGCTAGAAATGGCCTCTTCCAGTCCTGCATCTGCCTTCACTCCTCCCGAGTCCAGGGGGCTGGTTAGGTGATTGCAGTTTGGAGGGGTTTGGAGAACCTGAAGGGGTTTCCCAAAAGGACAGGAGGGTAGAAGTGGTGCCTGGAATGGATGTGGGTCCTGCAGGGCGTGCCTGTAAGGGCAAGGTCATGTCAGTGGCACCAAGCAGGAGGGGCTGGGGGTGGCCTGGGAAGAGCAACCCAGCAGCTTTCCCTGCCCCTCGCTGAGCATCAGCTTTCAGGGTTCTGAAAGAAAACGGGATTGATAACCCCTGCCCTGCCTGTCTCCAGGGTTTCTGCGGGACTCCGTAAGATAAGGTCAGTGAGCACACTTGGGAATGTGGGACATGGTCCAGGGATGAAAGGGCAGGTCCACGGGGAGAGTCGATGACCCCAGGAACCAAGTGTACCACTAGCTCACTGTGTGACCCCAGGGGAGGCCCTCACCCTCTCTGGGCCTCTCTGAAACGAGTGAGCTTTGCACAGGTCTCCCTGGAGGTGCTGAGGCTCAGTGCTATGACGGTGGGTCGCCGGGGGGATGTCTCCAAGGATGGCTCTTCAAATATTTATTTAGGGAGACTCCCTAGAGCTTGAGATTGAATCCTTTGTGAGGGAAATGATTTCAGACACCCTTCCGGTGCAGGCCTGGCCCCCGCTGTGGGAGACCCACTTTAAAGACGGGTGCTCGGCCGAAACCGGTTTGGCTCAGTGGATAGAGCGTCGGCCTGCGGACTGAAAGGTCCCAGGTTCGATTCCGGTCAAGGGCATGTACCTTGGTTGCGGGCACATCCCCAGTAGGGAGTGTGCAGGAGGCAGCTGATCAATGTTTCTCTCTCATCGATGTTTCTAACTCTCTATCCCTCTCCCTTCCTCCCTGTAAAAAATCAATAAAATACATTTAAAAATAAATAAATAAATAAAGGTGGGTGCTCAGCCGTGATCGCCCCTGGGGTACCCGAGCTGATGAGTGGTGGCTTCAGCTCCGCTCTGTGAGACGTCTGCACTCCTCTCACACTAGCTGGAGTGTGTCGTGTGCAGCTCTTTCCAGAACAGTCTTGTTCGATACTAAACATTACCCAGGAGCTTTGCGGAAGCGTTACCCAGGTTTGTGAGTGCTGAAATGGGGCGTGCCTGGTAGTTCTGTGAGCCTGCTTTGCCAGCAGTCGACGGGGTAACTGAAACTGGCTTTGGTCCAGCAGCCCGTCCATAGATGCTGGGCAGCCGAGAGCAGGGGACCAAGCGTGGCAGCGGAGGGACGCAGCTGTTCCTTAGACAGCCCTTCCGTGCCTGTCTGCTGCTCTGGGGCCTGTGTTGTCCTTCTCACCTCCCTGCAGCCATCTCTCAGCCTCCCATCTCATTGCCCGGATGCTTGCTTCTAACTCTGTACATTGCATTTTCTCCTGTGCACCCACCGTGTTGTCATGGAGACTCGGTGGCCCTAGGCTACGAGTGTCCGGTGTCATCGAGTGTGATGGTGTGGTACGTGTATTTGCTCACGCTTTTATTTTGAATTCTTTCCAATGTGACATCTGCTAAAATGTCTCCCTTATAATTTGCTTGGTGATCACAGCCTTCTCATCATTCATTGAGCGCAGGACCTGATCTCACAGAATCTGAAAAGAGCTATGTGGTAAGACGCCTGTTGACTAAGACTGTAGCTTTTCTAAAGAGAGTCCCTACTGGCTTCCAGAGTACAGCCGGAAGTACTGCCTGGTTAACGCTCAGCCACTAGTTACAGGATCATGTGGCTACTGTCGTAGAGAGATGTTAGGCCACCCCCTTCCCTCTCAACAAAGCAGAGGAATTTAGAGATGCCATCTCTCCTCTGCCTCCATATGGGATTAAATCCATGTCTTAGTGCATGATCGGGGATACATACTTGCATTTCTATCCTGAAGTTATTCTGTTTGTAACAGTTACTCACTAATTGCAGGCTTTTGTGCTGCTACCTTTTTTTTTAATATTCATACTAAATTCCGAATTCTGTATCTTACCTGTTTTCCATGCTTACGCCTGGATCCCTCCTGCACTCCACTACTGGAATATCTATTTTTTTAACCTGGATCTTCAACTCTGTTGTTTCCCTGGACTTATGTGCTTCGTCTGGAATGTTCCATCTCTTCCTCTCTTTCTTTTTTTTTTTTTTTTTTGTCCCCATGTTGACTGTTTTATGGGGGTTTCTGGATATCGGGGCCACCTCACAGGAAGCAGTGTGCAATGAGATCATAAACATTGCCGAAAAGTCTGTTCATTACTGCAGCACTGTCTCTCATCCCCTTGACTTTCATCACAAGGTACCCCCTTCTGACAATAAATCATCTTTAATCATTTCTCAGCAACCTCAAGCCCAGCAGCGAAGAGTCACCCCAGACAGGAGTCAAGCCTCACAAGATTTGTAAGTACACGTGGCAAACTGCAATTCTCTCATTTTAGCAGACTGTTGGGCTGAGAGAGTGGGTCATTGACTGGCTGTGGGGCAGCCAGGTGGGGAAATGAGTGACTCACTCCCAGCTTCTCTGAGAATTCCGTGTTTCCCATCAGCCAGTGTGAGAACAGGTGGCAGGTAAATAAAGGTCATGACCTACTGGGAGAGAGACAGGTAAAGAATGAACTGCCCTCCAAGGACAAATGAGGGCTGTGCTCACTGGCTTCCCTCCTAGTGCTGTGGGAATAGAGGAAGGAAATTAATTCTGACTAGAGCTGAGTGAATAGGGTTGATCCATTCATTAAAAACAATATATTGGCTCCGTCTCCTCTTTTAAGCACAGAGGAGTAAACTCCATTCCCAGAGGGACGGGATTTGGAATAAGCACTTGAAGACAAACTAGAGCAGGGTCTTCCCGGCTGAGGAAACCACAGGGGCCAAGGAGGGCTTGGACAACCTCAGAGGAGCCCACGTGGCCGCAGGGTACCGTTCACGGAGGAAACAAAGCTCAAGAAGTAGGTTGGGACCAGGCTGTAGAATCCATGATGCGACTGAAATAAGTTTGGATTTTGTTCTGCAGTCTCTCAGGAGCCACCAGAGGGTTTGAAGTGAGAAGCATATTGATTCTGTTTTGTTTTCGGGAGATAACTCTGGTAGCGGCGTAGAAGTGGATTTCAGAGGCGGGGGACAAAGATGGTGGTCAGGAGATGTTAATCCAGACAGGAAGTGATGGGGGCCTGAGCCAGGACAGAGTGGGTGCTCTGTGACCATGGGCACATGCAAGGTGACCCAAGGAGATTCCGGGCAGAGCGAGAAGGGAAACGAGGGTAGGTCCTTGGAGAACAACTTTTAAGGCAACAGAGGAGCCACAGGAGTCTCGAGAGAAGGTCTAGGAGCGATCCCTTGTGCAGATTGGAGCAAGCGTGTTCGGTCAGCAGTGCCTCCTGCTCCAGAGCGGCCAAGGCGGGAGGAAATGAGATGGTCCTCCAAGTGTTCTGTTCGGCATCTGGAGAAAATCCTGGGTGACGGCGGAGACAGCAGTTAGAGAGGAGGATGCAGATGCCTCCTTAAAAAGGGTTGGTAGTCAGGGCCATGGTGGGTGAAAGGGCTCTAGACGGAGGGAATAGCAGGCAGAGAGGAGGTATTTTTAGGGTGCAGAGACTTAAGTACATTTGTACCAGAGGAGAGGGGGTTGACAGAGTCAAAAGATGTAAGAGAGAGCACGGAAGCTAAGCAAATAGCCCAGGGAAGGGAGTTCAACATGAGCAGGAGGGAGGGGGTCCGGAGACTTAAACCTGAACGGGACAGCGTGACGAGCCCTGTGCACAGAGAGGCAGAGGCGGTGGGGGACTCCCACCCAACATCAGCGCTGCCTGGGCGACCCAAGCAGCGAGGCTACAGGACTCTCCCCAGCCGTGCTCCGTAGTCTGGCAGTGGAGCAGGAAGCAGCATCAGGAGTTACTTACAGAGCTGAGCAAGGAGGTGAAGGGAAGCAGGCGTTCCAAGGAGGCCAGGTTGGGTGGGAGACAGCAGGCACATACAGAAACAGCAAAGTGTGTTCCTTTGCCAACTGAAATCTGTGGCCTCTCTTGATTCCTCATTAGAGACCCTCCGGCAGGCAGATCCACCTACCACAAGACAGACCCATTCAGATAAATATACACAATGGAACCGCCCCTTGGGTTCCAGCAGAGGAGAAGGAGCCTCTTGTTCTGGGCGCTGGCTTCGCTTACCTGGGTCTAGTCTGTCTTGCCCACACACTGGAGATCACAGCATCTACTGGAAATGGTAGATGTTTGGCTCATGGCAGAGTTCTTCCTGCTACTGTTGTGTTTCAAAATAGTGAGCGAACAGAACTGTGAACTGGTGTGCAGTGGATGCGTCTTAATTATTTGTCAAAGGAATAAGTGAAAACGGAGCTTTTCCTTGTTGCCAAAGCAGATGCCAGACTTCATGCCAGCTTTCTCCGAGGTTGCTGTTAGAACAAGCAGGGCAGCACACCCCAAATCGCCTTAGGCCAACTGCCACCTAAATAAAAATCTTAACCCCCAGATCACTGGGATAGGAAAAAAGGCTTTTAAGAGTTTCAGAAAAATGACATACATATTTTAAAACAATGAATGAAATGTCTGTTGGTGGGTTAAGAAACTCTAGTTTTGCTAAACAGTGAGGCAACTGGAATATATTTCATATAAATATGATAATTTTATAACATATGACAATTGTCTTGGGCCATCCAATATAAATTACCAGAATATAATGTCTATCTCTGGACTTCAGTAACCTCTGACTATTCTCAATAACCTATATAAATTATCCCATGTTAAGAAAAAGCCTTGGATAAATTTAAAAGGGGAGGAGGACATCTAGACAAAAATCCTCCGTTATGGTAACCAAATGAAACTAACGAAAAGGATTGGTCATGACTTGCTCAGAAGTTCTCCATCCCTGCCAGTCTTAATTTATTATCAGACTAGAGGCTCGGTGCTCAGATTCATACACTAGTGGGGTCCCTTGGCCTGGCCTGTGCCCTCTCACAATCCAGGACCCCTCAGGGAATGTCGGACTGCCGGTTTCTGCCCGATCCCTGCAGGCCAGGCTTGAGGGACCCTACTGGTGCACGAATCCATGCACCAGGCTTCTAGTATGCATATAAGATCTTTGGTTAATCTCTCCCCATCCTCCTCCCTCCCCCTTCCCTCTGAAATTCATCAGTCTGTTCCATGTTTCCATGCCTGTGCATTGAGCATCTGCCCCCTGGTGGTCAGTGCATGTCATAGCTACCGGTCGAACAAACAGTCGCTTAGGCTTTTATATATATATATATAGATGTCGAATGGATCTCCCCCAATGCTAAGTCATTAGAGAAATCGTCAATAAAATACTTTTTCTCTCCACTGATGAGCAGGAAGCACTACCTAAATGTTGATTTAACTGAAATGGCTTTAAAAAGGTCCTTATTTAATCCTATCAGTCACCTAATATTCCTTTTTCTCATTGATAGATTTAGCTACCAAGCATTATATAGCTATATACCACAGAACGATGATGAGTTGGAACTCCGAGATGGAGATATTGTTGATGTCATGGAAAAGTGTGACGATGGATGGTTTGTTGGTAAGTGATCTGGTCCCGCTTCTCTTACTAGCCGTGTTCTGAGGGAACAACTAGGAGTGATGAACCGTGCAAAAGCCATATTCCCCACAGGGAAGAAGAGCCTTCTCGGTCCCTGGACCACCGTGAAGGCTGGGCACAGTTCATGTTTGCTCTTGAGACTGTGTGGCTGGCAGTAATTAGTGTTGGACCTAAAGCTCAAACATGCCAGCATCAAATGCATGGGAGGGCACTTGTCAAATTCATTAAGTTCTGTTTGTATTTCTATTGTGCATGTATCTGTTCTACATTTGGAAATTTCATTTTTTAAAACTCTTATGAAACAACACAAGAAAACCTGGCCGAGCCTAGGTCTCTACCATGAAACTCAAGCCTATGTGTAAACATTTTAAGATCTTATCTACTCCAGCCTTATAATAATTTTAATCAAAGCAATCTGCTTAATTAAAACAAAGGATCCACCTTTATAAAATAGGGGAATAAGTGAAATTCTGTTACAAAGCAGATACTTGCTTGATATACTTTCTTATTGATAGTCTTTCAACAAACAACCCAAAAGCCAAGAATAATCCTCATTTCACCGATTCAAAAACTGAGGCCCAAAGAGATTAAGTGCCTAGCCCGAGGCCACCCAGGCAGCGAATAGTTGGGCCAGTGTTTGAACCCCAGCCCACCTGTCCCCAAGCCTCTGTGCTTCTTGTCAGGTATGAGTATGATACTGGGAGTCACCGACTCACTTTCCCTCAGTTTCCCCCTTGTACAATGGCTTTGCCTTTATCTTCTCTCCAAAGACTCTTTCCTCATCTCTCTGCACACGCTTACTAAAGCACAGTGATGCCAGGGCTGGGGTAGTGAGAACAGCAAGGTGTCAGCATACTAGCAAACAGGAAGCCAGAAAGACTTGCCGTGGCCTCACCAGCCTCTTAGAAGCCGCCCATCCTCCCAGGGCCCCCAGAAGCCTGCGGGCGCGCTTCCTCGAGTGCCGGGTTCAGAGGGAAACCAGATCTGAGAAGTCAGCAGTACACGAGTGCCGCGATTTTCAGCCCGTGCGCCACAGGAATTTTTAAAACATGCAATTCCTGACTACTCAGTCAGGGGCACTGACCTCTTTTCCCTTAGGTTGTCAAATTTTAAAAATGACAACAGCAACACAACAGCCGCCTGGTGTAAATGATTCAAAATTATACCTTTTTTTTTTTTGGCAAATTAGCAAAAAATATATATTTTAGGTGTGCCACAGAATTTTCGTAATTAGTTTATGTGTGCCATGAGATGAAAAAGGTTGAAAATCGCTGTTCTAAGAAGTTCAGTAGAAACGTAATACAAGCCATGTACGAAATAAGTAAAATGAAGCCAGTGAAATGGATTTTAATATATTTTCTTAAACCCAGTGCATTCAAAATGTTATCATTTGAACATGTAATCGGTATAAAAAACTGTGAGCTACTTTACATTCTTCATTCTGTACTGAGCCTTCGAAGTCCGGCCATGTGTCCGGGGCAGCCCGCTCAGTTCAGAGCGGCCAGCCTCAGTGCTCAGCCGACGCCCGTGGCTGCCGCGCTAGAGCCCAGCTCCCGTGCATACGCGCTGCTAACCTCTGCTCTCCCAGAAGCCCTTACGGTTTTCACCAGAACCTGGGGTGGGGTGAGGGGCACCAGTTCTCTAACGGAGCATCCCAGCAGCTTGGAAAAGGAAATATTTCAGATTCCTCAATTCCTCAAACACTTCCAAAAGTAACCCAATATTCAGACTTCCAATAAAATAACCCGGCCAAGCTCCTTCTCCTCGTCCATAGGCAAGGCGCTCACCAGCTCTGGGCCTTCCCACCTTCTTGACCCTCCTCCCCCCCTACTCCCCCAAGGGGTCAGGTAGTGCTGTGACATTCTTTTATCTGAGAAGTTTCTCTTCGGGCAACAGCTCCAAACCACTGGTAGTAGCTGCTTGAAAGGTTGTATTCGACAGGATTCTGAGCCGCATCCAGGCCAACTGGGAAAAGGAAGCAGTGCTCAGATTGTGTTGTCTGCTAATGAGAGGGTAATGGTGGCATAGCGTCACACACGCACACACACACGCACATGCACACACACACACACACAAGCACACACACGCACACGCACATCCACAGCGCCGCTCTAGAGAGAATCCCGAGGGCAGGAACTGGATAGGGATCTGGAGCAGCCCAGGAAGGGCTTTGTTCCCACACCGTGTTCTTCTCCTGGCTCAACAGGAACCCTCATACGGTTGGTCGCAAAGGCTGGGAGTCAGTGTGGGGCTTGGGCAGGCTTAGGAGAAGAATGGGGGGTCCTATCCATTGGGCTTTCAGAAACGCTGCACTTTAGAAATTGTAAGTCCCCAGGGTCTTGTGTTGGAGAGATGTGTCCATTCTTCCAAAACGGAGAAGCTTTGGGAAGAGCAGTGGCTGGAGGTCGGAGGCCGGGGTTCAAGTCTGCCCTGATGCTTGCTAAGCTGTGGGGCCTCAGCAATGTCACCTAAGCTCTCTGAAAATAGAGCTCATTGAACAGAAAGCAGGAGTGTTAAACGCCTGCCCTGCTCGCCACCCAGCCTGCCGCTGAGCCTGCGTGGGATGAGAAGGGAAAGCGCGGCGGAAGCCGCACCCCGCACTGCCGGCTGCGGGTGGCTGCCCGGCCCTCTGCACTCACGCAGCGCGGCTGCTCATTGTCCCGTGTGGTTTTTTACAGGTACTTCAAGAAGGACGAGGCAGTTTGGTACTTTTCCAGGCAACTATGTAAAGCCTTTGTACCTGTAAGAAGACTGAAAACCGCAGAGGTGATTTTTATTGGAGGATGAAGCCTCACCCATGAACTGGTCTCTTGATTTAAAAGTTGAGTCAGTAGGAAAAGGAATACAGTGGATAAAGAACGAAGCAAAAGAGCAGGACAGAGAAGTGTGCTGTGTTTAGAACCCGGGCCTGTCTCAGCTTACCGAGTATCAGACAGGCCCGGACCATGCGCTGAGCAGAAAGGAATGAGGCAAATCTGTATTTATTTAGCTGCTCTGGGAGCCTCTCCAGCCCTCCCCTGCGTTCCCCGCCTGAGGTAACCTGACCTGTGGCCACAGAAATGCCTCCTGCTGCTCCTCCCTCGCCTGCCTGAAGCAGCCCTCGGAGCCCCTGGCAGACCCCCAGCCATTCTCCAAAGGCTCCACACAGACCCCGCCCTACCCCAGCCGCCCCAGCCCGCTGATCCCCCAGCACCATCAGCGCCGCTGGAGATCAGTCTGGGCTGCGAGGTCATCCCTAGACGGTGGTGGAGGCCCCGCGCTGGACCTGCCGAGGTTAGTGGGGAAATGGAGGCGAACCTTCGGCGCCCCAAGCATGCACACCCAGCCTGCAGCATTGCCACTGACCCCCTTGTGTCAGACAGAAAGGCACGGAAGGTTTGCCCGTGGGAGCAGGTGCCAGGCAGACAGTTAAATGTGTGTGTCCGAGTGACTTAGGCCAGGAAGCCCTGTGGCTCCTGAGGTCACATGCCCTGTGCTCCTTTCCCAGATCACTGGCTTCCACAGATGTTCCCTTTCAGGGCACAGTTTCATTGATCAGACGCCGTTGCTAATCTTTCTCTTCTGGATTGTTCTTGGCCAGGACAGTTTGGGGTTGATAAGCCTGTTCTCAGGGAGAACCAAGGATGGTGATGTTCAGTGATTCATTTAACACACTCTGATAGACACTGGATGCCGGGCACCAGCAAGCAGAGACTTAGCGCATCCCCATAGGAGTTCCAGGGCCACTCAGAAGGGCGTCCCCCAGGGCTGTGAGTCCTGGTGCACCCTGGCCAGGCTTCGCTTCAGAGCAGAGGGGCGGGTGCAGGGCCCTCGGTGTGGGGAAGTGGTTCTGCTGCTCCCAGGAGGCCGGAGCTAAGCGGGGAGGCCCCTGCGACACCTGGGTGTTCACAACTCTGTCCAGTCGGCCCTCTGTTAGACCCCTGGGAGAATGAAAGATAGAAATGGCCCATTCCCTGCCTGCCGGGGACTCAGGTGATTGGAGACACACACACACAAATACGCACTCAAGAGAGACTGTGAAATGTGCTAAGAAGGGTGTGAGAGAGGAAGAGGTGAATTTCCCTGGAGGGATCCTAGAAAGTATTGTATTTCTGTCCCCATGAGCTCACTGTTGAACAACCAGGATGCTGGAAGGAAGGGCACTTTATGACTGAAAATACTTGGAGCTGTTTCCAAGTCTTCAAACTCTCACCCTCTCCACAAATCCACATCCGGCCACAAGTAGGAGTAGCAATGCCGAGTGCCAGAGTGTGTACAGGAGCCCTGGCTCTCTGCCTGTAGCTCAGAAGTGCCCAGCACCGTTGTCCCAACATCTGAGTCTTCATAAGTAAGCAAAGTTTGTCTTCAGTGTCTCTGCCTCCACTTCTGTCTCCACTACTCCTCTTAGGATCCCACCGGCTGCCCACCCCCCACCTGACAGCTACAGTGCCCTCACTTCTCTCCCTGTCCTCTTTTCAAATCTTGCTGGCTGACTTCTTCACACTAAAGTGTAAATGACTGATACAGGAATGTGTTACCTCTTCCCAGAGACATTTGTTTTTAACTAGAGCAGAGCCTTAATCCCCAGGGAAAAGATGGTAGAACTAATGGTGGGGGTGGGGTGGGGTGGGGGTGCAGGTGGGTGGAGGAGCCTCCTGGGTAGAAGTTCCTTAAATAAGACTCCTTGCTTTGGAAGGCCCACCCCACCGCCCAGGGCACTGTGATTTGACTCTGAGGGAATAGAATACAAGTGTGTGTGCACGTGCATTTGGCCAGCAGCATTTCACCCGTTTGGAACTGTAATTCTTGTATTGGCTAATGTGTTTCCCCGTCTTTCTTAGATGCAAACCATTAATATCATGATCTTACCTAATAGTTTTTTGAGGGGTGCTTCTTGATTACGTAGGTAATTGTGAACACCTCTTTAAATACAGCTAGAAAATAAAACCAATTTGTAAAGCCACATTTGCATATGATGCCAGCCTCGCGCATTTGTGTATCAACAGAAACCCAGATATGCCTCACCAGTTTGCCCGTCTCTAATAAAATCATGTGTTCAAATTTGCATCAAACTTCAGCTTCCTATGTATGACCAGACAAGGAACAAAGGTTCCCAATGCTCTTTTGTCTTCAGACATTTAGTATTATAAAATGCCTATTTTTATGCTGAGATGTTTATACAGGTTTATTAATAGCAAGTGCAGCTCACAGGCGGCATGCCTTGCAGACAGTTTTGATATATTAGCCACGCTTCTGGGGAAAGGCAAGCCCCGAACCACTTCTCTTGTGCAGTCTCTCTGGGAAAAGCCAGAGGAGAAAACCATATGCTTAAGTGGGACTGTAAATATGTACATTTAACTTTGTATAGCCCATGTACCTACTTTGTATAGAAAAATAATTTTAAAATTTTCAACTGAAGGGAGGTAAAATAAAGAAGTCATGAAGTTTTTTGCATTTTTATTTAAGTGAAGGAATTCCAAATAACTCACCGGCAGATTTTTAGCACAAATATAGCCATTGTAAAGTTAAAATTTTTAATACATAATCATTATTTCTGGGAGAGAAGGTAGTAACTATAATCTCAGTTACAGTTTTTTTTGTTTTTGAGTTTGTTGGGGTTTTTTTGTTTTCTGTTTGGTTTCTTTCTTTCTTTCTTGGGCAGTTCTAGTTATCTGAAGTAGCATTAAGTCCTTCCTATTGCTGGACTAGGTTACTACAAAAAGGAACAAAAGGTTATATTCTGAAAGAATAGTGACTGCCATCATACATACGCAGCTAATGTAAAGTGCTGCCATTTACATTACACACCGAGAGCACATGCTGTGCAGACACGTTCTGTGCGTTTATTTTTCCTTATTGCAGTGGGTTGATTTGATAAATAAAGGTGTTGAATTACCACATTTGCTGTACATACTATTTAATAAACTGTATTCAGAACCACGTGGTATCCAGTTGTTCTTACCTTTCATTGCTTCCTCCTTTTGCCAACCTTCCCAAAGGAGACTTACATTCACTGCTTCAATTTTTCTTATTCTTCTTTTTCATTCTTGTTATTTTTATTTTTTTATTTGTAGAGACGGGGGGGAAAGGGAGAGAGAGAGAAACATTGAGATGAGAGCCAAACATCAGTTGGCTGCCTCCTACACACTCCCCACCCAGATACTGAACCCATAACCCGGACATGTGCCCTGACCGGGAACCGAACTGGTGACCTTTTGGTGCCAGGACGGCGCACCGGCTGGGGCTCCTTTTTATTCTTAATCACTTGCCATCTGGCTCCCACTCCACTCCGTGAAGACACCTCTTCTTCCCTTACTCTCTTCTCAGTAAGCTAACTTCATGACCTTCTTTGAATTATCATTGACCATTTCACCATTCTTTCTGTATGTTTTTATTTGTTCTGATTACAAAAATAATGCATATGTCTTTTAAAGGAAAAGTAAAACATTATGAAATATGTAAAATGGGTCTTGATTTGCTCCACAAGACGGGGGCACAAGAAATGACACTACACTTGGTTTTTCTAAATCAGATTAAACCTAGAAAGTGAAAGCTCTCCATAATTACAGTTGCCCCCACACAGGTCACCAGTGCCAACTATCGATGTGTGGTCCTCCAAGCTTTCTCCTCTGCACATAGGACATACCCAAATCTATAAACAAACGCTTTGCATAGTCTTTATCCCCTTAACAGTGGAACTGGGGTAGGTTTCCATAATTCACCAACCCCCTATTGATGATGCAAATGTTTGAAAGTCTCGCCAGCTTTCTACCACAACCAACAATGGTGCATTGAGTACAATTATTGGCTCCAAGAGCAGGAACATTTCAAATCTTGAGATCCTGCCAAATTGCCTTCCCCCAAAAATGCTGGTTTTATTCTAGGCCAAGTCCTCGGGAGTGTCTGTCTCCCCGCCACCCATTAAAACTAGCTCATTATCCGCTTCGACGAAATGCCCCTCGGTCCACCTGCCTTTTCTCTGACTGGCCCCTTCTCAGTCCTCTTCCTGTCTTCGCTGGGTTCTCAGCCTCTGTTATTTTCTCTCCACACGTGCTCCTTCGGGTCTCAGGTCTCTCACAATGTAATTTGAGGCCAAGGAGTCCATTGTATGCGGGCTCTTTTCAATGAAGAGTGGTAGAAACCTAACACCAAGGACCATTCTTGAGTGACATCACTAGGAAGAAGGGAGTTGGAGCTAGCCTCAGGCAGGCACGAATCCAGAGACAAAGTTTCTGTTGGTATGCCCTGACCGGTTTGGCTCAATGGATAGTGTGTCGGCCTGAGGACTGAACGGTCCCAGGTTCGGTTCCAGTCCAGGGCATGTACCTTGGTTGCGGGCACATCACCAATAGGGAGTGTGCAGGAGGCAGTTGAATCGATGTTTCTCTCTCATCGATGTTTCTAACTCTCTATCCCTCTCCCTTCCTCTCTGTAAAAAAATCAATAAAATATATATTTTTTAAAAGTTTCTGTTGGTATTTGTCTTATCCTTGGGGTTGCTGGTCTTGTTTGGCTGCACGTTCACCTGCTGAATGCAGCAGCAGGCAGCCTCGCAGCAGCTCCCACCATTTCTGACTCCAGACGAGGCTAAGGCCTTCCTGTTAAGTTCCTACTTGGTGCAGGTAATTGATTGCATGGATTAGCCAAGAAGGTGGTTCAGATTGAGAATATCCAAAAACATTTAAGATGAACCCATAGATGCAAAAGGCCTTAATGAGATTATGAGTGACTGTGTGACAATTCAGTTTTTGATGTCTGTCCTGGAAGATAACTACTCTTCCCTTCACTCAGCCATCAGCAGAAGCAGAATGCTGCCTAGATTGAATCTCTCTGGAAAACTTGTTTTCAAGTGAGATCTGACAAACTGATAAGCATCTGCCAAAGAGCGGTGGATCTGAGAATCCTCTTCAGAGCAGTAGCATAAGTCATGTAGCAACAATTTTAGCGAGAGCTAAACGTATCGACGTCCATGGATCTCAAAGGACGGTCAGTGGACCCCTTGCAGCCCTCGGACCCTTTCAGGAGACTTGTAAAGTCAAAACTATTTTCATAAAAGTGTTAAGATGCGTGTGGTGCCAGCTCCCAAGAAAGTCTTCAGCGATCCTCACCTCCCAGGACTCACAGCCTGGAGTGGTCCCTTCTGCACTCTGCCAGGGTTGGCCTGCGTGACGAACAGATTATGACAGAAGAGAGGGTATGTCGCTTCTGAGTCCAGGTCATAGAAGCCATGTGACTTCTGTCTCTTGCTCTTGGGGAGAAACAGGCTCTAATTTAGAACTTCTGGTGCCAGGTACCTTGTTGTATTAGAGAAATGTGCTAATGCCTCCCAAAACAATAGGTATCCAAAGAACAGTGGGCTGGGAGTCTGAAGACCTGGTTCAAAAGACCCGGTTGCAAGACCCACTGCCTCAGATTCTTGTTAGGTTATGAGACCTCGGAAGTGCCGGTTGAGCTCTCTGAGCCTGGGTTTCCTCGTCTGGGAGGAGGAGGTGCCTGGACCACAGTGGAGTTCCGTTAGAAGGAGGAAGAAGTGATGTTTGGAAGGCAACCTGCAAGGCCCACCACAGAGCTCTCCAGTTATTCCAGTGCCTCCTGTATACCAGCACCTTCCATGCATCTTCTCGTTGCTCTTGCCAATCCTGTGAGGTAGGTATTCTTGTCTCCATTTACAGGTAGGAGCCTGAGACTCGGGGATTCAGCCTGAGATTACAGCCAGTAAGTGGGTTCAGTTGGACTCCAAGGCCAGTTCTTTCCATTCATCACACTCTACTGCCTCCAGGAGACCACAGCTGGGACAAGTCTGCAAGCGTGACTTCATGGAATACAAATAGTGATAACCGTTTGATAAACACCTACTATGTGCTTGAACATCGAAAGTTCAATAAAAGATTGATGTCCCTCCCCAGTCTAATGTCAGAGCCAAGACAGCAGCAGTGGCATAGAAGAAATCTTCATGTACCCCTGCCGATTCCATGTCATCCTATTCTTTACCACTCACTAGCCTCTCTGGTCCAGACCCCTGCCTGTACTTCCTCACCCCCACACTAGCCCTTCAATGCCTGCACTGCGGCTCCCATATGTAGTGTCATGGATCCGCAGAGCTCCTAGGCCACCAAGAACCTTGTGCTCCATATTTTCTGTGTCAGTTAAGAATAACTTCAACCGCAAGAGCACGTGGCCCAACAAGTGACAGCTTATGTGACACAGATGTCTCATTTCACAAAAGAGAAGGCAGGCGTCTGGGTTAGCATTTCTGACTCCCCTGGCCTTTCCCAATTACGAGCTGACTACTACCATGGCAACTCCAAGCATCACGTCCTCATACAACTGCTTCTGAAGGCAGGAAGCGGGGAGCAACCCAGGACTTGGCAATACCTACTCATCTCTACATCATTACTGTAGTGAGTCCATGGTGTTCACGGTATGGGTGCACCGTGGTATACCCAGCAGCTCCCTCTTGTTGACAGGGTGTTTTCAATATTGTGCAATTAGGCACAGTTCTCTGATGGACAACCTTTTACATACTCTTAGTACATTAAGTGCCTACTTTTTTTCTAGAATAAATTCCTAGAATGTATTGGGGTGGAGAGTCTGACCTTGCCACGTGATTTGCAAATGAGGGGAGAGGCTACTGTGAGTGTGTGTTTCATTTTCTAATTTACACTATAGAGTGATTCCCCTCCTTCCCCCCCTCCCCCGTCAAGTTTTTACCCTGTGGGTACTGGAGTGTTTATTTCATCTATTAAAATGTTATGTTTCTAAAAAAAAAAAAAAAATCCTAAAAGTGGAATTGTTAGATCAAAGGTTATGATGTATACTTTTTAAAAAATATATATTTTTATTGATTCCAGAGAGGAAGGGAGAGGGACAGAGAGAGAGAGAAACATCAATGATGAGAGAGAATCATTGATCGGCTGCCTCCTGCATGCCCGGAAAATTGAACCGTGATCTCCTGGTTCATAGGTTGACGCTAAACCACTGAGCCACTCCAGCCGGGCATGATGTATACCTTTGACAGCTACATAGTGTCACACAGCTGTTGACAAGACCGGTCAGGTCTTTCTTGGAGGTCACCTTGGATGTGTGCTTTCCTGTCTGTGGCTAAGACTTCATCATCGTAGGCTCTCCCGCAACCGACACCTCTTCCTGAAATTCCTTCCTCTGTGACAAAACGCTTCCCACTCACCAAGTGAGTGTAGGGTTAGAGGTGCCCTCATCATCTTCCGCTTGGGAGTCCAGTTGTAGGTGAACGGGCTTAAGTTTTTGTGTGTGTGTGTGTTTTTTTTAGCCTGACCAGTGTGACTCAGTGGTTGAGCATCAATCCATGAACCAGGAGGTCACTGGTTCGATTCCTGTCAGGGCACATGGCCAGGTGGTGGGCTCGATCCCCAGTAGGGGGCGTGCAGGAGGCAGCCGATGGATGATGCTCCTCTCCCATCCATGTTTCTATCCTATCCCTCTCCTTTTCTCTCTTTCTAAAAATCAATAAAAACATTTTTAAAGTGTTTTTTTTTTAAGTTTCCAAAGAATGCAGTGTGGCTCCTTCACCTAGGAGCCCAGGGGAGGCAGCCTGTGGAGGGGTGTGCCGAGCAGTTGGTGTGGAATCAGAGGCGCTTCTAGAGAACGGTGGGAGAAGCAAGCAGAGATGGGGGCAGCGGGACTCCAGGGGCGAGAGGAGAGCTTTCAGGAGGAGCTGTGTGCAGAAACACGCAGAGAGGACGCTAAGCTTCAATCCAGGGGCTTAGAGAGTTCACCCAGAGCAGGCGGGGTCAGGCCTGAAAGAGAATAAGTAACAACTGTGTCCCATTTACCTAGAAACAATGAAGTCCCTTATGCACAGCAACCTTTCCATGACCCTGCAAAGAAGGCCTGGTCCTGCTTTCCAGTTAAGAGGAAACCTCTCAATCCTGTTCCTCCTCCAGCGACGGCCTCCTTTCTCTCATTCCCTCCCAGCGAAAGGCCCCAAAAGAGCTGTCTAAAAGGGCTGGGTGGAGGCGGGCACAGGGGTGGGGTGGGGAATGGGAACATCTGTAACGGTGTCAACGATAAATTTTTTGAAAGAAAATAAAAAATAAAAAAGAGCTGTCTGTACTTGCGGTCTCCCAATTCCTCTCTGATTCCCTCTTGAGCCCACTCCTTTCAGGATTTCCTCCCACGCCCCAACAAAACCCGTCTCTTCAGGCCCTTCTACGACCTTCCCGCCTCTTAATCTTGTGCTAGGTCTCAATGCTCAGCTCCCTGGACTTCAGCAGCATTTGACACACCGGCTCCCCCCTCCCTCCGAGAATCACTTTCCTCCCAGGCCAGCATCTTACAGTTGGTGACCCAAGGCCCCATCCTCGGCCCTCCCCTGTTTTCCTGGTCCCGGGGCCGCCACCCACTCTCATATCTTAAAAATCCACTGTATGTTCCTCTCCTGCCTGGCCTCTCCTGTGGGCTCCAGACTCCTAGATGCAACTGCTGTGCCACATCCCCGCTCAAGCTTCAATATGTCCAGAGCTAAATTCCTTAGCGTACCCCCAAAGCTGCTTCTCCCACAGGCCACCCCGTCTTCGTTAACGGCAGTTCCATCCTTATAGCTGCTGTTCAGGCCAGAACACTTGAGTCATCCTGGACACCCCTCCGGTACCTCCCTTCCTCTCCATCAGCAAACGCTCGACAGCACAGCGGAATCCCAGCGCTGCGCCCCGGCTCCTCCGCTCTCCACCCTGGGTCCCCGCCAGTAATCATCTCTCGCCTGGATTAGGACAACAGCCCACTCACGGCTCCCTGCCCTGTTCTTGCCTCCTCCTCCATCTGTTTCCACACAGAGAGCAGAGTGTTGGGAACACAAGGCAGATCATGTTCATCCTCTGCCTGGAGCCCTCGGGACCGTCCCTCTGACTCCCAGTGATTCTCCGATGCCCCTCCAGGCACTGCCGGGTCAGGCCCTCTGTCGTCTCTCTGACCTCATTGCCTGCTCCTCCCTCCCGCGCTGACCCCAGCCCCCCTGGCCGCCTTGCCAATGGACATGCCAGGAGTCCCCGTCTTTGAACTGGCTACTCCTCCGCCTGGAATGCTCACTCACCTGGCTCAGGGCTCCATTCAAATCACTTTCTGGAGAAGTCTTCCCTCACCACTTTTATTTTCGACGCTTGCAACCCTGCTTCATTTTTCTCCATAGAACATAACACCGTCTATTGTGCCATATTTTATCCCCTTTTTAAAAAACATTTTATAAGTTCAGGATCACAGAAAAGTTCCAAGAATAAGGACAGTGCAAAGAACTTCAGCAGGGCTATCCTTTAAGCAGATCCACCTATTGTTAACATCTTATCCCATTTACTTCATTTCTCTCTCTCTCTCTCTCTCTCTCTCTCTCTCTCTCTCTCTCTCACACACACACACACACTCACACACACACACACACACACACACACTCATATACACATAACTTTGTTCTGAATGTTTGAGACGTAGTTACATACATGCAGCCCTTTATTTCTTTAAAAAAATGTTTTCATTGATTTGAGAGAGAAAGGAAGGGAAAGGGAGAGAGAGACATCGATGTGAGAAACATCCATCGGCTGCCTCCTGCACGCCCCCTACTGGGTATCGAGCCCCAGCCCAGGCACATGGCCTTACTGGGAATCGAACCAGCAAACTTTCGGTGCTTTAGGCCAACTGAGCCACACTGGCCAGAGTGCCGCCCTTTATTTCTGAATACCCCAGTGTGCATTTCCTAAAGACAGGGCTCTTCCCTTACGCAGCCACCATCTAGTTATTTTAACCAGTACCTTTAACACTGATACAAGCCCTGACCGGTTTGGCTCAGTGGATAGAGCATCGGCCTGTGGACTCAAGGGTCCCAGGTTCAATTCTGGTCAGGGGCATGATGTACTTTGGTTGCGGGCACATCCCCAGTAGGGGGTGTGCAGGAGGCAGCTGATTGATGTTTCTAATTCTCTCTCCCTACCTCTCTGTAAAAAATCAATAAAATATATTAAAACAAAACATTGACACAAGACTTCAACCTCCCACCTGTATCTATTTATTGCCACCAACTTTCTCTGTCTTTAATGACATTGCCATTTTAAAGAACATAGTTCCTCGCCCACGCCCTTTAATTTATGAGGGGCTTGCCTGATGTTTCCCTGTGACTGTGTTCAGGTCATGCGTTCCCGGCTGGAGTGTGTCCTTCTCAGGATGCCATATTTGAGTCACACATTGCTCTTTGCCCCTCGCTGGTGACGTTAACGTTGATCTCCTAGCAAAGTGGTGTTGTATTTTGCCATGTATTGTTATTTTTTTCCCTTTTGCATCTAATAAGCAATCTGCAGGAAGGTACTCTAAGGCTGTACAGACGTCCTGCTCATCAAACTGTCACCCCAGATTTTGTACCCAATGATGATTCTTGTTTGAATTAATCTTTACTATGATAGTTGCAAAATGATGGTTTTTAAACTCTTTTTAAAATATTTTTATCTATTGATTTGAGAGAGAGAAAAGCATCAATTTGTTGTTCCACTTATTTATACATTCCTTGGTTGCTTCTTTTTTTTTTAATTTTTTTTCATATATATTTTTATTGATTTTTTTAGAGAGGAAGGGAGAGGGATAGAGAGTTAGAAGCACCAATCAGCTGCCTCCTGCACACCTCCTACTGGGGATGTGCCCGCAACCAAGGTACATGCCCTGACCGGAATCGAACCTGGGACCCTTGCGTCCGCAGGCCGACGCTCTATCCACTGGGCCAAACCGGTCAGGGCCCTTGGTTGATTCTTTATGTGCCCTGGCCATAGATAGAACCTGCAGCCTTGGTGTATCGGGACGATGCTCTAACCAACTGAGCTCCCCGCCAGGGCGGTTTGCAAACATTTCCTACTTGGCCTTCAGAATTCCATGGTAAACAGGAGCCCTCTTCCTTCTGCCCTCCTCCCCTCCCCGTTCTTCCTTGCTTCCTTCACTATCCATACATCCATCTACTGTGGGAACTTGTTGGTCCTTGTGTCTTTTTTTTCTGATAAGCTGGACAATTTTAATGCTTAAATTGTTCCAGTAGCAGTGGGAGCTCCGTTAAGCAGGCCTCTGTGCCCTTGTAACATGCGCTCACCACCTTTTCAAGCACTTTCTTACTTTCTCCATAACCAGCTATTCTGGGCTCATCGTGTACCTATCTCGCCACAGCCCTCTAATTTCCTTGAGACGCACTGTACCTCTCATGGTGCTTAGGAACCAAGATCAGGATACCAGGTGTACTCATTGCTCTGCAGTATCATTCTTCCAGGCCCTTTTGGCAGGAAAACATATACAAGCAAATACACATATACATACTAGTTACACGTCCTTATTTAAATACTAGCGGCCCAATGCACGAAATTCATGCAAGAGTAGGTTTTCCTTCCCCCGGCTGCCGGCACCAGCTTCCCTTGCAGCCCCGGCTTCGTCGTCCGGAAGGACGTCCAATCTAATTAGTATATTATGCTTTTATTATTATAGATACACACGCATACGTAACCATACATACACAAAATATGCCATATCATTTATTTATTTTATTGTTTGTCCATTACACTAAAATGTTAGCTCCATGAGGGAGGACCTTTTTGTCTGTCTTGTTAGGTGTTGACTAAAAGAGAGAAAAAGAAACAGCCCCAGTCAGCTAAATGCCTCACAGCTACAAAGGGCAGACCTCTCCTTTCACCGGGCTTCAAAGACCCCTCAGAGGAGCTGGCGTCTGGCTAGGATAACAGACGTCTTCATGGTCATTTTCCCCCTTCATTGTTTTCTGAACTCTTTTACCTCCAGACATCGTAGTTCGGAACCACTCTTCCTATGCTCTGGGATTCATAATTTCAGGTGGGCGGTGGGCGGGGGCGGAAGTCAGAGGTTCAGTGGCTAGGCCCAGGGGTAGGAGAAGACCCCAGGCCCACAGCACTCAACGGTGATGGCTGAGACCTCTCTTCAGCCTAGAATGGAACCTAATGTGAGGGGTTGAGGGGGACAGGTGGTGATACCTGTCAGCATTGTCATTTCTAGCTGGCCTCCTGCTCTGTTCTCACCCAGCAGCAGCCCTGATGCGACCCCAGGAATGACCGCAGGGAAGCAGAATGCCCGAGGTAATAGGAGAGAAGATGAACCCAGAGGGGGTGGGTGCAGACCCAGCAGAGAGGAAGCCACCCTCTGGGAGGCCTGGCGTCATGGAAACTGGCCCTGCCACTCATCTGTCCCCAAGTGCTATAAATAGTTTCAGTATCAGCCATAACCAGACCAGGCCCGAAACTCAGGCGAAGCCCCAGAGGAAATGATTGGGAGGGGATGTCACCGAGAGAGTGCAGGGTGGAATGGGTGGAATGAGGCTGGAGGAAGCCCGTGCCTGTCCCCACTGCACACCCTATCTGGTCGCTGGCGCCCAGAGCCCTCCCCACAGAATTCCCCAGCCTGCCTATTGTCCACTGATGTTATCCCACAGACCACGTCGCGCCCCTCCTACGACCTTGTTTTGTTTCTGCTGCCTGTCAAGGCCTTTCTGCCTTCATATTTGCAGAGACTTTTGAATCTTATCTCAAATTCCACCTCCTCCAAGGAGGAAGTCCAGAAAGCCACCCACCAAGGGACTTAGTCCAGCTGAGTGGCTGGCACTGGGGCTGCGGGTGTCCCTGCCAGTGGGACAGGGAGATCTGGCCCTGGGACCTCCATGGAGTGTGGACTTGAGGAGTTTTCTGGGATCCCAAGAACCTCTGAAAAACTTCTCGCCTGCCTCTCCCTCTTCTTCACAGAGCCCTCCAGGCCCCACAGGGGTCTGCCTCCCCAGCCCAGACTTGGCCTTGGGACTGGGTGACTGAATGACTTCAGGGAAATCCGTTAACCTCTCCGGGGCCTATTGCAGGCTGGGTTCCCTGCTCCCAGGGAGAGGATAGCCTGCAGGATGTTCATTAAGGAGGCCTTGGCCCTCACCTGCAGGCCCTCACCGCCTGTGCAGGGGCATGGAGAGGAAGCTGAATTGGACAGAGAGAGAAGGGGAGCTGCCAGGTAGGCCTGACAGCCTCCACCTATTCCACAGGGAGCTCTAGAGCCAGAACGACCCACCAAAGTTGTCCCCTGTCGGCCAAAGCGGCCATTCCTTTAGCCCCACCTAGAGCAGCCTGGGGAAGGGCCTGCCCTCAGGCGAGGCTGCTCTCTGCAGCAACAACAGTCCCTGCCGGGGCTAAAAGCTGACCGCTGTCCTCCTCTCAGCAGCTGGGACGAGTCCCTCCATGAAGAGGGATCTGGGCTGTGCACTGGTGTCCCGGATTCCTCCTGTAACAAGGGTTTAAGACACCTCATTGGAATCTTGTTCCAACGACATGCAACAAACTAAGACAAGTTCCTGGTACACACTCTGACTCACATCACTGCTTAGTAATGAGAACAGTGTTTATTGTCTGAGTATTGGGTTAAGGCCTGTTGGGTAATCCTGACCCCAAGCCAACTTTCCTCTCTTGGGGAGGGGCCAAGGGGTGATTCCATGTGAGCTAGACTCAAATTTAAACTTTTAAAGTTTCTTTTAAAAAAATGTTTTTTATTGATTTTGAGAGAGTGAGGAAGGGAGAGGGAGAGAGAGATAAAAACATCGATGAGCCCTGCTGGTTTGGCTCCGTGGATAGCGCGTCAGCCTGCGGACTGAGGGGTCCCGGGTTCGATTCTGGTCAAGGACACATGCCTGGGTTGTGGGCTTGGTCCCCAGTGGGGGACGTGCAGGAGGCAGCCGATCGATGGTTCTCTCTCATCATTGATGTTTCTATCTCTCTTTCCCTCTCCCTTCCTCTCTGAAATCAATAAAGATATATTTAAGCCGAAACCGGTTTGGCTCAGTGGATAGCGCGCCGGCCTGCAG
Organism: Cnephaeus nilssonii; assembly: GCF_951640355.1. Classification (NCBI taxonomy): domain Eukaryota; kingdom Metazoa; phylum Chordata; class Mammalia; order Chiroptera; family Vespertilionidae; genus Cnephaeus; species Cnephaeus nilssonii. The sequence continues at coordinate 40,169,344 of NC_137087.1, read as the reverse complement.
ACTCAAGGGTCCCAGGTTCGATTCCGGTCAAGGGCATGTACCTTGGTTGCGGGCACATCCCCAGTGGGGGGTGTGCAAGAGGCAGCTGATCGATGTTTCTCTCTCATCGATGTTTCTAACTCTCTATCCCTCTCTCTTCCTCTCTGTAAAAAATCAATAAAATATATATTTTAAAAAAGATATATTAAAAAAAAAAAAAAACACATCGATGAGTCTAGCTGGTGTAGCTCAGCGGTTGAGCGTTGAGCCAGGAACCAAGTGGCCCCAGATTCAATTCCCCGTCAGGGCCCATGCCCGGTTTTGGCTTAATTCTTTGTGGGGGGCGTGCAGGAGGCAGCTGATGTTTCTCTCTCATAGATGTTTCTATCTCTCTATCCCTTTCCCTTCCTCTCGCTCTAAAAAAATCAATAAAATATATATTTTTAAAAATGGATGAGAAACATCATCATCAATGGGCTGCATCCTGCACACTCCCTACTGGGGGATCGAGCTCACAATGGGGGCATATGCCCTGACCAGGTATCGAACCCTGACCTCTTGGTTCCTGGGTTGATGCTCAACTACAGAGCCACACCAGCTGGGCAAAGTTTCTCTAGATGAAGTTCCATATAAAGTCACAGAAATACAATAACAAAAATTAAATATGTTCATCCCACAAATTTAAAAGAGGTCTCAGATTAGCAGATTCATTACATTTTATTCATTTATTCATTATCTTGTGAACAACACTGTCATACTACATTTTGTGTTTTTGTCTTAACTTCTCCAATATACTAAATGTTTAATATGAATCGCTTTGTCCCGGATCCTATTATGGAATTTCTTCTCAATATTCAGGCATGCTTGAGAAATGGTGGTGGTCAGGCTTCCTCTGCCTTTGGGAACTCAGGTGGGGGCCAGGAGGCAGGTGGGTAGCAGCTTCAGCTCTGGGGCTGGTCCCTCCATTTCGTGTCCACTAGGAGCACGGCCTTGGACCCAACAGCTCATCTGTCCCCAGCTTTTCCAGCCGCGAGGGAACCCCAGGCAGGGCAGGTGCACACGTGTCCTTATGGTGCAAGCGCCCAGGAGCATGCTCTGTGCCGCCTGGCGCCCAATCCCGAGTGGCCACTTCAGGATTTCCTCTGGGCTGGAGCAGGAAGCGGGAGAAAAGCAAAAGTCGGGAGCCAATTCCCTGCCCGGCCCCTGGCACAGCCGAGGGCACCTCCCCCAGCAGTCCAGCCGCCCGCGCTGACCAGCCGCCCGCGCTGACCGCGGATCCCAGGAAAGGACGCGCGGCCTCCGGGGGCAGGGTTAGGGGTTGAACGCGGCTGGGCTGGCGGGATAGGGCCGGGCGGGGAAAGACGTCTTTGTTCTGCGAACCTCTAAGCTTAGGTTTCATTCTTTTTACAGAAAAAAAAAAAAAGCATGTCGCTCGGCTGTCTTTTGAGCAGGGCGCCCGGGAGGACGTGGGAGGCTCTGTGCGCCCTGCCAGGCGGCTTCCCGCGGTCTCCGGCGCCCGGGCAGAGCCGGCCTCACCCCCCAGCGTAGGCGCTGAGTCTGCGAGCCACCTACGCTCCCACCTGGGTCGGGCCAGAACCGCTCAGCCCGGAGGAGGGTCCTGGTGGCGATTTCCAGGGATGGGAACACCTGGGCGAGTGCAGGACCTGGAGATTAAAAACGACCCTAGGGCCCTGGCCGGTTTGGCTCAGTGGATAGAGCGTCAGCCTGCGGACTGAAGGGTCCCAGGTTTGATTCTGGCCAAGGGCACATGCCGGGGTTGCGGGCTCCATCCCCAGTAGGGGGTGTGCAGGAGGCAGCCAATCAATTGTTCTCTCATCATTGATGTTTCTATCTCTCCCTCTTCCTTCCTCTCTGAAATCAATAAAAATATTTTTAAAAATTAATTTAAAAAAAACGACCATAGGTAAATTCCTGGTCTCTATCTCCATCCACAGAGTGGCCCCCTGGGGGTCCTGGCAATGGCACCCTGGGTGTGGGGTTGCCAGCTCTGCAGAAGCCAGACTGGGGGAATCCGCAGGCAGAGCCCCCCACCCTGTCCACACTGCAAAACTGGATTGATAACTGGAAAGACCCACTGTCCGCCCCGCTCCCTGGACCATTCCTCTGTCCGGTGCCTGCCCTCCTTGCTTCCATTTCTCCAGCATTCTCCTGCATCCCCTCCACCCCCACCCCACCCCCCCCCCCTTCCAGACATTTGGTGGCGGCTGTTGAGGTCAACAGACTTCTACGGAATTCATTATAATAATAACAAGGCAACTGACGTTCAGAGAGGTTGCTTAAGGCCTCCGCAGGAGTCAAAGGTCTGAGGGAACTGGGAGGAGGGATAATTCAGAAGTGGTGTTTAACATAAGACAGGGTTGCTTGCGTTCCCGGCCAGAACTGTCAATGGCCTGGGCATTTGAGTACGTGCTGTGTGGCCAGTTCAGAGCCTCCCCCCCCCCCCCCCAGGCCTGGCCCCTCCCCAGAACCCCCCTAGAAGAGATGACAAAGATAGAAGATGAGATTTCCTACCCTCAGAAAGACTGACCTTTAGTCACCAATCCAAGAAGCTGAGAACATTTTGTTTTGAAAACTTTACACCATCATTAGAGGAAATTCTTTTTTTAAAATTCCCCAATTGCATCTCCCAAAACAAAGTTAGCTTTTTGTGCTTTCTCCTAATTTTTAGCAGTAAGAAGACATAATTTTCATTTTTTGACATAAATTTTACAAATAATAATATTTGGTTTACAAATAGTCTTGTTCCACTTATTTTTACCTATTCTGAAAACACATTTCCCTGTCTCCTCTTAGTCCTCAGGGTCGTTATTCTCATGCTGCATACTATTCCCTCATGTGGCCACACCATATTTAGCCACTTTTCTGTTACTGGTTGATTCCAGTTTTGTTTTTTGTGTTTTGTGTTGTTGTTGTTTTTTTGTCGTTATAAATAATGTGGCTATAAATATCTTTGTACATATAGCTATTTTTTTCTTCTTTTAAATTATATCCTTGGAATCACTGCCCAGAAAGGGGATGTATGGGTCAAAGGGTTGACTGTTTTATAGCTCTTGCTACGTAGATCCAGACTACAACTGAGAGCCTTTAACAACTAAATGAAGCAACTGAGGACTCACGGCCCTCACAAATGTACCAGTGCCCATGCCTGTAAAGAACATTGTGTAGCCTGACTGGTGTGGCTCAGTGGTTGAGTGTCGACCTATAAACCAGGAGGTTGCGGGCTCCATCCCCAGGGTGGGCTGTGCAGGAGGCAGCCGATCAATGATTCTCTCTCATCATTGATATTTCTATTTCCCTCTCCCTTCCTTTCTGTAATCAATAAAAAGATATACTTTAAAAAAGACTATTGTGTAGAATAAGCACTGTTGGCACCTATGAGTATCAGGCCCATGCTAGCAGGACACACAGGGTGAATGAGAGAGAGGCAGGCCCCCTCCTTGGGAGCACAGAAGCTGTGGCTTTTCCACCTTTTCCTCCTCCTAGGACACAAATTACTTCAAACTGCTACACATCTAAGGGCAGACTCAGAATTTATCAATTCTCCCCACATTCTGCAAGGACTTGAAACACTAGCATGCTTTCTAATCAGCAGAATCTTAATCAAAGCCAGTGGATTTGGGGCTTCCATGAAGCCGGTGGCTGGCTGGTTCCTGACTGTAAGTCCATTCCTTTTTTCTCAGACTCAAAGAATATCAGGGGATGGGAGGGATGTATAGATAACATAAATCCACTTTGCTTTCTAAATGTAAGCAAACCCTTCCTAAAAAATAGACATTGTGCTGTGATACAATCAAAGCAGTAAGATGATCCTTTCATGTGTAATCTGGTAGGTAGACCAGGAGACAGAGCCCTGCTTTTGTTTTAAAAATATATTTATTATTGATTCCAGAGAGGAAGGGAGAAGGAAAGAGATAGAAACATCATTGATGAGAGAGAATCATTGATTGGCTGCCTCCTGCATGCCCCCCACTGGGGATCGAGTCTGCAACCTGGGCATGTGCCCTTGACTGGAATCGAACCTGGGTCCCTTCAGTCCGCAGGCCGACACTCTATCCACTAAGCCAAACCAGCTAGGGCAGAGCCCTGCTTTTAACAAACACATTCAATTAAGTTCCTGGACCCAACTGGATCGTGGGATGCGGTGGGGTTCTCCCCACGCCAACAATTCTTAGACACCAGCAAGGTGTTCAAGAAATCAACTCCATTTTGACACTATCTACAAGACTGCGCCCCTCCACACACACACTTCAGAAGCCAGCCTTAATCAGGCTCACACCCGTGCTTCTGACCAGCTGGCTATAGATTGGAGGTTCCAACACGACCCAGGACACTGAGCAATTTAAAGCTTCAATTGTTTATTTCTGAAACTTTCCATTTCATATTTTCTGCCCGGGGGGTGACCACAGGTGATAGATTGGAGGTTCCAACGACCCCCTCCAACTCAGAATGCCAATCACAAGTCCAGGTTGTTACCTGCACTTCTGACCGGCTGGCTATAAAATCAGAGGTTCCCAAAACCTCCTCCTTGAGTTCAATTAATTTGCTAGAACAGCTCGAAGAACTCAGAGAAATCTGTTACTTGCTACAGCACTGGTTTATTGTAAAAGGATATGACTTAGGAACAGCCAGATGTTAAGATGCATAGGGTAAGGATGTTTTTTTTTTTTGGGGGGGGGGGTGCGGAGCTTCCAAGCCATTCCCAAGTGCACCACTCTCCCCGCATCTCCATGTGTTCACCAACCTGGAAGCTCTCAAAAGCAAGTTCACGGAACCCAATGAGAAGAAGGTTGTGGGAACCTCTGAGTTGAGGTCAGTCGATTTTTATGGAGGCTTTTTATACGTAGGCATGGCTGATTAAATCACCCGCCATCGGTGATTGATTCATCTCCAGGCCCTCCCTCCTTCCGGAGGTGGGGGTGGGGAGTACGGGATTGAAAATTCTAAACCTCTAAATCACGTGGTCCACTCTCCTGGCAACCAGCCCCCATCCATAGGTGCTTTCTAAAAGTCACTTCATTCACATAACAAAAGACACCGCTATCTTTCTCAACACGGGAAATTTTGTGGGTTTCTGCAGTTGTGAGCCAGGAATTGTAGGTGAAAACCAAATATTTTTGAGAACTATATTTTAGTCACCTGAATGTGTAAATATATATGGTTTATAAATCTCTATATCGCATACATCGGGCATGTGCTCTGTGCCAAGCACAGCACTGGGGCCCTGGGGCAGGATGAACGAGGGCCAAGAAAACTACGAGGTACCTGGTCCCAAAAGGGTAAGTGGTCCTAATGGCCCATGCATTGCATCCATTAAGTACTGTGTGCCGGGCACTATTCTAGACACTGGGATAATCTGATAAAACTGATGAACACCTTACCCCCACGGAACAAAGGCTTAGGGGTCGGGTAGGGCAAGTAATAAGTAAAATGCAGAGTCTGTCAGATGGCGATAAATACAACGGAGAAAAATAAAGCAGAGGAAAGGCGACAGCGTTCGCGAGAGGAGGTTTAAGTAGGGCGCTCCGAGAGGGTGACATCTGAACCAAGAGAGCCAGGGTGAGCATTCCAGACAGAGGCTCCGAGGCAGGAGCCCGAGGTGCGGCGGGGGGCCGCTGGAGGAGATGAGGTCAGAGAGGGTGTGGGCCTCCTTGTGGGTGGCCCCATAAGCGTTTTAAGGATTTGGGCTTTACTCAGCGTGAAGCAAGGAACCAGTGGGCAGCGTGAGAGACGGGCTGGTCTGGCCCGGAGAAAGCAGGAGGCCGGCGGGAGGCTGGTGGCAGGCTGGGAACCAGGCTTCCTACGCAACCCCGTGCCCTTTCCTCTTATTAGCTAGCTCTGGGCCCGCCCCGCCAGGAGGCCTGAGCTGTTAAGGTCTGAACCTACAGCGAACTCCAGCCTGGAGGAAGTTCCCTAGGAAGGTTCTGGATTCCAAATACCAGACAACACCGTGCGACGGTCTCCTTGGCATTATAAACGCACCCCGACGGGCTTCCCTCGCTAGGGGCGCGCCAGCTGGGCAGCCTCGGGCCAGTCTTTGAACCTCAGGCCGACCCTGTCACCCCGGCGGTAAAATGGGGCCAGGGGCCCTGTCTGCCCCGTAGATTCCAGAGATCATTCGATTGCACCGTTTACACGTCATTACCGTCTACAAAAGGCACAGGTGAAGCTGGGGCCGCTCTCAGAGGGCGGACTGCGCACAGCACTTCTTATCGTTTTCCAAAGCGCCCAGCCCGGGTCTGTCGGAACCTGCTCGCTTCTCACCGAGCGCCCTCGGCGGTGCTGGGGTGGCCCCAAGACCCGACCCCAGGCTCTTTCTCGGACCGAGTCCCTAACCCTCGGCGGGACACTGGGCGGGGAGGACGCGCGGGGCGGGCGGCCTCACTGCCTGGGCGGAGCCGCCCCCGCCCCCCCCGCCCGCCCCGCCCGCCCCGCGCTCCCGGCCCGCGGCGCGCGCACTCGGAGAGCTGCCGGGGAGCCCAGCGCGCCCGCCGCGTCCTGCCGCGTCTGTCTTCGCGGGTCGCCGCTCGCCTTCGCGGTGCCATGACCACCGAGCAAATAGTTCTCCAGGGCCCGGGGCCATGGGGCTTCCGCCTCGTGGGGGGCAAGGACTTCGAGCAGCCTCTCGCCATTTCCCGGGTAAGAGCAGCCTGGGGCGCGCGGGGAGCCGGGTGCGCCGCGGCTGGGGAGCGGCGTGACCCGGGGGGAACCTGGGAGGCCGGGGCCCCGTGGGCGCAGTCGGAGACGGCCGTTTCGGGAGCCGGGGACGGAGCTGGGGCTGCGGGCGCAGCCAGGTGCGCCGGGAGCACCGCGCATGGAGCGCTTCCCGCGCGCCTCGGGCCCGTCGCCCCTTCCCAGACGCTGCGCTCCGGGGAGAGCCGGGCGGCCGCCTGCCTGCGCGCCGTTCCCGTGTCCGTGAGAAAGAACAAGGCACTTTTCGTGCCTTCGCCCCGGGAGCGCGTGCAGGCGTGTGGACGCGCTTTGTCCAGCGGCGAGAGGATCAGGGTCCCCGCAGACCCCGCACACTGGGGGCTAACACCTTGCGGTTCTTCAAAGGCTCAGAGTGGCGGAAGGTCCTTTGGAAACGCCCGGACCATCTGTACAGTGAGGTGGGGTGGGGGGGGGGAAGTTTACTGGGGCCAGTGAGATGAACTTTAAACACCTCCCAAACGACTCGTTTCTCACTCTTTGAACCCGATCCATGGCCAGGTCTCACCTCCCTAATGCCTTTTGGGAAAAAGGTGGAATTTTGGAAACAACCCCCCCCCCCCCCCCCCGCCCGCAATAAACCTTTTTGGACATTCTCCTCCCCCTGCGGGAGTGGCCGTGATCATATTTCTTTCTGGCATTCCCGGATTATCAGCCCATCAGCACTTTTCGAAACCCCGGGAATACTTGAATCAGAGGAATAATTAAATTCTTACAAGGGCCTCATCTCTTTGGAAGGGCCCAGGTTCCGTCAGAAACCTCCGGACCCGGCACCCTCAAATGAGGCAGAAACCGCGGGAGACCCAGCCTCAGTGTTGAGGCCCAGGCTCTGGTCATGAGCCTGGGCTGCAGGCAAGGCTGGGGTCCCACTGAGAGTCATCACATTCACTGCCTGCTCCTACAAGGCGGCCAATCCCCATTTGTGGACCAAATGAAGAAAAGGAGCAAAAAGCACTGCCTGGTGTCCTGGCCTTGCCTTCAGGTCTCACGTTCCATTCTTGGGCCCACCTGCTAAAGCTGACCCTAAACTTGCCTCTTCAGCTACCAGATGAGCTCTTTTTTCTTGGAGGGGAGTGAGAATGGAGAGAGAAGGGGAAGATCCCTATGGGTCCTTTTGACTGAAGACCCTGCCACCAGCAGCTGAAGGAATACCGTGGGAGGTGCAGGAGGAAAAGAATTAGGAGCCTCCTCTTGGCTTCTCTGCCCACACTTCCTTTCAGGTGGGGCTGTGGGACTGAGGAGGTTTTCTCTGATCCCCCTCCGCCCCCCACCTCCCAGAAAACGGCAGGTGTCAAGAGTTCTTAGGCCCTATCTTCCCCCTGTCCCCCACCTGCTGCCCTGCAGGGACCTCTTTGATTGTTAGGGCAGGTACAGGCCGGCTCCCCAAATTCCTCAAGTGCAGAAACTGTGCCTTCTCCTTATCTGGACCCCCACCCCCAAGCCTGGCACAGAGCTGAACCTGGCCACACCCAGTAAATCTTTTCAGGCTTATTAATAAGTGCCCGCCCAGGGAAGGCACATTTAGACTCGCTTACCTCATAGTCCATTTGTCCCCACTCTTTGTGTCTATAATTAACCTGTCAGCCCTCTCCACTTCTGAATTTGTATATGACATGCAACCTTTTTTTTTTTTAAAGAAGTGGAAGATCTATTGGCAATCTGTTAAAAGGGCAGTTACTTGCCTGGCATTTTAACTGCTTTCAAAAGTTAACGGAGGCGGCACTGTGTAGGTCTGACAAAGTATGGGTTGGAAAGCAACACTGTAAATTCATTAGTTTGTACTTTCACGTATTAATGAATTCATTTATTGATTATCACATGTTTAATCAGCACGTTCCAGAAACCGCAAAGCCCTGGGGGGTCTCAGAAATGAGAGGATACAACTCTGTTCTCAAGGTGTCCATGGTCTAGTGAAGGAAGCTAATCTTTACCTTGGCAGGTGCTTGAATTGAAAAGCGAAAAGTGACTCAGAGGAGGTGACATTCTCATGCTGACAGTGACTTACTTCTTCATCTCATTTATTTCCAAATGGGAAAATGGGGGCCTGCTCCTGGGAATGGGAAAGTGGCCGCCTGAGATCTGGCGTTGGCCTGGTTTCTGCTGCTTCCTCAGCCGAACCTGGGGTGAGCCTTCTGTTGTGGAGGCTGCCTCCCTAACCGCAGTGGAGATAACCCCGGCCACTGGCTGTGAGGTACGGTATGCGAGAGTGCTCTGTAAACTGAACAACAGTGAGGAGGCGTGAGCACTGAGCTGGAGAGGTACACACCTCCTGGTTGGTAGGTGTGTTACAGTTATCATCCTGGGCAGATCGAGTTTGCTAGTGTGGGTTTGGATATGTAGACTTTGAGTCTCCACACCAAAGCAAACCATAAAATTAGGCCTGGAGAGGAGTGCCTTTTAGTTAGTTGGGTTTGCTTTCTCTTGCATGGATTATTCTGGTATTGGCTCTAGTCTTTTGTTAAATTGCTAAAGCTTCTGGATCCATGTACTTGAAATTGTTTTTTACATATATATATATATATATTTTTATTGATTTTAGAGAGGAAGGGAGAGGGAGAAAGAGAAACATCCATGATGAGAATCATTGCTCGGCTGCCTCCTGCACGCCCCCCTACTGGGGATCAAGCCTGAAACCCAGGCATGTGCCCTTGACCAGAGTTGAACCTGGGACCCTTCAGTCTGCAGGGAATGCTCTATCCCAGTGGTCGGCCAACTCATTAGTCAACAGAGCCAAATATCAACAGTACAACGATTGACATTTCTTTTGAGAGCCAAATTTTTTAAACTTCTTCTAACGCCACTTCTTCAAAATAGACTCACCCAGGCCGTGGTATTTTGTGGAAGAGCCACACTCAAGGGGCCAAAGAACCGCATGTGGCTTGCGAGCCGCAGTTTGCCGACCACTGCTCTATCCACTGAACCAAACGGGCTAGGGCTTGTTGTGTTTTTTTTTTAATTTATTTTTTGTGAAATAAAGTCATAAAATATAATTGCATAGCAAATGATTATAAAGTAAATAATACCTGTATAATCACCACCACCCAGGTCAAGAAATAGAACATTGCCAGCGCCCCGGAAGCTCACTACCCATAACCCTATCATGACTTATGCTTATCACCTTGCTTTTCTTTATGGTTTCACCACCCAAATTTGCCTCCTGAACACCATAGCTTAATTTTCCCTGTTTCTGAGCAGAATCATGCAGAATACATTGTGTGTGTAGCTAACGTTTGCTCCTCCATGTTTTCATCTATGTTATTGTGATGACTTAACATTTCAGTCCAGCTTTTCAACTTTAAATGGACATAAATTAGCTTTCTTCCTTTCCCAGTTTCTTAATTAACTTCTACTTTGGACTCCCTGAGGATGGATGCACACATTGGCCACTGTCCCCTGAGGGTTTTTTTCTGCTCCACATCTACAGTTGTCTGTCCCCTTGAGTTTTTGTTATTCTGTGTCAATTTCCTCTTTTAAAAAAACACATACATTTTTATTGATTTCAGAGAGGAAGGGAGAGGGAGAGTCATTGATCGGCTGCCTCCTTCTGGCCCCACACTGGGGATGGAGCCCCCAACCCCGACCGGAATCCAACGGTGACCTCCTGGTTCACAGGTCAATGCTCAACCACTGAGCCAGGCAGCTGGGCTCTATGTCAATTTCTCATTTCCTCCAGTTGCTTTCAAGGGAAGATTTCAGAGAATCCACACCCAGGTCCACATTGCTGCTGGGTGTATGTTGACTGTTTTTCTCTCCCAGCAACTGACAAAAGACAGGAAGGGGCGGGGCCAGAGATTGGGGTGCTGTTGTGGGAGGAGCTGCTCATTTTCCTCTTGAGTCCTGGGGCCGCCTTTGCTCAGAGCCTGTGGTTTTGTGGCGAATTGCTCAATATAACTAAGGGATGCTTAGTAATAGGTACGCTGTAGCCAGAGGGTCTTTTCTGATTTTTCAAGAGTGTTATATCCAGACTCACGTAGGTTTACATCATGTCATAAAGGTCAGGGCTCATCTGTCAGATTATGAAAACCAAGAAATGTCCATGAAGGCTCATTAGGCGTTAATGGCCCTTGCTCTGTACTCCCTCATTCTGTGAAACCCATTACCTGAGAAATATTAGCTACTCCAGCTGGTCACAGCTGATCTAAGGAGGTAGGGGGAAGAGGATTGATCAAAGGGAATAGCATGTGAGTGAATGCGTGAGCCTCCTGGCCTGAAATTTACCAAGCCATGTCATGACCCCGAACCAGAGGCCCCCTCCCCCCCTTTGCGGATATCAAAGGGGCTGCTTTGTCTTTGAGGAGGAGAGAGGGAAGGAGAATGGCTTTAAGGTATTGCAGCCTGGCAGGTTACTGAGAGGAGAGGACCAGCTAACCACTGAGGTCACACTGTCCTGCTGCTCAGGACTGGGAAAAGCACCAAGGAATTGCTTTTGTGCTGGGACCAGGCTTGTCCTGGCTTCCAAGCCGTGCTCATTCCTTAGGCTGTGCCTTGCGTTGCTCCACGGAGGAGAAGAAAGCTGGCGTTGGCCTTTCACAGAGAGGAAGGTCAGGTCCCCATAGCCTGGGGGATTGGCTAGGACTTAGGTTAGGGGTGGTGGTTATTGCACACGGGGCTCCTGGCGGCTTGTTTGGAGACTTTTGAGAGACTCAGTGGCTTCTTGATACATTAAGGTATTCTGTTTTGCTAACTGCTTTTTAATTATATTCCTACCTAAGAAATGATGGTTGTTCTTTCAGACTGAGAGCAGAAAGTCTCTTTGAACTGCCACGCTTAGTGTTAAGAGCTTCCGTTTGCACTGAGCATGAAATGAAGCTTGATTAAGGCACAAATCCTCTAATGTACCTGAACCCCACTTGATTGCCACATTGCCTTGAGAAAATGGTCATAGAGTAATCAAGAACATTTTGACACGTTCTTGGGGTTTTCAGGCCAACCTACATAAAATCATACAGTTTCACTTTGCCCCAGCCATTGGTGGTTCTTAAAGGCCTATGACACTGAGATTCAACTTGAATCCCAAATTTCATTATTCTAGTCTCGTTCCATATAATACGATCTTCATTTAGGCGATCTCACCTACTTGTAAAGAGGATTTAAATTGATTTACAACACCAAACACGTATTTAGAGTATTTAAAACATAACACACATAATAGGATTTATGAACATAGAACAAAAGAGAGATGGGTCCGGACCTTTAAATCAGGTGGTTTCTGAAATTGTGTACTATGTTTAGCTGTGAGTTTTCTGGCCAAGGCAAAACAGGAACCAGGTTGAGTTATTGACACATCTGGAATGAAATTACTTCTACAATACTCCGTTTGCAAAGAGCTTCAAGGATGTTGACCAACATTATAGGGACTGTATTTTATAAAAAAAAAACACTCCTTTGGTAAGAGGTAGAGAAATACTTTTCTAATGGACGTTTCTCTCAAGGGCCTTCTGTGCACTTTAACGGGAGTGTAAGCCCTTACAGTTGTTTTTGGAGGAGCTGAGATGTAGGTCTAAGTATTTTTTTGTTTACCTTGATGAGTTAACATCATTCAGGAAGAGAACTTCTGGGAAAGGATAGTCAACATCCCCCTTGATGTTTCCAAACCTGGTAAACACCAGAATTTCCTGGGAAGCTTTTTTAAAAAAAAGATTATGGTCTCACTGTGTAGACCTTCAGTAGATCTAAGGTGGGGTGTGGAGATCTATGTATTTTTTATAACCCCTAGGAGATCTGATGACTAACTTGTTTAGGAACCATTGCCTCATCCTTGCAAATACTAGTTTTCCTGACTTATTGGTGAGTTGGGTCAAATGCAAGGGTCAAGGTTAACAATGTTCTGTGAATATTCAGGAAATGGGCCGATATTCTGTCCACAGGTAAAAGTCGGAGACTCTTCTGAATAGAGACCATTTCTCCCCTGGGGTGGGGGGTTCTGCATCCGAACTGTGCAAACTGTTTGACAAACATCTGGTTAAAATCCCCATTTCTACCAGAAGGACAGCAGTGCAGTTTGTCATCTGGACTGGAACACTGTTTAGAATGAAATGCAAGTGCTTTTGATAATCAAGATGGGAAAGTTGGTTACTGTCCTGTGCGAACCAGGGCATCTTATAATCTTAGTCATAAAATGTTTCTACATATAATTTTGTTTTACATAACTTTCTTTTTTTGCCAATCCTCACCTGAGGATATGTTTTTATTGATTTGAGAGAGAGCAGAAGGAAGGAGACAGAGATGACCATTGATTGGTTGCCTCCCTTACGTACCCCAACTGGGGATTGAACCTGCAACCTAGGTATGTGCCCTGACCGGGAATTGAACCTGTGACCTTTTGGTGTACGGGATGATGCTCTGACCAACTGAGCCATCCAGCCAGGACAGCTTTACATAACTTTTTAACTAGGCCAGGGGTTGGTTACAAACACATTTGCATGAAGGGGTCAGGAGGTAACATAAATAAGTTTTGACTCAGGGATGAGGGAGTAAGAAAATGAAATTAATAGCTCCAAGAATGATGATAATTGGCAACTGGTACGAAGTTTCTGTGTTGAGGGCAATAGAGCGTGCGAGTGTGGGGGGTGGGCTGTGGCTGAATGGAGAGCTTATGCCCCATCTAGAGGGTACAAGCCCTGTAGCTGGTGCTGAGGGTTGCCATCGGGAAGATAGGTCCAGAATGCCTAGGTTTTCTGATTTTTCACAAGAAGCTGAGAATCTAGGGGTTTTGTATGAAATTTACTGCCATGTAATTATTAGCAAGTAATTTAAGTTAAAAAAAATAAAACAAGATTGCAGGCTGGATTCATTTCATGGGCCTCCAGCTTTCAATGTTGAGCCTGGGGAGTAAAAGGAACCCCATCTAGCTGTCAATGCAACACGCCCTTTTAATGGGACAGACTTCTGCAAGGGTCACTGGGGAAGCCAGCCTCCCAGTGGTTGCCCTGGAGGCTGCCTGGGTGACCCTGAATGGGCCTGTTTCTTTGAACTGCCATCAGGAGAGAGTTGTCATTCAGCCACCTTAATCTCGGCAAAACTAAGGCTTGGTGGCTGTTTCTTGGCAGCAACCGGGCAGTTGCGTCAAATGCTATGTTTAGATTCCTTTGTTGTTCTCCATTGTCTCCCAGATAAAGTACAATCTGGTTCGAAGGAAAATAACAGGGCTCTTGCAGTCTGATCTTCTTACATGTCCAGCCTCATCCCCTTCCTCTCCCTTCCGGTCCTGTGTTTCATCCATGCCAGTCCACATGCTGTTCCTATAACTTGGTGTGCGTTTTCCTGTCTCCTGCAGTGTCTTTGCACAGTTTTAAGCAACATCTCCTCCAGGGAGTCTTCCCTGATTCCACCCTTAGGTTCCCACTGCCTCTTTGCTTGCTTCTAGCACCGCTCTCATCCGCTGTTGTCCATGCCTGTCTTTCTTAGGAGGTTGTGATTGATCCTTCTCCATCTGGATTCCAGTGCCTGTGTGGATACCGGAATCTACAAATAATAGCTCACGTTTTTAGCGTTTGACAGTATGCTCTGCCTGAATCATCTCATGTGATCCTCACAACAGCCTTCTGATGTCAGGACTGCTACCATCCCATTTCAGAGATGAGAAGAGTGAGGCACGCAAAGGTGAAATATCCCGCCCAGGGACACTTAGTTTATAAGTGGCAGAGACAGGACTTGCACCCTGGCCATCTGACTTCAGAAGCCACATCTTAATCAACAAGCTACACTGTCTTTCAGAATGTACTTCAGGAATGACTGTCTGATGAGTGAATGAATGAATGAGTGAGTGAATGAGTGAGAGAGGAAGGATAAAGTGGAAACATGCCATTATCACAGAGGAAGGTTACCTCTTCATTGGTCATGGCCGGGGTGGGTATGAATGCAGTTCTACCTAATAGCAGTATGTAAGTATTTAGATGTAAATTGAAGGAAGCAAGAGAGCTATATCAGAGTTCTAGTCTGCACCATTTAGAAGTGAAATTGAACTCTTCACAACCTTCTGTGTGCTCAGGAGTCTGTTAGCATCCACAGGCTTTAAAGATGCAAGGAGGAGCTTGCAGTGCAGGGTGGGTGTGCACCCTGCCTCTGAGCAGACGTCTGCGGGCGGGACAGGAGCGAAGAAGGCATGAGCGGATTCTGCGGAAAAGAGCAGGTTGGCCATTAGTGGAAATGATTGTGCCTAGCACCCATTCTTAGGCAGCAGGAGTTGTGTGATTGAGTTGTATGGTCTCTGGGGAAGAAAGCTGGAAGAGGGGTTTTGAGGATGTCCATTCGATTAATGGGTCTGTTTCTTTGGAGGAGAGGAGGATTTCCATTTTAGAAATTGAAGCTGACTCCATCATGAGCTGATTCCGATGGTGCTTGATGGTCAGGAGGAAATTGGAAAGGACATTGTGGCATGCTGGGTTAAGTGAATGGACTCTGGAGCCCACAGCCTGCCACTCACCAGCTCATAACCTCAGGAAAGCCACTTAACCCCTGTCCCTCCCTTTCCTCATCTGTAATGATGCAGTAATAGTCCCACCTGATCTTATCACGAGGATTGGTAAGTTAACCCTTGACCAAAACGGATGATTATGAAGAATAGAGAGTGTAGTCAGGATTGGAGTCCACCAGTCAAGATGGGAACTAACTGGTGTTGGAGATAGGTCTCCCTGAGGCCCTTTCAGTCTGTGTTCTGATTTGTATATTTTATAAGGGATGAGGTTGCCGGGCTCCAGCTCAGTACAGAGCAATTGAGCTGACAGGAGGCACCCAGGCAGCAGCGGGATCTCTGACACTCCAGTACCTTTTGTAGAATGTGATGAGTCTCTTTAATTCTGGATTTCTCTTTCGCTTTGGGCTTGAAGCATCTGCTTGTGGCTTTGTGGTAAAGCAGAAAGGGAGTCTGGTGTCAAGTTCAGGCTCAAGCCGTTAGCTGTGTGAACTTGAGTCAGTCACAGCTTCTGTGAGTCAGTTTCCTCATCTGTCATTGTTATATGTTGGTGGTGAGGTCATTATTAAAATCTCAAAGAGGAGATTGGGTGTGAAAGGGCTTTGTAGAAGGCAAATATACATATTTTTTATTTTTAAAATATATTTTTATTGATTTCAGAGAGGAAGGGAGAGGGAGATAGAAACATCAATGATGAGAGAGGATCACTAATTGGCTGCCTCCTGCATGCGCCCACTTGGGATGGAGCCAGCAATCTGGGCATGTGCCCTGATCTGGAATCAAACTGTAACCTCCTGGTTCATAGGTCAATGCTCAACTGGCTGGGTGAAGGCAAATCTGTAATTTGTTTAAGTCATTAAAAAAACACAACAGCTCATAAAAGAATGAATTTAATCGGTTTATGTGTAATTTCATCCAAGTCCCATCTGATGATGTTGTCTTGTAACACTCTGAGATTTCCTTTAGCTTCCCATCGGTTTGGCTTTTAAAAAAAAAAGTAGATGGAAAGATAGATGGCCAGGCCTTGATTACTCAGGCTCAGGGCTCTTGAGACTGGTTCTAGCTTGTCCTGGACCTGTGGGATGTTCTTAGCAGAAATGCCTCTCCCACAGGACAGTTTGAACCAAATGCTGGAAATTCCAGAGCTCTTAGCCGCTGAGTATCTCAAGAGAAATACTTGAAAATACATAAAATCAAGGGAAACTTCCTTTTTCATCTTTTCAAACTTTTTCTCCCACTCCCATCATTTTAGTTTTGTGAGTGGTCACGTTCCAGGGTAGCTATGCCGAGGGAAATGATTATTTGATCCCTTTTTTAAAATAGTCACATTTTTAAAGGATAAAATTAAGTAGCATGAATGCATATTTAATAACACTAGATCTTCTAGATTCCATCATTCATTGGACAACTGTTTATTGAGTGCCTACTATGTGCTAGGCATGGTGCTGGGCACTGGGGATACCACAGCGCCAAAGGCAGACAAAATCTGCCCTCACACACCTTCCGGTTTAGTAGGTCCTCAGACATTAAGTAAATTAACCCACAAAACAGATGGACAAACCTAGTGTGACAAGTGCCTCGATGAAGAAGGATGATGGGGGATATAACTTAGATTGGAGGCGAGGGAAGGCTTCTGAGACAGGGTTCTTGAAGCTGAGGCCTGAAGGGTGAGACGTTCATTGGACAGAGGCCACAGCAGGTGCTAAGGTCCCGCAGTGGGAAAGAAACAAGGAACCCCGGTAGCTGTAGGAGTTTAGTGGGGGAATGGCATGAAGTAGGTTAGGAGGGAGGCATGGTCGTTAGGCACCTGGCTGATGATTTTGGATTTTATCTTTAGCCCCATTAAGATTTGGTCATAGACATGAGTTTGATCAGGCTCCTTCCTCTGGAGGTAGAGTTTGCCAATCTAGAAGCATTGCTAATCCCGAATGAAGTGATGCCCAGGGCCATTTTTTAAACAAGGGGTGTACTGTTCTTGAGAAAAAAACGGAGCTATACATGAAGTGATGTCAGATCAGTCTCCTCCGGAGAGGAATCCGTCTTCACCGCCTGTGCTGCTGACTCAGAGGCCAGTTCCCCCATGCTGGCTGAAGGAAAGCAGCCAGGCTTGTCTGTAGTGCGCATGTCTCTTCCCAGTGGCTGGGGGAGAAAAGGTCTGACCTTGGCTCGCTGGTAGATGGACGATGGGAAAGCCAGAAAGGAAGTTTAGGAGGTCAAGATCTCTGCCCTGGTTTCCACGTCCTGCTGCATTCCAGGAGAGTTTTGCCTGGTAAAGGCAGAGCCTGTCTTAAGCCAGAAGGGACCTCAAGGATCCAGTCATCCCCTCTTCATTTTACGGGGTCGGGTGCTAATGAGGAGATGGACCATACAGCACACCAGCCACCTCGGAGGTGCCGGCCTTGTCATTGAGGTGAAGTTGGAAACTGGCTGCTGAAACCACATCAGATGCGGGGGCTTAGGGCTTGAGCCTTGTGTCTTGCTGTGGTGCCTGGGAGGGCCTCTTACCCCTGGTTCAGCCTTACAGAGGCGCACGCGTCACAAGATCTTCGGCAGTTGGCTCCCAGGTGTCCAGGGCCCTCTCCAAGGGGGGGCCACAGCCTGTGGTCGCTGGGAGTCTGCGTGTGTTGCATCACTCTGCTGCTGAGGGACTTGGAATTCTCATGAAGAAAAGTATTTTTTTTAAAATATATTTTTATTTATTTTTAGAAAGAGAGGATGGGAGAGGGAGAACAAAACATCCATCAGCTGCCTCCTGCATGCCCCCTACCAGGGATCAAGCCCCGAACCCAGGCATGTGCCCTTGACTGGGAATCAAACTGTCAACCTTTTGGTGTACAGGACAACATACAACCAACTGAGCCACCCCGGCCAGGGCTTAAGGGAAGCCTTTTATGTCACAGTCATGGAATGACACTGGCATGGTAGTAACAATTTTAGTATGGAGCCTAATAACAAGAAATTACGCCGAGGTTAATACTGCTTCACACTGAGTTTGTATTTCATTTGCCACACTACAGCATGTGTGTTTATTTGAATAATAGTTGGACATCTGTGTGTGAGGCACGATATTTGTTCAGTTCACATGGAATAGTCAGTAGGCAGGTGGGTTTTGATGACCCGTTGCAGTAATTGATTCGCTCCCCCAAGCATTGGGGGCCCGATAATTTGGAACCATTGGCTCAGAAGCATTGTCCTGCAGTAAACCAGCCCCCTATAGAAAATGACCCTAATCATAGCCAGCTTCTTGGGTGGGAGGGAATGAGCCAGTGTAAATACTAAACCCACTCTACAGATTTAAAAATACTCTTATTGCCTTTTTGTTGTTGTTAATCCACACCTGAGGATATTTTTTCATTGGTTTTTAGAGAGAGTGGAAGGGAGGAGAGACGGAGAGAATCGATGTGAGAGAGACACATCGATTGGTTGCCTCCCGCACATGCCCTGACCCCAGTCGGGGATCGAGCCTGCAACCGAGGTATGTGCTCTAGACTGGAATCCAACTCAGGACCCTTCATTCTGCAGGCCAGCGCTCTATCCACTGAACCAAACCAGCTAGGGCTATTGCCTTTTTTAATTACAAAAGTAATTCAAGCTCATCGTAAAAACTGGAACCATTACAGAAATATATAACTGAACAACTTGGTGTTCAGTGTTCTAATTTGTTTCCGTGCATAAATAACATTAATTCCTAAGGCTTTTATAGACACAGATGTTACTGTACATAATGTTCTCTAAGTGTGTGTGTTTTTAATGTAATGGGCAATTTATTTTAAGGAAGCCGCAAGGTTCAGAGCTCTGGTTTCCGGGTTTGAGTCCTAGCTCTGTAATAAACTAGTTGGTTGACTAGTAGTAAATACAGGGTGGGGCAAAAGTAAGTTTATAATTATTCATACGGAAAATAATAATTAATAAATACTAATATAAGAATAAACTATGTTTCTCGTACTCACAGCTGTCAACCTACTTTTCCCCACCCTTATAGCAATATGCAAGTTGGGAGACCCCAGGCAGGTCTCTAAAATGGGGACTGGTATTTGTCCTTTCTCCCGAGGTTGTAGTAAGGACCCCATGAGATAGTATGTAGAAGAGGACTTTGTAAACCATAATGTATTCCATAAATATAAAGGTTTGTTACTATCGACACTTAGGATTTTAGTCCCTTTTACATGCTTTGATCCACATCCGTGAATACTTGGCCTGGTGATAACTTCCTCAGTGGTTGCCTTGGAGACGAGTAGTAACTAGCTCTTTCCCTTTTCCCAGGTTACTCCCGGAAGCAAGGCTGCGATAGCTAATTTATGTATTGGAGACATAATTACAGCCATCGATGGGGAAAATACCAGCAACATGACGCACTTGGAAGCTCAGAACAAAATCAAGGGCTGTGTAGACAACATGACTCTCACGGTATCCAGGTAAGGCTCGGGGAAACACCCGTTCTTTTCGGATCCACGGGAAGCTGCTTGTGGCAAGGACGGTCTCTCCCATCTCAGAGTCCCTTACGCCCCAGCGCGGTGCCATGTATCCATAGGCAGGTCAAAAGGTCTGTGGAATTGCCCTAGCCGGTTTGGCTCAGTGGATAGAGCATCGGCCTGCGGACTGAAGGGTCCTGGGTTTGATTCCGGTCGAGGGCACGGACCTCGGTTGCAGGCTCCTTCCGGCCCTGGTCGGGGTTCTTGCAGGAGGCAGCCAATCAATGTGTTTCTCTCACATCGATATTTCTCTCTTTCCCTTTCTCTTCCACTCTTTCTAAAAATCAATGGAAAAATATCCTCGGGTGAGAATTAAAAAATAATAATTAAAAAGGTCTGTGGAATTGGAATTTCAGTTGCTTATTTCCCCTCTTAATTGTCATAGTGCTTCTTATATTGTGGGGTCTTTCTGCATTTTTGTTGTTGTTGTTAATCCTCACCTGAGGGTATTATTCCATTGATTTTTAGGGAGAATGGAAGAGAGAGGGTAAGACACATGTGACAGGAACATATCGATTGGTTGCCTCCTGCACGAGCCCAGACCAGGGCCTGCGCTGGGGAGGAGCCCGCAGCCAAGGTACGTGCCCTCGACTGGAATCGAACCTGGGACCCTTTGGTCCGAAGGCCGACGTTCTATCCACTGAGCCAAACCAGCTAGGGCTCTGCATTTTCACTTGATCCAGTACCACTTTGAGGAAGTAAGATCGTTAACTATTGCCAAGTATAATGAAATGAAAACTTCCTGGAAACCATTGAGAATCTGCTCAGGACGTGGCTCCTGCCACACCACGCCAGCAGTGGGTACTACGCCAGGAGATTATAGTGACAGGGAAAGGTAGCAACCCGCCAGGCAAAGTGCTGAGGGTACGTTCAGGGACACGGCCAGAAAGGAGAGCTGACTGTTCTCAGAGGCTGCCGAGTGGGGAGCGCGCCCCAGGAGTGGTGATTGGGGTAGAATTCCCGTTCTTTTGTTGAGTCTTGGAAGGAAAGAGCATGATTTCAGAAGCGATTTGATTCAACCTTGATGGCTCCCTATTTCCTCTTGGATCAAGTTCCCATTCTTCATTCTGATCTGTTACGGTAACCTGCTCTGTAAGGTCTCATTAACCTTAGCTCTTCATCACGAACCCTTGGCTCAGGCTCTCATCGGTGAATAGGTTTTTGGCTTTCTTCTACCTGCACCACAAGACTGGTGGGAGGACCAAGTGCGGGGCAGGATAGCTAAAATTATGTACACGTCAGTGCCCTATCCTCATGGGAGGTACACATTTTATGACTACCCCCACAAAAGTTCATTTACCCCCCTCATTCTCTTTTCCGTTTCTATCTCAGTCCACATCTTCTCCTTCAAGCCTTAGTTTGACATTCACTCACTTTTTCATTAACCAGGGGCCCAGTGCACGAATTTGTGCACCTTGAAAGGAACTGTGGGCTGAAAGACTGTGGTGGGCACAGGAGCGGGTCTCATCCCATTCTCCGTGCCCTCGCCTGGCCCATCCCGCCGCTGCCACTCCTATGCGCTGACGGTGCCAGCCTCACTTGCACCTGCCGATGGCACGGAGCAATTGGGGCCGGCACCAGCAGTGGGTGTGAGCGGGGCTGGCACTGTCACTGGGTGCGAGCAGTGGCTGCTGCCCCTATCGCCCCTCAGGAGCAGGGGAGGTGGAGAAGCCCTCGGACAATCAGGGCTGGCAGCCGCCGCTTGCACCCACTGATGGCGCCGAGTGATTGGGACAGCGCCGGGCGCTGGCAGCAGGTGCGAGCGGTGGCTCTGTCACCGGCAGCAGGTGTGAGTGCCTGGCGGGACCGTGGCGCACGTGGGAGCAAAGAATTTTCAGTAACCACCATACGCGCTTGTTCCCATGACAGCGACCGGCGCCCCACCTTGGTCTGGCGCCCCTGCTCACCTGCTCCACCATTCCACCATGGCCGATGCCCTCCATATTCCGCACTCTATCGCCTGCTGCCAACGCCCACCATGTTCCGTGCATGCCCCCTGGCAGTCAGCGCATGTCATAGCGACCGGTTGTTCGGTAGTTGCGACGTTCGGTCTATTTGCGTGTTAGGGTTTTATATAGAGAGGTAGTTTAATTGATTTTTGACCCATTTACCAACAAACTGAACAGATTTTACTTCTTGTACTGTACTAGGCATTCTGACAGTACAAAGGTAAGTAAAATATTCTCTCCCCATAAGAGAGAAAAAAACCTACACTAATGAAAACTGAGACCAGACAGATTGCAATTGGTACAGAGAAATCCTTTGCAAGCTCAATAAAGGAGGCATCGCTTTTATTGGGCCCAGACAAGCTTCAGGAATAAGATGGTTATCAGGTTGGATCAAGAACACTGGGAGAGAGAAGGGAGATGCTCGTTCTGTTCTGAGCAGAGGTGGGCAGCAGGAGGCATGCTCAGGAGCAGGGAGGCGGCCGGTGTGGCTGAGGGTCCGCGAGACAGAGTGTAGTGAGGGAGGTCGAGGCTCACGAAGTCCCAGCAGCTGGAAAGCCCCTCAGGGCTGAGCGTGGGCAGCTATCAGACACGACGTAGTCAGACTCGGTGCTTTCGAAAGATCACCCTGGTGGCTAAGTGGAGGGGGAGGCGGGTGGCAGGGTGCTGGCTCAGAGCCTAGGCGTCAGGCCGGAGGGGGCATCTTCCCATTCTGCTTTTGGCGTGTGTTATTGACTTAGCACGCACGAAAGAGCAGCTTTGTCCCTCTCTTGCAGATCTGAGCATAAAGTCTGGTCTCCTCTCGTGACAGAGGAAGGGAAACGTCACCCGTACAAGATGAACTTAGCCTCCGAACCGCAAGTAAGTACTTGTCCACCACTGCCACTCCTCACCGGCCCGGCAAGACGACGCCCGTTTTTTCCTGCCTTGGAGGCCCGGCGATCAGACGGCAGGGAGAGCCCTCCACTGTCCGTGCTGGGTCCTGGCTCTGGTTCAGCTCTTCCCGTAAGGGAACTGCAGGAGGAAAGGGCTGGAAAACCCCAAGGCTGTGACACCGGCCCGGGCTGGAAGCTGGGGGTAGGAAGGCGTTACGGGAAGCGGGGGGAAGCCTTCCTGTGCAGAATGGGGTGGCGGGACCACGTAAAAGCAAGGAGCTGACTCAACTCATTATGGACGTCAGAGACAAATGAATTATGCCGGGGAGGAAGGTACGTTTGGGTCTCGAGGCCTGGACGCTAGAGGAGCTAAGGGGAAGGTTAGTAGTGAGCTCTGCTTCTCTCCTGGTTTCCCACTGTCTGATTTCCATGATCCTGAGGGTGCAAGTCTCCCTTTTTGTTACAGTGGGACTTCTAGTGAGACCTTAAAATTACGAAAATGAAGTGGTCATTCACAATGAAAACTGGTAGGGAGTCCATGCACAGCGTGAATTTCCTGGGAAAGTAGACTGTCTCACCCAGCCGGCGTGGCTCAGTGGTTGAGCATCGACCTATGAACCAGGAGGTCACGGTTGGATTCCCGGTCAGGGCACATGCCTGGGTTGCAGGCTCGATTCCCTGTGTGAGGCGTGCAGGAAGCAGCCGATCAGTGATTCTCTTTCATCATTGATATTTCTCTCTTTCCCTCTCCCTTCCTCTCTCTCTCTAAAAAAAAAAAAAAAAAAAAAAAAGTGAATAAAAACATATTTAAAAAAAGAAAGTAGATTGTCCTAGGATCCCATATTCATAAATAATTCTCAGTATTTAGAGTATAGGTGATTTATTACTTTCTTAATTACATCTTGTAAATAAGCTACAGTAAATGGGCATTCTTTTTTAAATAAGGGGGAAAAACTTAAAGAAGAAAGTTTAGGACAGTGTAAAATTCCATACACTAGACATACTATTTTTCACAAAGTATGTGTCTGTTGGATAAATAATGAATTATTAGTAAGTTCATAAATAAATTGACAACAGCTTTTAAAAACCTCTTTTAGACTAGTTTGTGATTGTTATCGATTTAATCCCAATTGAAAATTTGAACTTTAATTTATTTTTCTTCTAAATTTGGGGAGCTAATTTTTATGGTGAATTGAAATATAATCAAAAAAGATAACGTAGCTAGCTAGCTTTCATACATAAAACGGGAACTTGTATGAAATTGAACTCCTGGGTGCATTCGCGTGGGTAAATGGAGTGGTTGCTTGTAAGCGATATTTTCTCAAACGGCTTCCATTTAAAATGTCAGAAATCTAATCACAAAATTTTCCCCATTATGTAATTTAATAAAAATCACACTTAAGCGTCCTAAGCGTCACATTAAGGATCACTTTGCATCTGAGATTTCTAAACGGACATGAACCGGCTACTCCGGGCAGCTCCTGTTCGGGCAGCTCATCACATGGGCTCCGTCTGTGAACTGGCAGTTGTGCAAACTAATTGAAAACACGCCACAGTTAATTCCTTCCTCCCAGGGAGTTCCAGCCACTTCCTTAAACTCACTGTAAATGCTATGCTTTCACGTGTTAAATCTCATCCATTTTATAATACAGAAGGAATGATTTTGTTTTAATTTGGTCTGGCTAAAATCCTAGTTTTCACTTAAAGTAATACTTAAATTTCAGTTATATTTTGGTATGTATTGTACTTGAATTTTCATTTTAAACATAGAATCTGGTTACCTGTATTCATTTTTTAAATATTTATTTATATATTTGAGAGAGAGAGAGAGAGAGAGAGAGAGAGAGACATCAGTTTGTTGTTCCACCTATCCATGCATTCATTGGTTGCCTCTTGTATGTGCCCTGACCGGGGATCGATCCCGCAGCCTTGGGGTATCCGGACGACACTCTAACCAAATGAGCTACCCAGTCAGGGCTGTGTTAAATACTTTGAAGGTAGTTCTCATCAAATTAAAAAAATTTTCAAATACTTTAACTTCTAACGAGTATATTTTTCTTTTGATTCTAGTAATTTTTTTTCATCTGAAAAATTTGCCACTTTTCTTTTTTTTTTTTTCATTCTCTACTTCCATTCCTTCTAAAATAGAGGAGTGAGTAGGAGCAGAGTTCACCTATAGTTAAAAGATCTGTTAGTTCATATAAAGCCAGCCAACACCCCAGCTTATCTGAGGTCAGAGCACTTACACACCTACTTTATATTTCCTCATTATTGAGTTTCCTAGGCAACTGATAAATACAAAGCCCAAACAATGACATCATCCCTTCCAAAAGGCAGGCCCTGAATTAACCGCCTGACTTCTGGAAAGCCCAGTATGCACATGGGGTTACAGATACGCCTTTTATGTACAAAACAGATATGTTCTTGGAAGATTCTCTATAAAGGGAAAAGCAGAATTCCCAACCTGCATTTTCTGCCGACTTCCGTTCGAATGGAAGGTGTATTTCTGTGGAGGGGGACACTGGTTGCATGTCTCTGTGTGCCAGGCACCGTGCCTGGCACACTAATATTTCACAGCAAGTCCTTGTGAAAGAGGCTCTGTTACTTCATTTTAGAGATGAGCAGTGGGCTGAGAAAGAGGAATAACGTGCCCCAAAGCTGAACAGGAAGCCACTGAGCCGACACAGAACAGTAAGGGCTCTTCCCTGGTGCTCAGCATCCTGGGTGGCTCCTCGGAGTTGCAGTGGAGAAGCTGGGAGGAGGGAGGAGGTGCGCAGCCCCGGACGTGGGCCCCAGTCCCGGGCCTCCCGGCTCCCGTCTGCTCGTCTGCTGCCGTTAATGACTGCATATTATTTCTTGGATGAGTGGTGCCGTACAATTTACTTAACCATTCTTTGATCTGTGCTCATGTTATTTTTTTAACTAATTATACTTATTTCCCCTTTTGTGAACCCTCTGTGTGTAGTTAGCTTCGGTCCAGTGTGGACAAAGCGAACTCAGCATCATTTATACCGTTAAAACCTCACTGATTCCGACCTGTCGGATAGTGTTGTCTTCTATTTTAAATCAGTGCTACTTTTCGTCGTAATGTTTTCTAAGAAAGCGTGAAAGACTTTAAAGGTTTAGCAAAAAAAGAGAAGAAAATAAAAGGAAGAGCAATAAAGGACAGAAACTCTTGCGGGGAGGCGGGGGGCGCAGCTGCTCTAGGCCTGGGTGTTAAGAAAGAGACCAGGGTTCAGGAAGATTTCTGGGGAACCCAGAAAATAGGGCGCAGCTGACTTGAGTAGGTCGCACAGCGCATTCTGTTGCCTGGGAGGCAGGGAGACCCAGACCTGGGTAGAAAGCACCCTGCTCACGGAGTCATCAGAAAAGCCGGGATTTTTAGAAAAAAGACATGTTAGTTTTCAAACGTTAGGCTGTTTGCACAGAGCGCTGAGGTGTTGTCGCTGTAGTAATTATCCATAACTCCTGGCAAGCCAGCGTCGGGGTGGAGGGCGCTTTCTCACGGGACGGGAGGAGGGGAACGGGCCCGGAAGGAACCAGAGTCTGTTCCTGCGGCTCCCCTGGGCTCCGCCCCGCCACAGGTAGCCCCTAGCCTTCATCTCAGCGGCCCTGGCCTGCTCCCACGAGAAACCACGGATTCTGGGGTTGCTCCAGCCCCCTTCTGCGGGAGTGCCCAGGCCATCGCTGCCCCGTGTCACCACAGCCCTCTTACCTAGTTTGCCTAACCCTCTCTGTCCTGGGAACTTAGTCTCCACCTGTTACCACCTCTTGCTTTGCACTGACCCAGCAGTGACTGCCTGTGCTTGTCCTCCTGGTACCTTAGTCCCCCCGGAATGTGCCCTGGAGGGGTGGTGGTTCAGCTCCAGGGCACCCGGGTGTCCTGCCCTGGGCTCCCCAGCAGGAGGTGAGCTTCCCCGGCCTCAGGGGAGAACCAGGCGGCGGGGCTGGCCTGTGAACCTGTCCGTGTGCCCAGCTTGTGGGAATCCTGGTTGTTGCCCATTTCTAGCGGGTACATTGGAGCCCCTCAGCTGAAGTTTGGCGTGGAACCAGGGCCTTTGGAGCGCATTGGAACACCTGTCTCCCTTCACTCGGCCTGCACTGTCCATTGAGAAGGGTGTCCTTGATTTCTCCTCTGATCTCTGCCTGCAGGAGGTCCTGCACATAGGGAGCGCCCACAACCGGAGCGCCATGCCCTTCACCGCCTCGCCTGCCTCCGGCTCTGCCCCCAGGGTCATCACGAACCAGTACAACAACCCCTCCGGCCTCTACTCCTCTGAAAACATCTCCAGCTTCAACAGCGCCTTGGAGTCAAAGACGGCAGCCAGTGGGCCAGAGACGAACGGCCGAGGGTGAGTGGGCTCCTGAATTCTCCGCCAGGCCAGGCCCGGGCTGGGCAGGCAGGTGCGGGCAGGTTGAGCCGCTGGCCCAGGGAGAAAAAGGTCTACGTCAGCACAGTTCTTTCTGCCTTCATTCTCCTCATCTCTGTAAAGGAGGAAATACCACCTGCCTCAGGAAATACCACCTGTAAAATGCCCAGTATTGTGTCTGGTGCAGAGTAATCAATAATTTGCTGAGATCATGTTCTGGTCTTGATGTCTCTGGCCACACTCCCTCCTTGGCAACTCCGCTGCTTCTTCCTGAGAAATTCTTCAGTATTTACAGTGGGGGTTTCTGCCGTGTTCACCATCCAATCGGAGCAAAGGAAAAACTACGTCATGAGGCACATTTTGGTTTGCCTTTTCCCTGAGTGGCCAGTAGACATGATAGAAAGAAGAGAAGTCTGTGAGGATGTAAACGTGTGAGGACACAAAGGTTTGCCCGGGGCAGGGGTGGGCGGCAGGGGTGCAGCGTGGAGCGGTCTCAGGAATCGTCTTGCTCAGGACTGGGGAGGTGTGTCCCCTCCTGTCACTGACCATTTGGCCACAGCTGCCTCTCTGTCTCTGTTCAGCAGAGGGGGCCCAGGGTCTGCTCCATCCCAAACTCTTTGAGGATGAATCCAAACACTGGGAACACCACAGATCGTGGCAAAGAGCTGGGTTTGAGGATGGAGAGGAAGAGATGGGACCAGTTTGCTGTGGGTGAAAGGGCGGTGGACTACGTCGCCAGTTGCCATGTCAAATACCCAAAGGTGGCAGAGGCAATGAGGACACGAGGGCAGAGCTGTGAGTGCCCACGGGAGCAGAGCGCCCGAGGCAGCTGGCCCGTGCACGCCCCATCCAGAGGGGAACCACTCTTTGGCTCAGGCAGTCCCCACATGCTGGCCTCGGAGCCTCACTTTTGCTGATTAATTGCATTGAAACCGAAGTTTAAATGCCTCTTTTTATCTGAAATTTCCTGACCGTTAATGTTGGTGACAATCAAATTTGTTGGAAAATGTGTGTGGTCCAAACTTGTCTGATCTCTGAGGATCAAGTGGAATCCTCATTCTGTGTTAGCACTGAACCCATTTTGTTGTTCAGTGTCTCCCCAATTCACCTTTAATAAGAATCTGCCCAGCTCTCAGGATGATTAAATTGCCAGCCCAGCCCTAACCGGTTTGGCTCAGTGGATAGAGCGTCGGCCTGCAGACTCAAGGGTCCCAGGTTCGATTCCAGTCAAAGGCATGTACCTTGGTTGCGGGCACATCCCCAGTAGGAGGTGTGCAAGAGGCAGCTGATCAATGTTTCTCTCTCATCGATGTTTCTCTCTCATTGATTTTTCTAACTCTCTATCCCTCTCCCTTCCTCTCTGTAAAAAAATCAATAAAATATTTTTTTAAAAAAATTGCCAGCCCAGTGCCTCAAGTGCCGGGTAGGAGAGGTTAAGGCACAAGAGGTTCCAGGCGACTTCGATGTTTGGAAAGGGCTGTTGTGGGGCCTCTGAGGGCTCCTTGGCCGTGTCGTCCGCGTCGTTCCCCTTCTCTGAAGAAGACCCAGGTGCTATTGGGCAGCCACTGCGTGCAGGTGTCCCGGGCCCGGCGCCGGGAGGCACTGCCATTTCCTTTCCGGTTTCTTAGCGTCCAGCAGGCGGGACTTTGCTCTGTGCCTGTGGGGTTACAAGCTGTCCCTGCAGTCATTGCAGGAGCCAAGGCAAATGGCCACTGAAGCTTCTTCCCCAGATTCTGATTCCTGCAGTGCCTGCTGGCTTGAGAGGATGATGTCCTTCGGGGTGACTGGGGGAGCTCTTGGGGTACCCGAGACGGCGAGCATGCTGGGCCGCCCAGGCTTTCCACGCACACACACACTGAAGGCGGCTTTCTCTCCAGCAGCTCGGGGGGAGCTGAGCGGTGGAAACACCCTGGCCACGATTCCTGTGCTCTGCGGCCTTGGTGCTGGGGGAGGCTGAGAATGTGACCTTCTGTCACTGTCCCCGAGTGGAATGTTCCCTGCTCTGGAGTCACTAACCCAGGAAATGACACATCCTAATTGAAAGAGCTGCTATGCACGGGGAGGAATATGTGCCTGGAGGTATTTTTAGTATGGCTCTGGCCGTTATTCCCTCGTTAATGTCTTCTTTCTTCCTCTCCCGTGCTCCCCGCCGGCTCCCTCCCTCAGTCTGAAACAATTACGTCTGAGACTGTCTGGACACGGTGCAAGCCTCTCCCCCGGCCCCTGTCCCCTCCGGCCGAAGACTTGCTGGCTGCCGTGGCCTCTGAGTCTTTATCCGAAGTCTCCTTTCAGGTTTCCTCAGCAGAGGGGCCAGTCCTGCTCCATCCCGAACTCTGAGGGTGAATCCAGGAGCCCTGGGCCCAGAAATCGCCGGACAGGCTGTGCTGCCTGCCTGTGGGGTGTCTGCTTACCGACCGGCCTATTGCTAGAGCCGCCCCTGTGCGCCCCCAGCAAAGGAAGGCGCCCCTCGCTTTCTCCCTCTGAGAAGCCCCAAGGCTAGCTCACCGCCCCGCCCCCCCCTTTAGTCTGTGTAGTCT